>NC_136256.1:3627500-4365000 GCF_053564925.1 Oryzias latipes
ACAGCTAATCCCACAAACATCTAATGGATTGAGGTCAGGACAGCCTCTAGGTGACATCCGTCTCTCCACTCCCAAGCTGTGAAGGTGGTTTCTGATAAACTTGCTCTGGAAGATCATGGTTTAGGCCCAAACTGTGAGATTGTTGCCTGTCAACCAATGTCATCTACAAACTCATCAACAATGAATTTTCCACTGATAAGTTGCTGTCTTTCTCCAGTGAAGTTGACCCCAATTATTACTTCACCTCCACGAAAGGATCTTATGGTGGTTTCAGCCAGCATACAGTAGTTTATCCAAATGTTCTTTAGTCATTGGCTCTACAACCTAAATGTTGCAGGCAGAATCTGGACCAGTGAGCTTGCTGGAAACCCAGAAGCTCCAAACAGGACTCAATGGTAACCGATGGTGTTAGCTCTAATAATCAGTTTGGCTGATTCTATAGCTTCATGTGAGAATGAACAGAACCTAATAGACAAGAGCCACCTCTGGGTTCAGATGGGTTTACCGTACCAACTTTTTTGAGCCTTTGCTCTAAATTTTAGTTGACTCTTAGAGTCAAGTTATGCCCGTTGACTTCTATTGGGACCATTGACTATACATGAGAACTGAACTAAGTGACCCTTCCCTCCTGGTGTTCAGAACAGGAAGTACCTGCTGGCTCCAAGAAGCCAAAATCCCATAGACTTCTATAAAGAAATAAACAGCTGTTACTGAGTCATTCTATTGGTCAGAATAACCATTCTGGCTCTTATTCCTTTTTTTAAACATGTTCTTTTTAATTTTCTTTTTTCATATTTTTCTATAGTCCAAGTTATTCAAGTTATAAACCGACCAATCTGGTGTCTCCATAAAAAGTAGGCGGTGTCATGTCCAACATTCAAATCGTTTGATTGACAGATATTCTGTACCCTGCTTTCAGTGGTAGGGGTGTGGCCTTCCAACAAGCTCACTCCTGATTGGCGAGAATGGTTGCCAAAGAAATGATGACTCGGACCAACTTGGACCAATCACTGCTCACTGACATCATCTGGCTCTAACATGGGGGTGTCCGTGTCATGAAAAATGGCTAATTGACTTGACTTGAATTGACTTTATTTGGTTGGAGCCAGAAGTAAGCCATTTTCTATGGATGATGTCACACTGACTGTTCAATTCTCTTAGGCCAGGGGTTTGCTATATGTGGCTCTATTACACCTTCATTGTGACTCTGGTGAAATACAGATAAAAGGTTTTTCCTTTTAAAAAGTAACTGCCAAGTAAAAAAAAGTAAAGTAGACCTTGTGCCATGTACCACAGGAAATCCATTGGAGGTCAGAAAGCAAAACCAGAATGAACCCAGAAGAACCCATGATGACATCAGTGTAAAAGAGAAATATCAGAAATGGATTCTGTGGTCCACTTGGTTTGTGGTATAATATACATCATTTTGAAGAAAAAATGGGTCTGGGTTCTTATGGGCTAAGGCAGACTGGATAAGAAGGTAGATTTTCTATTTTTGAACAAATTCAAGGATTTTTAGAGCGCCTTAAAATACTGTAGGGGTCACTGAAGTAGCTTTGATTTAATATTTTTCATTTAGATTCATAAATGTATGGCTGAGATGCACCACAAATGCTAACATAATGTTTTTTATTTATCACTGCTGACATCACACTGAGGCCATGGTCCTTGACCGGAGAAAGGTAGCTTGCCATCTCTCGGTGGGTGGAGTGTCCTTGCCCCAGGTGGAGGAGTTTAAATATCTGGGGGTCTTGTTCACGAGTGAGGGAAGATCGGAGCGTGAGATTGACAGGCGGATCGGAGCGGCATCCTTATGCGGTCGCTCTATCGGTCTGTCGTGGTGAAGAGAGAGCTGAGCCGAAAAGCAAAGCTCTCAATTTACCGGTCGATCTACGTTCCAGTACTCACCTATGGTCATGAGCTATGGGTCATGACCGAAAGAACGAGGTCTCGAATACAAGCGGCTGAAATGAGCTTCCTCCGTAGGGTGGCTGGGCGCTCCCTTAGAGATAGGGTGAGAAGCTCGGCCACCCGCGGGGAGCTCGGAGTAGAACCGCTTCTCCTCCACATCGAAAGGAGCCAGTTGAGGTGGCTCGGGCATCTAGTCCGAATGCCCCCTGGACGCCTCCCTGGAGAGGTGTTCCGGGCATGTCCCACTGGGCGGAGGCCCCGGGGAAGACCCAGGACACGCTGGAGAGACTACGTCTCTCGGCTGGCCTGGGAACGCCTCGGGGTTCCACCAGAGGAGCTGGAGGACGTGGCTGGGGCGAAGGAAGTCTGGGCATCTCTGCTCAGTCTGCTGCCCCCGCGACCCGGTCCCGGATAAGCGGAGGAAGATGGATGGATGGATGGATGGATGGATGGATAGATGGATGGATGGATGGATGGACATCACACTGCACACTACTATGAGATCTGCATTGAGATGAGGGGCACAGGGTGTCTTTTATTTTGAAAAGAAGTCATGTAAACATTCAAAAGTTGCAAAACTATTTCATATTGTGAAAAAAAGTTTTCTCTTTCAGGTTATTTATTTCATTTACATGTTTCATAATGACAGACATGCAAAGCAGAGTCTTACTGGATAAAATGAGACTGTGGCTTCTACTGGGTTGTGGTCAGTAAGAAATTGACCCGCAGGCCTCATGGTTAGGAAGGACAAATGAGCAGGATGGGAGAGTCACTTCCTGGATGTTACACATGTTCGTTCTTAAGTCAGGGATCTTCCAATCCTAGAGTTGGTCGGATGGGTTTAGGACCTTTCCAGATGTGGTCAGTGGAGAAGTGAGCACAGATTGTTGTTGTTGTTGCAGGTGGGCTGTAAGGCCACTCTGGTTTTCTTTAACTACTTTGTGATGGCCAACTTCTTCTGGCTGCTGGTGGAAGGACTTTACCTGCACACCCTGCTGCTGGTCATCCACACCTACTCCACCCGCCTCTCCATCTACATGTTTATTGGCTGGGGTAAGCTGTGGTCCAGAACCACTGTTGCTGCGTTTGCTCATAGCTTGAACAAGGCATCGTTCAGACACTACATTATTCAAAAACAACACAGTTACCGATAACACATATATTTGGAGATGCTAACTGAATTTACATTTCACTGTTTGGGACAGAAGTGGTTTGATTTTTTCCCATAGTTGGTTAAACCACACTGATCTAAATGTGGACAAAGTGAAGGACTCCAAATGTTCTTCATCCAGCAGCTGCCATGTGACACTGTGACCTCTTTACCAACACATAGTCGATCACACAGCTCTGTAATGTGTGTGTGGGTGGATGGGGATTTTCCTGTGTGGGAACAGCTGATGATGTTCTGCATCAGGGACTTGGATAACTTAAATCAGCGCTTTGCCTCTGACTGACAGGAATCCCCTTTGTGTTCGTGGTGGCTTGGATCATAAGTCGGGTGAACCTGGAAGACACCAGGTAAACGTTCAGACACGTCACAGATTCACCAAGGACGGTGCATAGCGACAACGCTTTGTTCACTTCATGTTTGTGACATTTGGTAATAAAATGTTTCATAAAGGAGACTGTAGAAAATACAGGAGAGCCATTGCAGTAAGCTAAAAAGCCTGACCTGCTAAATATCCTTGTTCCTGAATCCAAGACGCTTAACCGGAAGGATCTGAGAACCCGAGCGAACACGAAAGATTTCAGAACTGATGCTTTAGATAAAAGAAAACAGGATCATTTAAAATGTCTTCTCCTTCCTTTTTTGATGTTTTTGTTGGAATATAGACAAATAAATAATCAAACTAACTAATTCCCTTACTGACCTTTCTCTGTAAATGCCTGGAGACTAACAGTGAGCCATGAACAGCTACTGCTGTGTGTTAAACCTCTGATGGGACGTTGACTGTCTGAATTTACTGCATCAGGACCACCACAGACTCTGGGACATTAACTCCTTATTGTTAAAAATTAAGGGAATCGCAGGAACAGCGTTCTTCTCTAAAGCCATCAACTTCTGTTTCTGTTCTCACATTTACAATAAATAATTAAAAAGAATGCAAACTTTTAACTTTTTTACCACTTGTAATCAAATATATACCTTAGCTAACAGTTTTGTTTTTCACTGTCCTCTTTAGCTGCTGGGAAATCAATGACAATCCTGTTCCTGACAGACTCATCAACTGGCCCATTATGGCTTCTATAATTGTGAGTTTTCTTTGTTATTTTTTTTCATAGAGTTGAATTTAGCTGAATACTTTTCATTAATTATTAGTCACTGAGACTGAAACAAAGGAAAAAGGTTTTATGTTATTAAACTGAATTTCTTAGTCTTTGTCGTCATTTCTACACACTGTCACATCAATAAATTAATGTACTGAAATTGCAACTAGTTTAAAAATATACATGGAAAGGATTTATGTTTCTAAATGAAAAAACATGTTTCCTATACAATATTTTGGCTTTTTGTGCACATCCATTAATGGGTTAAAGTCCAGAAAAAGCTCCTAAAAGTTATTTCATACTGTCCATGCGCTGCTCTTTCATCTTCTGTGCCATTAATGCCAGCCTGTGTTTCTCTACAAGATCAATTTCATTCTGTTCATCAGCATCATTCGTGTCCTGGTGCAGAAGCTTCGCTGCTCTGAGGTCGGAGGCAACGATCAGTCCCAATACAGGTACGGACAGCCATGTTTGAGCTGCTGCTGATCTGTTTTATGCTGAGGTCACAGCGCTGAGGTCACAACATCAGAACTGAGCTAACTAACCCATGATGCTGCCCTGAATTAACACATCTTCTCTAAAATACAAAACGCTTTTTCTAAAGTCAGATGTTTGGATTCCAGACGGCTGGCCAAGTCCACGCTGCTGCTCATCCCGCTGTTTGGAGTCCACTATGTGGTGTTTTTCTATCTGATGGAGCCAGATGATCAAATCTTGAAGCAAATCAAGATTTTCTTTGACCTTGGCCTTGGATCGTTTCAGGTACGCGTCAGTACCTCAGTCCTTTTTGAAGGAGTTCTGAGGTTAAACAAGCAGCACAGTTTGATGCAAAGTCTCAGCAAAACAAATGTCAGATGTATACTTGAAAAGAAAGATGGAAGTCCCGTCAAGGTTCAGAAAGATGTCTATATAAACATGCTGTACGAGCATTTCTGTTCTAATCCAAAAGCTCCTCAAAGTGTTAGACAGCAGAATGAGTCTGTTCTATTTTAGCTGCTTTAATCCTGTCCTTTTTATGCTGATTGCAGAAATATGTAGTCATCTGGAGGCCAGTGAACTCCTGCAGAAAGATGGAGTTTGTCTCCAACAAGCAATACTTCACTGGAAACCTACTCTCACAGCAAAATACCACAATCCTCTGCTTTTTTATTCAAAATTTGAAGAGTAAAAGTTAATAACTAAACACCATAAAAAGAACCTCTGTTGTCTTAAAAATCTATTTAGGGGTAAAATAATGTAAAACGTTCAACGTTTTTAACAAGAAAATTATATGAGATAGCTATCACTAAATGCTCATTTACTTGTTTATGAAAATATAAAATAGATTTATTTTGAATAAAAAGTCATCAGATTTTCTGTCACAACTTCTGTCTTACCGTTTAAATCCACAAGATGACACTAAAGTCTTTGTCTTCATTGAGGTCGTTTATGTGCTTTTTAGATTTTAGATTCTAAAAAGAATCTAAAAAATTCTAGAATTTAGATTCACTCTCACTGTTCAAACAGGAAGTCTGATGTGGAAAAACAAAGTCAGGAAAGGCGTCAGCTTTCAGAAGCTAAGCATCTCAAATGTAGACATCATCTCTCAGCTTTACATGCACATATCACAGCTCAGCTGCAGAACGCTGTTGTTTCAGTAACAGAAAACGTGTGCAGAGAAAAATGCTGTCAAATATCAAATGATGCCGTTTTATTGCATTATTCAGCCAAAGTGGCTAAACCACAAAAACACATTACAAGCACAGGAAAGTTAAAAAAGGAAGAAAGCTTGTGAAACGACTACATAGGAAGAACTTTAAAGGTGTTATTTCCTGAGATGTGATGACTGAAGTTTGCCATGCAGGACAGTCGAGAAGCCGACTGACTTCATGACTTCATTGTCATTCCGGCCATCACTGCAAAAAAGAAGAGAAGAACTTCAGTTTGTGTGCAATAATTATAATTTAATGAGGTTTTGATAAATTAAGAGGATTTTATACTGAAAGTTTAGCATCAAATGAACTTTGAAGCTTTAAGGAACAGTTTGAACAATGAACATGGCTTCAGTTTTTTTTCCGTATGTGTTTGGTTTTAGGGTCTGATCGTCGCCGTCCTTTACTGCTTCCTAAACAGCGAGGTGAGCAGCTGTGATCCAGAGCAGCATCTGGATTATCTGCTGTCTTCCCATAACGGGACTTTCTGTCATAAACCAACAGGTCCAGAGCGAGCTAAGGAGGAGTCTGTCTCTGAAGCGATGTGTGGGACGTGAGGAAAAGCTGCAGGCCGTGACCCTCAACCGGAACGGCAGCCAAAGATCCCCAACATTTCCCAGGAACGTCCGAGCTCAGTCCATCCTGCAGACGGAGACCAGCGTGCTCTGACTGCAGAAGATGAGGGCTGCTGCTCTGACCGGGAAAGAGAGGACTCCTTTCATTGTCTTCAGCCTGGTTCTGATCCCTGCAGTTTCTTACCGATCACATTAAACTCATTAAACGTTTAGAAACAGAGACTGAGCATTATCAACAGGCTGAACATAGCAGTGTTCCAGCTTTTTGGTTCTCGGATCCTTGAGAACCGCACTTCCATCGTCTTTATCGTCACTCCAGATCACAGCTGCTTCTGTTTTCCTTTTGATTCCAAAAGGATTTTACAAAGGACAAATCATTCTCACTAGAAAGAAATTCCTGTACAGTATACAACTTTAATAGTTGATTAGTTTATGAGACGCTTTTTTTTGTAAATAATAATAAAATCGGATGAAAAACCAAAAAGCTACAGTTTTTGAAGTTCTTGCAGATCCCCGGAGACGAGGCAGGTTTCAATACTCCACTAACAGACAGGTGGGAACAGCAAAGGTGCTGACTGGATGTAAATGTGATGCACTAACAGGAAGCTGCTGCAGCGACTAGACGGACGGAAAAACACGAGCGCAAACTCAAACCGACTCGAAAATGAAAATGATGAAGTCCAATCCAGCCTGGGTCCAATAACTGTCACAAATTGGCCTGTAACCTTTGTGCTATCCTAGGCACTCTAACATTGGGAGTTGGGTCATCTAGACCCACTAGACAGTGCTATGAACCTTTTTTCTTCAATGATTTGTGATCTTCACTGGTGTCCATGGATTACATGAAATCTTTCCACCTTTATCCACCTTTGTCATGGTAGGGAGAACACGTCAATGTAAGGGGGGGGGGTCATCTAAGATAGCACAAGGGTTAAACAGGAAAAAACTGAAAAACCCGAGAGAAATGAAAAAAGTAAATGACAAACATGAACTGAAGGGCAGACACTTTGAACGTGGAGTGACTGACAGGGAGAACAGCCAAACGCTGATGACAAGAACCTCTTCAAAATAAAGAAAGCAGAACTGAAACCAGAGCAGACAGAAGGCCACTTTCCTCAGACAGACCAACAAATACAGAAGCTTTTAGCACAAATAACAGACTTCTGAAAAGTGTGTTCATATCTCCTAACGGTTGGGCCTCATTTTGCATGAGGACAAAGAGAACTCTGAATTGTTAGGCCACAGTCTGGTTCTTCTTCTATCTGGACCAGGTCAAGCTCTTCCAGCATTCTATTTTTCTGACTTCATCTGAAACAGGACACATTGCATACGTGGACTGAGAATCTACACAAAGTTGTCATTCAAACGGCCCGTTCACAGCTGGAACATGTGGGTGTTACTTTCTGAGATGATAAATGGTCTGAAGTGGAGGAACGGCGTTCCAGCGTGTCTCAATAATCTCCTTTTTAATCCTGGTGGATCCACGCTCAGAGGCCAAGAAAAGGGCAGAGGGTGTTGAAACCATGCAAACCAACACAAAGGTGAGGCTTTCTCTGTGCAGTGATGGGACTTTTCTACAGGGAGGGTTTGTATTTACTTTAGATCGGGGAGCATTTTATTTTAACGCACACACCTGAGAATGTAAAGCAGAAGCACTTCTGTATTGATCTGAAGACAAAAAAGAGTTGAAGAGACTTCCGGCACGGTAGCACCCTAGAGAGGCGGACGCCCACCTCCCTCTTGCAAACACAAATTTAAGCTAAACTCCTGCAAACAACTCATTTAACAAACTATCCTTTACAGTAAGCCTGCTAAAACTCTGATTATGTTGGGCAAGGAAAATCGAGCAAAGGTCGTAATAAACCCTCACAATGGAAAATTGACTTCAGGTTCAAAAAGAACCAGGATGGCAGTGGTAACATGGAAGCTAACGATAGCAGTGGTGCTAACACTAGCGATGATGCCAACTGCCCGACAAGTACCAAAGATCTTAATGAAGCCACAATTTTGAAACCTATCAAGGAGCTTAAGGCGGACTTTTCAACGAAATTTGAGTTTTAGCCTTAATTAAAGAGATGTTAATTAAAGAGATGAGAAGCGAGGTTGGAGAATGCATGGAGCGGATTGTGAACGCGGAGACGGGCATCTCCGCCACTGAAGACACGGTGATGAGCCTCCAGGCTAAAGTTTCATGTCTCGAAAACCAAGCATGAAATATGGATAGCAAGATCGTAGATCTGGAAAGCAGATCCAGGAGAGCCAACTTGAGGCTGGTAAATCTACCCGAAAAAGTGGAGGGAGGCGATGCATGTTCATTCCTGGAGACATGGCTCCCAGAGGCATTGGACATTCCCACGCTCAGATCAAAGCGGTTCCTGGAGAGGGCTCACCTTGTTGGCCTAAGATCTGATTCACTCATCATGAAATTCCTCAGCAACAGAGACAAACAAGGTTCTGGTGATAAAAGCAGTGAAAGCTAAAAAGGAAATTCTGGTCAGTTCTATCCGGATATAGCAGCGGAATTACTGTACATAAAAAGCAGAAAGAGTTCGACCCTGTGAGGAGACAACTGCGTGACATGGGAATAAGACATGGCGTGATGTTTCCAGCCAAGCTACTGGTTACCTTCAAGAATAAAACACGTGTTTGGAAAAGTGAAGGAAGCAGACAACTTCATATGTGGGATATGAGACAAGGACAGCACAGGATAACTGTGAGCAGTAAAAAAAAAAGACCATTACACCTGAAAACCTGGATCACTGTGAGTCAACCTCCATGATGAGTAAAAACTGAATTATGTCCACTTAAAAAAATGTATAAGAGAGCTGTGGAAGTTCTAACACCAGTGGTATTATTGGAATAACTTTAAAAAGAATGAGGTGAACCGTGATTATACATTTAAAGTTAAACTGATGTTTCACTAGTACGCTGATGTATACAAAGGTACCGGGTAGTTATTTTTACCTAGTAACAACAGGACACTTTAAGTTTGATGTGATTTAAAAGGCTTTTTAAGGCAGGTTGCTGCATTTTAAATATATATTTTATATTTTACTATGTTATATTTTTGTGACATTTGCAACAATTGAAGATTTCTTCTTTGAATTTAATTTCTTACTAAAAGAGGGAGGAGGTGTTAATTTTTTATTTTCATGGTGAAATCTGGGTCACTCCCAGATTGTCTGGAATGATCCTTAACACTTTCACAGTGACATTTCAGTCAGATAACTCATGCAATAGTAAGGATATTTATTTTCACATACTTTATTTACTTTCACATACTTTATTTACTTTCACATACTTTATTTACTTTCACATTCCTTTAACTTTGCATTTCACATTCCTCTAACTTTGCATTTAACATTCCTCTAGTGTTTCAGAGGCATTCCATTTTCAGACAGAAGTATGACTGCTATGTGTGACCCAGCACCTTTGACCGTAGGGCCGCTCCCGTTCGAGTACAGCGCCACGAAGGGAACACACTATTTATTGAGTCTGCTATGTGTGACCCGGCACCTTTGACTGTTGGCTGCTCCCGTTTGAGTACAGCGCCATGAAGGGAACACACTATTTAGTGGATCTGCTATGTGTGACCCGGCCCCTTTGACCGTTGGGCCACTCCCGTTCGAGCACAGAGCCACGAAGGGAACACACTATTTAATGGATCTGCTATGTGTGACCCGGTACCATTGACCCATTGACCGATGGGCCAATCCCTTTCGAGTACAGCGCTAAACACCAACCTGCAAGATGACACAACTTAACATCCAAATTTGAAGCTTCCACTGACATAACATGATTAAAGCTTAAGTGAAATTCATAATTTAGAAGCTTCCATCTGAGTACTATGAACGAGCTCAACGATATGGTTTCGATGCTTCCATCCGGCACACTATGATACGAGCTTAAATAACATCTAATTTCAAGCACCATTGCATAATGTAACACAGCTTAAGAACATCTTAATTTTAAGGTTTCCACCTGGCAATATAGTTTGCAAACATCTATAATCCAAGATTTTGTATGCCATTCCGATGCTAACGTATTGGTTGATTCACTTAAGAAACTCATTGAAACTCTGAGGAGGTTTACCGCCCCATCACTTTTAGTGCAGAATAGGTATGTGGAGTGCAGTCTTCGTTGCAGCACCAGATCAAGGAATGCAGGGGCGACAATATCATCCGCCAGCAACGAAAGTGCTGACCGGGGGATTCATCGCACCATAGAAAACCACCAGGATCACAAATTCCAACAGAGAAATGATAGTGAAATATAGAACCTGCATGTAATCTTACTGTAACAGCAATTTTTTTACACACCAATGGTAAGAGAGAAGTAACCTTCTGTCATTTCCGGAGGGAGGCACCTTTAGAAGGTCTTCGAGGAGCAGGTGAATGGCAGGGTATCCAAGGACCAAGGAGATTTGGGTGGACAGCAAAAGCACAGACTACTGAAATTTTAATTAGCAAAGGACGTCTGGATACTGCAAAGGAAGAACTTGAGATCCATGAGGGATCGTAGGTTTTGATAGTATTTTAGCTGGGCTGAACCTCATGCATTTAAAGGCGGAGTACAACAAGTCTCTAAATGGAGATGCTTCTAGCCGAGTGTCATCTACTTAAGCAGGGCAAATAGAAGACCGGCTTGTAGACATAAAATGTAACTCTTGGAACTAGCTAGAGAGCGTCAGTGATATAGTTTCTACGGCCAGGGTTAAAAATTTTCTCGTAGTGTTATTTAAACACTAAACCAAGTGCACCAATGACACATAAGACTATCATCTCACTTCTTGAAACAACTTTGGTATAATCTCCACAGCTGAATTCCCTCATAACCACATGATCCGTTAAAGGACCATTAGAGCTGTGGATTTGGGCTTAACGTCTTAAATCCCCGGCGGCTGGACATTCACAAACCACTCTTCATAAATTTTCTCCACCAAAACCAGAGGGGGCAGCCTCAGAAAACAAGTGGGAGACCGAAGACACCACAGTCATCATCATCACGAAACCACTCCAAGCATTGAAAAGGAAAGACCAGAAACGCAGGACATAAATAACCATAACAACAGGAACACGGGGCCAGGATTGAACTACCCAGAACAAGAAAACAAGATGAACGGATTACCGTGGGGAATAATGCAATTGAACAATGGCTATTGCCATAACAAGTCTCGAAAAATTTGGGGGTGTTCAGGAATTAACACTAAAATTGCCTTATATGCGGATGATGTAATTCTATTCCTAAAAAATTAAAAACTTCAATTCCTGCTTAAGTAGAAGTAATTAATGAATTTGGGCGCTGATCTGGCTATAAAATAAACAACTCATGAGTCAATGCTACTAAATAGTGAGGAAAGAACCAAACCGTCCATACACTCAAAAAAAATAACTCATTGGATGAACTCAATTTAATTGTCGGCAGCACTTCCATCCAATAAATATGAGTAGCCCCACCTCAAAGAAAAGTCTTCCATGTAATGAAATATAATTGAGTTTGTTGAACTCAATTTTATCAAGAAAGGCAAGGCACAAAATTCATCTGACACTAGTCTTTAGCCAGCCTTGAACCTGGTACCTCTGCATGCAAATCCTATAGACCTATCGACTGAGCTAACACCTTTGTGACCCACTACATTCGCCAGTATAACCAGATAGAAACATTTTATCTCTGGATGAGGTTTGTCCTGTATTATCTTATTGGGAGAAACTGAGTTGAAACGATTCCAAGCCACAGTACATTTTTTACGTGGAAAAACGCGAATGAAAGTTTTTTCTCTTCGAAAAGTCAAAGGATTTGAAGGAAAAGTCATGGCAGGCATTTGAAGAAAACTCTGAACATTTTAATAGTTGAATGGGTAAAATAGGTGAAAAATTATACCCGAAAAACGGCAGAAGGTACTATAAAAAGAATAAATAAAGAGAAATAGGAAAACAGCATTCAACATGCGCACAGCATGCCCCTTACTTGAACTCATTTATTTTGGATTACTGGAGTTTATAGGTGAAAGTATTAATACATTTTGTGTTAGGTCAATTAAATGTAGATAGATAATTTTAAAATAAATATATTTAAATAAAACAAACAGAATTTAATTGTGTTACTTGAAAGAGGGGCTTGAATCTTTTTTTTTCAGTCTTCTTTTATTTTTAACTTTTTAGTTTAACCCTTGTGCTATCCTAGGCACTTTAACGTTGGGAGTTGGGTCATCTAGACCCACTAGACAGTGCGCTGAACCTTTTTCTTCAATGATTTGTGATCTTCACTGGTGTCCATGGATTACATGAAATCTTTCCACCTTTATTCAATTCAATTCAATTCAATTTTATTTGTATAGCCCAAAATCACAACAACAGTCGTCTCGATGGGCTTCGAAGTAAAACATGAAATCAAAAGGATCACGAATACAAAGAGTTCAATAGAAAAATACTAAAATGAACTAACAAACTGACTAAGCTATACTGGCATCCCTGCCCTTAGACCCCCCTTTATCCACCTTTGTCATGGTAGGGAGAACACGTCAATGTAAGGGTGGGGTTGTCTAAGATAGCACAAGGGTTAACTATATTTATTCTGGCAATTTCAGGAGTCTTAAAAAATCTACACCTGACCCAATAGTTAAAAATATGATATATGTCTTAGAAACCACACAAAGGTACTTAAAAGAAACCAGCTCTTTGTCTTTATTCAGCCCAATTTGGGGAAACAATAAATTCCTCCCAGGCAGAAACGATGAGAGCTTTAGAAAGTGGGCAAACGAAGGCATAGGCATGATAAAAAAGATTTATGGAGGGAATGGGAAAATATTCACATTTGAACAAATATTCTCTGAATATCAGATTTCTGAATTCTATAACTTATTGATGTCATCTTCCCTGAATCCTCGACAGCTAAACTTAATGCTTGGATTTCTGACTTTGAGGAAGAAATTACCACTGAACAATTGAAGAAGGCAAGTATAAAAGCCCAAACACAAACAGGCAACACCCGGCTTAAATTACTGCAATATAACTGGCTGATGAGACTCTATGTTACTCCAGAAAAACGTAATACATTTAACAGTAGCATCCCAGACCTCTGTTATAGATGGAATGCAAAGAAAGACTCTCTGTTTCATGTGTCTGGACATGTCCAAAAATAACAGAATTCTGGACAGAAGTTAAAGGTAAATTAGAGGAGATGTTATCCATCTGGAATTGGACCCATAATTATTCCTTTTGGGTTTATATCCCAACAATTTAAATATAAGTAGATATAACAATAAATTATCTACTTATATTTAAATTGTTGGGATATAAACCCAAAAGGAATAATTATATATATATATAAGTAGATATAACAACAAATTAAGGGCTGCACAGTGGCGCAGTGGTTAGCGCTCTTGCCTCACAGCAAGAACGCCTCCAGTTCAAGTCCCAGCTGGGGGACATGTAAAACACAACATCAACAGGGGGCCTTTCTGTGTGGAGTTTGCATGTTCTCCCTGTGCATGCGTGGGTTTTCTCCAGGATCTCTGGCTTCCTCCCACCATCCAAAAACATGCTTCATAGGTTGATTGGCAACTATAAATTGTCTGTGAGAGTGAATGGATGTGTGATTGAGGATATTCCACCCTGCAACAGACTGGCAACCAGTCCAGGGCATCCCTTGCCTACACCCAAGTGGCCGGGATAGGCTCTGGCAACCCCGTGACCCCAAAAGGGAATAAAACAGTTAAGAAGATGAATGAATAACAATAAATTAACTGACTTTGGAACATTACAAGCAAAGAGAGTAATTGCTCTCTCATGGAGAGGGGTGAACAAGACAAGTGTTCAAAAATGGCTTCAAGAAATGTCTTCATGTTTACCATTGGAAAAAATAACTTACATGTTGAAAAACAAGAAAGACACTTTTGCCAAAATTGGGGGACATTTCATTAATTATATCAGAAATAAGGATCTGACTGATCTTTTTCAAAGACTTTGAACACAATAACACTTCCTCTGCAGCTCTACAATATTGCCTTGTGCCTCAGTTTCTTATTTTTGAGACTCTCCAGGACTCAGTCATATTGATGGTGATTGTATCTGTTTTAAATGATGCTCACCTGCTGTATTTTCATTTCATGTTCTACTGTTTCTATGTTATCCACTTATGTAAGATGTAAAATCAGAAAATAATAAATAAAATTTTGAAAATGCAGCTCCTCATTCAGGCTCCTTCAAAATAAATCCTGTTTCTGACTGTACATTGATAACTCCTCTGTGTCAAACTGTCAATAAAACATTTGTTTTCTGCTCTTTTTCCTTTTTACCCTCAAATAAAATCAAGGATTCAATAAAAGTTCGTTTCTAAAAACAGGAAGCTTTAGAATGACACAAGAGAAACTGTCCAGGCTCCTGCTTGGAGGTAATAATCATCAGAGAGTCTGAGGCTACGTTCACACTGCAGGGCTTAATGCTCAATTCGGATTTTTTGAAAAAATCCGAATTGTTTGCTAGACCGTTCACATTTCCAAGTAAATCCGAACTTTTGTGATCTCCAGTGTGACCGTGACACGACCCAAACGAGACCCGCATGCGCAGAAGCCAGAAGAATACTCAACGGTGAACGACGTCACTTGTTTGCGGAGCAGATGTAAACAACAGTGTTGTCAAAAGCGAAACTCTTTTTGTAATATTAAATTTATTTTCACGAAGGAGCAGCACAATTACAATCTTCTCATTTTAAGAAGGCAATGGAGTCGGGATCGTCTGTACCCACTGTTGTGGAATGGAAATGTGTATGTGTTGGAGCCGCTCGCCCGCGTGTGTGCAAGCGCGTGCCGCGATAGAGAATGGGGGGGGGGGGGGGGGGGCAGTGTTTGCGCGCATTCATGTTGTGTGTTACGGAGGACGGTAATAAAAGAAGGTTTCCCCCAAAATAAATGCTATGGACTCTTTATTAACCCGTTCTGGAGAATCTAAGGATCAGAACAGAGAGGAGGAGGAGGATCGCCTCGGGTCCCCCGCGCTTCTGAGCACGGTCAAAGGGGAAAAAGAAAAAAAAGTTATCGCGGGAAAGGTTCAACACCACGCTCTGCCATTTATCTGGAAATGTTTTCAAAAACCGCCCAGTTGCGATCAGAGCCCTGGAGTTTGGCCTGAAAAGAGCGATCAGCCCAAATATTAATCCAATCAGTGACCTCCCTTCCCTTCCACTGACTGATCTCAGCAGCATCGTCCACCATGTTTGATGTTTACGTTCTCGTTCCCGCCTACTTCAACGCAAAATGATGACGTTTGTTGCGTGTCGATGACGTACACTGTGTCCGAATTACCGCCCTAACCCCTAACTACTAAAACCCTATATAGTGCGGCACTATATAGTTCTCTATATAGTTCTCTGAATTTTCAAAGCGGACACCCGTGCTCACTAGTTTTCTCTTTCGGGTGTTTTCAAATGGCGCTTGGCACGAAAACAAAGCGGCGCATTACCGCCACCACCTAGTCTGGAGGGGAACTACTTCTATTTAACGCCGAGAATGCCACCCATTTGTCAAAGTAAAAATATAATAAATATGAACATATTATGAAGACTATTTATGAATCTGCTGTGAAAACGTGGCTGATTTATAAAAAATAAGATTACAAACACATTGGTGTAGATTTTATGTATTTGTTGATAAATAAACCCTCAAGTCATTAGTCCATGGCAATACTTATTTTTGTGCCGCTGAACGATTTACGGGCTCTTGCGAGGAAGCATTTTTTTCTGTAGTTTTATCTTCTACCTTACTGAAAATAGCTTTATATATGAATCTGTCCGTGTTCCTGGCAATAATTCAACCGTTTTTCGTGAGATCAAACCAAAAACGAGCAGATATGCAGAATCACAGGACAGCAAGGAGGAGGAACAGACGTCTCAGAAGATTTCCTCTGGGTGCTCAAGGTTATACAGTCTGCTGGGTAAGAGTTTAACATTCTTTTTCAACACTGGATTATGAACTGTATAGTCTAAATACATGAAACACTTGTGAGATCAAAGTTTAGTATTTTTTATTCAGAGTCAAACCATATCACTTGTTTTAAACAAAAATACTTTAATTTTTAAATATTTATATAAAAATCCAAAAACCCAGCCAAAAAAAACCCACGAGATTTTCCAGCATTTATAAATACGTCATAAACTAAAATTTAAGACATTAGAATAAAATGAAACATTAAAAAAAAATCAGATTTAATTTTCTCAATGAAATAATTATTTTTCCATTTTACAGGGTCTTCCACGTCTCTACTGGTTTGCCAACATAAAGGTGTCTGTCGTGGCCCTTCACGCTGACGGTCAGTCCCACACAAGACCAGACCGGCAGACCCGCAGATCGGTTGACCTGCAGGACCATTGAGCATCTGGTGGAGCAGCTTTGGGTTCCTCACACGCTGGGGGGTGTACAGGAGACTGAGGTCCTGGTGTTTCTTTTCTGGCTGGCGTGTGGCACATCTTACGGTGTGGTAACCAGGGCCTTTGACATGCCACGGTCCACTGTAAGTGACGTTGTCCACAGGACGGCAGACCGGATCCTCCAGCTGATGAGCAGGGTCACCCAGCATCCAGTGGGAATGAACTGCCATTAGTCACCTCTGATTTTATAGCAGCTTGCTTGGTCTTCCACCTTCCAAAAGGTCGTGGGGAACACTGATGGCTGCCACATAAGAATAAAGGCCCTAAAAGAAAATGCAGCTTGTTATTTTAACAGGAAGCTTTTTTATTCCATTCAACTGCAGGCTGTACGTGACTAATGCCAAATTTAGAGATATTTTTGTTGGGAATCAAGGATCAGTCCTCAGTTCACAGGTTCTACGTAAAAGCCCAATTTATGTAAATAAAATATTACCCACCTGAAGGATCCTTTTGGGTGATGGTGGGTATCCCTGCATTCTTCATCCCATCACGCAGCTGACACCCTACAGGGAACCCATGAGGAATGCAGTTCAGGCCCGTTACAACCAGCACCACGCCAAGGCATGCTCTGTGGTGGAGAGAGCATTTGGCATTATGAAGATGAGGAGGAGAGCAATATTTCTGGGGGCACTGGAAGTAAAACCAACCTTTGCGATGAAAATCATTGCCTGCAGTCCAGTTCTGCACAATCTGTGCATCAGCGAAGGGGACTGCTTGGAGCCACACCAGGAACCAGTAGGACGGGTAAAGTGGCGTTCGTCTGCGAAGACAAATCTTTGCTTTCCTTTCAGCTCCAACTGTGACACACATGACTCTAGAAGACCAGGATTATTGTTAAGATGTATAAAAATAAATGTTAACATATAAAACGAAAATGTAAATATGTACATTTGATATTTATATGAAAATTCTTTTGAGATTGTTAAAAATGGCTCAGATTTAAATAGTACATGTAAATAATTCATTTTTGTTACTGCATTTATTAAACAAATTGCAAAAACAACGACGACGTTACATTTTGTGAACAATATTTTAAACTCAGGTAAGCTTAACAGACTCTCCTGTCACTCTTTGTCCCTTCGTGCTCTTTCCTCCTCTCCTCTTTCAACAACAACCCTTACCCCAACATGACAACGTTTACAGTTCAATGATAAATAAATACAAATCTGATTAAGTGTGTCTTACTCCCATCCGGCACTAGCTTGCCTGAAAACAAACAGGCTATCTTTCTCCATCCACAGATGGATCAGATTTTCCTTATCCTCGTCAGTCCCTACATATATAAACACATTTAAAAAATGTGTTAATAACTTATTACTACGGTTAGAACTCACTCATTTTTTTATGTAATATCAACAGCGTTTATTTTTAGCATTCGGCGCTAATTCGCGCTAGCGTTAGCTTTAGCATTACCGAAATTGATGAGCTTCCAAACAATGTAGGTTGTCGATTGAGGAATATAACATATTAAACACATCATCTTACGTATTTACAAATATATTTTACAACAGATACTTGATACTTTTGAATATACTTACATTTTTAAGTCATCTTTCTCGCGCAACCGTCCGCCATCTTGGAATAATTCAAGCGCGGTGTATTGTGGGTCACACGCAATGCATTCTGGTATCAATGCAGTGCATTCTGGGCAATATTCGCCGATCGAGTGAGCATCGATCCACACTGGTTTTTCGTAGAGAATTCTGGGAAATTTCTAGTGCACATGATTTTTGAACTGTAGATTCGGACAGCACTACAAAATGGCGACCGCACTATATAGTGCACTATATAGGGGTTAGGGCGGTAATTCGGACACAGCCGTACAGTTCGGAATCAAGTCGCCTGGCCGGTCAGACGGCGGTCGCAATTGAAAAGATCGGCTACAATTCGGAAACAGGACGGCAAACCCACGGGGCCTGGGTCGCAATTGAAAAGATCGGATCTGTGTCATTCAGACTGTCATGAAAAGATCGGAATTGGGCCGCTTAGGGGCAAAAAATTCGGAATTGGGTCGTTTCAGCCTGCAGTGTGAACGTAGCCTGAGTGACAGAAGACAGAAGACGCCGTCCAAGCTCAGCTGAGGAGAGTCCAGCAGAGAAGCTTCTGCTGTTTTTTGTCTGACATACAACAAAGTCAAGGTGTGTAGATAATTATGCATAAGATAACATCACAAAGATACGTTTTATTTTATTTTATAGATTTCTTTTGATCAAAAAATAACCAACCTCTCCATCTAAACTCCTGTCTTACCGTTTAAATCCACAAGATGACACTAAAGTCTTTTCAGTTGTTTTTGTCTTGATTAAGGTCCTTTATGTGCTTTTTTACCATAAATCATAAAGCCTAGGTTTATTTATTATGTATTATTTATGTCAAAACACTTCTCTTCTTTCTCTTTCGGCTTTTCCCATCAGGGGTCGCCACAGCGAATCATCCTTTTCCACCTCACTCTATCATGGACATCTTCTACCCTAACATTAGCCAACTTCATGTCCTCTGTTAAGACATCCATGTATCTCCTCTTTGGCCGTCCTCTTGCCCTCCTGCCAGGCAGCTCCATCTCCAACATCCTTCTACCAATATATCCACTATCCCTCCTCTGAACATGTCCAAACCATCTCAGTCTGGCTTCTCTGACTTTGTCGCTAACACAGGCAACATGAGCCGTCCCTCTGATGTACTCGTTCCTTATCCTGTCTAACCTGGTCACTCCTAAGGAGAACCTCAACATCTTCATCTCCGCTACCTCCAAATCATCTTCTTGTCTCTGTCTCACTGCTACCGTCTCTAACCCATAGAGCAGAGCTGGTCTCACCACTGTCTTGTACACCTTTCCTTTGAGTCTTGCTGACACTCTTCTGTCACACAACACTCCTGACACTTTCCTCCACCCGCTCCAACCTGCCTGCACTCGCCTCTTCACCTCTTCTCCACACTCCCCATCACACTGAACTGTTGACCCCAAGTACTTAAACTCCTGCACCTTCTTCACCTCAGCCCCCTGTAACCTAACGCTTCTACCTTGATCCCTCTCGTTCAGACACATGTATTCTGTCTTACTACGACTGACCTTCATGCCTCTTCTTTCCAGAGCAAACCTCCACCTCTCTAGCTGTTCCTCCACCTGCTCTCTACTCTCACTGCAAATTACAATGTCATCCGCAAACATCATTGTCCAGGGAGATTCCTGTCTTACCTCGTCTGTCAGCCTGTCCATCAGCATAGCAAACAAAAAAGGACTCAAAGCTGATCCTTGGTGTAGTCCCACCTCCACCTTGAACTCCTCTGTCTGACCTACAGCACATCTCACCACCGTCATACTTCTCTCATACATGTCCTGAACTACTCTGACATACTTCTCTGCCACTCCAGACGACCTCATACAGTACCACAGCTCCTCCCTCGGCACCCTGTCATACGCCTTCTCTAAATCTACGAACACACAATGCAGCTCCTTCTGACCTTCTCTGTACTTTTCCATCAACATTCTCAAAGCAAAAATGGCATCAGTGGTGCTCTTACGGGGCATGAAACCATACTGCTGCTCACAAATCTCCACCTTCTTCCTAAGCCTGGCTTCCACTACTCTTTCCCACAGCTTCATTGTGTGGCTCATCAACTTTATTCCTCTATAGTTGCTGCAGTTCTGCGTGTCACCCTTGTTCTTAAAGATCGGAACCAGAACGCTTCTCCTCCATTCCTCAGGCATCTTCTCACTCTCTAAAATCCTATTGAACAACCTTGTTAGAAATTCCACTGCTGTCTCTCCTAAGCACTTCCATACCTCCACAGGTACGTCATCAGGACCAATGGCCTTTCCGCTCTTCATCCTTTTCAGAGCCTTCCTAACCTCATCCTTTCCAATCTCTGCTACTTCCTGCTCCACAACAACCACATCTTCCTCCCTTCTTTCCCTGTCATTTTCCACGTTCATCAGCTCCTCAAAATACTCCTTCCATCTTTTCTGTACACTCTCCTGGGTTGTTAGCACCTTTCCATCTCTGTCCTTAATCACCCTTATCTGTTGCACGTCCTTCCCATCTCTGTCTCTCTGTCTGGCTAGCCTGTACAAGTCCTTTTCTCCTTCCTTTGTGTCTAACCTGTCATATAGCTCATCGTAAGCTTTCTGTTTGGCCTTTGCCACCTCTCTCTTCACTCTACGCTGCGCTTCCTTGTACTCCTGTCTACATTCCTCAGTCCTTTCTACATCCCACTTCTTTTTAGCCAACCTCTTCCTCTGGACGCATTCCTGTACTTCCTCATTTCACCACCAAGTCTCTTTACCGTCTTTCCTCTTTCCAGATGACACACCTAGCACCTTCCTACCTGTTTCCCTGATAATCTCTGCTGTAGTTTCCCAGTCATCTGGAAGCTCATCCTGACCACCCAGGACCTGTCTCAACTTCTGCCTAAATTCCTCACAAGTTTCTTCATTCTGTAGCTCCACCACTTGGTCTTCTTTTCTGTTTTCCCTCTCTTCTTCTTCCTGACCTCCAGAGTCATCTTACACACCACCATGCGGTGCTGTCTGGCTACACTCTCTCCTACCACCACTTTGCAGTCATTAACCTCTCTCAAATGACCTCGTCTGCATAGGATGTAGTCCACCTGAGTACTCCTACCTCCACTTCTGTATGTCACTCTATGTTCCTCTCTCTTCTGGAAGTAAGTGTTGACTACAGCCATTTCTATCCTCTTCGCAAAGTCCACCACCATCTGTCCCTCCAGATTCCTTTCCTTCACACCAAACCTGCCCATCACCTCATCACCTCTATTGCCCTCACCAACATGTCCATTAAAGTCTGCTCCAATAACAACTCTCTCTCCTCTGGGGATACTCTCTATGACCTCATCCAACTCACTCCAGAATCTCTCCTTCACTTCTAACTCACAGCCAACCTGTGGCGCATACCCACTGACTACATTCACCATCACCCCTTCAATTTCTAACTTTAGGCTCATCATCCTGTCTGAGACTCTTTTCACCTCTAGAACACTGTTTACAAACTCCCCCTTCAGAATCACACCTACCCCGTTTCTCTTCCTATCAACACCATGATAGAACAGTTTGTATCCTCCTCCAATACTACGTGCCTTGCTGCCCTTCCACCTTGTCTCCTGCACACACAGTACATCTACCTTCCTTCTCTCCATCATGTCTGCCAGCTCTCTGCCTTTCCCTGTCATTGTGCCAACGTTAAGAGTCCCTATTCTCAAACCTATGTTCCTGCCTTTTCCCTTCTCTCTCTGGCCACGGGCCCTTCTGCCTCCCCTCTTTCTTCGACCAACAGTAGTCAAATTTCCACCGACACCCTGTAGGTTAACAGCATCGGTGGCGGTCGTTGTTAACCCGGGCCTCGACCGATCCGGTATGTCTAAAGTGTTGTGGATGATTCGCATGGTTATTTTGGCAATTTTTACGCCGGATGCCCTTCCTGACGCAACCCTCTCTATTTATCCGGGCTTGGGACCGGCACAGAGGCAACTGGCTTGCAACCCCTGTGGCTAGATTATGTCAAAACACTTCTAAGTGGTAGAAACACAGTAGCAATGCAGACTTTTATTTTAATGTGTCATTTCTCCTTTAATGTTTCCAGTTTCTTGCTCTCTGTAAATCCTCTTATCCTTTAAATTTAGATTCACTCTCACTGTTTTACCAAGAACATTAAATATGAGATTATTTATATTCTCTTGTTTATGAAAATAAAAATTGATTTATTTTGAATAAAAAGTCATCAGATTTTCTGTCTCAATTTCTGTCTTGCTGTTTAAATCCACAAGATGACACTAAAGTCTTCGGAGTTGCTTTTGTCTCCATTGAGGTAGTTTATGTGCTTTTTAGGTATTAGATTCTAAAAAGAATCTAAAAAATTCTAGAATTTAGATTCACTCTCACTGTTCAAACAGGAAGTCTGATGTGGAAAAACAAAGTCAGGAAAGGCTTCAGCTTTCAGAAGCTAAGCATCTCAAATGTAGACATCATCTCTCAGCTTTACATGCACATATCACAGCTCAGCTGCAGAACGCTGTTATTTCAGAAACAGAAAATGTGTGCAGAGAAAAATGCTGTCAAATATCAAGTGATGCCGTTTTATTGCATTATGCAGCCAAAGTGGCAAAACCACAAAAACACATTACAAGCACAGGAAAGTTAAAAAAGGAAGAAAGCTTGTGAAACGACTACATAGGAAGAACTTTAAAGGTGTTATTTCCTGAGATATGATGACTGAAGTGTGCCATGCAGGACAGTCGAGAAGTCGACTGACTTCAAGGCTTGTTTGTCATTCCAGCCATCACTGCAAAAAAGAAGAGAATGGAAGAGTGAGAAGGTGTCTAACAGTGGAGTGAGAATGGGATGCAGTCTCAGTGAAACCTACAGTTTTTGACCCACTGTTCGTCTGGATGGGCACAAAGGGTCTGTCCATCTCTCGTTTTGAATCTAAAACATCAGAAAGCAGACTATGAAAAGCAGAGCTTAAAGTCCATTTCCTTCACATGTTTCCAGTAAACTCACTTGATTGCATTCACACACTTATGTTTGGTGTGTTGGACTTTATACGTGTTGCCAGTGACCTCCGCTGACAAGTCTATGCGGGTCGCTGTTTTGCAGCAGTTCCAATGCTTTCCGTGCGGGAATTTAACTGAAAGAAATGATGTTGCAGTAAAGAACAAAGGAAAGGCTGTTAAACACTAATGCCTGATCATTTTAGTTTCAGTCAATGTTGCAAAGTTGTTGCATGTTGAAGCAAAAAAGGATATAACTTTTGGCCTTATACATAATTTTACATAAATAACCTATATGTTACACATTCTGGACTACTATTGACATGGTCCTGTCTGGATAGATCATTGGAATTACATTTCAACATGTAAATAATTGAATTTAAGAGTAAAGAAGACTACATCTTCAAAATGGTCTGCTACACATGAATGTGCTGTCAGTCTTTCTCACAGGAACTGCAGCAGAGGAACTTCTAGCAGCAGTTTAAAACTTGAGAAGAAAGCATGAAAGAGCGGTTACCTGCATGGGAGTGGATGCTCAGACACACCGAGAGCACGAGGAGCATCACGCACAGGGTCTTTGGGGTCATTGTGAGCTGCTTCAGAGGTCTGACCGGCAGATCCCCACAGGGTCTTTATGGCTTTGACTGAGAGCAGCTCAGATGACGTGAGCACAGTCTGACCTCATAACACCTCCACCCACTTCACCCACTTCGCTGAGGAACTGTTCAGCTGCATGAAAAGGTTTTTTTCACAGTTCTCAGACACACATGCATGCCCGCAACAGTATGTTTGCATCGTCAACATAGGCAGCCGTTGGTTTCCTCTTAGAACTTAAAATTCACTTCGGACGCCACGTGGCGGTCCTGTTGGCCCTGGTCCGGTGAGCGGATTTTCCTCGATCTGCTATGCCATGCCGATGTCGGGGGCCCTGGCTACCGCTGCTGCTTTGGCGTGGCGACCGGGCACTCTGCCTCGTTTTCCATTCATCCATCTCAGCAGAACGTGAACACTCACCTCACAAATAGTCTGCATGACTGAATGAAAGGCTTTACATGTGTTGGTCTACATGCATAAGTGTGTGCGTGGGAACTGTAGTTGTGTTGTGTACATGTTGACATGTTTGGATGTGAAGATTTTTGGGGTCAACAGGTATGTTGGTAACATTGGAGTGTGTGGACAGGCCCCGCCCCTTTTGACTAACACTTACACCTGACAGTAATGATGAAGAACTTCCAGAAACTTGTTGGTTTTTCATTCAACATAACCCCCCCCCCCACTCCTGTAATCATCCTTCAAATTCCTTAACCCCCCCCCTCTCTCGTTTGTGCCCCCCCCCAATATAATCAATATAAATAAAGTTTAGCCTAATTTAAAAAGGGGTTTATACAAATATACACCTTTTGTGTCAGATGATCCACAACCCCTGTTGTAACAGAAAAACATGTCCAACACTAGAGGCCTTGTGTTGGATAAGTTAATATACCAACAGACAAAGACAGTTCTATTCACTACCTTATAGTAGTAGAAATACTATTGATATTTCAGAGAATTGAAGCAACTCTTTCAGCCTGGAGGTTGACCTCTAATCAAAGGTCACAGGTGCAGCCCCCACCCTTCCTGCCCATGCGTGGAAGTGTCCTTGGGTAAGATACAACCACATTGCCTCTGGTGGTAACAGGTTGGCCCCAGTGTTTGGCAGCAGAGCCGCCATCAGTGTGTGAATAGCACTGTGACTGTAAAGAAAGTAGTAAAGGGCTGGATACGTCCTCGCCATTTAACATTCATTGAAACAAGACTGCAGCAATGACAATATCCAAAAATCTTTACTGAAGGAGACAAAACAAAAAACTGATAAGCAGTAAAAAATGTGATGGACACAAATAACCTTTCAAAGAAACTGTTTCATCTCCACACTGACTCAGATGTCACCAGTTAAAGAAAAAGGAAAAGGGAAAAACAGTTTAAAAATTGATTACATAAAACAAACATTACACCTTCATAAATGAATACAAGAAAGCAGCATTGACTGTATAAGAGAACTGGACTGAGTGATGTGACGTCACCCATGAAGACTGGTTTACTTCCTGAGCTTAGTGGAAGTTCACACCCCTTCCACAGAAAGCAGAACAGGGAAATTGGTTTTAACTATGACTCCTCATTTATCCAGGAAAACCAAAGTTCAAACAATTCTGAAGATGACTTTAATATTTTGATTCTCATTCAGAATTACAGAGACGGGTGAAAACAAGGTACATTTACTCCATTAATAAAGTACTTTTTGACTCTTTGTAAAACTATAAAATACATTTGACTTCTATTTGAGTTATTTTATGTAAAAAACAGAGCTATTATTTCTTACATTTATCTGGATTTAGTTTCTTGCTTTGGTTAAATTATTTGTGCCATTTAGTCAATGGATGCACAACAATGTCAGCTAGAAGGTTTCTGCTGGTGAGTCTGATGATTCAGTGAAGCATCGACTGATGAGAGCTTCAGCATTAGAAGGATTTGGAGGCTGTTTGAATCTCAGAGCTGGAGGACAGACCAGGGTGGCTGACCTCTGCCCTCACTGGAAGATGATGATGATGATGATGATGATGATGATGATGAGGATGATGATGATGATGAGGATGATGAGGATGAGGATTTAATTTGTCCAAATCTTGCTCTTTTGCAAAGAAGTATCAGAAAAAATGTAACAGAAAGCAAAAGAAAGTCTCGGTTTTTGAACATTTTTATGAGAGTTTTGATTTACATAACTTAAGAAGTTGAAATAATAAGTCAAAACATGTTCATGGAACAATTTTATAAATAAGTACATTTAGTTAGCGTTACATGTCACATATAACAGAAATATAATTGCTAAACATTTTTAAATATACCTGGTAATAAATAAAATCCCACATTTTGTTTTTTTTGTTTTCTTACTTTCTAAACGTCAAAATAAATAAATTCAAAAAAACTAAAGTAATGAATTGGTAAAGTTCTAACAGTTTAGCAGCATTAGGAAATAATTTCATCTAAAAAGGTTGGTGGCATTTCTTCATCAGCTGGACTTGAAGGAGATGCAGAAGAACTCAGGACGTCCCAAAAGGTTTCATCAACTTGCTCTGTGGGGGCGGAGTCTGAGTCAATTGAAGAGGAAGATGAAAGAAGGATGGATGAAGAGGAAGGGGAGGCTGTAGAGGTCATGATGGAGAGGAGGGAGGCTGAAGAAGATGTCACCTCAGGTGGAGTCACTAATTCAGAAGAAGAAGAGGAGGAAAGAAGGGCAGATGAAGAGGAAGGGGTTGCAGTGGAGGTCAGCGTGGAGAGGAGGGAGGCTGAAGATGATGGAATCAGTGACCGAGTCTTTGCTCTCCTGTAAAATTAAAAGGACAACATGAGATTCACAAAGTAGCTTAAAAACAAAAAGTCTTTTGACTCGACTTGATGTGAGCCTTACAGTTCTTGAATCTTGCGGTAAACCCAAGGAGCCCTGAGTCTGCTGCAGTACAGGCCGGAGTTGGTCAGAAAGCTGCAGGAACACAAACAGCTTCAGCTCACTGCTAACACTTTTACCCACTAAAACATGTTTGCTTCATTTGAAACGACATTACAATAGTTCTTACATGACAGCCGTGACACATGGAAGATTTCTCTCTTGGATAATGTATCCCAGAATCGGTTCTTTGATTTCATCGCTGTTGACCGATGTGCAGCAGGAAGACAGCTTTTCCACTGGAAGTAGAAACAGTCATTTCTTTAAAATTCATGAATCTGTGCCCATGCAAGGACTGTCAGGATTTTAAATAGGACTCATGCTCACCTCCTTGTCCAGACGCAATGAGAGCCATCAGGAGGAGAGCGACCGGTGCTCCTTTCAGCACAGTCTCAGAGTTCACCATCTTTTATTTTCTGAGGAGAAAGACAAGAGAGGACAAGGAAAGTGGTTTCTGTTGGCCTGTCGTCACGTTTTGTCCGTAGGGGTTTGGTGAACTGCTTATAAGGCCAAAAATGCAGAAGTGAATCTCTGCCTTGTCATCTTCCTCCTTCTGTGCTTCCCGCCTTTGAGCACGAGAATGAGTTAGAAGTTGACTTAAGGGCAATTCCAAGAATTGACCACGCTTTCATCACTTTTTCCTTTTCATTTGGAAGATTGGATTGTGTGATTCCAGCCCTCCTGACTGTGTGGGTGTCAGGAAATCCTCAGGAAATCCTCCACCGCCAAACTCTGGTGCTTTCTATAACCACCATGTGGTGTTTATAGAATGGCACCAGTGTTTGGAGGTGGAGCTGTTTACAGTGTGAATGGGGGAATGGGACTGTGACTGTAGTAATTTAGTCCTTCTAAGACGGTAGTAAAGCGTTATTTACCATTTCTTCATGTTAACTGCTGTCATTCTGTGGAGGCCACTGTCATGTAAAGAAAGCTTCAGGAAGTGGGTTGGGTCACGAGTGTTAAGACTTGCAGTCATCACACAGTCAGCAGTACATCGTCTAACCCGGTCACCCAGTATTTGCAGTCTCATAGTTTCCACTCACATGACGTTTGGCTCCTCATGTAATCAATAACTGGATGGGCTTTCAAATGTTTAAGTAGTCAAGCTTCTGATCTCTGAGTGAACCTGCTTTCTCTGGAAAATCTGGTTTCCAGAAGCGAAAACTGGAATTTTATCAGCTGGTTTTCTCCCAGAAAACTGTCTATTTTTGGTGTCTATGTGGTAATTTTATAGTCATCATATATGAGTTCCTGAGGGTTTGTTTGATTGTGTGACTCTGCTGTTCAGTCTTTTCCTGCTCCCTCCAGGTCAGATCCTGCTTTAGGCAGACGACACTCAGCTTTACGCAGCTCTAAGGCTTCGAGGAGCTTCTCAAACTAGACTTCTGGATGCAGTGAATAAATGTGAGAGATAAACGCTCTCAAGGATGAACACAGAGGAGCTCAACTCTGAAGGCATTAGACCAACATCTGTCAGATATCTTGATATCAACCTAGACTCAGACCTGAGTGTCAGAGTTTCTATAAAGGTACCAACAACCTTTTATATCCCAAGCTGAGCTTCAGGGAAGCAGATTCAGACCTTCATCACTTGCAGGATGAACTCCTGCTGCAGCTTTATAAAAGCTCTTCAAAGTGACTGTTAGCAATGAACATGCTAGCAGAAGACTTCACACACATGCAGGAGGAGAACATGCAAATTCACATCTAGCCAATGACCAAGTGGATTAAAAATGTCCTCAAGTGTGAATGTGAATGAATCTCACCCCATGCTATGTGTCCTGAACCCACATCTGCCCCAAAGTGTGATTCTTTTAGTGTCATTGGGAGTTGGGGTCAGTTTTCTACGGTGGCCCTGAAGTTCACATCACATCAACAAATCACTCACCCCAAAAACCTTTTCAAGATCACAATAAGAATTGAAAACACAAAACAAATATTTAAAAACAAAACAGCATTACAAAATTAAAATGTGGTTATTCTGACAAAATAGGAAAAGAAATGGGAGAAAAAAGGAGACCTAAGCAAGACAAAAGAAAAACTAGACTGAAAATGTGGGGATTTACAGCTTCAACCTGCTGTTACATCACTGATGGGGAAACAAAGCCCTAAGAAACTTAAAGACAAAGTATGTTTTTCACCAGTAACACTAACTCTAATAACGCCCCAACCCTCTCAGTAAATGTTCATACATTTAAGCATTTGATTCTCTTTTTATCTCTTTTTTACTTATTACCTAAAAAAACACACAACCTCCAAACTGAACGTTTGCTTCAACTCTAATACCAGCCAGCAGGCGAAGTCATCCTGCTACTGTTGATCCATTGTTGCTGATAAAGGTTGTTTGAGGGGAGAAAATAGATATTTGGAGTTACATTATTTATTTTCATTTTGTATAATCATTTTATTTTGCATTCTAATAGCAATAATAATTATTATTATAATCGAAGTTGTTTTTTTGTGTTGTAATAGTGTTTACATTGTATTCTTTGCAACTGCTTGTTGAGTTAAAAATAATTCACAACGTGGTGGTTTCCTCTGACGAAAACACATGAGGTCATTTCCACATCCCTTCTTTAACTGTTGAAACTCCGTCTGGAAATGTCGTCTTCAGAGGAAATTAACTAAATGGAAACTATAAGTTGAACATTTTTAGCATGCATGCATAGTCAAATAAAAGTCTAAAACTATTCCCAACATCTATGATTAGCCTCCATGGAAGAATTCACATTTCCACTTTTGCAAACTTTCCATGATGATCGTATTTCTTGCACACAGTTTCACACCTATGCAAGAGCAGCAGCTCAGTTCTTTATCCTCAGTCATTTAGTTGTGCAGTTTTTTGTGCGTGTTTGTTATTTGGGGCTTTTGTGTAGTGAAACCAAAAATGTACTCATTTTTATCCAGTTTTTAAGGTCAATAAAACTCTTTGAAGCATACTTGAGCCTGATCAGGGAAGGGTTACATCTCCCACTAGTCCATCCTTTGAGCTGCTGATTCAGCTTTTATGTGCAGAAACAGAAGGTATTTTTATTGACTGTAATATGGGAGCATAGTTAAGGGTCCTTTGTCCTCAGCTGGGGTTGGGGAGGACAAGGGACTCCCAACGACCCAAAACCATGTAGGCTAAGTTGACAATACCATCCAGTTTCAGGTCTGACTCCTCCCCCACGAGCATATATAAACCAGCTCTGAGACCAGCTCATTCAGAATTGACAAAGCCTTTTGGATAAGACCTAAACCTACTGCCATGATGGAATCAACCTGGATGAATGAGAGTCTAGATAGACATGTAATAAGGGAGGTTAGTCTGGGATATTTAGACATTCGCTCAGCCCACCACAGAGAATTGGGACACTTCTTAGTTTCTGTTGAAACCCACAAGTGCACTCTGTTTTTTTCTTCAAGCATTGCACAAGTGACATATCAGAGGAACAGGATTCAGCTCTGTTCTGTGATCATTTAATCACAACAAGTGATGGTCATTTCAGCAGCTGCTCAACTGTCTGCTTGCTCATCTCTAAAAACAGAAATCAGGTGCAACAAAGAAATGCCGGTCAGCAAAGTGCAGCTACCGCAACAGGAAACTGCATCTAAAAAAGAGAAATGGATCTTCCCACCGTGCAGAAAGAAAACCACACAGTCCCTGTAAAGTTATTTACAGATTTATTTAAAACTGGAAGTCTGGATGGGCTTCTGGTGATGGGAAACGTCCAACAGGCGGCTCTAGACAGACAGAAGAAGCAGGTCGATAGCAGACAGGTTCAGATAATGTTTGTTCTTAAAGTTTTGTTCTTAAATGATGTTCTTAAAGGAACTATTGTGTAAAGAGGAGTTTAGATTTGCGTGTCTCACAGCTTTGTGTCAATTAGTCACAAACTGTGGCAGGAAATCAGAAACCAGCTTCTACTCCAGAGCTAAAACCTTTAGAATGCATCTTTCTCTCTGACTTTAGAAGATCTTGGTACCGACCCAAACGTTCCCCTCTAAGCGGTTACAGGTTTGGTTGTACGATATGAAGAACGTTTGATCTTCCATTCATCAGCCAGATTAGCACCAGCCCATCTGATCTTCTTTGCCTTTCAGCGTCTCCCACAGTAAATCATTTTTCTTTGTGATTCATGTTTTTGATGTGGTACTGGTTTTATGTGGGTGAGATTTCCTTCCTGACGGAACCATCTGCATTTACCTGGACCGCATACCGGCACATGAAAGCCCTAGTTTCATGCCTCCTCGTGGAGGCATTAGACCAAATCTTTTTGCTGACATTTTGATTATTTTATTTGGTCACGCAGTAATCCATCCATCTTCTTAACCCGCTGTAGCCCTGTCAGGGTCACGGGGCTGCCAGAACCTAACTGGGCCACTGTTGGGCAAAGGGGGGTACACCCTGAACAAGTTGCCAGTCTGTTGCAGGGCCACCCCTAGGGGCAAATGTAGCAAGATCAATTAACCTATGAAGCATGTGGGAAACCTGGAACCCTGGAGAAAAGCCACTCATGCACCGGGAGAACACGTAAACTCCACATTGAAGGGTCTTCTCACCGTGAGGTGGGAACCCCTGCACCACTGTGCAGCCCTCATACAGGACTGATCTTGAGAAATTCAACAGTCTCCTTTGAGGCACATTAAGTTTAGTTCATCAAAAATACATCTCATTCATGTTTTTTTCTCTCAAGAACGAGCAGTGACCTGAATCAGGAACTGCTTTCTAACTACACTAACATTGATGGGGTTCTGGGATTTGCACAGGCAGCATGTCTGATTCATGAAAAGAAAGTGAAACACAGACAGAAATGGTTGAGAAAGTCCAACAGTACAGCCATTGATCTGAGTTAAGCTGGAGCAGCAGAATTAAAATAAACCAAACTTCCCTGTTTACTCTGATGCAACATGAAGTGAAGTTCTTTTTTTACAAAAACCTTTAGAGGAAGTAGGCAAAACGGAAAGTATTTGGTTTGGAGGTTTTTACACGGGGATGCATGGTGGTGTGGTGATCAGCACTCACACTGAGAAATCCCAGTTTGGACCGTTCTGTTGGAATTTGCATGTTCTCCTCCTGCATGTGTGGGAACAATGTTTCTTTCATCAGAAATACATTAAAAATCATGCAAATGGAGGAGCACATGTAGGGGAATGGGGTGGGTGAACTAAAAAAAAGAATTCACCCAAAGCTGCTATTGTCCCATGAATAACCCTTTCCTTTTTTTCTTACTACAAATGCAAAGTCAGTCTTAAAAGGCAAAATAAATCAAAGTCTCTAGGAACTCCAGCTTCCTCCCACAGTCCAGAATCATGCTGTGATTGGAGACTCTAAATTACCCTTTCAGAGTGTGTGGCTCTGCAACAGACTGACAACCCGCTGAGGGGGAACCCCGCCTCCACCTGAACGATAGCTGGGTCGCCACAGCAGCCACATGACCCCAAAGGCATTCTGAACATGGGGGGTTTAACATTAATCTTAGCTTTTGTGGGACTTGTGTGTTGGATTTTTGTGATGTTGATTTTCCTTGTCAGCTTCTCCTGGTTTATGTTGTTAATCATCTGCACGTTGACTCAGGCATAAACCACTGCAAAATCCAAAAAATCCATACATACAAACAAGACAATTAACGTTTCACTTCACCTCACAGGAACTCTAGACGAGCCATCACCATTTCAACTGTATAGTCTGGACATAAACATTTCTATTTTGACACTGTAACCTGAGAATAGGGAAAAGAATCACAACAGTACATGTGCGTGTTTATTGCAATGAGGAAAACTGGGATGGGATCTAAAGGGAAATGTAAAGGGTTAGTAAAAAAAAGTGTTGTTGAAGTCACTTAATGATCAGGGACTAAATTAACTTACAAGAAACTTCTCTTGTGAAAAGTTAAATCAATTCAGTCAATCTTTAAACACACAATTCATAATTGAAGGCATTTGATAAAAATGACTAAAAAAAATCCTTCCTATGATGTAACCTGCACTTTCTTGCTAAAAGCATCCTTAAAGAATTTTAACACCACCTTCTTCTTTGCTCCTTCATCCTCTCTCCTAAACATGCTGAAACTAATCAAAAAATGGTTTTGATTAGGTTGTTGTAGCAACTGTAATGGCCAGTCTTCCTGAACCTCATGAGGGCAATCAATTTCATACGACAGTCAATTGTAAATAAGGTAACTTTCATTTAGTAAGAAAACAAATATGAAGATATTGACCTAACTCTTTCATTCATGTTGGTCCAACTAGCACTGTGATGGTCTTTCATGACAGATGGGTGATATAGGTAGTTCATAAGTGTTTCTTGCGTTCGTCGTTCGATCTGCGCAGATGTCCATTGAGGGTCCGGCAGGTCTTTATGTGAATTCGCTTTTGAGCTCAACAAAATATTTGGTCGGTTGCAGTTCATGCAGGGACAGACACTGGGCGGAGTCTATCGGCGCGCAGAAGGCAGGCAGTAGCAGATCCGACTCTGGACATGCACCTGCACCTCACCTGGCTGATTCCCCCAAGCTACAGCCCCCCCCCCCCCCGGCTGTCGCCTGTAGCAGCTGAAGACCGTGCGCTATGAAGTCTGACATTTGTGCATATTGGACAGAAGGAAACTGGTCATACATGAGTATCCGTGGACATTTTTACAGAAGTATCACGAATGAAGCACGTTAAAACCCCAGAAGTGTGAATACACCACGCAAAGAACATGTAAACTCACACTTCATTGAATTTATTCCATTGGACATTCAGAGCACTGAGCAGAAATCATACTGCATCAGCACCATGGTCAGTGCTCCCCCTGAGGCGGGTGACCCCCGGCGGGAGCTGCAGCTGGGGAGATCCCTGAGGAGGGCCCTGCACGCATCCTGAGCCACACCCACAATACCCAGCCTCCTCCTGCAATCCCTCTAAGCCTAACCCCTCAAGAGACCTAGCCTACCGCTCCCCCCGTCCAGACGAGCCGGACAGGGGGAGGGGTAGACCCCCACTCAGTACAGACTGCTGGAGGGATGAAAGATCAGACGATTTACATTCCCATCGCTGTTTCCTCTCCTTTTTATTTAATTTGTAGTTGTTAGTTCACGTGGGTGCGTCACGCACCTAGGTGCGTGACGCAAATGTAATCTCTTTCATTTGCATACACAGGGGACGCTAAAATGCTACACACACAACTGTGGTTCATCAGAAACACAGACCACAGGCTTCTCTTTATTGACATTAGCACAGCAATTGACACAAACAGCACAGGCTGACAATGAAACCAAACCACCTCAGCTTCTTTGCTCTACCTTTGTGACAAAAAAATACTTTTGGAAAGTACAATTCTTTTAGGAAAGATTTGGTTTTGTTTTCATTTGAGTGGACATGTTGGCTCAAGAACACCCTTTTTGTCAGATTTTGTTTCATTAATGCTAGTTTTCAGGCACTGCGGTGAACAGGGGGAGTAATCATGGTGGGTCACAACTCTAGAACACAAAGACTTGTGTACTAATTTCATTTGTTACATTATTGTATTGCATTCACGTAAGGACGTTTCAAAGAAGATCTAGTGTCCAACTGAAAAACCCACAGATACCTCTCAATATGTAGAATATTATGAAGAAATTCAATGTTTGTGGTCTGTAAATTGTAAAGAAGATATTCCTACTTTATGTAGAGTCTATACACATAGATTGGAGTATAACTCATAATGATTGCTGGTTTGTTAACTCTTGGCTTATAAATAAACTGAGTTGAACACATTCTTAGGGTGTAGACCCTGCCGTCACACAACTGAAGCTGGGATAGGCTCCAGCAGCCCTGTGACCCCCAAAAGCTGATTTAGAAAGTAAATTGATGGATTGAATTGAACATGACTGCAACATTTGTAATAAGGCAAAATAGTCAAACTAGTTAAGCATAGATGAGCTGCCACACACAACTGCAGCATGAAAAGTCCCAAACACAGAGAGGAAAACGGCGCTGAATCATGTTGTGTTACACCAGTCGAGGGTTGTCTTCCTTGTAGTCATGTGGGTCTCCCTTGAAGGGAAGATGTGGAGGGTGATTGCAAATTCCCATGAGGAAGATAATGATGGTACCAATGGTCATGACCGGGGTGACGAGGAAGAGGCAGAGGCGGTCAACCGTGCGGGCGATGCCACTCCAGTTGTCCTTCTCCTGTGAAAACGAAGAGCTAAGTTTTGAACTGAACCGGACACCAAGATAAGGCTGGAAGCCAGCAGCGATCTACTGACCTTTAGTGATGGGAGTATCAATACCAAGGTATTGAAACATGGATGCCCGTACATCAACACTTTGGGTATCGACTACTCTATTACAGAATCAATTACTAATGAGAAAACAAACATGCACGAATCATTTCTATATATTTTTGATTTTTAATGTGCTACTCCACTGTTTCTGTAGTTGATTTTGGAGAGAATATTTAATTGATGTCAGATTGATAAAACAGATATGCCCCAGATTGGTTTTAAAGCAAAAGTTTCTACAGACGCTGCTGGATTTCACAAGTGATTTCACGTGCATAGTGCCGCGTTTACGCAGGATTTTTGAACGTGAAAGCCCGAAATGGGCATTTACGAGTGTTTACATAGACTTTTCATTTTAAGTGACCACTTGAATGGACATTGCCGAGGGCGGTGTGAACGTAGCTTGAGACAAACAACCAGCTTTGACTCAGAAGGTATGGGGAGTTTTTCACCAGAGCAGGGGAGCAGCAGCTGCTGGCGTAGACGACCACCCTGTCTCACCTCGTTGTAGTCGTTCTTGTTGCGTCTGTGTCTGATGATGTAGTTTGCTCCATCCAACGCTGGCTTGATCTCTGCATACAACTGATCCGTCACACCTCCATCTTCCTGAGGTTTCACCACTGCAGCCCACACACAAAAACACAACATGAACACACACTGCCTCCTAAACATGTCGGTGCTTTTTGATGTGTTCTCATATCAGCAGATGAATCAAAAAGTAAATATGCATAAAACCTATTTTATTGGAAGGAAACTTTTTCTCTGGGAACTCAATCCTTTAAAGTTTTTACAGCCTTCAAGGTTTTTGAAACTGAGAATCCCCAACTCAGTGGCCTTGTGGTAGAGCGTCCGTCCTGAGACTGGAAGGTCATGAGCCCAAATCCTTAGTTAAGTCATATATAAAAACCACAAATAGGACCAAATGCCTCCCTGACTGACACTCAGCATTAAAGGGTTGGATTGGGGGGTTAAACAAACAAAAGGGTCCTGAATGTGACCCAGGGAATGGGTCAAATATGGAGAACAGATTCCACAAACCTAGGTGTGTGACAGCTAATGGAACTTTCACTTTAACATCTTAATGCCTATCAAATGTTGGTTATTTTGCTAGACTTTTCATCAGTTTGTCTTATGTATTAAAATTATTTTATTTTTTGAAGCAGATTTGACAAAAATATGAGCTGAGCATTTCCTTTTGGCTCTCTTCCCTGTTGTAACACAATGCTGCACCAGTTTAGAGAAGAGAATGTCTGTGAATGATTTACAGATCAAGGAAAGGTATCAAAGAACACCAGTAGTCTCTTTAAAATAAGTAAAACAGTATGACGGACAGGCTGCATGGTGGGGCAGTGGTTAGCGCTCTTGCCTCACAGCAAGAAGGCCCCTGGTTCAACGGGGGACCTGAACCAGAACATCAATGGGGGACCTGTCTGTGTGGAGTTTGCATGTTCTCCCTGTATTTAGAAAGGCTCCATGGTCGTTTCAGGGGATCCTTTGGCGTGGGATTGTGGAATTCTGCTTCAGTTTGAACTCGAAGTCAAGACAAAGCCATGGACCAGTGGCATTATGGTGAAACTGAGACTGGAAAACATGAAGTTCTGTGTGTGGACTGCTCTGGTCTTCCCTGATGAATTAGTGAAATGAATCTCAAATTAAAGTCATCTGGATTCTCCAAAACACCAGAAATTTGCAATTTTCCATTTTAAAAAGAGTTTCTTTGGAGTCTGAAAATCCACAAACTGTGGCAGCCCTGAGAGTTTTGGATAATGTATCATCACTGGTTAATTTTAATTAGGGTGTCTTCATCTGTGTCACGGCATCTGCAGCACACAGGAGCAGAATGTAAATGTGTGGCACTGCAGGTAGGTCTCTTGAAAATAGGTCCTGCATAATACTTTGATTCATCTGAATGATAATGTGTCAATGGTTCTGCCTAAAATAAAGAGGTGATGTAACTTCACAGAGTCTTCGACATTTGTAAACGCACCTGCGGCGTGCGTGGGTCTCTTGGTGAGGCCGTGCCTCTCTGACTGCTTCTCAAACATCAGCTCACTGCGGGACTTCACACTGTAATACTCATCGGCTGCAGCAATGTATCCCACCGAGCTGGATCGCCGTGGCAACGCTCCATCCCATTGTGGCTCTGGCTCTGCCGGCTGGGACATGTGCAAGATTCGGGGCAGCCGCTCAAGGAAAAACTGGAGGACCAATTAAAAAACAGAATGAAAGGTTATTCCAAAGACATGGAGTTTAAATTAAAGACTAGAATAATGCTAAATGAACGTAGTTCAGGAAAAAGACTGAGCACTGATTTGAAAAAAAGGCTGAAAGAACTAAAGCTCAAAGAAGATGTCTGTTTTTTCTCTATCAATGACTCTTATTGGCCCTCCTGTTTGCATTACCCTCTTGGTCCATCCAGTCATGACGTGTGTGCTCGGAGTCCTGAAGTGCAGGTTGAGGACGACCACACAGTTCAACACCACCACCGTGACGAGCACCATGATGAACATCAAGTACCTGAAACACACCAGACCTTTAGATAAAGGTTTTCCTCTCCGTTTCCTCTTTCACAGGGTTTTAAGAAAGGAACTAATGGAAGTATCCTTAACCCTTGTGCTATCCTGGGCACTTTACCGTTGGGAGTTGGGTCATCTAGACCCACTAGACAGTGCTCTGAACCTTTTTTCTTCAATGATTTGTTATCTTCACTGGTGTCCATGGATTACATGAAATCTTTCCACCTTTATCCACCTTTGTCATGGTAGGGAGAACACTTCAAAGTAAGGGTGGGGTCATCTAAGATAGCACAAGGGTTAAAAAGTTCTTCTGTTTTTTGTTGCTGGTTTTTTTCTTTTTATTAACATAAATACATTTCTGTTGGAGACACAAGAAAAAACATCTGGCTAGATATAGTTTTTCATTATTGAAATTGTTGATGACATTTTGAAATCATTGTCACATTGTTGGCCTTTCATTGAATTATAACTCAACAGCGCATGAAAACAACTGAGGCGACTGGGATTCCAGCTGGTCAGCTGATGGAACAGTTTGAAACAGAAGTTCCACTGAAGTTTGGAAATATTGCAGAAGACATGCTTGATTTAGCCATCGCTAGACAGCAATGATGAAACACCACAGCAGTTTCTGGATTTCACCACCTTCCTTCAGAAATTAATAAACTGCTTTTTCTTCACCAGACAATTTCATTATCATTTCATCATGACGACGAAAGTTATCAAATTTATAATCCTGTTTGTTTGTTTTTAAATTGAATATTAGTTCCTCAACTGGAGTTGGCCTAATCACTTTTACTCATTCTTTACGTTTTCATTTGTGTCACATAATTTAAAATATTTTTTAAAAAATTGTACTTAGGTCTTTAAATTTGTCCTGTAGTTGTGCAAAGTGTTCACTTTATAGTTAGTTACCAGCATTGGTGGAGCTGCTGTAAAGTGGAGAGCTGGTTCTAACACCACTGTTTGACAGCCAGTGTCCATTTTGGATGAGTTCCATTAAGTATTGTTTACAGCAGGGGGGTCAAACTCATTTTCACTGAGGGCCACATCAGCATAGTGGCTGTCCTCAAAGGGCCAGATATAACTTATACATGTAACTAAATGTAATGAAAAATAAATGTACCTACTACTTAATGTTAAATATCTCATTTCTTTATTTATTATAACTTTTTAAAGTGACAATTACAGTTGCATAGAAAACAAATGTTTGCTTGTTACTCTTTAAATTTGATTCTTTTTGGTTAGGTTATAGTGACAGTGTTTGATTCCTAATGTATAGTTGCCCAATCTGATATTTCAAATCCAATTCCCCCTACATATGAATGAATACACACCAATTTTTATTTTGTATTTTAAGAAATTAAAAATTCTTATGCTCTAGCGGGCCACATAAAATGACATGGAGGGCCACATTTGGCCCATGGGCCTTGAGTATGACACATATGTTTTACAGGGTTCCACTGGGGTCTTAGAAAGTCTTCAAAGCATTGAATTTATAAATTTGAAAATAATACCCTAAAAAGCATGAAAGAATCAATTTTTTATATCTGAGCCTTAAAAGTTGTGGTGTTTAAAGAGAGCCAGAAAAAATCCGTTTGCACCAATAAACTAGATGCCCACTGTGGGTTTAAATAAAAAAGAAGAAAAAGAAGGCCACAAAAACGAGGTAAGAAGCTACAGTTTTGACCAGAGGTGCTCATAGTGTAGATTGTGATCAAACGGTCGATGGCAAAGGATGCTTTGCCAGAACAGCAAAAATAAGAGCGTTTCTGGCCCGGGTGCCTCCTTGATTAGAAGCGAGACTGAGACAACTGAACCAGCCACCCTGCAACAGCGCCTGCCGCCTGGTCAACGGTTCCTGAGGGGTCCAAGCCGCCTCAGGCAGCAGTGTTGTCCAGAAGCCTGCGCATTTTGAGCCCTGCCCATGGAGCAGGGGGCTGCGTAGGGTGCGCTTTGTCGCCGCCGCCACTCCCCCACCAGAACAGCCACCATTAGAAAGCCTGAGCAGGCGGCAGGGACTTCACATCACCCGCCTTTCTGCGTGCTCTAGCTCCTGTGAATACTTGGTTGATCCTGCTAATGCTTGTCTCAAAGACTATCCAAAAAAAAAACTATCACCAAATGTGGAGTTTTTCATCCTTGCTGAAGATGAGGGAATGGACCAAGACTCCTAACCGACTTTCCCAAGGTCAGTCACTCAAAAAATAGAATAGAATATACAAACATCTTTTTGTGATGGATACAATGGAGAGCAGAGGATGCAGTGCTGGAGGACAGACCCTCATGGGAGGACAAACCCCTGCATGGGATGTACCACTGGACCGGAGTGGCTGATATCAAGAAGTCCTACCAATGGCAGAAAGGGCTGGCTACAGGACAGCACTGAAGCGCTCATCCTGGCAGCTCAGGAACAAGCCCTGAGCACCAGAGCCATAGAAGCTCAGATCTACCACACCAGACAAGACCCAAGGTGTAGATCTACCACATCAAACAAGACCCAAGGTGTAGATCTATCACACCAGACAAGACCCAAGGTGTAGGCTGTGCAAAGAGCCGCCTGAAATAATCCAGCACATAACTGCAGGGTGTAAGATGCTGGCAGGGAAAGCATACATGAAGCACCACAATCAAGTGGCTGGAATAATATACAGGAACATGTGTGCAAATTATGGACTGTAAACCTCAAGGTAAAAATGGGAAACACCTCTGAAGGTAGTAGAAAATGAGAGGGCAAAGATCCTGATCCAGATCCAGACTGACAAGATGGTAATGGCGAACCAACCAGATATTGTAGTGGTGGGTAAAAAACAGAGGAAAGCCGTTGTGGTGGATGTGGCAGTGCCAAGCGATGGGAACATCAGGAAGAAGGAACATGAGAAACTGGAGAAATACCAGGGACTCAGAGAAGAACTTGAGAAAGCCTGGAAAGTGAAGGTGACAGTGGTGCCTGTGTTAATTGGAACCCTCGGAGCAGTAACCCCCAAGCTGGAGGAGTGGCTACAACAGATCCCTTGAAAGAACTCAGACCTACCCGCCAATTTTAACTGCACCCTTCTGTACACGCACCCTTTACGCCTCAAAAATCTACACTCCAACATACACACACACACACACTCACAAACACATACATTATACAAGGAAGGTGGGACCTCAGACCATCTGTCCCCACCCCCCTACCCCATCCCTGGCAGGGGGGTACCAGGCCCTCGGCTACAGCGGCCGTTTTCCTTGGGGGCTGGCTTCCTGGGGGCCCGCCGGCCCTCTCTCCACGCAGAAAGAGGGTTCCCTGTGCTCCTTGGCAAGACCAAGACCCGGGGATCACATCACATCTGAGCCTGGGGGTGTCCGTGTCCCTGTGCTATGGGCTCTGGTCCTTGTCCTCGAGCGCTGGCCTTTTCCAAATTCCAACTATGGGTGAGCCTGGTCAGGCCATGTTTACAACACTCCTTGTGGACCCCCACCAATCTTGGGCGTCTTCCTCCTGGGCAGGGGTGGCTGGCCCCTTTTCAGGTCACACACCATTCCTAAGGACATTGTGTCAGACCGGGGTACCCAATTCCCTGCCCAGGTTTGCCGCTCCTTATGTTAAACCTTTGCCGCTCCGTTAGCTTGTCCTCTGGCTATCACCCACAAATTGATGGCACTAACCAAGACCTGGAATCCGCTCTGCGCTGCATGACCTCCTCAAACCCAGCATCTTAGTCGACTTACCCACCCTTGATTGAATATGCACACAACTCTCTGGTTTCCTCTGCAACAGTTTTATCTCTATTTGAGGCTTCTTTGGGCCACCAGCCCCTTCTGTTTCCAACTGAAGAATGGGATTTGTCAGTTTCCTCCATCCAGCACCATCTACAGGGCTGTCATAACGTCTGGAAAATGACTCGTGGGGCCTTCCTCAAAGCCTCTGCCAAGGCTAAAGCAAATGCTGACAGACATCGCTCATCTGCACCACGATACTGCCCAGGTCAGTCTGTTTAGCCCTTTTCTAGAAATATTCCTCTGAAAACTGACTCTAGGAAAGGAAACTGTCCCCCCTGTTACCTCGGCCCCTTAAGATTGAATCTGTCATCAAACCCCCCGCTGTGTGTCTGAGACTACCATCAAACCTTCCCGTTCACCCTACCTTCCTTGTCTCACAGTCGAAGCTGGTCCATGACAGTGTTTTGACTCTAGTTTGACGTCATGAAATGGGCGGTACCCACAAAGAACAAAAGGCGGAGCCTCAGAGAGATCGAGTCGTCTTACTTCTGGGTAGGAAAAGGAACTACAAAAACAACTCCTCTTTCATTCAAAAATCATTCTGTAGTGTGCCAAAGGTAATATTTTATCATATATTCGGATACAGTATTACTCTGAATCTCTTAAGAAAAGCATGATATAGACCGTTCCAATAATTTATGCAATCTGCATGTTACAACCTAAAAAACATTACTAGAATCAGTATTGCTCTGTTTAAACCAGGGGGGTATTCCAGAAAGCAGGTTATGCTAGCTCCCACGATAAGTTTGAGGCTAAGGAAGTTGATAACCTCAGCTTTTGGTTCCAGAAATGAAGGTATGTTTCAGGGTAGGTCAAGTTAACATGGCAACTCATGCTCTGAACATAACCTGGTCTGGAGCAGGTTTAGTTGAAGGTTAGTTTGTTTACAGAGAGGTGAAGCAGCATGGCGTGTCCATTTGAAGAGGATTTAGTGGATGAGGAAGCTCGGATAATACTTTTTCCAACATGAGAGGATGATAAGACCATGTATGGATGTTGGAAAAATAAACTTTTTTACTTTGATCTAACTTAATTATTTGCTTCAGTTAAGATAAATCATTTTTTTAGGTCACCTTAAAAATAACACGTAGTTTTCAGACAGTTATTTTGCTTTCATTCAAATTAATTCAATTAAGTAGGTGTAACTTTGGTGCTGCAGTTAGATCGGTACCGCAAGGGATTATGGGATACCATTCCCTTTGCCTGTCTGGACGGATTTGGGTTTAAGTGTGGGTTTTTGACAGAATGTGTTTAGTTGTAAAGCTACTTTACTGTGTTTTGCCATGTTTTGCCGAGTTATTTTGTCCTACTATACTCATGTCTCTGCACCATGAGTTAGAATGAAGGAGAGGATGATCAGTTTTTTTTAGCACCCCTACCACTATACATTGTAAGGATAATGTTGGAATATTTTTTAATGAATTTTTGCATGCCGTTCATTTTTTTCCCGTCCTTTTCATTGTTATAAAAATGAGCATATCTGCCGGCTCAAACTTAGACATATGACAGTTCAAGAAATATAATTAATTAAGATGGAAAAAGGATTAATGGAGTAATGTGACATTTAGTTAGATTAATACGTAAATTTGAGTTGTATAAACAATTATTGAGTTTTATAGACGTAAGAAATTAGGTTGAATAAATTTAACTAAATTATTTGTTACTAATAGAAGAAATGTATTTAAGTTTATATATATATGCGCCACAAGGAAAATGGAAACAAGATCAGAAACTTTGTTATTTTTACTTAGGGGGTGGGGGGGGCCTGGTCGTCGCTGCTCCTTGCCCTTCTGCCGTGGGCCGGGGTGGGGGTCGGGGCCTCCGGTGCCTGGCGGGGGGTGGTGGGGGCTCCGTTGGTCGGGGGGTCGGGTCCGGCGCCTGGGTGGGGCGGGCTGGGGCGCTGCGTGGTCCTCTGGGCTTGGGTGTGGGGGTGCTTGGTGGGGGGGTGGGGTGGTGGTCTGGCTTGGCTTGGGGGGGTGGTCCCTTTGCCTGTGCTGGGGGGGGTTGGCGGGGGGCGCTGCTCGGGGGGGGGCCCAGCGGCGCTGGATGGGCTTCCCATCTACACCTGGGGCTGGGATCAGCCCTTCCCTGGCTCTGGGGCGGGACGGGAAAACCCTCTTGGGGCCCCCGGTCGCTCTGGGTGTCATCCGCTTCGGCTGCGGGGTGGGGGGTCTTGTCGGCCCTGTCCTGTGGGGGGGCATTCTGGGGGAGGGGGGGGCCACTGTTGGTACGGGGCAGGGGGGGTTGACGGGTCGGGGTCTCCGCTGAGGCCATCGGCGGTTTCCCCGGCCGGTTGGCTGCCTCGGTCCCGTCGAGGCCTGACCAGAGCTCTTCTAGGGCCGGCGTTTGGGGGTGGGGGCCTGGGCTTGCTCCGGGGGGGGCCAGCGCTTTCTGGCTCCTCTCTCTCTGTGTGGGGGGGGGTGGTGCTGGGCCTGGAGTGTCGGCGCCTCCGGGGGTGGGGCCCCTGGGCTGGGTGGGCCTGGCCCCCTTGCTGGGGGGGGGGGGGGGGGGACAGCTGTTTGACCACCGGGGGACAGTCTATCAGCTGTCCCCAACTTACCCCCTTCCTCATATAACCTCATAATAGGGTGAGGGGGTGGGGGGCTTAGCCTGCGATGAGCCTTGGGGGGGGGGTTTACTAGGCAGTGGCCCCCCTCCTATGGTTGCCGTATGGAGTGGGCCCCCCCTCTTTCGGTTTTATTTGCACCTTAGACATGTAGGGCCCTTGGTAGGGGGGGTGCTTGGACATCACTGCCAGCAAGCAGCGGATGTCCTCCTAGCACCCTACCCGCCAATTTTAACCGCACCTTAGACATTTAGGGCCCCTTGGTGGGGAGGGTGAGGGGACGTCACTGTGAGTAATCAGGAGATGTCCCCTTAGTGCCCTACCCGCCAATTTTAACTGCACCCCCCTTAGTACACACACCCCTCCCCCCTCAATATATACATCCCAACATAAACACACACATGCACACACACACCCTCTCAAACACACATACACGCACACACATTTTGCAAGGAAGGTGGGACCTGGGTCCATCTGTCCCCTGCCTCTTCCCTGGTGGGGGGTACGGGCCCCTTTGCAACGGCGGCCGTGTCCCCGGGGTGCCGGCTTCCTGGGCCCGGCGGTGCTCTCTCCGCGCGGTGGGGGGGTTCACATTACATCTGAGCCGGGGGTGTTCGTGTCCCTGGGGGGTGGGTCCTGGTCCTTGCTCCTGAGTAATGGGCCCCGCCAAATTTCCAACTGTGGCCGAGCCTGGTCGGGCCATATTTACAACACCCCTTGTGGGCCCTCTTTTTTCCCCGGGGTTCCCCCCCCCATGGGCGGGGGCGGCGGGCCCCTGCCTCGCTCCTCCCTGGACCAACCGTGGGCCGGGCGGATGGCTGCCTGGAGTGCGGAGCGGGTCTCCCTTGGGGGGTCCTGGCTCGTACCTGGGGTTGGGGCGGGGGGATGCCCGGAACTCCTGGGTGGTGGTGGGGTGCTCGTTTGGGGCTGTGGGCGTCCTTCTCCGGTGGGGCCCTGCGTTGGGTTCTCCCGGCGTGGCGGGGGGGCTGCTCTCCTGGTTGGGCTGGGGCGGCGCTCTCTTTCCCTCCGTGCCTCCCTGGCCTCTGGCTCTGGGGGCCTTGCGGCGGCCCTGCTGGCCCTGGCCTGGGTGGCGGGCTTGGTCGCCCGGGCGGCGGTTGTTCCCTGCCGGTTCCCGTGTGGCGTTGGGGGGATTCCGGCTGCCGTTGCTGCTGCGGTGGGGGTCTTGGGGTGGGGATGGCTGGGCACTCTCCCTCCTTCTTTTCACGTTCCACCATCCATTTTAGAAGAACATAAACACTCACCTGAGCACTGGTGTTAGCTCACCTTTGCACTAACAGTTTGCATGACTGAATGACTGAAATATTTCACACTAGTTGGTTTTAAGGCATAAGTATGCGTGTGAACACTCTCTGTTTTGTGTACATGTTGACATGTGGACATTTTTGCAGCTAGCAGGTGTGTTTATAACATTTGAGTCTGTGTGTGGACAGGCTCCGCCCTTTTTTTTTTTTTTTTTTTTTTACTACATTTGAACCTTACCATAATGATTAACAACCAGTAAACTTGTTGCATTATGCTGCTTCATGGTCTTATCCCCCTTCCCCTCCTATTATCACCCCCTACCCCCCCTCTCTCTAACGTCCCTCTCTCTTCTTGTCACTTTTTCCTTTTCCGTCCGGTCCAACACCAAAGATTTTCAGACATGATTGAAATTAATAAAGTTTGGCCTCAATTACAAAAGGGGTTTATTCAGACATACCTTTGGTTTGTCTGAAGATTAATAACCCCTCTTGTTAAAGTAAAATATGTCCAACACAAGAGGCCCTCAGCTCTCATCTGTCTGCCCAGCTGTTGGACAGGACAAGTTAAAAAAAGAAAAAAGAAAAAAAAAAGAAAAGAAAAAAAAAGAAACTTTGTTATTTTTCTCGAAGCAGAACTCTTTTTTTTTTGATTATGCAGCCGTGTTACTTTTTTGATGGACTTATAATCTTTTTTTTTTTTTTTTGTAAGACCATGAAGCAGCATAGAGCAGACAGGTTTACTGGTTGTTTATCATTACGGTACGGTTCAAATGTAGTACAAAAAGGGCGGGGCCTGTTCACACACACTCAAATGTTATCAACACACCTGCTAGCTGCAAAAATGTCCACATGTCAACATGTACACAAAACAGATAGTGTTCACGAACGCATACCTATGCCTTTAAACCAACTAGTGTGAAATCTTTCATTCATTCAATCATGCAAACTATTAGTGCAAAGGTGAGCTAACACCTGTGCTCAAGTGAGTGTTTATGTTCTTCTAAAATGGATGGTGGAATGTGAAAAGAAGGAGGAGGAGCGCCCAGCCACCCCCACACCCAGACCCCCGCCGCAGCAGCAGCGGCAGCCGGAATTCCCCCAACGCCATACGGGAACAGGCAGGGAACAACCGCCCCCCGGGCGACCAAGACCGCCACCCAGGCCAGGGCCAGCAGGACCGCCGCGAGGCCCCCAGAGCCAGAGAGCAGGGAGGCGCGGAGGGAAAGAGAGCGCCGCCCCAGCCCAGCCAGGAAAGCAGCCCCCCCGCCGCGCCGGAAGAGCCCAACGCAGGGCCCCACCGGAGAGGGACGCCCACAGCCCCAGACGAGCACCCCACCACCCCCCAGGAGTTCCGGGCATCCCCCGCCCCGACCCCAGGTACGAGCCAGGACCCCCCAAGGGAGACCGGCTCCGCACTCCAGGCAGCCACCCACCCGGCCCACGGTTGGTCCAGGTAGGAGCAAGGCAGGGGCCCGCCGCCCCCGCCCAGGAGGGGGGAACCCCGGGGAAAAAAGGGCGGCCCACAAGGGGTGTTGTAAATATGGCCTGACCAGGCTCGGCCATGTTGGAAGTTTGGCGGGGCCCAGCGCCCAGGGGCAAGGACCAGGACCCACCCCCCAGGGACACGAACACCCCCGGCTCAGGTGTAATATGAACCCCCCCACCGTGCGGAGAGAGCACCGCCGGGCCCAGGGAGCCGGCACCCAAGGGACACGGCCGCCATCTCCAAGGGGCCCGCACCCCCCACCAGGGAAGGGGTAGGGGACAGTTGGACCCAGGTCCCACCTTCCTTGTAAAATGTGTGTGCGTGTATGGGTGTTTGAGAGGGTGTTTGTGTGCATGTGTGTGTGTTTATGTTTGAATGTATATATTGAAGGGGGAGGGGTGTGTGTACTAAGGGGGGTGCAGTTAAAATTGGCGAGTAGGGCACTAAGGGGACATCTCCTGATTACTCACAGTGATGTCCCCTCACCCTCCACACCAAGGGGCCCTAAATGTCTAAGGTGCGGTTAAAATTGGCGGGTAGGAAGCCAGGAGGACATCTGCTGCTTGCTTGCAGTGATGTTGGACTTATAATCTTTATCCGCCGTCATTAAAATCTCAGTCTCCGTCTCACTTCCGTCTCAAGTGTCCCGCTTTCTTTTTTTCCCACGCGTTTCCATGGTGACTCGGGTATTCGGCGATCCATTGAGAATGTCTTTATGTACCTGCTGTGCACGAGCATTAACCCAGGGTTACCAAGTCGAGCGTAATTACGCCAACTCATATCCGGTCTTTTGGAACCGACATACCCAGAGTAAGCAAGTTCAGGCGGATTTCAGCCAGAGTTCAGGGTTAAAGTCAGGCTAGTTTAAACATGCTTCCTGGAATACCCCCCAGACCTACACAGTTGTATTTAAGTGTTTATCTCCAGTAGGTTAAATTCCTGTATCAGTCCACTCCAGAGTCAGAAAAGGTACTGTAAGGCAGCTGCAGTCCATCCACAACACTGCTGCTCAGGCCCTGACCAGAACCAAGAAGTATGATCATATCAACCCTGTTCTCAGGTGTTGCACTGGTTTTATATCACTCAGAGAATAATTTGGCCCAATGAACTAAAGACTCTGTGCCCAACCTCTATGGAATATATTAAGACATTTATTCAATTATTTATCTCTTAGAACCAAATGTTGTTTTAGAGAAAACAATGTTGACATTTGGCTGCATGCAAACGAGATGGTATGTATTTTTTCTAAAGACACTATTTTTTCTAAAGACACTCACTCATTTCCTTGTTGAACAAACTTACTTACTTGACAATGAGAGGGACAGACATGGACGTCTCTGGGAGCCTTTGAGAAATCAGCAGCAGGAAGACAGATTGAGCCAGCAGCACCGAGATGGACAAGGTCATCTTCTCACCACCTTTACAGACAACACAAACATGGTTTATCCTGACCAAAAATTTAGCTGTAACCAAGCATTTGCTGGGGTATTTCGGAAAACCTATTTTTCTAAATCACAAAATCTATTTTTAAAAACAATGTACTGACACTTTAAGATACTTGTGGGGGAAAAAATGAAGGAATAAATACTGCAGATGGCAAAAAAGCAATGAAAGAAACAGACAGTCAAATTAAAAATGAATTTATAAAGAAAGGTTAAAGAAATAACCTGACTGTAAGTATTATCTTAGTCACCACTGTCCGTACAGGTGGATACAGGCCGTTTGCGAGAGAAATACGGGGCCCGCAGGTCGACCCCAGGAAATTTTAAGGTTTTAGGCCACTCTGTAAACTTGTGAAGAGAAAATGTTCATGCCCATTTTTCTACGGACACGCTGCAAGCGACAGTCGTAGCAAACACTTATACATCATGTAAAGGTTAAGTGAGGACGAAGTAGGTGAGACACAGGCATGTTGTTGGAATTTTTAGTTTTTCAACCTCCCCAAATCCTGTGGACTTCACAAGGGGCCACTGAGTGCTGTTCACGTGTATGGAATGATTACATATTTTATCATCACACATTTCACTATACTTTTATACTTTTTGATCATGCATTTACTTGGTTCTTTCATTGTGTCACGTAAAGGCTGAGACCTGTTTCTGTTTTTTGTCTGTGTGGAAGGGATGCCGTCATTCGTACCAGGATCGGCTGGTCTCTCAACCTCGTGCTTGTGAAAGGATGGACCCAGAGCCACCGTATGCCATGACTTGATTAACACATGCTGGGTAATAAAACCTGCTTGCTGTGAAGGGACACTCAGACCACAGCAGAACAGAGCAGAAACCAAGCACTTCTTTCTGTAGACGCCCCTGGTTTTCTCTGTTGCTGATAAGTCTCTCTCAAAGGCCAGCTCATTAACATTTCTGCAGTGACAGATTATTCCTCTGTTGCCTCATAACTTCAATGTTTATGTAGTCAAGGCTAAGGCTTTTTTCAGTAGCATGTGTGAGGGTGGGGCACTTACTGTCAGCTGGCAGGTAGTAGACGAATGTAGCCAGGAAAGAGATGAGCACACAGGGGATGATTATGTTGACAATGTAGAAGAGAGGTTTGCGCTTGATGACTAGGTAGAAGGTGATGTCCTGGTGCTTGTTGCTCTCCATGGGAATGTGCTTGTAGGTGTTTCTTTTGGCCGGCCGGTGGATGATCTCCCACTCACCGTTTTCTGCCAACACAGAGAGAGAAGGAAGCCTAACTTTGAACTCCTCGTCATACTTAAAGTGAGAATCATTAACACGGAAAACATTTTCCACTGACTTGTTTCTTTTACAGGTATACATCACCAAGCGCATACAAAGGCAACAATGACAGGAACGGTTTTGAGATTTGATGACTTAGTAATAAAATAGTTTTTTTAAGTCTTTAAGGCCAACATCTCAATGGACTTTAAGGTACTGGTAATTTGACTGGTCAGTAACTGAACATTAGTGCAGTCAGACAAGTCAGATAAAATCATTGTATTATACAAAGATGAGCACATTTGCAGGTGAAGCGGCTGGGATGAGGGTCGGCACCGCTAAATGTGAGGCCGTGCTTCCCAACCGGAGAAAGGTAGTTTACCATCTCTCGGTGGGTGGAGTGTCCCTGCCTCAGGTGGAGCAGTTTAAAATCTTGGGGTCTTGTTCACGAGGGAAGACCAGAGCCTGAGATCAACAGGCGGATCAGAGCAGTGTCCGTAGTTATGCGGTCGCTGTACCAGTCCGTTGTGGTGAAGAGATAGCTGAGCCAATAAGCAAAGCTTTCAATTTACAGGTTGATCTTCGTTCCAATACTCACCTATGGTCATGAGCTCTGGGTCATGATCAAAGAACGAGATCCAGAATACCAGAGATGAAATGAGCTTCCTCTGTATGGTGGCTGGACGCTCCCTTAGAGATAGGGTGAGAAGCTCGGTCACCCGCGGAGAGCTCGGAGTAGAACCTCTTCTCCTCCACATCCAGAGGAGCCAGTTGAGGTGGCTCGGGCATCTAGTCTGGATGCCTTCTGAACGCCTCCCTGGGGAGGTGTTCCGGTTATGTCCCACTGGGAGGAGGTCCCTGGGGAAGACCCAGGACACGCTGGAGAGACTATGTATTTCGGCTGGCCTGGGAACGCCCGGGGTCCCCCCAGAGAAGCTGGAGGAAGAGGCCAGGGCGAGGGAAGTCTCCTACTCTATACCCCTCTAGCCAGGACTTCCTCAAGGTCCCTCCTCTCCACTCCATCTGATGTTTTTCCACCAGCCTTCAGAAAATCTGCTCTCTGCCTCTGGAACTCTCTGCCACATGACCTTTTCACTCCCAACCAGTGTTTGAATTCAGGCTTACAGCTCACCTCTTTAGGTCATCCTACAACTATGGAGATAAAAATGTACTCTACTAATGTTTGTTTGCCTTGTTATTTATTTTGAAACGTGTTCACCTTTGTACGTTTTTCTATGTGTTCAAGAAATGTCCTCAAGCTTAAATAAGTAAAGAGAAGAAAGAAAAACTTAACCTGTGACACAACGTAGAGTGCCACAAAAAGCAGTCAAAGACAAGATAGAAGGTCTCATTATTCAACTAACGCCTTCACCTTATCTTTTAACCTTTGCAAATTTTTATGACAGCAAGTTGAAGAAGCTGTTTTTGGATCTGTAGCAGTGCAAACATTTTTTCAACATCAATTCTTTGTGTTTAATTTTGTGTGAACATTGTTATGCAGAGTAAAACATTTTAAAAATGTGTTTATGGTTTGCAATGATAAACTGTTTAATTACATTTTACATGTGTTTTTACATCACTATTGAATTTTAGATTTGCACGATTATCAAATAAATGAGAGTTTTACCAGTGAAGCTTTCAGGGTCGATGATGATCCACTCCACCGTCCACTTATTCTCTTCATCTGCGTCTTCTTTCAGCAGCATCCTGATCTCCTTGGCATTGTAGGTTAAAGACCTGCAAAGAAATGGAAAACCGTTCTTTGCTCTCCAGAGAAAGGGGTTGAATTTGTGAAGCATGTGCATTTAAATAAAAATTACTTGAAAGAGTATTTTAGAAAACTAAAATTCTTTCATTTATTAATTACATAACATTTCATGCCTACGTGAACTTCAGAGTGCAGTTCTGCCAGTCAAAGGGAAAATAGTTGACGTTGATAGAGCATGATGATCGAAAGATGGCTGGAGGTAACCAGTAGCAGAGTCCAGAGGGATCCACCAGTACGTTGCTGTAGTATGCCACCTCAAACTGGGCGTCATTGCTGGGGGGCAGAGACAGAAATATCAAATATTTTTAAATTATTTTGAATTAAAAAAAAAAGATTGACTGTCAAAGAGAGAACACAACCCAATCGTACTTGTTTTCCAGGACAATCTCTGGCAGCCACACCATGTTGGATGGCAGACGGAGCATGTCAATGCCATCAAACTCTGACACGTTCCAGGACAGCCTGTAGTCAATCCACGTCTGCCACCAGACAAGAAAAATGACCGCAAAGAACAGAAAATCTACAAGCTTTCCAAAGATTAACATACGTGATCAATCCACACATTGGTGAGCAGCGTCTCATCTGCTTCTTTCTACAAATAAAGAACAAAAAAATAAATGTCAGAGATGATCCAGAGCTCAGATGTGGACCAAAGTCACCAGCAGTTCCAAAGTTTTGAATTAAAACTGTTGGACAAAAGCTTTCAAAAGAAACGATAAATTCCCTTTTTGTAATTATTTTAAGAACATATAATTCAACCTAATCTGCAAAGAATGTAAAATGACTCCATAGAAAGTCCTTGAAAAACATGAACTACACAGGGTTCTTTAAAGTTCTGCCACTCAGTTCTGTGCTCTTTGTTTCTCGTACTTTTGCATAAATGTCTGTTTTTTATGCAGATGACATCCAGCACTTTAAAGAACCTTGTCTTTTGATTGGACTTTAAGGAAGTTGACAAACATAAACATCTTGTATTTAAAAATATAAGACAACAGATTACAGAAGTATGTAGTTCTTAATTAGATTTGACTGTCAGAGTAAAAAAATGTTTTGTACCAGAGAGATGAGGTTTGAGAGCGTGAGGGCGAGATAGACATCCACGGTGTCCCCGTGTTGCTCGACAGGCCGGAGCTCTTTGTTGTATTTCTTCTCAAGGAACAGGTAGTTTATCAGACGTTCCTCCTCATTCCTGCCTGAACACTCTGGCACACAAAAATAATAATCAAGATCATCCTCTTCACATCATGATAAGGTTGAGATCAAATCAGCTTGTCTTCTGTTCAAATGTATTGATTTGAAAGGTTTTTAAAAGTCTGATTTGTCTTTTTGATATTTGTACATGTTTGTATTACAATCATGACCACTTTAAAATTTATGCAAAACTTGAAATTGTAGTTACTGTCTTTTTATTCCAAGGGCAGACCAAAACCATGACATTTATTATTATAGTTTGCACTTTTAAAACCTATTCACAAATGCACATAAACATGTTAGTTTTCTCAATACGAAAGCATGTGACTGGAAGGTAGAGATGCACAATCATGTCAATATTGGCAGATAATTATAAAAAGCAAAAGGTCTGCTGCATTGGTAGGTGTTGCTGATATGAAGTCATATCAATATTGCTGCTTTTATATGACAATCTTAGACAAATCACCACACATGCAACAAATTACCAGAGAAAAGTCTTAGATGAACATGTTTGTAAAGCCGCATGGATGCCTGGGGTGGGCTGAAACTGGAATTATATTACACTACAATTACATCTTACCTTTGAACCACAGACCAAGTTACAAAGACCACAATTTTGAGAAACTACAGTGTAGATTTGTATAAACCCCTTTTTGTCATATTTTTTTCCTTTTATTTATTTGTTACATTTAGTGTGTGTGGGGAGGGAGAGGGGAAGAATGTGAATGAGGGTGGAAGAGAGTAAAAGGAAGAAAGGTGAAAAGGTGGGGGATACAAGCACTGATTTGACTAAGTTTTTATTTTAAGCTGTAACAATTATACCAGATCTGCTGGAAAGACGAATGTTACATCAAAGGTGAAAATCTGACACTAAGATGAGCGAGAAAAAAAAGCTGTCCATCAATACACTGTAGGTAAGGAGGAGGGATGAAGCAGACAGGGAGCAGTGTGGCAGTGTGCACGTGCACGTGGGGGTGGAGATACATGCATGCTGCCGACGTGAACCGTGTGTTCATAAGGGGAACCAGATCCTACCCAGCCAGACCGGGAGAGGGGAGGAGAGACCCCCAGGCCAGGAGCCCCCCCAGCATCCGGGCCCAGGCAGCCCGGGAGGGGGGGAGGAGGGGATCGCCCATCCCACCAGCCAGGCACAGAGAGGGCCCTCCTACAGGGGCCCCCCTAATGCCCAGAGGCATAATCGAACCCAGTGTCCGGCCCCCAGGCCACATGAAAGGAGCGCTTCGCCGTACCAGGCGGCAGCCATGGGGGCCACCGGGCGCCGGACACCGAGAAAAGGGCCAAGGACGAAGCCAGGGCCCCCAGAACCCATGAGCCGCCCACCACCCGACCAGCGCCCCGTCTCCCCAAGCCAACCCAGGCACGCGACCCGAGCAACCCAGGGGTCGCCACGCACCCACAGCCACCCCCCATAACCCTACAACCCTACACACTACAACCCCCCCCCCCCCCCGCCATAATATCTGAGCCCCCCTCCCCAACCCTTTCAGTGCCCTCCCCTCTCTGTGATGGGGAGGGAAAGCCCCAGAGGGTCCCAGCGAGCCAACCCCAGGTCTGTCCCACCCATGCACTCACACACACATACTCACAATCATCTGGTTACCCTCCCTACCCCCCGCCGCCACGCAGTAACCCCCCCCCCCCAGCCGGCCGACCCCCAGCGCCGTATGCCCAACCATTCCCGCAGCCGACAGGATACCCATAAGCCCGGCCGCCCTGAGAGGACCAGGCGGGTGAAGACCGGCCGCCACCCCCCCCCCCCCCCCCCCCCCGACCCCACCCATGTATGGAGGTGTGGGAGTGCTGTGTGTGTGCTGCAGGTAAAATAGGAGGTCCCCAGTGTGGGGGGCCCCACCGCTGCCAAGCCACAGAGCCCCCCACTCCGGGGTCCCTCTGTGAGTGGTGTGTATTTGCTGTGTGTGTGCTGCTAGCATGCAGTGTGTGTGTCTAAAGTGGAAGTTAAAATTGTGGGGGGGGCCAGCGAAAGGTGAGCACGGATGTTTCACAGTGCCCCCCTCCACCAGACCTTCTCCACAAGGCCCTACATGAATTAGAGTGTCTAAAATGCAAGTAAAAAGCGGGGTGGAGGGCGGGTGCCAACGCGAACCCAGAGAGGGGCATCCCCAGTGAGCCCCGCCAGCATACCCCTCCCATCCAGATCCTGGAGCCCAAGTGCCTGTGTGCAATATCTGTTTGGGTGAGAGCGGGGAGGAGCAGGCGGATGGGCACAACCGGGGGAGAAGAAAAAAAAAGAAAAAAGAGACGCTTTCATCACATAGAAAAGATTATTGTAATGCACTTGTTTCTGGTGTGAACAAAACTAATATTAATCAGCTGCAGCTTGAGGTGATACAATTCTTAATGGAATGAACTTTTAGCTCAGCGCTCTCCCAGAGCCCTCAGGTCCACAGGTGAAAGTCTGCTGCTGGTCCCAAAGGTCAGAACCAAAACCTTGGGTGAGACCTCATTTCAGCTCTGTGGACCTCGACTGTGGGACCGCCGGCCTGAGGACGTGACGGCTTCATCCACTGTGGAAGGTTTCAAGAAAAAACTCAAATCTCATCTTTTTAGATGAGCTTTTAAGTAGTTTGACATGTCCTCATGTTTTAATTTGATTTCTGTTTTTGTAGAATGTAAATGTGTGTTGGGATGATTACTGTCTTAACTATTATCCTATTATTAATCATTTTATGTAAGCAGTTTGAAGGGTTCTGTGGCAGGAAAAGTGCTCCATAAATAAAGTTGAATTTGTTTAGTAACTCAAAAAAAGACAGACTTGTGCTTTATTTTAATATAAAGGAATACAAAACCTTATCATGCATATCAAAAATCCGCAAGGACCGAAGTGTGCTTCAAATCATCAGCACATCAGACATAGAATGTTTCCAAAATCATGTGTCTGAAGGATTTTTAATTGATTTTATGAAAAGAAACATTAAAATATTAACCCTTTTTCATCAATTATATCTTAATTGTATTAACTGCCATCATCCAAAATCTCATCAATCAAGGAAGACAAATCAGAACCTTCCACAGTGACCTCTGTGCACAGAAAGTCACTCATCCCAGTGGTATAAATAAACAGCCCACTAAACATTCCTGCTGCACGTAAAAACAAACAGGATCTGGATGCGCGTGCACGCCTTTGTGCACACTTGTGTTTCCACCCACAACAGCTGCTCTGCACATAAGAAGAGCTGCTCTGCTGCTGGGAGCTCGGCTCTTTCTGGGGTCAACAGTTTCTTTCTGTTCAATCAAACGCTGTCTTTCAGGTTTTTTCAATGGTTTCTATTTAGATGATCTTCCTTCATTTTTCAGGAATTTTTGTTTTATTTTGAGAGTTAAAACAGAAACAACTGTTAGTCTGATCTCTAGTTAGACTTTCCTGTGCTTTATGAAACCAAGGTTGAATAACTACAATTAAAACAGATCTGAAAAGGAACAAAGAAAACATTCAAAATATTTCTCCTGTGAATATTTCACTATCTATCCGTAAAACTGCTTTTTTTTAAAGCTGAATTTAAGAAGCTTGTTATTTAAATGAAACTAACTTACCAGCTGAGAGCAGAGTCAGCAGGAAAGCAGAAATCAGTCCTGCCTGTTGAAAACCCATGACTGCCTGGCTATGCACAGCTCCAAGGTCCGTCACCCCCAACTGCAGACCGAGGCAAGGAGTGACATGCACAGCTGCAGAAACATGTTGGAGAAAATAGAAATCAGACAAGAGCAGTGGGCTGCAGCCAGGACTGACAGGCTCAGATTCAACTCTGCTCACAAAGACCTCCTTCATATAATTTCCCATAAATATTTCAGTTCAATTATATATGTGTTTTCTGCTCATTTTGAAGATAAATCTGATGAAAGGATCAACTATCATCATGTCTGTTTTAGAAGAAACACAAATAAACTCAAATAGAAATCAAATCAAGGCTCTGACAGAAGAAATAATAATTCTGCGTGGTTTGTAAAGCCATTACATTACGACAGAGTATTAGGGCCACCGAAAAATATTTTACAAGATGAAAGTCATACATTTACTAGACAAAAATTCTTTAATTTACTATTTTAAATCTCATAAATGTATTAGATTGCACCTCAAAACAAGTCAACACCATGTTCACATAATGTGCAGCAGCAGGTCAACTTCTTGTATGGCTATGTTTGGTCAAACTGTCTTGGCTTTCCTATAGATAAGATAAATGTTTATTGATAACATTACAAATGGAATTAATAATGTTTTATTCATTGATGGGTGGTTTGCAGGATCTCTGCAGGCCATTGATGAAGACATCGGTGTCCCTGCAGATGTCCATTTCAATCCTTTCTTCCTCCAAAGACCTGGGGCCTCATTTATAAAACTTTGCGTAGGAATTGCGTCAGAAGTGGCGTACGGATGAAACATAGGATGTGCGTACGCACAGAAATATTCCGATTTATAAAACCGTGCGCACGCACATCCTACGCATCTTTCCCTTAATAAATCACAACCAATTCTAAATGCAGCGCAGCTTTTGCGGCTTCATGACACGCCCATAGTTGCCCATAAATAGTCCGTCAAACGCCCACAAATTAATATTCATGTCTTGCGAGATCATGGCACACACAGAGAGGAAATCAAAAAAACGTAACTTCACTCAATGTGAAGTAAAAGTTATCGTTGGCGAGGTGGAAAAGAGGAGAAAAGTGTTGTTTGGAGGGCACAGTGTGGGCATTACTAATGCCAAAAAGGCACGTGAGCGGCAAACGGTGGCAGACGCCGTAAATGCTGTAGCCTCACAACCTCGGACCGTGGCCGAAATAAAAAAGAAATGATCAGACATCGAAGTCGAGGCATAAAAAACATCTAGTGCTGCATCGCCAGAGTGTCTCTGCCACCGGGGGGGGGGGCACCGGAGCGCCATTTGCAGCGGGTGACACGCGTGGTTCCTCCGAGTGCTCCTCTGTAACGCCGGGCCCAAAAGCCCGCAGAGGTCCAACAGGACGGCTCGAGGAAGTCGGAACCAGCTCATAAGCCACTCGTCCTCGTTTGCCAGCAAGTCTTCTTGCTGTCTAAAGATGTGTTCACTCCGAATTCTTCCATTTGCCACATCTTCTAAGAGCGCAAGATCAGCCATTGTGCGTCATTACGCATTGTGATGGGGCATTTTATTTCCATCTATTTAATTACATCTGACAAGCTACAGATGTCGGTAATAATCGACGTGGAAATGGGAAATTGATCAGCGCAAATGTAATTTCTTGTTGCTGTCTGAATGGTTGAGACATACGCCATACATTGTTTTATCAAAAATAAAACACACTAAATGCATATGCATGAATACCATAATTCTGTAGCTTATGAAGAAATGTTTTAACATGAAAACAACTTTCCAGTGGACAATTAGTATGTCTGTCCGTCCGCACACCCGCACCTATATCTGCTCCGCCAGACGGACACACTGAGGAGAATATCAGTTTTGTACATTATTTCGTTCTGTTTAATTATATTATTTATGAGGATGAATTGCACAACATGCCAATATTGCAGAACATATTTCACTTTTCTTTTTGCAAATAAGTGTTCATTTGAATTTCTGTTGTAATTTTCGTTTGATTTTTTTTTATTTGTTTCACTGCTGATCGATCAAACGGGTCTTCGTGTAGCTGTTATTGTAAGACTTGCTTTGTGAAGTCTTCATGTTATTTCTGAGAGGCAGTATTGTCATTTTCACTTTCACGTGTTTCTTCCATCTGCCGACGGAGTCGCCGTTTCTCATTTTTCCGTTTTTGTGCGTACGCCTGGGTCAGAGCTTGCGTGAAGGACCGCACATTTTCCCGTCAAGTTTGCTTTATATAAATCTCAACTATTGCGTAGAGAGTGGCGTACGCCTTCTTTTGTGCGTACGCAACGTTTATAAATGAGGCCCCAGATCTCCTCCAAGTCTGTGTGATGATTCTGTCTGAAGAGACCCAGTTTCAGACATATTCTTTTCAATGTTAATGCTAATAGACATAAACCTAATTTTTATAAAGATCATGGAAAATTGGTCAGCATCCTTTATATCAACAATTTAATCATCATTAAAAAATCCATGTTTAACATAAAAATAACTTCACCATCTGGGAGCGTGTAGCTTCTGGAAGACAGCGTTGGTCTTTGGGTTCAGTGGTTCTTGACTTCTCTCACCACTGATTCTGAATTCATGAAGGCGAAGCTAAAGCGAGACTGAAGGAAAACAGGAAGTTGTAGTCCTTTACATTCAATTTAGTTTTAATATGCCTCTCCCCCTAAGTATGATCTGTGATATTACATCTTTTATAATTATTTTAATGTTTTGTAATGGATGTAGCCTTTTTTTAATCAGTTGGTATTTTAAATTATTTTAATTGATCACTGAACTACAAAAACCCATCAGCACACATGTCCCATAATGCATTGTTTTGTAGTCTGTAGGGCAGCTTTCAGTCAGTTCAGTACTAAATTTCCAGCTGCGTTCTCTCAGGTTGGGGTCTTGCTTCTGCCCCTTTCTCGTGATATTTTTGTTTTGATTGACAGGTGATGGAGCAAAAACAAAAACATACGTCTCACACCAGGTGATCTGTGCAGTGTTGCGTCCATCTGGGTGATCTCAAATTATTGTGCATCTAGGCTGCACTTATTTAGTGTCGCCAACATGAATTTCCATCCCCTAATGTTTACATACATTTAAGTATTGTTTGTAACTGTGAAATGACAGAAAGGTTACTACGGTAATCATTTTGTTACTAAAAACTTTTTTTTTTATTCTAAATGTATAGTATTTTGTTTACTATTTGTACTGTCATGACAGCGATGGTGCTGTCAGTTTACCTTCTTGTTGCATCTTCAAAAGTGCAGAATAAATGTGACACTGAATTTGAAACAGCACATTGTAATTTCTGCATCTATTATTAAAGTATTTATTTGTAATACAGTGGAAATTAGTAGATTTGGTTAGAATGTTGATTTACGGTATGCGCCCCTAAATTTTCTGGTTGTGCCCCTAAAGTTTTCAGTTGGGGGCCACAGTACTCCTAGTGAAAAAAGTTAGTCTGGAGCCCTCTGTCCACTTCTACATCAAATGGCTTTTCAGGGTCAGTTTGGGTTAGAATTGGTGCAGCAGAGAACTTGTTTTTGAGAGAACTGAATGTTTCAGAGACCTAAATGTTTCCAAGAAAGCGGATTAAAGGAGAGTGGAGCTCACATTTTTCTGCTTTAAGAGTTCTCCAGCAAAAGCTGCAAAATAAATCAGACATGATGAACGTAGTCAGACTGATATCTGGGGAAAATCAAGATCAAGCTTTCCAAAAACAAAGCTGTAGAAAAAGCCATGAAGAACGTTGTTCACCATGACTTAACAGACCGTGGGGGCGTCAGCTTGACAGAACTGCAGAACCAAGCATTTCAAATGTGGAAAGCCATCTTCCACTCATTCTCTTCTCTGATCCTCAGGTGGACATGAGCATTGATCCAGCTTTATGGTTGCAATGCTCATCTTTTCATGTATAAAAGTCCAAATATTTGGCAGAACACCGTAGGGAATCGCACCCTAACCTGCTAAAGCAGGCATACCATTATCAGTGTATTTATGTTTTTGGACCAAACATGAAAGGAACCTAAGATAGCCTTGTGCTTCAACCAAGTTTCAGCTTACTGGACTGTCTCCACCCCGTCCACGTCCTCCCCTGAGTCCAGACTGAAATGGTGAAAATTCAAACTAGTCCCTCCTCCAGTTCTGGCTCCAGGCTGAGGCCCAGGTCAATCTTTTTGGGAGGAATAATTGGATCCTGTAATAAAATGCGTTTCTTTTTGAATCGCCCTTAGTCTGGCCCGTCCCCCAGGAGCAGTTTACCATGAAACAGCCCAACAGGGCAAATGCGTCTAACAACACCACTCCTGGGGTCATTCGGGCACGCAAACCCCTCCACCACGATAAGGTGGCGATTCAGGGAGGGGAATTCATCAGTCACTAGCCAATTACTAAGAATTACTGTGGGGAAACCGAAGTCCTCGGAGAAAACCCACAGGACTGCCAGGATTTGTTGGACGTATTTCCCTATAAATTTGGTGACTGATAATTTATTTTATTGAATCAAATTGAATGATTTTATTTGTATAATTTGTTTATTCTTGTTATAAAGGTCACTGAATATTTACTAATATATTTGTAAAAGTGGGGGGGACCGAAGCGCTCGGAGAAAACCCACGCAGACGTGGTCCTGTCAGCAAACGATGTTAACCAACAGACCAACGTGCTGCCCCTGTTTTTGAAGCTCATTTAGGGATTTTTCCACAGAGTGTAGAGAGACTTTTAGGGAGGAAGAGTTTCTTCTTGGGTTTGGAGGTACAGACCTGGCAGTCAGTGGCCGAATTGTTGAAGGAACATTGAATTGTTAAATCTGTAGGGGACCTTTTTTTAATGCTGGGGGTGGGGGGTGGGGGGTGGGGGTTGCACCAGGTTCTTTAAAATGGCGTTCCTGATGCTTGAAAGAAAATCTTCTAAGATTTCTTTTTCCTTTTTAGCTGCTGCCTCCATTTGCTAACTCTTGTCAGGGTCCTGGTTCTGTTGGTCAATATTTTTTAATTCTTGAGGCAGCTGGAGCTTTTCTTTTTCCAGCTTTCTGCTGGCATGTTTTTTGGGATTGTGGGAGAAACCGAAGGACTCGGAGAAAACCCATACATTGCAGGTGTCATGATTTGAATTTGTGGTCTTGTTTTTGGTCCTTGTTCTGTCTAGTTTCTGTTTCCTGTTTTATTTTGAAAGTCTCCTGTCTTGTCTGTTTTCTTGTGTTTTACTTCCTTTGGTCCCCATCAGCCCTGATCGTGTCCACCTGTGTCTTGTCTGCCCTGTCTGTATTTAAGTCTTGTCTCTGCCTTCCTCCTGGGTTGGTCCACTAACCTTGTCTTGGTGTTCATGTCATGCTGTCACGTTCCATGTTCCTCGCCACAGTGAGTTTTGTTTGGTTTTTGTCCTGAATTCCTGCTCTGCAGCGCCTTTTGTTTGTTTTTTTGTTCATTAAACCCTCCGGACTCTGATCCTCATGCCTCCGCCTCTGCGTCTGGGTCCAACCGGCTCTCGAGCCACCCTGCACCATGACAGCAGGCCTAAAGCTTAAATCTGTTTTCATCCAAACAAATGTGTCTTCAATTCAAAATGTATCAACCCTCAATAGAAAATTTGAATTTGGAGTAGCTCATCATCCAAGGTTCTTTGGTGCTTGTTGTCATTTATTTCAGCCAATTGAAAAAATCCTGCTCATTAAAAAGGTCTGTCAAGACAAGAAGTCATCCATTCATCTTGTTCTTGGAGGCATTTATGGATGGCAGTGTGGATGTTGTTTAGAAAGATTTGATTTCCTTGTAACGTTAAAGTTACTCCATCAGGTCCATACATTTTGTCATCATCAGGTGACAAATCTTGATGCTCCACTACATCGAACCGGTCGGTATACCCCTTCATAATGTCATTGACTAATGTCCAGCTTTTATCCTTCTGAAAAAGATGATCTAATTTCCCACTTTTCCTTGGAAGGATGAGGGACAAAACTATTCTCATTTGAGGGTACGTTTGTCTCAGAAGCCTCAGGTCTTTTAACATTTGATTTGCGATCTGTATTGGAGGCATTCGTCCCAATTCTTTTCCTGCAGCTTGGATAACTAAAATTTCAGGGGGACCATCTTCTTTGGAGATTGTGTGATGAAGGTTATCAACAACGTCCTTCCAGCCCACGTGTCTAATTCCAATCCACTTAACATTAGCATCAAGATCCAAGTTTTGTCCAAAAAGATGTTTAGCTGCAGGCTGTGCCCGTGAAATATAAGTTGACCCAACGATCCAGACATCAGGCGGTCTGGTGACTTTGGGTGTTTCCATTGGTGAGCTGTTTGTTGAAAAGCTGAGGTCAGGGGAGCTTGATGTGTCCTCTTCCCTCTTCTCAGGCTGGATTTCTGTCTCAAATGGTGGTAGACCAGCAAAAAGGCTTTTAAAATCTGGTGAGTGCTGCCTACCCTGGCTATCATTTTCACAGATGACTTTCTGCTTTTTGGTTGGGGACAAATGTGTGCTGACTCCGCTCTGTGAGAGCTCCTCTGAACTGACTTTTCTTTTCAGATTAGGCTTTGGGTTGTCAGGCTGGATTGGGCTAGATGTAGAAGGGACACGAAGACATGACAGAGGCTGGTGAGTTTGGCCTCTTGACAATGTCTGGTGGAGAGTTTGCTCAATGGTTTCACGGATGGAGCTTACAATCACTTCAAATCCTTTTGAGGTGAATTGTATTCCACCTGGTTTGAACAGATGACTTTCAACTAGTGTCAGTTTTGCATGCTCCATCACAGCACCATTGAATAATCCGGCGCTGGATTGAATACTTTTGTTGAGCGTCATCCTGTCGTCATTTATTTTTCTGGGATCAAATGCCCCCCATGCTAACCTTGGAGTTATGCAGGAATAAGCTATTTTCATTTGGGGAAAAGCTTGATGGAGGTGTGTCAAGTCCTTGACCATTTTACTGACAAGGTCTGACACATTTGTGTTTCCCAGGTCGTTGCTGCCAACGTGGAGAACCAAAAGGTCTGGGGAACTCCTTTGTTGGGACAACTGGCTATAAAAATGCTTAAGAACATCCCTCCAGCGCATGCTGACTTTTCCCATCCAATGAATTTTTGCATCGACGCCAAGGTTTTGTCCATAGCATCGATTAGCTGTATATTCTGCCCCAGTGATGTAGTGACCCGACCCAATGATCCAGACCGTGGGCACTTTTCTGTCCTCTGACAGCAGCTGTCTTTGGGTGCTGTCTAATGAGGACTTTACACCTGATTGATCTTCTGGATTGTCCTGAATTTGATGCATTTTTCTCAAAATAGAATCAAAAGTGGAAATCCTGTGTTTTTAAAAATGGCGGAGTTTCTTCTCCGTAAAACGTGGTTTCACAAGTGAAGCTCTTCAGCATGAAAGACCAAGTGATGCACTTTTGGTTTTAGGTCCTATTTATGAAAGTTGAAACGATGACATGTCTTGACATGTTTTGACTACGTCCTGACTACATCAGATGATGTTTATGACATCATTTAATGTCATAAACATCATCTGATGTCATGTCTATAACATCATCTGATGACATCAGCAATTACATTTTCGTTGATGACATCAGCAACTTTTTCAAGGTCTCTTGTTGTTAAAAGATGTTTTTTTATTCGACAAAGAAATCCGTAACTCTAATAATTTGTTATATATTTTTGTGTCTAATTGTAGAAAATTTCCTGTAAATTGTCAACTCAATTTCCCATCATTCCTTTCAGTCATACAGCTGCAGTGCAGTGTCAATCATTCATTTAGACTCTGTGGTGTTGAGCTTAGGAGTTCGCAGCTAATGATGTTTATTCCATGTTATTAACTAGTGTTGTACTGGTTGAATGACTGTGGGATGGTTATACTAACACTTCCCACGAAGTAGTTAAGTAAGTGTGCACGTCGTCACAGCTGCTGTGGTAAAAGGAGCCCAAACTTTGATGTCCATGTATGTGAACGCCAGGTCTAAGAGGCTTACACCTTGGAGCATTGATCTAACCCTTTTTCTACTTCAACAGACCATCAAAAAATTACCTACAATAGACTAAACCAAATTCATTCTGCTTGACCTTTGACCTCATTAAAGTGGCTCCACTGTGTGGCTTCATGAAAAGGGCTCCAAATAAAAGATAAAAGAGTTTTTGTGAAGCAAAGTGTTTTCCAGAACAGTATCAGGGCACATTGAGGGGGTTTGGGCGGGGCCCAGCAGAGCACTGACGGCAGTGGTGAGGGTCATTCAATGCCACACGCCCTCCAGGAAAGCGGTCTGCAGACGCCGCCCCGGTTAAGGACAGCGGAGGAAACGCTTTTTGACTTCAAGTTTCTGTGGTTTTTTTATTGAGTCACAAAGTGCAAACAATCCTGTTCAACATGACTCACCTGATCCAGAAAAAAGATCCACTCCACCTTTAGGTTCCCTACACTCTGCATCAGAATTCAGATGCAGTCAATGGAATACTTTGATATAAAAAACATGTTAAATATTTCAATTCATTCAAATAATTCAGGTTAATCAGCCACAATAATGGCTTTAACATGTTCAACCCTAATTCAAACAAACATGATGAGATGGTAGTCTACAAAGTAGGCTGTAGTTTAAATATTGGGAAAACAGATTTAGAATTTTTACTGACCAATTGCTCTTTCAGCTTCAATGCAAATTATTTGTTGTTCTATATGTGACCACAAGAGGACGACAAACACTGTAAGGACTATCAACATGAAGCAATCACAGATTTTTTGTTTAAATTTTATAATTTCATTCTCAACCTAAACATAAATGTTGTTTATGGTTTGTATATCACACTTTATGAAACTAACGTGTGAATGGATTTGACATTCATTCTGGTTTACTTGTTTGGACACATTTCATTTCCACTTGATGATCTGGAAGAAATCCAAGAATCTGGAAAACTTCACTGTTCAGTAGCAGGAATTTCTGTCTGAGTCTCACTGCTGGAAGTTTTGGATAAAGATGTTCTGGATCCACTTCAGGTCAGTCAATCGAATCGTTCAAAACGAAACCAAAATTAATCAGATGAGGAACCGCAAATTATGATATTTTTTACCTCTGGCGGAATGTACTAACAAATCAGAGATGTTTTTTTCTGCAACAAAGCCTTTAATACAGGTGAGTATCTCCTAAAAGCCACAACCACGACAGAACAGAAAAACTTGCCTTGACGCTTTTTCTTCATGTATTCATCTTCGCCTCCACACATCCTTATATTCGCTCCTCCAACCCCATCCACATTTACCCAATCACATTCATCTGCCATACAGTGCACCAATCGAAACACACAATCACAACACTAACTCAGGGTGGCAACACAGTATTACAGCTTAAAGAACGCTGGCCGCTACAATATGAATGGAATCGTTGTTAAAATGGGTTGTTACACCTCTATGAATGAACCATCAATGTAAATTAAAATAGTACTGCACTTTAACGCTCTTGCTATTTGCCAATTGTCCAGCAGAGGCCGCCATGCTCTTCGATCCATTGTTTCCTTGAAGAACCGGAACTGGTTCAACGTAGTTGAAGTGTGGTTCTGACTGTGGTCAGCAGGGGGCGATACACGATTTGTTGATGAAATGCTGATGTGGTTAACCCATCCATGGACCACTAATAATCTTTATTCCTCGTCAAACATTCGGTCTAATGTCAGTTTGAATCTGTTTCTGCTCCCATTTAAATCAGCCCAGTGTAAAGTCAAGTAACAACCTGAAATGATTGTAGGGAGGAGCGGTGAGCTGCAGACACAGCTGTGCTTGGGAATGCTAGACTTTCTGGATAATCTAAAGGTAGTTCAGCCTCAGTTTAGTTCATCCTCGCTGAGTTGGGTTCTGGAGGTTTCTTTGTTGCCTTCAAAATCGCCCAAAATTCAGGATCACCCTGAAAACTCTTCCTTGGAATCTGCTGGACTATAACTCGGTTATAATTATTATTATTGTGCTTGCTTTAATGTTATCTTTCATTTGTGATGCATCTTTTAGACTTAACGAATATGATAAATGGGTTATGTCGTGTACTCATATTGTGCTGTACCACCTTCCTTGAAGGTCCAAAGCGCTTCACAGTCACATTCACATACTGATGGCGGCTCTGCTGCTGAACACTGGCGCCAACCTATAAGAGAGGAGGAACCGAACCAACGCTCTTCCGATCAGAGGTCGACCGCTCTACCTCTGCGTCACGGCTAAAAGAAATGGAATGTTTTTGGACAAACTCAACACGGTTTAATGAAGTTTATTGGGTTTTTTCTTCAGCAGGTTTCCATGCGCCACATCTACATCGATATATTCCACCAAGCTGCAGTGTCACAGTTTAATCCTAACATTTGAATAAAGACTATGTCCTGTATGGTTACTTCATATACAAGGAGCCCCAGCAGAGGCTTTGGTTTGAGCAGAGTCTGGAGGATGCTGATGCAGAGAGAGCTGGATCGTCTCACCTTCTGCTGTTCACAGAAGAACACAAACAATCCATTTCCCCATGAGAGCATTTGGAAACCAAAAGTGTGGATTCACAAAGACAAACGAGCATCTGTGGTGGTCTTCAGCAGTGACCAGAGGTGAAGGTGACGAAGAGCAAAACAACCAGCTCTACACATTTCAGGTGCAGATGGAGGATTGAAGGTGATCAGTGCACGCTATAAACTGCAGATTGTGTGGTTACAGCCAGTGTCAGAGAAATACACATTTCTTATTTCATAAAATCCTGTCCTGCAGATAGAAATAAGACAGTTAGCATTAGTTTTGGTGGTTTGTTTGGTTTCACTAACATCAGATTAAAAGAATGACCGTGGCCGTCAGCAGCCAGGAAGGTCAGTGTTGATTTAAATGCACAAGAACCATCGGAGACACTGACAAACACAGCTACAAGCACAGCCTACACAACAGCTCCGCTACTCGGCTGTCGCTGCAGACACTACAGGGAACCGCCATGGCAGCCCGGGTCTTCACCGCTCTCCTCGCCGCTGAAGGCTTGCTCCAGCGTCCACACGGGTGTATTTACAGCCTCCCTAGAAGCAGGGCTGAGAGAAAAAGCAAATAAAGTTTGACACACGAGGAGCTGGTGTCATCAGAAACAACCAAACCCAACTTTTACTCATTTTTTTTTACAATGAGGAACGTGCAAAAATGTCCACTGAGGACTGAGATTGATTCCAAGAAATCTGGTCTCTATTTCCTGAAGATGTGTCAGAAAGCAGGTTTGGGAGGTTGCAGGTGAGATCAGGTCCAGAGCAGCTGTTCTCTTTTCAGAAGATGACTGTCATTCTTGCTTTTTCTCTCTTTCTCCAGGCTCACATTCAGCTGCCAGAGGAAAGAAAACATCAAAATGAAGAAGGTTCTGGTAACGACAGCCATCAGACTGAAACTCCACCTGTCTACTGGATGTCCAGCTTGCCCGGTCCGACGCTCGGGATGAGCTGCGAGGACTCCGAGGAGGCGCTGTAGGCCTGGATCAGCAGGTTCTTGTTGAGGTCTCCGACCCCGCTGCCAGCTTGCAGTTTAGGGTACGGCAGTGTTTTTTCTCCCTGACGCTGTCCTCGATCCAGCAAGTCCCGATCCATGAGCTGCTCCAGGAGACAACCGTCCGGTCCCTCGGCGACCGGGGAAAACTCTTGAGCGCTGGCCGGCTCGTCCCTGGAGACGGGGCTGACGGAGACGGAGCGGGAAGTCAAAGCTCTGAGGTCGGATTGAGTTTACATGACGGTTCTGAGACACAGAACTCTGCAGAAATGTGGGCTTGTCGGGTCAACAGTAAACTAGCATGCTTTTAGTTTGGAGCCATATTCATTCATGCTTAGTTGTTGACAAAGTTCCAACATAAAAAAACAGAAATAGGAAATTATGAAATGAAAAAAAAAATATCAACAGATTTAACAAGATGATGGTTTCAGATTCTGGATCATACAAAAAACAAGACATTTTTGATCCTAAACTGAAAGCCAGATTCTCAGATAAAATATCATTTAAAACAAACCTGTAGAATATTCTAGATTATCGGTTGAGTTTGGTAAACTCTGAAGTAAGTTTGTGAAAGCAGGTTCTCCCTCAGACAGACAGCATGTTGGAGCGCGTCTGGAGGTGACGGCGTGTTTCCTGACAGTACCTGACATCCATGGACTGGACTCCATCCGACAGCTCGTCCACGTAGCTCCTGCTCTCCAGAGGTCCCAGTGTGATGACGGGGGCTTCAGCGGGGGTGGCTGCGTCCTCCTCCGAGGCCCCCAGAGCCTCAGCTTTCATGTCAGGGACTGCAAGGCAAAAGTTTGAGCTGAACATGGACTCGTCTGAGCACAAACAGCTTCACCGCAGCAGAGGTAAAAAAAAATGGTGTTAGTGCAAATTACTATTTTAGAAGATATAAACACAATTTTACAACCACAGGGTCTAGAAGAGATGTTTCCTTCTTTGAAATCACATTTTTATTCACATTAACTTAAAGATTTAATTAAATTAATGCACATCTTAATTAAAGAGGTGCATGTTTTTATTACTTGTATGTATTCTAAATGATTGATTATATATTTATTTATTTTCTATTAATGTATTTTATTGATTTTGTGAGGTTTTTAGGTAAACTATTTCTAACCCCTGTGCAGGGACTACAGATGAAAAATAGCCTTGGGGCTTATTGTGGTGCATAGCAGCCATGCTTTTACTGTGCACTGTCCCTGTTAGATAAACGAATAAATAAGTTAAAATGTCAAAGCTGACAAATATGACACCTTTAAATGAGCTGATTTCAAATAATTTCTGCTGAAAGAATCAGAACGGACATAAACCTGGTTAGTATGTTTACAACGGAAGAAAAACAATCACGTTCTCTGTTCCTAAAGGGTCTGTGATGAATTTCTGCTCTGAAAAGCTCCAAATGTTGTCTGTAGGTAAAACATCTGAGCTGCAGGAGGTGGTTCTGACCCATCCCTGCTGCTGTAAAACAAGCAGTCTGTGGTTCTGTTCAGTTCTGTTGTAAAGCTGCAGTCTGTGGTTCTGTTCTGTTCTCTTGTAAAGCTGCAGTCTGTGGTTCTGTTTGGTTCTGTTGTAAAGCTGCAGTCTGTGGTTCTGTTCAGTTCTGCTGTAAATCTTCAGTCTGGTTCTGTTTGGTTCTGTTGTAAAGCTGCAGTCTGTGGTTCTGTTCAGTTCTGCTGTAAATCTTCAGTCTGGTTCTGTTTGGTTCTGTTGTAAAGCTGCAGTCTGTGGTTCTGTTCGGTTCTGTTGTAAAGCTGCAGTCTGTGATTCTGTTCAGTTCTGCTGTAAATCTTCAGTCTGGTTCTGTTTGGTTCTGTTGTAAAGCTGCAGTCTGTGGTTCTGTTCAGTTCTGCTGTAAAGCTGCAGTCTGTGGTTCTGTTTAGTTCTGTTGTAAAGCTGCAGTCAGTGGTTCTGGTTAGTTCTGTTGTAAAGCTGCAGTCTGTGGTTCTGTTTGGTTCTGTTGTAAAGCTGCAGTCTGTGGTTCTGTTTAGTTCTGTTGTAAAGCTGAAGTCTGTGGTTCTGTTTAGTTCTGTTGTAAAGCTGCAGTCTGTGGTTCTGTTTGGTTCTGTTGTAAAGCTGCAGTCTGTGGTTCTGTTTGGTTCTGTTGTAAAGCTGCAGTCTGTGGTTCTGTTTGGTTCTGTTGTAAAGCTGCAGTCTGTGGTTCTGTTTAGTTCTGTTGTAAAGCTGCAGTCTGTGGTTCTGTTTGGTTCTGTTGTAAAGCTGCAGTCTGTGGTTCTGTTTGGTTCTGTTGTAAAGCTGCAGTCTGTGGTTCTGTTTGGTTCTGTTGTAAAGCTGCAGTCTGTGGTTCTGTTTAGTTCTGTTGTAAAGCTGCAGTCTGTGGTTCTGTTTGGTTCTGTTGTAAAGCTGCAGTCTGTGGTTCAGTTTGGTTCTGTTGTAAAGCTGCAGTCTGTGGTTCTGGTTAGTTCTGTTGTAAAGCTGCAGTCTGTGGTTCTGTTTGGTTCTGTTGTAAAGCTGCAGTCTGTGGTTCTGTTTGGTTCTGTTGTAAAGCTGCAGTCTGTGGTTCTGTTTGGTTCTGTTGTAAAGCTGCAGTCTGTGGTTCTGGTTAGTTCTGTTGTAAAGCTGCAGTCTGTGGTTCTGTTTGGTTCTGTTGTAAAGCTGCAGTCTGTGGTTCTGGTTAGTTCTGTTGTAAAGCTGCAGTCTCTGGTTTCGTTCAGTTCTGTTGTAAAGCTGCAGTCTCTGGTTCTGTTCAGTTCTGTTGTAAAGCTGCAGTCTGTGGTTCTGTTTAGTTCTGTTGTAAAGCTGCAGTCTGTGGTTCTGGTTAGTTCTGTTGTAAAGCTGCAGTCTCTGGTTCTGTTCAGTTCTGTTGTAAAGCTGCAGTCTCTGGTTCTGTTTAGTTCTGTTGTAAAGCTTCAGTCTGTGGTTCTGGTTAGTTCTGTTGTAAAGCTGCAGTCTGTGGTTCTGTTCTGTTCTCTTGTAAAGCTGCAGTCTGTGGTTCTGTTTGGTTCTGTTGTAAAGCTGCAGTCTGTGGTTCTGTTCGGTTCTGTTGTAAAGCTGCAGTCTGTGGTTCTGTTCAGTTCTGCTGTAAATCTTCAGTCTGGTTCTGTTTGGTTCTGTTGTAAAGCTGCAGTCTGTGGTTCTGTTCAGTTTTGCTGTAAAGCTGCAGTCTGTGGTTCTGTTTGGTTCCGTTGTAAAGCTGCAGTCAGTGGTTCTGGTTAGTTCTGTTGTAAAGCTGCAGTCTGTGGTTCTGTTTGGTTCTGTTGTAAAGCTGCAGTCTGTGGTTCTGTTTAGTTCTGTTGTAAAGCTGCAGTCTGTGGTTCTGTTTGGTTCTGTTGTAAAGCTGCAGTCTGTGGTTCTGTTTAGTTCTGTTGTAAAGCTGCAGTCTGTGGTTCTGTTTGGTTCTGTTGTAAAGCTGCAGTCTGTGGTTCTGTTTGGTTCTGTTGTAAAGCTGCAGTCTGTGGTTCTGTTTGGTTCTGTTGTAAAGCTGCAGTCTGTGGTTCTGTTTGGTTCTGTTGTAAAGCTGCAGTCTGTGGTTCTGTTTGGTTCTGTTGTAAAGCTGCAGTCTGTGGTTCTGTTTAGTTCCGTTGTAAAGCTGCAGTCTCTGGTTCTGTTTAGTTCTGTTGTAAAGCTGCAGTCTGTGGTTCAGTTTGGTTCTGTTTTAAAGCTGCAGTCTGTGGTTCTGTTTGGTTCAGTTGTAAAGCTGCAGTCTGTGGTTCTGGTTAGTTCTGTTGTAAAGCTGCAGTCTGTGGTTCTGTTTGGTTCTGTTGTAAAGCTGCAGTCTGTGGTTCTGGTTAGTTCTGTTGTAAAGCTGCAGTCTGTGGTTCTGTTTGGTTCTGTTGTAAAGCTGCAGTCTGTGGTTCTGGTTGGTTCTGTTGTAAAGCTGCAGTCTCTGGTTTCGTTCAGTTCTGTTGTAAAGCTGCAGTCTCTGGTTCTGTTCAGTTCTGTTGTAAAGCTGCAGTCTGTGGTTCTGTTTAGTTCTGTTGTATAGCTGCAGTCTGTGGTTCTGGTTAGTTCTGTTGTAAAGCTGCAGTTTGTGGTTCTGTTTGGTTCTGTTGTAAAGCTGCAGTCTGTGGTTCTGTTTAGTTCTGTTGTAAAGCTGCAGTCTGTGGTTCTGTTTGGTTCTGTTGTAAAGCTGCAGTCTCTGGTTCTGTTCAGTTCTGTTGTAAAGCTGCAGTTTGTGGTTCTGTTTAGTTCTGTTGTAAAGCTGCAGTCTGTGGTTCTGTTTAGTTCTGTTGTAAAGCTGCAGTCTGTGGTTCTGTTTGGTTCTGTTGTAAAGCTGCAGTCTGTGGTTCTGGTTAGTTCTGTTGTATAGCTGCAGTCTGTGGTTCTGGTTAGTTCTGTTGTAAAGCTGCAGTTTGTGGTTCTGTTTGGTTCTGTTGTAAAGCTGCAGTCTGTGGTTCTGTTTAGTTCTGTTGTATAGCTGCAGTCTGTGGTTCTGGTTAGTTCTGTTGTAAAGCTGCAGTTTGTGGTTCTGTTTGGTTCTGTTGTAAAGCTGCAGTCTGTGGTTCTGTTTAGTTCTGTTGTAAAGCTGCAGTCTGTGGTTCTGGTTAGTTCTGTTTAAAGCTGCAGTCTGTGGTTCTGTTCTGTTCTCTTGTAAAGCTGCAGTTTGTGGTTCTGTTTAGTTCTGTTGTAAAGCTGCAGTCTGTGGTTCTGGTTAGTTCTGTTGTAAAGCTGCAGTCTGTGGTTCTGTTCTGTTCTCTTGTAAAGCTGCAGTCTGTGGTTCTGTTTGGTTCTGTTGTAAAGCTGCAGTCTGTGGTTCTGTTCGGTTCTGTTGTAAAGCTGCAGTCTGTGGTTCTGTTCGGTTCTGTTGTAAAGCTGCAGTCTGTGGTTCTGTTCAGTTCTGCTGTAAATCTTCAGTCTGGTTCTGTTCGGTTCTGTTGTAAAGCTGCAGTCTGTGGTTCTGTTCAGTTCTGCTGTAAAGCTGCAGTCTGTGGTTCTGTTTGGTTCCGTTGTAAAGCTGCAGTCAGTGGTTCTGGTTAGTTCTGTTGTAAAGCTGCAGTCTGTGGTTCTGTTTAGTTCTGTTGTAAAGCTGCAGTCTGTGGTTCTGTTTGGTTCTGTTGTAAAGCTGCAGTCTGTGGTTCTGTTTGGTTCTGTTGTAAAGCTGCAGTCTGTGGTTCTGTTTAGTTCTGTTGTAAAGCTGCAGTCTGTGGTTCTGTTTGGTTCTGTTGTAAAGCTGCAGTCTGTGGTTCTGTTTGGTTCTGTTGTAAAGCTGCAGTCTGTGGTTCTGTTTGGTTCTGTTGTAAAGCTGCAGTCTGTGGTTCTGTTTAGTTCTGTTGTAAAGCTGCAGTCTGTGGTTCTGTTTGGTTCTGTTGTAAAGCTGCAGTCTGTGGTTCTGTTTGGTTCTGTTGTTAAGCTGCAGTCTGTGGTTCTGTTTGGTTCTGTTGTAAAGCTGCAGTCTGTGGTTCTGTTTGGTTCCGTTGTAAAGCTGCAGTCTCTGGTTCTGTTTAGTTCTGTTGTAAAGCTGCAGTCTGTGGTTCAGTTTGGTTCTGTTGTAAAGCTGCAGTCTGTGGTTCTGTTTGGTTCAGTTGTAAAGCTGCAGTCTGTGGTTCTGGTTAGTTCTGTTGTAAAGCTGCAGTCTGTGGTTCTGTTTGGTTCTGTTGTAAAGCTGCAGTCTGTGGTTCTGGTTAGTTCTGTTGTAAAGCTGCAGTCTGTGGTTCTGTTTGGTTCTGTTGTAAAGCTGCAGTCTGTGGTTCTGGTTAGTTCTGTTGTAAAGCTGCAGTTTGTGGTTCTGTTTGGTTCTGTTGTAAAGCTGCAGTCTGTGGTTCTGTTTAGTTCTGTTGTAAAGCTGCAGTCTGTGGTTCTGTTTAGTTCTGTTGTAAAGCTGCAGTCTCTGGTTCTGTTCAGTTCTGTTGTAAAGCTGCAGTCTGTGGTTCTGTTTAGTTCTGTTGTATAGCTGCAGTCTGTGGTTCTGTTTGGTTCTGTGGTAAAGCTGCAGTCTGTGGTTCTGTTTAGTTCTGTTGTAAAGCTGCAGTCTGTGGTTCTGTTTAGTTCTGTTGTAAAGCTGCAGTCTGTGGTTCTGGTTAGTTCTGTTGTAAAGCTGCAGTTTGTGGTTCTGTTTGGTTCTGTTGTAAAGCTGCAGTCTGTGGTTCTGTTTAGTTCTGTTGTAAAGCTGCAGTCTGTGGTTCTGTTTGGTTCTGTTGTAAAGCTGCAGTCTCTGGTTCTGTTCAGTTCTGTTGTAAAGCTGCAGTCTCTGGTTCTGTTTAGTTCTGTTGTAAAGCTGCAGTCTGTGGTTCTGTTTAGTTCTGTTGTAAAGCTGCAGTCTGTGGTTCTGTTGTAAAGCTGCAGTCTGTGGTTCTGGTTAGTTCTGTTGTATAGCTGCAGTCTGTGGTTCTGGTTAGTTCTGTTGTAAAGCTGCAGTTTGTGGTTCTGTTTGGTTCTGTTGTAAAGCTGCAGTCTGTGGTTCTGTTTAGTTCTGTTGTATAGCTGCAGTCTGTGGTTCTGGTTAGTTCTGTTGTAAAGCTGCAGTTTGTGGTTCTGTTTGGTTCTGTTGTAAAGCTGCAGTCTGTGGTTCTGTTTAGTTCTGTTGTAAAGCTGCAGTCTGTGGTTCTGGTTAGTTCTGTTGTAAAGCTGCAGTCTGTGGTTCTGTTCTGTTCTCTTGTAAAGCTGCAGTTTGTGGTTCTGTTTAGTTCTGTTGTAAAGCTGCAGTCTGTGGTTCTGGTTAGTTCTGTTGTAAAGCTGCAGTCTGTGGTTCTGTTCTGTTCTCTTGTAAAGCTGCAGTCTGTGGTTCTGTTTGGTTCTGTTGTAAAGCTGCAGTCTGTGGTTCTGTTCGGTTCTGTTGTAAAGCTGCAGTCTGTGGTTCTGTTCAGTTCTGCTGTAAATCTTCAGTCTGGTTCTGTTTGGTTCTGTTGTAAAGCTGCAGTCTGTGGTTCTGTTCAGTTCTGCTGTAAAGCTGCAGTCTGTGGTTCTGTTTGGTTCCGTTGTAAAGCTGCAGTCAGTGGTTCTGGTTGGTTCTGTTGTAAAGCTGCAGTCTGTGGTTCTGTTTGGTTCTGTTGTAAAGCTGCAGTCTGTGGTTCTGTTTAGTTCTGTTGTAAAGCTGCAGTCTGTGGTTCTGTTTGGTTCTGTTGTAAAGCTGCAGTCTGTGGTTCTGTTTAGTTCTGTTGTAAAGCTGCAGTCTGTGGTTCTGTTTGGTTCTGTTGTAAAGCTGCAGTCTGTGGTTCTGTTTGGTTCTGTTGTAAAGCTGCAGTCTGTGGTTCTGTTTGGTTCTGTTGTAAAGCTGCAGTCTGTGGTTCTGTTTAGTTCTGTTGTAAAGCTGCAGTCTGTGGTTCTGTTTGGTTCTGTTGTAAAGCTGCAGTCTGTGGTTCTGTTTGGTTCTGTTGTAAAGCTGCAGTCTGTGGTTCTGTTTGGTTCTGTTGTAAAGCTGCAGTCTGTGGTTCTGTTTGGTTCCGTTGTAAAGCTGCAGTCTCTGGTTCTGTTTAGTTCTGTTGTAAAGCTGCAGTCTGTGGTTCAGTTTGGTTCTGTTGTAAAGCTGCAGTCTGTGGTTCTGTTTGGTTCAGTTGTAAAGGCACAGTCTGTGGTTCTGGTTAGTTCTGTTGTAAAGCTGCAGTCTGTGGTTCTGTTTGGTTCTGTTGTAAAGCTGCAGTCTGTGGTTCTGGTTAGTTCTGTTGTAAAGCTGCAGTCTGTGGTTCTGTTTGGTTCTGTTGTAAAGCTGCAGTCTGTGGTTCTGGTTAGTTCTGTTGTAAAGCTGCAGTTTGTGGTTCTGTTTGGTTCTGTTGTAAAGCTGCAGTCTGTGGTTCTGTTTGGTTCTGTTGTAAAGCTGCAGTCTGTGGTTCTGTTTAGTTCTGTTGTAAAGCTGCAGTCTCTGGTTCTGTTCAGTTCTGTTGTAAAGCTGCAGTCTGTGGTTCTGTTCGGTTCTGTTGTAAAGCTGCAGTCTGTGGTTCTGTTTAGTTCTGTTGTAAAGCTGCAGTCTGTGGTTCTGTTTAGTTCTGTTGTAAAGCTGCAGTCTGTGGTTCTGTTTAGTTCTGTTGTAAAGCTGCAGTCTGTGGTTCTGGTTAGTTCTGTTGTAAAGCTGCAGTCTGTGGTTCTGGTTAGTTCTGTTGTAAAGCTGCAGTCTGTGGTTCTGGTTAGTTCTGTTGTATAGCTGCAGTCTGTGGTTCTGGTTAGTTCTGCTGTAAAGCTGCAGTCTGTGGTTCTGTTTAGTTCTGTTGTAAAGCTGCAGTCTGTGGTTCTGGTTAGTTCTGTTGTAAAGCTGCAGTCTGTGGTTCTGGTTAGTTCTGTTGTAAAGCTGCAGTCTGTGGTTTTGGTTAGTTCTGTTGTAAAGCTGCAGTCTGTGGTTCTGTTTAGTTCTGTTGTAAAGCTGCAGTCTGTGGTTCTGGTTAGTTCTGTTGTATAGCTGCAGTCTGTGGTTCTGGTTAGTTCTGTTGTAAAGCTGCAGTCTCTGGTTCTGTTTAGTTCTGTTGTAAAGCTGCAGTCTGTGGTTCTGTTTGGTTCCGTTGTAAAGCTGCAGTCTGTGGTTCTGTTTGGTTCTGTTGTAAAGCTGCAGTCTCTGGTTCTGTTTAGTTCTGTTGTAAAGCTGCAGTCTGTGGTTCTGTTTGGTTCTGTTGTAAAGCTGCAGTCTGTGGGTCTGTTTAGTTCTGTTGTAAAGCTGCAGTCTCTGGTTCTGGTTAGTTCTGTTGTAAAGCTGCAGTCTGTGGTTCTGTTTGGTTCTGTTGTAAAGCTGCAGTCTGTGGGTCTGTTTGGTTCTGTTGTAAAGCTGCAGTCTCTGGTTCTGTTTGGTTCTGTTGTAAAGCTGCAGTCTGTGGGTCTGTTTAGTTCTGTTGTAAAGCTGCAGTCTCTGGTTCTGTTTAGTTCTGTTGTAAAGCTGCAGTCTCTGGTTCTGTTTGGTTCTGTTGTAAAGCTGCAGTCTGTGGGTCTGTTTAGTTCTGTTGTAAAGCTGCAGTCTCTGGTTCTGTTTGGTTCCGTTGTAAAGCTGCAGTCTCTGGTTCTGTTTAGTTCTGTTGTAAAGCTGCAGTCTCTGGTTCTGTTTAGTTCTGTTGTAAAGCTGCAGTCTCTGGTTCTGTTTAGTTCTGTTGTAAAGCTGCAGTCTCTGGTTCTGTTTAGTTCTGTTGTAAAGCTGCAGTCTCTGGTTCTGTTTGGTTCTGTTGTAAAGCTGCAGTCTGTGGTTCTTTTTGGTTCTGTTGTAAAGCTGCAGTCTGTGGTTCTGTTTAGTTCTGCTGTAAAGCTGCAGTCTGTGGTTCTGTTTGGTTCTGTTGTAAAGCTGCAGTCTGTGGTTCTGTTTAGTTCTGTTGTAAAGCTGCAGTCTGTGGTTCTGTTCAGTTCTGCTGTAAAGCGTTAAAAAGTAGTAACCGCACACTTCGTCGGCCATTAACCCTTACATAGAAGACGTACAAGACCACTGATGACTCCCTCCATCTGGGGCTCCCCCCAAGATCTCACCCCATGGGGTCAAAATGATCACAAGAACGGTGAGAAAAATCCCAGAACCCCACGGGGGACCTAGAGAATGACCTGCAGAGAGCTGGGACCAAAGTAACAAAGGCTGCCATCAGTAACACACTACACCACCAGGGACTCAAACCCTGCAGGGCCAGACGTGTCCCCCTGCTAAAGCCAGTACATGTGCAGAACCGTCTACTGTCTGCTAGAGAGCATTTGGATGATCCAGAAGAGGATTGGGAGAATGTCCTATGGTCAGAGGAAACCACAATAGAACGTTTTGGGAAGAACTCTACTGTTTGGAGGAGAAAGAATGCTGAGTTGCATCCAAAGAACACCAGACCTACTGTAAAGCATGGGGGTGGAAGCATCATGGTATGGGGCTATTTTTCAGCAAAGAGACCAGAACGACTGATCCGTGTAAAGGAAAGAATGAATGAAGCCATGTATGGTCAGATTTGGATTGAAAACCTTCTTCCATCAACATTGAAGATGAAACATGGCTGGGTCTTTCAGCATGACAACCATCCCAAACACACTGTTGCCTAGGGAACGAAGGATCTGCTTTTCAAGGTCATGGGGTGGCCTAGCCAGTCTCCAGATCTCAACCCCATAGAAAATCTTTGGAGGGAGTTTAAAGTCTGTGTTGCCCAGCAACAGCACCAAAACATTACTGCTCTAGAGGAGATCTGCATGGAGGAATGGACCAAAATACCACCAACAGTTTGTGAAAACCTTGTGAAAACTTACAGAAAACTGCTGTCATTGCCAACAAAGAAATAAAACAAAGTATTAAGTTAAAGGTTGGTTATTGACCAAATACTTATTTCCCAACATAATTTACAAAACAATAAACTATCAGACAATGTGATTTCCAGGATTTTTTCCTCATTTTGTCTCTCATAGTTGAGGTTTACCTACGATTAAAATTACAGGCCTCTCATCTTTTTTAGTGGGAGAACTTAAATACTAAATAAATACTTTTTGCCCCTCTGTGTGTTCTGTAGAGAATGAAGGTTTGGCTCATGAAACTTTTCAGTTTTAGTTTATTATAAACGTGTTGCAACTGATAAAATAATAAAGGTGAAAATGTGACGTAGAAGAAGGCAGCAAACCCTGCAGCAGTTAAGAGTCTGTGTCTGCTTCATTCTGGCTCTGGAGGGGCAGGACTCTGACAGAGGAGCTCTCTGAGGCCCCCACCCCCTCCTCGTGGGGGTGGGGGCTTGTTCCGTTTAGCCGTCTCCATCAGATTACATGACCAGGGAGACCCTCTGTCTTCATAAAACCGCCATCCACTTCAGGTCAGGGAGTTGAGTCCCGATGATGAACACTTAGCTCACCACCAGGGGGCAGTGTTCCTCTGCCTCTCCCAGCTGCTGAGTCACACTGCAGCCACTGACCACATTCAGATGTACAGGAAACACCATCCACACCAGATCAAACACACAGATGTGTGTGTGTGTTTAACATGTACTGGAGGCAGCAGATGGAGACTCCACGTCACTCTTCCTCGTCCTCTTCATGATCTCCTCGATTCTCTGAAAACCAAATAGACTCCATTTCACAAAGGACAAACACACGTGCCGTAACAAAAAGTCTCCTGTTGATTCATTTCTTAGAATTGATCAAATACTTGAAGTTAAAAACAGGACAGTGGAGCAGAGTTTAGGGCGGCGTACCTTCTTCCTCTGCAGCCTCTCTTGCTCCTCCTGAAGGTGCAGCAGCTCCCTCTGCTCCCTCTTCCTCTCAGCCTCCCTCTGAGCTCGCAGGAAGGCTTCTTCTCTCTGAAAAACATGGAGTCAGATTTCAGCTCTGAACATCGGTAAAGGTAGAACACGAAGAACTTGTCCTCTGCATCAGCGCCGCATGCAGTGACAGAACATCCACATCAAACATCTTCTTTTGGTGAAACGGCATCTAAGTAATGCACTCCGACAATCGTCTCCGAATAATTTCAGTGACTGCAGAACTGAACCAGGGATTCTCACAGATCCTAAAGACTCTCAAGTGGGAGGAGCCTAAACTACACTCAGGGTTTCCTCAGACTAGCCTCCTACACTGGCTTCACAGACAAACTCAGAATTTAAACTCCAGCTTTATAAAACCCTTCAGGCTGAATGTACTTTATTTCAGCCTGAACTTCCTTTGAGCTCGTTTCTGGAAGCAGGGCTCCAGAACTCGCTCCATCCGACTGGCATGAGGGCTCATTCTCTGACATGTTTAAGAAAACTTGAATGATCTCTAAAAAACTTAAACAAACTAGCAAGTTTAATTTATAACAAGTTTCATCAATAACCGTTACCCAGACTGTCAGTAGTTTATCAATCAGGAGTGTCATTGAAGGCATCGATCTGTGTTCTTGAAGGCTGCTAATCCCTCCTGTTTCACTGACATCACTTTTTCTAGAGCTTTTATTGGTGGAGATTTACAGAGGCTGTGCTTTTTCTACACATCCTTTCTTTCTGTTGTTTAGACCTCTGCTGCTTCCAGAGGTATCAAGTAACGAGGAAAAATGTACAAACCAGGAAGCAAAAGTCACCTAAAAACTGACAAACATTCTTCCATCCATTATATTCCCATTTAAGGATCACAGGGTTGCTGGAGTGAAGCCGGGAAACACCCTGGACAGACTCACACACAAGTATACAGTGGAGGAGAGAAGTTTTTGATCATCTGCTGTTCTAGGTTTGCCCACCTAAAAAGAAATTGACTCTCATCTTAAAGGAAAATCAAGAATTCTACCTTAAAAAATGTGTTTACATTTATTTCCATTTCATTGAGGGAAATAGGTTTTTGAACAGAAGGACTTAGTAATTTGAGGCAAAAAAACCTCATTAGCAGCTCAGAGGTCAGAGGTTTCTTGTAGCTGATGAGCAGGATTCTGCACATATCAGGAGGAATTCTGGTCCACTCTTTCCAAATGACTTCTGAATCATTTGGATTTGGTGGCTGTTGCTTAGCAACTCTGAGCTTTAGCTCTCTCCACAGGTTTTCTGTAGGATGGAGGTCCAGAGACTGGCTCCATGACCTTGATCTGCTTCTTCAGACGTTCCTTGGTTGTCTTCTTTGTATGTTACATGTCCTTCTCCTGGCCTATCGACAACCCATTTCAAGCCTCCTGGTGGAGGGAAGGAGGTTCTCACTCAGGATTTGACGGTACATGGCTCCGCCCATGCTCCCATCCCGTCCCCCCCAAAGCATAATGCTTCCTCCTCCATGCTTGACAGTGGGGATGGTGCTCTTGGGGTCACAGGCAGCATTTCTCTTCCTCCAAACATGATGCCACAGAGCTCCATGTTGGTCTCATTGGACCACAGCACCTTCTCCCCATTATTCTTCATTCCAATCATCTTCAGGCGGGTCTGCACATGTGTCTTCTTAAGCAGGGGGACTTCTCCAGCTCTGCAAGATGTTAAACCACTGCAGTGTAAAGTCTTCCCAATGGTTTCCTTGGTGACTGTGGTTCCAGCTGCTTTGAGGTCATCAACTAAATCCTGTTGTGTTGTTTTAGGACGATTTCTCTCTGTTTGGAGCCCCAGACCTAAACGGGGATCGATGGTCATGTTGAACCAACAGTTGTCATGGTAACCTCCAGCTTGTTGCTGATGGTTTTGTAGAGTCTGACTGATTCTGTGGACAGGTGTCTTTTCTACAGGTGATCAGTTCAAACAGGTGTCTTCAGGCGACAGGTTGATTAGCAGAGTCTAACTGGTCTGTGTGAACCAGAACTCTTTATGGTTACTAGGGGATCAAATACTTATTCCCTTAATAAAATCCAAATCAATGTAAATACAGGCTTTGAAGTGGAATTCTTGATTTTCTTTGTGATTTTTTATATCTGTCTATATTATAAAAATATAGACAGAATTTTAATCTATTTTCAAATGAAGCCCCCATTAGAATGACTGACTGTCAGCCAACAGTGGTGAAGCTGTGGGGAGTCAGGAAACGCCACACTGACCTCCTTGTCCAGCTGAGCCTGCATGTCTTTCCACCTCTGCTCCTTCTGTCGTCTCTCATCCTCCTCTCTCCTCCTCTTCTCCTCCTCTTGCCTCATCCTTTCCTCTTCTGCCTGTCGTGCAGCCTTCTCCTGTCGCTCCTTCTCCTCCTGCTGCCGTCTCTGCTCCTCCTCAGCTCTCAGCCTGCAGAAGACGAGCAATGAGCTTCACAGACGAAAGAAAGACTTCAGGAAGACCATCATCATGTTCCTCCAGACCCATCCACCCGTACACGGTCCTGTTTGAGGGTTTGGCCCACTTCTACACACTAACCCGCTCCTGTCATGAGAACTGCATTGTTGCAGCTCCCTCTACATGGAGCGTCTGACCGCTCACCGTGATACCATGGCTTTAGCAATGTCAGGATTTCTGACCTTTCTACAGTCAAATATTGTATCTTATTTATTTACATGTCACCAAGTCCCAGTTTCTAATTTAAAGTTGTGGATTTGTAGGAACAACTATTTCCACGGCAACGCTTGCCTCTCCTCCTCCTGCCGCTGCTTCTCCTCCTGCTCCTTCTGTATTCGGGCCAGACGGCGCCTCTCTGCCAGCAGCCTGGACGCCTCCTCAGCATCCATCGTCCCGCCGACGCTCCTGGCTGTGGGAGTGCCTGGAGACTCTGTGGGGGTGGATGAGGGGGTGGGGGTTCAGATGATCGATTTCATTCTGAGGAGAAATCCTGTTTCTACCACATCGTCCTTTCATTTCTCTTTGTCTTTTTCTGGATGAAAAAAAACTGAAAAAAGGATTTAATGGATTTATTATTGAAGTCTGATAGTTTTTCATAAACATTTCAGTTGAAACCAAGAGTTTGGTTTACAAACAGCTGAATCCTTAGAGCAGTGTTTTTCAACCAGTGTGCCGTGGGAAATTACCCATTTTCAGTGATCTAAAAACATTTTCCATCGCCAGGATATCAGCTCTGTGTTCATCCAAACAGGCCCTGATAAAACACTGAGAAGTTAGGAACATGAAAGATCATAAAATATTTGATTATTATTTGATTCTTTTAAAGACATTTTGATAAGAATAACGGTACCGCGATTCAGTTGTAGCTTCAGCTGTTTTCGGAAAAGTCCCGCCCCTTTAACTGTCTCCACCAATCATTCTTGGAGACTAAGTCATACATCATCATCATCTGACCAATCAGAAGTGGTTAAAGTCTTCACTTCCTTGTTCTGATTCTGCTCATAAAGTCTCTCAGTTCCAACAAAAATACCAGCTAAAGCTCGTCTTTAGCGGTGCAGCTTTCCACAGAATCCGGTGTCAGACCGTGGAACAAGTGAACAAAACAATGAAGCTCAGAGAAGAGAGTCTGTCTGCGTTGGACGGCTTTTGCACTACATCTCCCATGATGCATAGGGTTGACAGCGTCTCAGCATAAAATGAGTCTTCCCTGTTAAACTTCTTTAAACCACAACGAACACACATCAGATAGTTTTTAAATCTTCTTGATGAAATCAGAGGTCAACAGTTTAGTTCTCCTTCAAGGTTTGTGTTTTTTAACAGCCAATCATCCCAGAGTTTGGTCCAAGTCATCTTTCTAACTGAAACACTTTTCTAATAATGTCTGTCTGTCAATATTTTATATGTTAAATTTAAGAAGAAGTAATAACAACATTTAAGAAACAGAATTAAGGTGAAGTGGCCAACAGACACAATTAAACTAAATTTAAACAATTGAATCATCTAAAAAGAATTATATCATGGTCCGGGTGAATACTCGATTCTGATTGGCTGCTGGGTGTGCGTTAAATAGTGATATACCACAGTGATAACCGCACGGTGAAAAAATAAGTTCCGGTCACGTAGCTTAAATGTTTTGTATCACTCCGCCGCCATCTTTAAAACAACCTTTTGCTTCATCATCTGGACAAAAACAAGCGGTAAGAGGAGAACTTTCTCTCTGAACTGATGCTTTATTCAAGCCATCGGAAAGATCAGCATACATATATCGCTTTATATCGCCGAATCTTGACTGCAGCAGTGGTGCGGCGCGACGCGGACTATTTCTTACGTGGTGCAGCGCGATTTTTGTGAGAAAAGCGATCCAAATTGGAAAAAAACAAGAATTAAGGACTAAAAACTGGTTACTATTTATTTATTTTGTAAGAGACCAAGGTAAAAGCAGGTTAATGGCCTTTGAAGTGTGCATTATCACTTTTTAACGCACTTCGCAGAAGCAATCCGCGTCGAACGGTTCAGGCTTCCTCAGCGTGCGTTAAAAAGTGATAATGCATGCTTTGTCGGCCATTACCCCTTACATAAAACATTCTTGTTAAAGTTTTCAAAGACTTCATCTTTGATTAAGACAAAAAGAAAACTAATAAAACTTCAACATGTTCACTTTTTGTGTAGCTACACAAAATATAAATATAAAGTTAGTCTTTTTGTGTGAAATTTATCAAACATATTGTGATCATATTGCTCAAAAATTACAGTTGCCTTTGCACCAATATTTAAAAAATAAATCAATATTCAGAAAGAAGAGATTTGTTTTTTGTGAGGTTACATAAAATTGCAATTTAATAAACTAAAGAAAAAAACAACTACCAGGGTAAAATTACAAATAATTTAGTTAAAAATTATTACTGAAAAAAATAAAAATAAATAAAAAAATTATTACTGAAAACTCACTTAACTTTTATTACATTTTTTAGAAAAAACAGCTGCAACTTCCAGCTTTTTCTCCACAATTATCACAAAAATGCACGTGAGATTGTGAAGGGACAGTACATCAACACAGAATATAGAGTTTCTCCTTTTTCTAAAAAAACCCTTTCTTAGAGCTTTACCTGCTGTCAGCTCTCTGCTGCTCGATTTGGGGATCTTCTTCTCTGACGTCTCCGTTTTGGTGGGTTTTTTCTCCGTGCTGCCATGACCCTTGGCCTCAAAGAGGGCCCTGTCCTCTGAGCCGGGGGTGGTGGCTCTCTGTCGAAGTGGGGAGGGCGGGTACTGACCCGGGGAGCAGGGGGACTGGGCTCTGCTCCTGTTAGACCTGACCCTGAAAGGAAGAACATGAACTTCTGGACAATGCAGATATACCCTCTTCGTGTGTGTGTGTGTGTGTGTGTGGGTGTGTGTGTGGGTGTGCGTGTGTGTGTGTGTGTGCGTGTGTGTGTGTACCGTTTGGGGGTGGCGGGGGCCTTGCTGCTCGCCCTAAAGGATGAACTCCTCATCGGTGCGTTTGGTGCTTCTCCCTGTGAGTCAGAGTTATTATATTATAAACACAAATACTGTTTGAAATCCTGAAACAAAAACCTTATGTTGCATAACAAAAAGTCCAAATGTATGACAGAGTTTTAGGGCCGACAAAGAAAAAAAGGAAAATCATGAGATTTAAAGTCATAAATGTACACGTCTAAGTGAGCGTACAGAGCAGCAGCAGGTGAACGCCGTGCAGCAGCAGACAGAGCAGACCGACTAAACTTAATTGAACAGGTAAGTTAAATTTTTGTTGATAACTATTTTCATCCTCTGTATTGTTTTATGTTCAAACAGGACGTTTCATCTGGAGGAGGGGGCGTATGGAACACTGTTTACACATTGGTGTTGTGCACATGACGTAATGAGATAAATGGACTTCTGGGTTTGTGAAGGAAAAGGAAAATAAAGTAGCGGTCCTCTACACCCAAACGTGTCTCTGAGCTCCTTATTTAAATATGAAACTCTGCTTTACCAACACCGAACCCCAGAAAGACGTCTACACTGACAATAATCTGATTTTGAGTCGCCAAAAGGTTCAGAATTTCTTTGTTTTTGAAACCTATCTGGAAATCAACCTCATTTTTCCTCTTTGAGCACGGCTCAGATAAACAGACAACTTTGTTTTTTTTCTTGTATTTAATGTATTTAATTTATTACTTTATTCTCGTAAATGTATTACTTTAAAGCCGTGATTAAAAATCATAATAATTGTTTGTAAACTGGCCCTAAACACCGTTGTACAAATGACTCCACCAACAAACTACCAATAAACTAATATTAAACACCCAAAAAACACAGGTCTGCACTGCGAGACAGTCGCATTATTAAAGTACGTTGAATAAAAACACTTGGAATCATTTGTGAACACGTCTAAGTACCTAAATGGATTTCTGTTTCAAATGGAAAAAGGTTGTGTGATTATAACTTGTGTCAATAAAAAATGGTTGAAGTGTTGCCTGAAGGGTTCTTTAGTACAATGCTGGAGCGTCTGTGATCATTTCATGCATTTGTTCAGAGTTGGATCATCAAATGGACCAAACATGAGTCAGCAGAAAAGGCAGAGAAGAGTGGACTGACATCGTTATCATCATTGTCGGCTCTCACATGCATGTTGCTTATGATGGCAGCAATGTGAGAATAAGAGTTTACAACACATCTGTGTTCAAAAACCATGACTAAAACGCAGAAATGATCTAAAGCACTCGTCCTTTATCCATAAAGTCCTAAATGACTGTGTAAAAACAATATGTATCTGGTTAAAACAGTCTACATTTATAAAGCTATAAAAACTTCAACCCATTGTTTTCACATTTCTCTTTCTTTATTATAGTATCTTCTGCCAATTTTTGGTGCTTAAATCCTTGTACAATTTTTCTGCCTCCATTATTCAACTATTCAAATGTTCAGCTCTTTCAGTTTTTTCCAGTTCTGACTTTTGGTCCTTCAAATCCTTGAACCTTTCAAGATATTCCAGGATTTGGAGGATTTTTGCCTTTATTGAATTACATGAGGAATCCTTGGTGCAGAAGCTCGCTGGTTCGATACCCGGCTCTGGCATTTTTCAAAAAGATATCTTTTTTTGTTATTGTGCTCTTTTCACTTTATTTATGGTCAACTTTGATCATTTCTTTATTATTTTTTTGTGTTTTGCCAATTATTACCCTTTAAGTTTCATTTTTATTCAGCAATAGAGCATTCAACCCTGCCTTTTCTTCTGGAAATGCAGCTCCTTCCAGTTAAGCTTTAATTTTTGGCCGGTTTAACCCTGGTGAGGGTCACAGGTCAGGGAATGTTTGGGTCTCAGGTGTGAGCTGACCGTGGGGGTTTTGGCTTTCAGCGTTTCCTCTGGGAGTCCGGCGATGCTTCTGCGATTGGAAGAAGTCCTCATCGGTCGGTGGTTGCCTGGAGAAACTGTTCGACGTGACACAAAAGACACTGACGGGTCACACACAGCAACAAATGTACAATAACACCCAGAGGAGAAATTATGTTGTTATTAGTATGCTATTAACATTAATTTGTATTTGATGATGCTTTTATGCCAGTTATCCTATATCATCAGCTCAGACACATACAGCTTTTTTACTGATGAAAATATATGGAACAATATCTTTTTCAAATAATAATTTTACACTCCATGTTTGTTTTGTGACCAAAAAGTTGAACATTTCAAAAGATAAATAAAAGAAAGGGTCAACTATGAAGAATTCTTGAGGAGAAATAGGAGGTGACAAGAGAGAATGAGGTTATTTCTTTAAAACGTAGGAAAATGATAGAAATCTCACCTCGTTCAGGTGAATTTAGAGCTGCTGAAGAGTTGGACAGCTGCTTGCTGATTAGTTGGTTTGATGCAACCGGAGACAGGAAGTCAACTAGTATTAAAAAAAGTAAAAACGTAGTAAGTCTGACTGAAACCTGCGAACTGCTGCGACGGTGAACACAGAGATGCCTCGCATGAACCCATGAACACAAACAGCAGCCGATCGCCCAGCTCTGCTGCACGCCGAGCGAACCGACCGGAGCAAACTGCCTCATCGGGAGGTGGAGGACGCTCACACAGAAGCAGCAGCTGCAGCCGCACAGAGGGAGGTGAGATGTGTTTGACAACAGTCACAGGGGAAGACAGAGGACACGGGGATGACATGAGGCTCCGTCTAAAATGAGACATTCAGGATTACATTTAAAAAAATCATCACCAATGGGACTCTAAATGACTTCTTAGGTTCTTCTGTTATCAGTTATTCTTCTGTGTTTTGTCACATACCTGACATGTTTTGACGGACGTTGAAACATGTCAGGTATGTGACAAAACACAACCGTGTCTGATAACAGAAGGCGTCAGTAACTATGAACATTATGGGACTTTAACTTGGTGAATATGGTACCAAGTGTTCAAGTAAAAATACAAACCAATGCCAATGAAGAGCTAGTGAACGATTGAGATTCATACATCCTTTGCTTTAGTCAAGTGTTTGTCATGGATGCTTTATTTTGTTTAATTTTATCTTTCATGTTTGACGACGTTTTCCTGAATATTTAGTCATTTTACGTTAGATTTTTTAATGAGAAAGATTTTACAGGAAGGATTGAACATCTGACTGAAAGGGTGATGCTTAGAGGTTATTGTCATGATTATTGTCAAAGGACAAAGCTTATTTTCAGGAATCCTGTTTCAGCTGCTCTTCTAAAGAACCTTAAGGGATCGGGTTTCCTTCGTTTGGTTTCCGCTCTCCTGCATCAGGGTCCTCCATCAGCCCCACCACCCCTGTTCCTGCCCCGCCACGCCTTAAATGTTTCTGGCTGCTTCTCCGGGTCACGTGAACAGCTCACAGACCTCGAACATCAGGCCATTTCAGTGAAATCAGGACCCGACAGAGTGTCTGGCTGCCGAGCAGACAGGTCAATATCCGGATGAGGAAGTAGCACCCAGCTTTGTATGTGGACCACACGGTTTTGTGGTGAATACGTATTCCATGTGCTTCATCTGTAAAAACGGCTTTTCTGGTTTGTTGAACGAGAGCTGGAAAACAAAAGAACCATAAAAATATGGAGTTTTTATCTGAATCTAAAGGAGACGGCAATGGGAGTAGCTGCTGTGGCAGTGGGGGGATGCAGTCAGGGTGGGGTCATGTGGCAGCACAGACAGCTACAGGGTGACTGTCCGGAATGATGGATGGTGTGTGTGTGTTGGGGGGGCTACCAGCTGAAAATCATCTTTATGCATCACTAAACAAGGCCTTGGGCCAAAATGACTGCGAGAGGTGCAGCCTTTTGTTGTGATGGGGTGGGGGCAGGGTGTGCTGGTGTGTGTCATGTGAAACAAAACAGCAAAAAGCGGGTCAGAGCCTCATTTTCAGATCCATTTCAGGAGAGAATGGATTCTTCTCTGCAAGGAAAGTGTTGGGGGAAAATGAGATGATCATCTGCAGCTTGGCCCTGCAGGCTGGTGGTCCTGCAGGCTGGTGGTCCTGCAGGCTGACCAGAGCAGGAAACAACAGAGATGAAAAGAGTGTGAACATGGGGAACAGAAAAGTGGAGTCTGATGCTCCAGATGATGGAAATCTGCTTGTTGGGAAGTGAAGGAAGTTTCTGAAAAGTTACACTGGTCATTGACGACGACCCCCAAATTCCTCAGAGGTTATGCAGGACAATAACTGAAGACGACAACTTGATGGCAAATCTAACGGAGAAACTGCAGGAAAGATCAGAACTTCTGTCCGTAGGAGATGAAGCTAAAACTGTGGGTTTTTTTTCCAATCAAAGAAGTCCATGAGACGAGCAATTCATGTGTTGAAAAATACCATCATCTGCACAGAAAGTAAGACAAGCCGTGAGTGAATGTTGGAGCTCAGAGATGCAGCATAAGGCAAAAAGAAAAAGGGGGCAAGAAGAGAGCCGTGTGGAACTCCAGTGAAGATGCAGTGACGGGCAGGGCAGAGCTGGATTCCTCCCATTCCCAGTCAGTCCAGAACCGTGTCAGAGATGCTTGATTCATAGAGGAGGATTTGGATATTTAGGAGAGGTGGACTGCAGAAAGATCCAGCAGGGTGGAGACAGAGGAACGTCTCAGAGCGAGAAGAACAGCCGCTGAGCCTGTTCAGGAACATTTCTGCTTCATTTTATTTCCTAATGTGTTTTTTCCAAAGGTTTAAGTAGGTTTAAGAAGATCTGTTTCTGTCCTGAAAGAATGTATTTAAATCTTTTGAATTCTCTGAGGTCAGGTTTTGTCAAGCAGAGGCACGTGCATCTATGGAGGCACTTAGTGGGAACCCGGGAGGTATTTATCGAAAAAACAAATATCTGGCACACATTTACTTAAAATAAATTCAGCATCTGTATTTTCTGTAGACTGTAACTATAAATGGAAACATCTATAGGTTTTGCTGGTAAAATTCCACATGGCGGCTGTCAGCTTCTTTAAAGTCAGGATTCATTTCTTTATACGTAATGTTGTTTATTCAAAACAGAGTTTCTGTTTCTTTGTTTTTATCTCTTTTCATTTCTAAATTGCTAAAGCTCAAGTTGAGAGCTGAAAAAATATTTGACAGGAGGGACATCGATAAAAAAGTATTGAACCTCAAACTAAGAGATCTACAAGTCAAGATCTAAAAGACACAGATTCTGGGTTTTTTCAGACTGGAAATGCAAAACCAAACATTGGTAAAGATCCTTTTTCCAGGCTTTTCCTTGTTGGCTGGGATGGCATTTTAATATTGTCAATTTCTTTTATTTGTGTTCCATTAATCCATCACTTGTGTTAATTGTGTTTTAAAATGTTAAAGCACTGGTCAGATTGTTGTTTTATACGTTCCTATAAATCTCTAAACTCTGTGGAGAGAAACAAACCCAAAATACTGCAATTCACTTTTGTTTGTCTTTACAAAGTGCTCAACATTTGAAAGTGAGTGTCAGACAGAAAACACAAACACACACATCTGTTGGTGAGAACAGTCATGCAGCATTCAGACGAAAACAGTGGCGATGGTGGGGGTGGGTGGGCGGGGCCCACAGAGGTATGTCTTCTCTACCGTGACGGGATTGGCTGGCACAAGAAGCAGCAGAGGGATCTTTGGGCTGAGCGGAGCCCATGGCATTGCAGGGCGGGGTCTTAGGGTTACCTGGGCAGCAGGTGAAGCAGAGCGAGAAAAGCAAAGCGTTACATTCACACCATTCACCTGTGCAAACACACCTGTGCACCTGGACCAGAACCGTCGTCCAGAACTACTCAAACTTCTACTGCTGTTGTGTGGTCACCATTGGCGAATCAACACAACACTTTCAACTGACTTGATGGGCTTTTGAAATTTGTTTGTCTTAAACAAAATGAAAGGAGTTTTTAGATGAAACTAGAGTCAGATCGATTTATTTGTGCTATATTTGATTGATTAGAGCAGGTTTTAATATACAAACAAAACTGGCATTTTATGTTTAACTCAAGTTAAAAATGAGTTAATTAAAAAGTTAATTTTAATTATTTCAATTATATAATATTGTTTCCAAATATTATTTCCAACTGAAACATTTTCAATCCGCCTTTAAAGCTGTGAAACAGAGACTGTTCTAATGTGAATTTCTTTTGTTTGGCTGGATCAGAACCAGGAACCATGACTGGAGCGAAACTCTGAAGACAGAACAGAACCTCCTCTCATCATCATCATCATCATCATCATCATCATCATCATCATCATCGTCATCATCTCAACCTGAAGCTGCTTCCAAAACCTCCCCTCTGAAAGCTGCGTCCTTCTGCCGTCAGTCAAACACTAAGCTGGTTTAGAATGTGACTCTTAGACAATATTAAACTCCAACATCAATTCAGAAGTAAAAAATGTTTTAAAGGATTTCTTCAAAAAGGTGTTTCTCTCATTGTAACATCTGTATATAGTCCAACAAAACACTGAAACAATCAAAGAAACCAACTAACCAAACAGCTCCAGTATGATTGACAGGAGATGACCCCTTTACTGAGTCCATCTAAATCACCTGAAGCTGCAGAGGTGTGGAGATCAGCTGATCTGCCAGATAAATGAACCAAAAACAGAGTACACCATTCAAAAATGACTGCCCTCAGAGACCAGACTCCATTCATAAATCACCTGGTTCTGCTCCACGGCTGCAGCATTTTACCCATTCTAGTACAACAGAGTACGGTTTGATGGATTTCTGCTGAAACCAAAAAAACTGTTGTATCTGAGACATGGACCGAGTGAGCGTGAGGTCATCCAGAGAAAACGGCTCCAGAAAAAGGAAATCAGTTCAGTCGCCATTTTTTGGTGGTCTGGATGTCGCCATGTTGGAGCAGGATGATGTCAATAAGCAGGGATTGCTTTGAGTTATTCTAACTCATCGTTTCTAGGGCAACCACTCCAGCCACTCAGGAGAGAGCTTTTTGGGAAGCCACACCCCTTCCTCTGAAAGCGGGCTCGGCAGAATCTGTCAATCCAGCATTTCAAACGTTTGCAGTGAGACCACACACTTTTACTGAGGCATCTGATTGGTCAGGTTGTAACCTGGAAAAACACCTTAAAAACACATTAAAAAAATGAGGATTATCAAGAACATGTCAGAAAAGATAGATCAAAAATGGTTGTTCTTCTGACCAATAGAATGACAGATTAACAGATGTTTACTTCTCTGTAGAAGTCTATGGGATTTTGGCTTCTTGGAACCACTTCCTGTTTGGAACACGGGGGCGGAGTCACTCAGTCCAGTTCTCATAGACAGTCAATGGTTGGGTAATTTGTGGTTGACTAAGCTAAAGGTTAGCTACCAGACCTGCTTTTGTTTTGAAAATATGAAATGAAAGGTAAGCGATCCTTAAAGAACGGTCAGAGCTGTTACATGTTTTTGTAGCTCCATAAAAGAGGAAGTAAAGTCATGTACGACACATTTGTCCTCTTTTCAACGTTGTGGTCTCATGTCAGCACTGGCATTACTGACGGGATCAAACATGTTTGGTATCTGCCTGTCAGGGCTCTGAATCACTTCAATAATGATGGTAAATCTGAATGAGTTCTCCATTTTTAACTGAGCTGGTCGCACATTGACACTGGAAGAGGGAAACCAATGCGGAAAAATGAAACAGAGAAATGGGAGGAGCTTAACAAGGTCAAACTACAAACCGTCACAAATCAAGACCCACCCAACAGTCTGTCCCCACTCCCACAGCATTTATGGCAGGTCTGCACATGTTTTGTCCGGTCTAACTGCAGCTCACAAACAAAATAAAAAACAGAATCCATTCACGCTGCTGTGAAGACAAAGATGGAGTAAAAATGTTGACCAATTACTTCTATTGAAATGACTGCAATGCAGAAAAGAGGAACGACGGAGAATGAAATGCATGAACACCAGAAAGCAGCCAAGCCTGCAGTCTGATTAATGGGAGGAAAACACAGTGACCACATAAATCTGCACTCTGATCCTCAAAAAACCATGTAGTTACAGAAACAGTCAACGTTCATGAAGTCATGTTGGCGTTTTCTTTAGTACATATTATTATTATCATAATTCTTTAGTATAAGAGTATCTTTATTAGTATATCATATTATTTTGTCACAAGAAAATGTTTGTTTATGTATTTTGTATGTTCAAAATATTTATAACAAAAGAATTCAGAAAACTGATCCCACAGCTTATTTTCAATCAATCCAACTTCTCCAAAATAGAAAGGAAAGGTCATCAAACGCACCAGGATTCACCTGCACCATGTTTCTATGTTAATTCTCCAGGTAACCGACTCCTGCATGTGGGTTACACGTTAAATGATTACCCAAGTTATCTTTTTAAATCTGTCCATTCATTCACAATCCTTAAGTTGTCAGAAAAAACACAAATGAATAAAAGCCTCTGTCCTTTCATGGAGTGAGGCTGTAAGCTGAGATGCTGCTGTTTCTGCCGCAGTCAGCTTTCTGTTGGGCTGACTGATCCCAGAGCAGCCGTGGTGACAGACAGCCGGGCCAGAACCACACAGGAAGCCGGCTGGACACTGATCCACAGTCAGTAGCGGGACAGCTTGGCTGACGAGCGCTGTGAATAATTGATGGTGTTGTGAATGCGCCGCAGACCGGAGCTGGTGGCGCTGCGGCCTTCAGCTATCAGCTGAGGCGGCGGCTAACGCCTCAGAACAGAGAACGAGGTGAGACGGGGGAGAAAAGACCTGAAACAAGAGAGGAGGATGTGGGCGGAGAGTCGCCTGTGTGTGTTGCTTGCTGTGTTTGAGGTTTGCTGTGTCACTCCTGCTCTATAGAGAACGAGACCAGTCTGTCAGCGGAAAAGACAACACACACACACAAACACACACCTGTAGGACTCAGGAGGCCAATCCAACAGCAAACATCAGTGTGTGTGTCCCAGCACCTCCTCCAACCACATCTCTGAACCCCGAGGAGGCTCTGACAAACGCTCCCAGAGCCCAGCTCCTCCTGCAATGCAGCCTCCACACCCTTTTCCTTCCTCTGCCCCTTTTGTTCTCCATCACTTCTCCTCACGTTCTGTTCTCTTTGTCCAGTCACTCCTCTGCTGCCGTCCCCACCCTGCATCCTACCATCCCCCCCTCCCTGACCTCCAGACCTCCTCCTCAACCATCACCTCTCCCTCCTTCTCACACCCCATCAGCATCCTTTCATGAGAAATCTCTGACATCATCACTCACCTTCCACTCCATCAGGCGGTCCTCCCCATGTCCACCGCTTAGGCCTGTTCTCCAGGTGGTCCCGGGCCTCCCCTCCGTTGTTTCCTCCTCCACCTCTCCTGTCGGCGCCCCCGGTTCTCCGGCGTACCAGGGCCTCCAGCCTCTCCTGCTCGTTGCGTTCAGACACGGGGAAGAAGAGACATTCTCTTACCGAACCGTCGCTACGGCGACGGAGTCCAGGTGACGCGCCTGGAGAAGGCTGCGCCATGGTAACAGCAGCAGAGTCCCTTCACGCTGTGTGCGCGCCGTCTGCTGACATTCGCCTGCTGCCTGGCCTGTCACTCAGAGAGGGATATGACAGCAGTGCTGCTCCATCCTCCTCCATCTGCTGCTCCACCAGCACTGACTCCCCTCACTCGCCCCACCCTCCCTCCTCCTCTCTCTCTGTCATGAACTCGGTGCCTTGATCTCCCACTCCCTCTCTCAAATCTGTTTCGCAGAGCGTTTAACTGGTGGGAGGGGCTGAATGCAGGCTGTCACAAACCCCCATACAGACATGAGGACACACAGAGGAACTGGGTGGACTGGATGCTTAGCATCGGTTATATCTCCACTGTCTTCTCCTCTTCGTCTTCATGCCCTCCTCTTCATCATTTCCTAAAATCAAACTAAAGGAATCTTTTGCTTTTTTGTTATGGGGAGGTTATTGAAGATAAACCAGAGAGCAGGAAAACTCAAACAAATCCAGAAGAAACCAAAACACAGAATACGAAAAAGGACAACTCCCTAAATATTGAGTTGCAAACCATAATTTTTGTTTTCTTAGTCAATGTAAAACAATCCAAAGAGCCTATTTTGATCCTGTATTTAGTATAAACAGATTTTAAAATGAAACAGCAACCTTTCTGGCTTAGATGATTAAAAAAAACAAATAAAACAATGAACACTTTAGTTAACATCTTTCTGAAAACTCCTTTTCGTTTAGTGAATTGCTTCATTACAGAAATCTTTATAGATAATGGACACAAACTGTGCTTTAAAAAAGACCTTTTGTATCAAACATGCAGGAAATGGTGAGTTAGAGTGGTAGCAAAGTAAAATTAACATGTCTGTACATTTTCTATACAATAAACTAGAAGAGGAATGTTTTACTTTTGCTGATTGAAATCTCAGTGACCTACAAAGACACAAACCAGATCCTTCTGACCTGCTCTGCTCTTCTCCAGCAGCATCTTTAAAGGCAAACATTGCATCTGTGGTTCCCTCATCCTGCTGCTCACAGATGTTCACTCCTGACCTCAGTATAGCTTCCTCTCTTTCCCATAATTCATTGTGACTCATCGTCTTTATTCCTGTAGTTTTTCCGCACGTCTCCCTTCTTCTTGAGAATGGAACCAGAACTCTTCTCCTCCATTCCTCCTCTCCATCCCAGTCAGAAACTCTTCTGCTGCCTCTCCTAAACTCTTCCATACCTCCACAGGTATCTTGTTAGGACCAACTGCTTCTCCATCACTTCATCTCTGTTTCCTTCACCCACATGTCTGTTAGAGTTTGATCCAATCGTCACGCTCTCCTCTGGAGAGCCTGGATCTCCTCATCCATCTCCCTCCAGAATTTCTCCTTCTCCTCTGCAGCTCCTATTCTACCTGGGGGTCATAACCCCTGACAACATTCAACATCACACCTTCATCTTCCAGCTTCAGACTCTTCCTCCTATCTGACTCTCTCTTCACCTCCAGAACCTCCTGATCAAGCTCCTCCTTCAGGATCTCCTCCTCTGCTCCTTTTTCCATCCACATCATGATAAAACAGCTTGGAGCTGCTTCCAATCTACCAGTCTGGATCTCTTTCCATCTGAAAACACAGCAGATCCATCTTTCTGCTTTCTAGAATGTTGACCAACTCTCTAGTTTTCCTGTCAAAGTTCCTACATTCTACCGAAGTTTCTCAGTTCTTCACTCCTGCCTAAACATTTATCTCTCCGTTTGCACACATGACTTCCTTCTCTCCTTCCTTCTTCCACCAACAGTCGTCCAGCTTCCACCATGTAGGTCAACGTTGTTGTTATCTTGCGACTGATCCAGAATGAATGTTTTGTTTGCGATTCCCATGACTGATTTGGGTTTGGTTTCACATTGGATGCCCTTCCTGCTAGAACTCTCTGCATTTACCCAGACTTACATCATGAATCTCTATGGCCTGAAAATCAGAAGCTATCAATGACGTAGAAGCTGTCCTTCCTGCGTACAGCTGTACCTGTGCCGACACAGAAACAAACAACAACAATCATGAGGAGAGCCTAAAGCTGTGAATGCTGTATGAATGTTTGTATGCATAGTCACAGCATTGCGTCACATCTCTGTGTTGTTCGTGTTCCCATATCTGTCTCGGGGGGCGCTGCAGCCACAGTGAATCCAACGGATCAGCTGCTTCAGTCAACCTGCAGTGCATGGAGAAGGCTCCACCTCAGCACCGCCGGGGGTTTGCTGAAGGTGCATACACACAAACTGCAGGAGGGGGGAGTGAAACTGATGTGGATCTAAGACAGGAGCAGACTGCAGCAGCTGTTCGCTTGATGCAGAAACACAGGAGAGCAGCTCGTTTCTGCTGATGAGAACAAACCTGTGTTTTTTCTCATTCAGTCACTAAATCACAGATTTTTAAACTGTGAGGTGACGTTAGATTTGCTGCAGCCTGTAAGCTCAGAGCGGACACAGCAGCTCATCACATCAACCCTTCCCGTAACCTGAATCCACGCCATCGTCCCAGCAGCACCACCAATCACAGTCATTATGAGACGCCCACTGACAGGAACCTCCCTCCCCCTCCCTCTGACTAGAGGAGCTCATCCTCCGGGGACCGGAGACTCGCATGTTCACGACCCAGGTCAGTTTCAGGGTGACCTTTGAAGGATCAGAAACAGAGGTCAGTGTCTTTGGGCCAATGACTGTCTGAGGAAGACTGGGTCGATTTACTCTGTGAACCCAAACATCACTATCAAGGTTACACAACTTACATGTCTTTTTGTAGTCGATTCAACTTTAAAGTATCAAGCTCTGTTGTGATTAATTCAAATTTAACTCAATAGTGCTCAGTATCTCAAAGCTTATTTGTGTGGTGCTCTCAAAACCTTCAGGAGCCCTAAAGTAGCGTCATGATGTCATCCACGTCACCACGTTCTGCCTGTCTTTTCGTTTTCTCATCACAAGTTCAGGTGTTGTTGGACTTGCCGGATGCGACGTTGCAAATTGAACATTTAGCATTTTATTTTCTGCAATACGCTCCGTTTTTGCCCCGCCTCAAGACACCACAACCCCGGTCTTTTTCAACACCGTATTGTTGTTGTTTTTCTCAGTGGCGTCTTGTCATCAGCCCTGATTAGGATGTCTGATAGCTGACAGATCCACTCCGCACTGCAGGCTGATCTGGATTCATTCTGCCCAATTTCTAAAATAAAACAAATAACTGCCATATTCTATCTTTCATTCTATAGACTCTCAATCAGAATAAATATTACAACAAGTTGAAGTTAAGCTAATAGTCCCAAGCTAACATTAGCGGCACAAAGAAAGCTGCAGAGTTTTGAGGTAGATGTCAGCTCAGGTGAGGAAAACAAAGACGAACATGAGGGGGTAAGGAGGAGAGGAAAAGGCAGTTTAGCTGCCCATGTCGCTGCATCACAAACCGGAGCTTCTTTAAACGCCACATTTGGATACAAAAAGATTTCCCAAGCTTTGAACATCCCAAGGAGAACTGTGCAAGTGATAATAAGAAATGGAAGGAGTGTTAGACCACTGCAGATCTCCAAAGAGCCGGCCGTCCGTCTAAACATTCAGCTCAAACAAGGAGAAGTCTTATCAGAGATGCAGCAGAGAGGCCCATGATGACTCTGGATGACCTGCAGAGATCAACAACTGAGAGGAGAGTCTGTCCATAGGACAAAGAGCAGTCGTATACTGCACAAATCTGGCCTTTATGGAAGAGAGGCAAGAAGAAAGCCGTTCCTTAAAGATATCCATCAAAAATGTTGTTTAAAGTTACCCACAAGCCACCTGGGAGACACACCAAACATGTTGAAGAAGGAGCTCTGGTCAGATGAAACCTTGGCAACAATGCAAAATGTTATGTTTGGCCTAAAAGCAACACAGCTCATCAAACCTGAACACACCATCCCCACTGTCAAGCATGGTGGTGGCAGCATCATGGTTTGGACCTACTTTTCTTCAGCAGGGACAGGGAGGATGGTTAGAATTGATGGGAAGATGGATGGAGCCAAATACAGGAGCATTCTGGAAGAAAACCTGATAGAGTCTGCAAAAGAGCTGAGACTGGGACGGAGATTTGTCTTCCAACAAGACAACGATCCCAAACATAAAGAAAATGTACAATGGATGGTTCACAAATCAACATATCCAGCTGTTAGAATGGCCAAGTCAAAGTCCAGACCTGAATCCCATCAAGAATCTGTGGAAAGAACTGAACACTGCTGTTCACAAACGCTCTCCATCCAGCCTCACTGAGCTCCAGCTGTTTTAAGGAGGAAGGGGCAAAAATGTCAGTCTCTCCATGAGCAAAAGTGATGGAGACAAACCCAAGAGACTCACAGCTGGAACCACAGCAAAAGGTGGAGCTACAAAGTATTAACTTAAGGGGGCTGAATCATTTTGACCGCTCTATTTTGTAGTTCTTTATTTGTTAAACAAGTTTGAAATATCCAATAAATTTCATTCCACTTCATGATTGTGTCCCACTCGTTGTTGATTCTTCACAAACAAATGACAGTTTTATATCTTTATGTTTGCAGCCTGAAATGTGTCAAAAGGTTAAAAAGTTCAAGGGGGGCAAATACTTTTGCAAGGCACTGTATTTCTAGTATAGTTCTACCAATAAATATAGATTGTTTCTGCCATCTGTTGAAATATGTGCATTTTTTGAAGAAAGCACATTGTATTTAATTCTAAAAATTGTATTAAGCAATCACTATTGTGTGGTTTCATGGTTTTTTTAATCATAAAATTGTGGAAAGTATTAATATCTCTGTTTAAAATACATTTCCAGTTCCAAACATTTTAAGCTGAATAATTGTAAATATTTTGAATGCTACACATACTTAATGAGTTAGATCATTTTTAAATCATTTGAGTGCATTTTACATTTCTATGAGTTGAGAAATATAAAAAATAGTTTTTTAATTGGAAAATATTTATGAAAGGAAAATAAAGATTTAAGTAAACTGAAAATGTAATTTTAATAATTGTAAACTTAAACATGTTAATGCTATAACTTAAAGATCATTGTGTAATCAGTTACAGTGCATCTACAACAAAAACAGAGCCAAGCATCCGTAGTTATCCGTGATCCAAATCGGTTTTCTATCAACTTTGGTGATTTTTGTTTATTCTTTTCATGTGCAGGACAATAATCCTTGCAGATGGTTAACAACAAAAAGAAGGAGAAGCTACAAACATTTCAGGAACACAAAGCTGGACTAACAAGAGACTGAAGTAATGAAACCTGCTCTGATGAAAGCATCCACAACAGAAAGAGCTTCTTCTTTCATTTCACTGCATTTATGTAGATTGGAGCATTTATCTGATCTGAACACAGACACACAGACACTGTTTACACACACACCAGGAGTCAGAGTTTACACTAAATAAGCTCATCCTGACGGAGACATGTTCATGTCAGAAAACAAAATCCCAGACGAGTCATTTTAAAAAAAAGATATGGTAGTTTCACTACAATACTTAAAACATTCAATACTGAGCAGAAGAAAAGAGTTTAATAATTATCAGCTTACAGTTTAAGAGAAGTTTATCCCACGTCTTCTGGCAAACCTGGACATGAACGTCACAATAATTATCATCATGAATCCACTTTACAACATGTAAGATGTTTTAGCTTTAACATCAGAGTAAATAACCTTGAGAATGGCGAGGCCAACATCTGCTGGCAGAATTTAAGGGGCTGGGTCATGTGACAGACCGCCAGCACAACTGGAATCAGAATGTGATCAGCAACAGTCCTGTTACCAACATGAAGTAAGCTCTGCATTTAGGACCAGTCTGACTCCAAAAAAGGAATTAGAGTTACTAGGTACATCACCCAAAAAGTAATTGAGTCAGGAACTCAGTTACTGCATCTCAAAAGTAACTAGAAACCGCTGCATTTCCAGAAGAAAATGCAGGGTTGAAAAAATAAAGACATGATCAAAGTTGACCATAAATAAATTGAAAATAGCACAAGAACAAAAAAGATATGTTTGTGAAAAATAACCAGAGCCGGGTATCGAACCAGCGAGCTTCTGCACCAAGGATTCCCCGTGTAATTCAATGGAGGCAAAAATCCTGGAACATCTTGAAAAGTTCAAGGATTTGAAGGACCAAAAGTCACAGCTGGAAAAACTGAAAGAGCTGAACATTTGAATAGTTGAATAATGGAGGCAGAAAAATTGTAGAAGGAGTTAAGCACCAAAAAATAACGGAAGATACTATAGATAGTTCTATATGGTATAGATTCAATTGTGTGCTTAATTATAATGGAGGATTAAAGTATATAATTTATTTATTAGAATTTTTACACAAAAACCATAAACAAGCATAACTAAATAACTTTATATAAAACAGGAATGTTTTAAAGTATCAATATATTTCAAGTTTCTAATTTTAGTTTAAATGAACAAAATACTCTCAACTAGTAACGGTGGGGAAAACTGGAAGTTCAAAACCAGCAACTAGAATATGTAGCAACAAGAAAATAACAATATCTCTGCTGCATCTAAGAAATTCAGTCTAATATTGCACCTTAACCTGAACTTCAGAATTATCACACTACAAACTGCAAAAAGAAAAAGAGAAGTAATATTAAATTTACATGGAGAAAACACACTTTGTATAACAATCAAACTAAATACATTCCTGTTCCTTTCTGTGTTCTGTCATCAGTGAAGTTTATGGCTCTGTGGGTTTAACTCCGGCTATGATCTCTGAGTGACTCCAACTCAACAGTGGACAGTGGGAGCGTGTTTCCCACGGCATAACTTGCAATAATTCTGTTCCGTTCTGTGCCAGTTCCACGTCGTTGGGCAGTAAAACCCAGTTGGGCTTGTTTTAGTGGTGCTGCATGGTCACTCCGCAGCTTGGGTGGCTTGTGAGGAAAGGAAAGCTTTGGGGTCTGGGTGCTTCATCTGAGTGGCTGTAGATGGACGCCGATGCCGTCTTTGCACCGGGACACAATGTGGTTCAATTCAAGTCAAATAGAATCGATATTCCCAGCCTGAAAATGCTGCCTTAAGCGCCAGATTCAAAAAAAGGAGGAACTGATTGAACCACACCCATAACCTGTGAATTAATGTTCCACGATTTATACCAAATGGTGTCGTAGCGAGGACCGAAATAATTAGTTACTTTACTCTGTTAGTACATTTTATAAACCTGTGTGGTTTTCTAGTTTCTGCAGAGCGGCAGGAGTTTATTAGAAATTCCCCTCTGAGTTGTGGGCGGGACCGCCATCTGTTTACATTCTCTCCACGAGCTTACAGCCCCTCACACCCCAAACCTCTGTTTGTTTCTTTTTGTTCTGTCCAGCAAACACAAACACAGAATGCAGCTGTATGTTTAGCTTGTTTGTTACTCCTGGAGTATGTTCATATAAACCCCTCCTATTATAGAAGCTGAACCTCATTGAGTTTTAGCCGCTCGGACAGAACGATATAGGAGGGAAGACAGAAAGGGGGGGGGGGGGGGGGGTGACAATTAAAAGGTCACAGGATAAGATAGAGTTAGCTGTGCTATCTTGTGGGGTCCAGATGACCCCACTCCCAACGTGAACATGCCTTGGATAGCAAAGGATTGGTGCACACATACACACACCCACACACAGGCATAACATGCTAAGTCCTCGTGCACACAGACATGAAAATATGGGATCGAAAGACAATAACACCCAACCTTACTGTAACACAATGCCATAACACAATTTTAATCTTCATTTTCTTTATTTATGTCCTCCATTATGAAAAAATGCCACAAGAACATGTTAAAAAATACTATCAAATCAGATTAAAATTGCGTTTCTGAGTATTTCTTTACTCAGGAGCAGACGAATAATGCTGCACGGCTGCATAGCTACGATCCTGCTCCCCACTTTTGTTGCAGCTGCAGTGTTAGGTTGGGGTTGAGAGAGGCTGTAAGCTAATGGGAGAGAGTGTAAACAAAGGGATGATGGTTAATGAGCACCAACAGCCTTGTTCACAACTCAGAGGTGAATTTCTAACGAACTCCTGCCGCTCTGCAGAAACTATGTTCTATAGAAAACCACACAGGTTTTGGATTTTTGCTAAAAACGGCATACTTAAAAGGTCACTGGGAACGCTTTGAAATTCGATGAAAAGATGATCAGAGTGGGACTTTAAGGCTGGTGGAAACATGCTGACTGCACAGAACCCTTCAGCAGACAGGAAGTCTTTAGAGCTGCTGCAGTGATGACTCCCAGCCGGAACTCCGTTATGGATCAGAAAGCTGTTAGAGGAGGAGCAAAGCCACGGTTTGGATCCCAGCTTAGTCACAGGTAAACAGCCTTCAGCATGTTGGGCGTCTCCCTGAAGACGGTTTTGAAGGATCAGAACATCCAGAAAAGCCATTTGGAATGAATCTCAATGCAAAATCCAAATAAAAAATGCCTTAAAAACTTCAGAGGGAATGGCTTCATCAACTCATATGTTATGTGGAATCCAAAATAAAAAGAAGACAAACTAAATATTTTGTTTGTGAGTGTAATTCACTGAAATGAAAAAGGATTTTTCTGATTTTCTCGAATCAACGTATCAGAAGAATGAAAAAAGGCCGGTAGGATTTATTTTCTTATTGACGCCACAGTGAATATTTGTTCATCATTAGTCCAGCAGGATGTGGTTTAATGAAACACATGCTGACATTTCCACACTGTCAAGGTCAAGAAGGTTCAACATAAACCATCACGTCATTCTTTATGTGGGATTTAAAGGAACTTTGGTTCACGACTAAAGTGATCCAAATTCAAATAAATGGAAGAAAGTAACCAGTCACCCGCAGCACACCGTCTGACGAAAACATGCGACCAGAACTGCAGCAAAGCACAGAAACAGAAGATCCCACTCAGACTTCATCAACACAACATGATGAAGCTGCAGGCTGCACTCAGAGTCAGGGAATCCACACGCATGACAGCAAAGCTACAGCAGACAAGGATCCAACACAACAACAACCTCAGTCACTGAGACAGAAACCAAACCTGAGATGCTCCTGAGCCTGAAGAACAAACGCATGAGTGGCTGACTGTAAACAACACAACACAATAACAACACACCCTGCTGGGTGGACAGTGATGACTGCTGCCTGAACACCTGAACGCAGCACGAGCCGCTTCTGTTTGCTAACTTTAGCAGTGCTGTGGACGCTCCCACCTTCTCAGCCTCCTGCTGCTGCCGTCTCTTGTCTTCAGCCGCCGCCCTTCGCTGCTGCTCCTTCCGCCGCTGCTCCTCCATCTTCCTCCCTCGCTCCTCAGCGCAGCGCTCCAGTTGTTGCTGCACACGGCGCTCCTTGTCCTGCAGCAGCTGGGGCAGCTCTGCAGGCGCAGCACAACAGACGGGATTCAGATTACTATCTCCAAAACGCCAGTCCTAATGGATGTGAAAAACTCTGGTGATCTTCAGACGTCCCTGAAGGATTCTGGAAAGACTTTCAGGCCAAAACGTGCAGATGCTTCCCAGATTAAGCTCTTCACAAGCATGTGAACCACGCCATCAATTAAAATTAAGCATCAAAATTCTGGACATATTTACATATTTGGGTCTGCAGATTAATGTTTGATGTGCAAACATGGTTTTCCCTTTCTTCAGAGAAATGAAGAGTCTGCTTTTAAGAAACCTGCAGCCAAAGAGGCGTGTTAACACCGTTTCTGGAAAAAGGAACAACAGAGACGCAGAAAGGTCCAACAACTTTACTAGAAACATAGTTTCATTTTATATGAGTCATTATTTTATAATCCCAATTCTTCCCCTACCTCTGCAGCTTCTCCCTACCCCATCAATAGGGGCATTTGGAGGGTTAGGGGTGATATAGAACTATTTCAGACACTGCATGGACGGCGGAGGGATACAAGGCTAGGGATCCGCGTCCGGCTGCTCCCGCCGTCCAGTTCTGATCCAGATTCCAGCTCAGACCAGGAAAACAAAGACGTTCATGGATCTATTGGTCTGACAGTGGATGATCAGAATGGAGCAGAATGTGCCCCACCCCCACCCCCCTGCGTTTTCCTCCATCACAAATATGATCTGTTTCCAACTGCATTTTTTCTTCTGCTACTGATTCGCCACAATTTGAAAAGAAATATTTAGGAATGCAGTCTGAAGCTTCAATTCTTTTATACATTCCTTCCATCATCAGAAAATACCACAAGGACACGTTGAAAACATCCTTGCCATCTGAGTGGGTTGTTTAATCCTCGTTTCTCTTTCTGTATCTTCAAATTCTCGACTGACTGAACCTTTTTATTTCCTCAACATTAATCTGCTTTCATGTTATTTTACGTTTTAATGTGCTCCACTAGAAGCTTTTTTGATAAATGTGGGTTTTGTCTGAATTCCCACCCTAACCCCTACATAGTGCACTATATTGGCCATTTTGTAGTCTTCTGTCTGAACCTACAATTCCATAATCCAGTGTCCTAGAAATTCACCAGAAGTCTCTGTGAGAAACCAGTGTGCATCAATGCTCACTAGATTGGCGAATATAGACCACAATGCATTGCATCTGAACAGTTTTTGCGGGGGAAAAATGTATCTAAATATATTTTTTTGATAAACCATCAATGATTTTATCTTCAGAAGACAGTGGACTCATAAATAATTGTCGCGAAACCCCCACATCAATTAGAAATTAATTTTGTCATTTAAAAAATAAAACGTAATGAGCATGGTGTCAGAATTGCTTTCCAGGGCACCACATAGTGGCACACTATATAGTTTCAGTAGTTAGGGGTTAGGGTGTGTAGGTACCATAACCATTCGGCCTCCATCAAACGTTCGGGGTCCTTGGACTAGTGCTGACGTCACATTATGTGATTGGCTGTCCGTTGGTCCAATGACGTGTCAGACAGTGATTGGTCTGGATAAATTACGACACCACCATAGAAGAAGATATTATGAAGTCCGTTGTAAACAAACAGAGCTCCGACACAGACTGAGATTTTCTTCAAAACAAGCTTTTATTGTTATGATTATTAAACAAGCACTATAAAACAAAGCACCTTCCCTGCCTGCGAACACGAAGCTACAGACTCCAGCTGCTCTGATCAGAGACACGGTTCTCTGTGTGGAGCAGCAGCTTCATTCTAACAGCCACAGATCTTTTTACTAAGTGGGTTGATGCAAAATCTCTCCATTTATGAGGGAAAAGAACTTTGGGTTACAAAAGGAAATGTGAAATGAAAATATGTTTAGCCCGAGCAGATCTCCACGCTACGCAGTTTGACCAAGTGGGGCCACCGTAGTGTGACATCATCCTAAGTCGAAAGGACCCCGAACGGTTATTGCAGGCCGAATGGTCATGGTACCTACAAGGGCGGAAATTCAAAGTTCAAAGCAGCTTTTTTTTCATCCACACAGATTTTTTGTTTAGATCAGAGGCCTTAAAGTAAATCTATCTACACTCGACAAGTACACCCCCTCTCCAAACCCCATAACGGACGCCCACAGCTCCACCAGCTGGACGCTGACACTCACCTTGTGTCTTTTCCTTCCTGTCACATTTTTCCTATGGCACCGAAGCTTAAGTGTGCAGTCATTTTATCTTTAATGTTTTGTGTTATTTTAGCCTCTCTGGATATGTATTGTTTTCATTTGTTTGGTGTTGGTCAGCTTTGTTGCCTTTTTCCTGTTTGCAGCAGACATTTGCCATCAGCTGAGTACCTGCAGGGCCGGATGCGGTTCTGGACGGAGATGCGCTCCTGCTGTGGAGCGGCGGAGGAGAGGCAGGTGGGACCAGAGCTGTGTGTGAAGACAGACACACATGATTCATGCAACGCTTGCCAGGAGGCGGTGGGAAAACATAAACACTGAAGAGCTTCCGGGTTTAAATGCTGTGAACAGGAGGCCCAGACAGGGAGCTCCAGGCCTCCTCCTGCTCCTCCTGTCTGCTGGACGGACATGACGCCCGCGGGGCGACTCTGGACAGACGCTCACATGGCAGACCAGAACCGCCCCAGTTCCAACACATAGGGTCTACTTTGCTTCACCACAAACCAAAATCACACAGATTAGTTTGGAATTTGAGCAGGAATGTGAGACCTTAGGGCTCCACGATATGAGGAAAACTTGTGATATTTGAACAAATAGTAAAACAACCGAAAATATAATTTCTATTTTACGGCAGTTTCATTTAAATAACAGTCAACATCCCTTAAATCATCCTCTAAATGAAACTAGTCTGCATGGGAGGCGAGCGCCTAACATAAAAGGCTTCATCTGATTGGTCAAAGGCATAAATTTATTTATTGGATCTGCTAAATGCTTCAAGCATTAAAGTAATCATTTACTGCGATTATCGCCGTCTTTTGCGATATACATTTTGCACAGATATCGAGATATCGATACATTTGCGATTTATTGGGCAGGCCTATGAGACATTACATTTATAGAGAGAAATCTCGCTTAAAAGCTTCAACAACCGAGCAGAAACAAATCAAAAATGGGCTACAAAGAGGAATAAACGGGAATAGGTCATCCATCAGCATCATCCATCATCATCATCATCAGCAGCAGCAGCAGCAGCAGCAGCAGCAGCATCATCATCAGCATCAGCAGCAGCAGCAGCAGCAGCAGCAGCAGCATCTCCCAGCATTCAAAGAGCAGACAGACAGGAAGGAGGGATGGCTCCATCATCATCATCACCGTCTCGCTCTGAAAGAACACAGATGTCCTGTTTGTCCTCACCTGTCATGTCTGCGCGGCTCAGAGCCAGCCGGGTCATCACCGAATCCGAACCGAGCCGAGCCGCAGCAGCGCCGCGTGAGAGCAAAACCGTGACTGAGGGAGCAGCTGATGCTCGGAGGAGCAAGGCGGCTATTTTTAGCTGTGGACAGAAGCTGAGTCACTGCTCTGATTGAAATGACGTGACTCCACACATAAATACAGGTTGTTTTCGAAGAATCTCAAATAATTAGCCTAAATTTACCAAAACGTCATAGAATCTACAAACTCACCTTTTAAATTTCAATAACGCGGAGTTGTTCAACTGTCTTACCCTAAATATATATTTAATGCTATTTTCTGTTAAAGAATACAAACACGTTTACATTTAACGACATTTCCAGACAGTTTCCAACTGTTGGATGATTTCCAAATCAATGCGCCAACCGACTCACACCTTCATCCTCCGCGTAAGAACTAGGGGGTGCTTGTGTAGAAAACATGTTTTTAAAACCAAAACGTGTTTGCATGAGAGATTATGTGACGTCAGGGGGAGGTTTTTTTGTCTCAAGCTGGTTCTGTCCCTCTTTGCTTAGTCTCGTGCTGCAATCACATCCGCTCGTTTCATCGTGCACGTGCCAAGCGCTGGCGAGCGCCTGGAGGACGGGGGTTACGTCATAGTTCGGCTGCCGTGACGCAGACAGCGGGTCCGGCGCTTGAAGATATAAATGTGAAGGCTTACAAAATAAAACAGCTCCAGCTGGCGGATATGAAGACAGACCACAGAGCCTTTGGAGCAGCAGCTTAGGAAATAGAATTTATTTTTGTTCCGTTTCTATGTATAGTTCTATCTTAATTCACTTTGTTTTGCCTTTTAAAACTGGAGGGACAGATAGGTTCTTTTTTTTTGAACAAGTCATGTTCAAGGGCTTGTTTTAGAACCAAAAAGATAAACACATGTCAATTTACAAAATCCATCCACATCATTTTTTTCCTGTTTTTGTAAGTTCCTCGTTGTTGTTTTTACCTTCCAACTGGTTAGTGTCCCCAGTAAATCCTCTTCACTGCATCCTCATGTCCTCCTCTCCATCCATGAACCTCCTCTAGACCTCCTTCCTCGTAGCCTCAGCATCCTTTCACCAACGTCATCACTGATCCTCCTCTCAACGGGTCCAAACATCTCTATCTGCTGCTCTGCATGGATCTCCAGAACATCTACCATGACCTGCTCCACGGATGGATCCATTCCTGATCCCAAAGAGAACCTCAGCATCTTCATTTCTGCCTCCTCCAGCTCTTCCTCCTGACTCTGCATCAGAAGGAATCTTTATTGCCGTTGTAATGGTACAAATACAGGGACAAGTGAGTGGGGGCGAATTACACCAGAAGATCAAAATAGCACATCTAGCTGTGATGAAAGCTCAAAACGAAACAGCACCCATGATGTGGGATAGGACAGGGTATGAGGGAGGGGGAGAACCACCAGTGCACCGTTGCAGCCATGGGGGGTGCTGCCCACTCCACACAGTGCACAAGAGGGGGATAAAGGGGATAGAGTGACCAACAACATGGCTGCTCTCACCACATCTGTTCCTTTCATTTTTGATGACTCTCTTTGGTCCCACATCACACCTGAAACCTTCCTCCACCTGTTCCCACCTACCTGAACACGTCTCTCCACCTCATCCATCTCTGGAGCCAAAGTCCTCCACCTTCTCCACCTCTGCTCCCTGTAACCTCCCCCTTCCTCTGGAGTTCCTCTCATTCACACACAGATTCTCCGTCTCGCTGCCACTGATCTCCATTCCTCTCCTTCCAAGAGCAAACCTCCACCTCTCTAGATGTTCCTCCACCTTTGACTCCTCTGTCAGACCTACAGAACATCTCTGTCTTCCAGCTCTCCTCCATCTTCTTCTCTGCTGCTCCAGACTTCCTGATCCAAACCACAGCTCCTCTCTGGATCCTCTAGATCTACAGAGATCCGTCTGATCTTCTGCAGAAACCTCCTCAAAGCAAACCTCTGAGGTTCTGTCTCTGCATGGAACCATCCTGCTGCTCACAGACGTTCACTCCTGACCTCAGTCCAGCTTCCTCTACTCTTCCTCATTACTTCATCATGTGAGGTATCAGCTGAACCTTGCTGTCTCTCCATCTGGTCTCTTGAACCCGCAGGAGATCCATTTTCTTCTTTCCATTATGTCGACCAACTCTCTACCACGTTAATCCTGGTTGGGTGGGTGCACACATCCAACCATTTAAACATCCGAGCGAGTTGCCTGATGACAATGATGACACACAATGACAACTCCTGTTATTGTGTTGGTATGTTATTCTGACCTGCACTTCCTGGCTAAAAGGACCCGATCTCTGGTTCTGGTAGGCTTCTGAACAAATTTCAATCATTAGGCTAAAAAGGAACCACCAGGCCCAGGGAGGGGCCATGTCTTATAAAAGAGTGCGTGAATGTTGGTTCATGTTCAGAGGTCTGTGTTTTACAGATCGTGCTGAAGTCTCCTGTCTTTCCTTCTCTTTCTACCTACAAACACGTCTTCCTCCTCTCCTTCTTCCACTCTGTAGGTCAACAGCACAGCTGGTGGTCACCGTGATCCCAGCTCACGCCTGATCCAGTATGAAAGTCTGTTTGAGATTCCCATGACTGGTTTTACGTTGGGATGTCCTTCCTGACCCAATCCTCAGTATTTACGAAGAGATGGGACAGACACATGACAGGTCTGGATTGGCCCCCCGTATTGCTGTATTTAAACTTCTTGAAATAAAAATGCTTTGCTAGTACCTTAGAATGTAAATTTAGTAAAGTATTAAGATGACTGGAGTCTACAATAACGCTTTAGTTATTTTTGCTGTTCGTGTCTGAGCCATCATGAGAGTTTATCCCTGATATGGACTCAAATGCAGCGTGAGGTTGCTGGAGCCTCTAACATGTGCTAAACCATCAAATCCACTGCAGACGTTGGATTTTCAGTTTGATCACATACTATAAACATCTATAAACCAGGGCTCGACATAGCCATTTGTCCGCTGGCCCGGTCCTGTTTTTCGAGCAGTGCGGACCACAAGACTTTACTTTTCACTTGTCCGCTCGGGCCACTAAAATATCTAACGGTTTATATATTCTTCACCTTTTTCAATAAAGTAAATTTTGCGAAAACGTGTAGATTTACCTCGTCTTCATAATTTAGTTTTTCTGCTAGTCCTGTGTTCAGACTTCAAGGGTTTCTATGGGAAACCTTTGATCACTTCTCCTTCTCTCCCGCCTGCGCGCGCGGCTTTCACTGCCGAGCACCACGCGGCACGCGCTCACTACTTTTTTTTTCAAACTTTATTGAATGTAACAATTCAATACAAAACAATGTTAAACAGCAACAACGAAGGCACAAGCCAGTGGGTTATTATTACATTTGATTATAAATCCGACACCGTCACTGAAGAGAGACTGAAGCATGTCAGAGATGTGGAAGACATGGCAGGAATAGATAGGAATATGTTGGATGGAGTAGTGGGTATAATTAGTAGTATGGACAGCAAGATATTTAATGAATGCATTGAAGATGAAACTGTATCCACTAAGCTTTAAGCTGAATGTCAAAGAATCAAAGGCAACTCCAAATACCTGAATCTCAGACTCAAATGCAGTAGAATGTTAAACTACTTAATTTAGTTTTTCTTTACAACACTGTAAGCAGTAAGTATTTCTAGTTCGCTGAATGATCTCAGTTAGACCTGCACAATATGAGGAAAACTCGCGATATGCGATATCAGAGATTAAAATTGCGATAACGATATAATTTGCGGTATATAAACAAACAGCAAAATAACCAAATAACCATTCCCAGTTTAAAAATTATACTCCAAATGACCCACGTTGACATAGGTTACAAACATCTAACATAACAGGGCTCCATCTGATTGGTCAACAATGTGAAGGCGTCCATCCGATTGGTCAAATGCATTAAGGGATTTATTTGATTCGTTAAATGCTTCAAGCTGCCATTAGATTGTTTTAACACATTTAAGGTTTATGATTTATTGCGCTATTTGCCGTTAGAAGCACCATGAAAACTTCTTAACTAGTGTTACCTACTACACTGCAGTGCTCTCTTCAAAACATCTGAAACAGACTAGAGCAGATTTAAGTTTGATATGGTCTATTTTCAGTCATTGAAAAGTGTAGAAATAAGTGATGTCACCAGAATGCACCAAATTGCACCATATTAAAAGTTTCCGGGGGGGCATGCCCCCGGACCCCCCTAAAGTTGCCAGCACCTGCTGAGCGGCGGGTCCCGCTATGCGCGGTGTCGGGCCAGTAACTTTCAGGCAGGGCCAGTACGTTTCAAAAACTACTGGCCCTGTGAGCCAGTGCAAATTTCTGGGCTATGTCAACCCCTGATAAACACAAGTTAAAGCAGAGACGCTGTGGTCTCCAGAAGCTGCAGGAGGATGAATTCAAGTAAACACCAGGAGGAGCTGTTTTTCCAGAAGAAAAGGCAGGGTTGAAGGCTGTGCTGCTGAATGAAACTGAACCTTAAAGGGTAATAAATGGCTAAGCAAAAAGTAAAGTTAAACAGCGCTTTCACAAAAAAGATATTTTTGTGAAAAGGTGCCAGGTGAGTATCGAACCAGCGGAGGCAACAATCCTGGAATATCTTGAAAAGTTCAAGGATTTAAAGAACCAAAAGTCCTACCTGGAAAAAGCTGAAAGACCTGAACGTTTGAATAGTTGAATGTTAAAATAGATGAAAATTTGTTTAAGGAGTTACGCAGCAAAAAATGGTGGAAGATACTAGAATAAAGAAATAGAAACAGGAAAACAATTATACGGATGGATGGATTTTAAGGACTTTCACATCAAGTTGTTGTTCTTTACAGGAACCATTTCCAGCACAAGACCTGGACCTGCAAGAACACGAGTCGTTCGCTTTAGCCTCACTTGCAGACCGGGTCCAGAAGTGAGTTAAAAGCCACGAGAGCCAGTCAGTGGAATTCAGATCTTTAATGTGAGTCTGGCCTTCAAACATCATCTTACATTATTGTTTCAGTTACAGGAAGAGCAGCTACAGGCTGTGAGGGACAGAGCACAGCGTCACCGACTGCTGGCGGGAGGAAGGGAAAGACGACATTTACATTTCTGCTCTAAAGGCCTTTAAGACGGATGGCGCCCAAACGCGGCGTCACTGGCGGGCATGTGGGTGGCGGGACACTCTGGGAAGCCCTGTTCTGAGACAGAGCGCCCCACCAGGCCGGGTTTGACTGAGTCTAAGAGTGGGCAGCGCAGAAAAACACACACGGACACTTAGGTTCTGATGGTCCTTCACACCAGGAGGCAGAAGGATCCGCTTCATTTAGCCATGCTTCAGTCCAAAATGCCAGACAGGAACACAGAAACCCAGAAACAAAAAACGTGACTTTCTTTGTGTTGCTAAAAACAGGCTGGAGACGTACAAACAGAAAACAGAAAACCTTCTATTTTATTAGTGAATCCAGAGATGCTGAAGTGTTTTACTCCCACAGAGTGGATGAGCAGACATCCAGAACCACCGTCTCCAGCAGCAGCGTCAAACAGTGATGTGAATAAAATGAAAAGTGGATCCAAATCAATAAAAGGAGACAGCAGGTGGTTCAAAACGTTCTTTCAAACTGGGAGGAATCACCGTGAGAAGCTGCTGCACAGCAGCTCCAGACCACAACAAACCAAAGTACTGATGGGCTGTACGCCATCTCAAATGAAACAAAAGAGCCCAGACTTCTAAAAACTGGAATAAACATACTGTATCTGAATTTACTTTATTGGACATTGGACGTCAGCCAATGTGAAAAAATGCGCTGAATCGATTCCCGCCTTTCCCTCCTGAAGCAGCTCTTTAGATCTGCAACGAGACACAAAAGCAGAAAACATCGGATTCAAACTCTGGAAGACCGACAGGAAATGCTGCAACGCTGAACGGCGAGCAGCCGATGCTGCAGATGCTGGATGAAGATCGCCTGCAGCCACAGCTTAAGATGGATGTTTATGCGTTCAATGCAGATACATTGAACTAGGGTTCGATTCCCAGGAGGAGCCATGAGCTCCATTCAGTGTGGGTTCTTGGACAAGACTCTTTATGCTAGTCCCCAACTATGGAGCCACTGAGGCTGAGGCCCTGTGCCGGTCCCCAGCCCAGATTAATAGAGGCTTGTGTCAGGAAGGGCATCTCTGTGTGGATCAGTGGAAGCTGATAAAAGGAACATGCTGGCGCTGTTTGCTCAGGACTTGGGTGATAAACTAAACATGTTGAGGTGCACAGAGCCACTTTTGAATGGGCTGGAGGGGAGAGTGAGAACAGGAAGTGATGTCACTGATTTAGTCTGAAAACACTGAGAGAAGCTCCTCCTCTGCAGGCCGCTCATCAGACAAACAGCCCGATGAGCAAAACAACCAAAAAGGTCATCTGGAGATAAAATCCCAGTGGTATATTTCTAAAAACCTGCAGTCTGCATTTGCATCCACGGAGGTCTGACGATGTTCAGGTCACGATCAGGGTGGGGCATGCCCTTTCCATCCTCGTTCAGACTGGTCTGTGACTTGAATGCACATAATATCTGTCTCTCAGATCCATTCCTGCTGCTATATCAACAACAACTTGTCAGATTTGCAGGAACCCTTCAGGTGAAGTGGATGTTACTGCAAAGCCCCCGTCGTGTCATTTCTGAACGACCTTCCTCGGGTCCCTACAATCAGAACTTTTTTGGGCCATAGTTCGGTCCAGAGCTGAAGGACCCGGAACCCTGTGACTCCAAACAGGACTGAAGCAGGTTTGGAAGCGGATGGAAGGTAAAGTGTGGTTGGATTTCAAATGCAGGCCTGCTCCAGCGGCCGCACAAGGGACATCCGTCCATCACATCAACTTACATCATCAATGTCGTCGTCGTCGTCTGCAATGTCATCAAACAGGATCTCGTCGTCGTCTCCGGGCCCAAAGGTGTCCGTCTCATTGATTTTAGCTGTGAGGAAAAGGAAAGATGCAGACGCTTTAGCGTAAAGAACCCAGCTCAAAGGTTGCAGGTTCCTCCCAGAGACCAGGAGGACTAAGCCCTAAATAATCTGTGCTCTCCTTCAGCATGAAGGTGCTCCTGTGTTTTTACGTCACTTTCTCTACTTTTATTCTGAACTCTGAGCAGGAAGCAGCTGGGAGGAAACACAAAGAGCAGAGTTTCTGCAGCTGCATTTGAACAAACGGAGAAATGTGGACGGCTGCTGTTAAAGAACCATATATAACACAACCTTTACAGAATAAAAAAAGCTGTTTCCTCACCGTGCTCTGGCAGCTCCCCGTATGCTTTCAAGCTGCGAGCCTCGTCTGCGTTGTACTTGAGGATGACGTCAGCTTTGTTATCCTGAAACAGACATGCAGCTTTGAGCCACTACTGATCCCAAAATACACAAAGAAACGGGATTCAGATCTGACCAAGAGACTGGAACTGACGATTATAAACCTGACAGATCAGAAAATGTCTAAGTGATTCAATAACATGGATAGTGATATACCACGCCTAAAAAAGAAGTTCCAGTCACCTAGCTTAAATGTTCCGTATCACTGCGCCGGCTTCTTTAAAACAACCTTTATCTTCATCATACGGACAAAACCAAGCAGTAAGAGGTGAACTTTCTCTCTGAATTGATGCTTTTTTCAACCCATCGGGGCGATCAGCATAGATATTTATTGTTTTATATCGCCGAATCTCGATTGCAGCGGTGGCGCAGCGCACCACAAAACAAGAATCAAGGACTAAAAAGGGGTTAATATTCATTTTTTTTGTAGGTGACCATGGTATAAGCGGGTGTTGGAATAATGTATATTAGTTATCTCATATTTGATTTTTTATGCATCACCTAGCTATATATAGGTGATTTAATCGTGTTTGCAGAAGTGTCTGTGTCCAAATCTGTCTCACAGGGAGGTAGAGGTGACACCCTTGGGAAAAGGTTTTTATCTTTTTGTTTCTTTCAGCATTCTCCTGGGAACCTGTGTTAGCTGTGTCTAGAATAAAACGAAGGACGTTCTGTGTTAGTTTATCCGTGTGAAAAGGCTTTGCAGGTCTGAAGATGATGTGGGAGGGCTGCAGAAGATAGACATGTCGTCATTAATGTTTTCTATTCCTGCTGCAGCTGTGCCTTCTGGTTCCCCCTCCTTAGAGCTCCTGTTTGTCTTTCTTTCCTTGTTCAATAGTTCAAATGTTGCAGGTTTTTTTAAGCCAACAGCGGGTTAAAGGCCGACCATTGCCGTCGGTTCAGGCTTCCACGGCGTGCGTTAAAAAGTGATGATGCACACTTGGTCGGCCTTTAACCCTTACGTATCAGAGGCTGGTTATTCTGAGCAATACGGGAGCGGGTGGGGGGCGACTGAGTCCAATTATTGCCAATGACTGAAACGCAACAGTTTAAGGTCTTTTTCATGGATTTACAGTAACATTTCACTGAGTGACAGACAACAGACTGACCCCCACAATGCAACGGTTGAAAGCAATGAGACTGTGAGGCGTACACGCATGACAAGGAGTCACAAACTATCACAGTCTGACGACCAAAGTGACACCAAAGCATTCTGAACCCTGGAACCTTCAACCGGGTGATTTTAGCCCGAGCAAAACCCTTCACACGAAATTCAAAACATCACGTGTGGAGGAGTTTGAGCCTTGACCAGGGAATTCTCTCAAAGACCAAGTTTCCAGTATCTTTTTTATTATTTTTTAAGTATTTTTTTGCTCTAAAATTCCTAATTTTTCAGTAGTTTTTGAGCATGCTTTTAGGAACTTCCTATGTTTTTCTTTCTCATTTTGTTACACATGCCACAGCTGAAACTAAAAAACCCTCATTTATCATGGGTTGTCCTGTTCTGATCTATTTTTTAAGGACAAGTACTTTGGTTGGGTACATTATATTGGGTAAAAATTACCCGGCAAAAGTGATGCTGTGACTTTTTATAGCAAAGGTTTTCCAGGGTTAATTCATTTAAACAGAAATCCATAAACCCCATTTTCTGCCAGACCGCAAGACTTTAAATGTCATTTTTTAATTCCTTATTTTCCTTTTTCCATGCAGCCTCTAGCTGCTGTTGAAGCTCTCTGGGGTAGAGGGCTGCATTGGGATTGGGTCCCGGCGGGTCCCGCGGGACCCAACGCAAATCTCGCGGGATTGGGTGGTTTGAATTGTACTGCGGGCGGGAGCTGGAGGCAAAAAAAAAAAAAAACGCCGCGGGATCAGTGCTGCCATGAATATCTCATGAATATATAATAGTGGACTACGTTAGGCTGTGCGGCTGTTGGATTCTTATGTACTGAAGCTCCGTGAAGGCAGCAGGTAGAGACGCCCAATGGCCTCTGTCATCTAACCTGTTGTTGGGGGTGTGCAGCGCCCCGCCCCGCCTCTTAGAAATTGTGTTCTTTAAAGCCTGATACCGCGGTCGCGTATGGGCGGAGCTATCAGCTAAAGTTCTGGTCTGATCGCTGCATGGAGCGATGTGTGCATCAATGCATGGTAGACACGAAGAATGTGGAGAGATCAGGCTTATTATTTTAAAGAGTTCTGCTTGATAATCATGTTTCCATGTTTGAGTTCATAGAATCATCCCAGAGAAAGTCTCTGCTTCAACTCCCGCAGTGAAAGCTGCGTCTCAATCTGACGCCGTGTTTCCATCTCTCTGACAGAGTTTGAAGCCAAAGCCCCTCCTCCGCCTCTCCACCTGCTTTTCCTCTCTACCTGTTCACCTGTTCACATCCTCTGCAGCTTAGAGTTATTTTCCCCGCGCTCCCAGTGTATTCTACACAGAGAGCGCAAAATACGGTCATAGCAGGTTAACACGTTAGTTGGAACGCTCTAGCGCAACAGAAGGATGAAAGAGCTGTCAATCTATCTGGCAACACTGCGCGGGATAAGGAAGAAGCAGAGGTTTCCTGACAGGGACATGATGTCAGTTGATGAAGCAGAAAAGAACCTCAAACGAGGTTCATCGTGTTCAGATCTGCGTGCCAATGCCCCACTGAGGCGCAAAACAGCAAAAACGGGAAAAGGCTGAAGCTAAAAAAAAAAAAAAAAAGTATTTTTCCGTCAGGAAAAAATTAATTCATAGATTTTCAGCTTTGTTGAACCATTACAATGTTTTTCTTCCTGCAAATGACTTTGACCTGCATCTATCCCAGCTGGTTCAGCGCGCTTCAGGCCGTCTGTCTGCGCGCGGACACACGCACACTTTTTTACCGAACAGGATTTGTAAAAATATATTTAATAATTAAGTTGCACATTACACAAAAGAGGAATGCATGAAAAGATGAGGCTGGGGGAGGGACATGAATCTCTTTAATAATATCAATACAAATACGTGTTTTTTTTCCTGCGGGACGGGAGACGATACAAAATCAATGCATCTCTATTACTGTGCGGGACTAAATTCTCTGAGTTTTGCGGGTGCGGGCGAGAGTGTAACGCATACGTTGCGGGAGCGGGCGGGATTGGTCAGAAATTCAGCGGGCGGGAGCGGGAGTGGGATGAAGAAAATAGTCCCGCGCAGGGCTCTACTCTGGGGTCATTCAAACCTCGTTTTTAGGCAGCGTGATTCTTTTATTCAACAGGCCTCTGCTTGCCTCTGATTTTTACCCTTTTCTTAGGAAATAGCCCGTGTTTTACTTTTGATAGACTAAACGGAGTAGAGCTGAAGGTCCTTAAATGATCTAAAACATTATTATTATTAGTCATAGTTGCACCTTCCTCATGTTTATATCACACTATTCAATGTTCCACTTCTAAATGTTTGACTTAGACAGTAACTTCAACGTGATGAAGGAGTTTTGCAATTCATTACAGCTCTGACACAGGTACATAAGGGATTACATTTGGATAACAAGTAATCTGTTTGGAAGTTGCTTGCTCAACATTGAATCAGTGGTCGGCTCACCTGGTAATCCCTCAACCCGACCAGGATGATGTCTGACGTGTTGATCCAAACCTGCAGGGAAACAAAGGACATCCGCCGGGGTCACGCCGAGTCCGCTGCCCCCTGCGACCCCCCCTCCCCTCCCCGCCTGCGTCCACCGCGCTGTATCTGGAAGGCTCCAGCGTTTGTTGGCGTGGAAACAGACCCATCCTTCCTACCTTTTTCCGGAGTTTTCCTCTGATGTGGCAAAGGCGCTTGGTGCCATCGAAGCACATGGCTTCCAGGCGTCCGTTCCCCAACATCTTAATCACCTGAGCGTACTCTGGGAGACGACAAGGGGAGAGCGGGTCAGAGGAAAGGCCTCACACACACACACAAACAAACCCTCCAACCGGTCCCATGAAGCCATTTCGCTGAAACACGCGCCTCCTTTCACGCAGGACCAGCTTTAGTAGCAACATCAGAAGACGTTCACACAGTAAGACGGTCACGCGTGTGAAAAACATGACCAAGGATTGAAGGGATGACTCACAAGCCGGGACAGAAAGTTCAAGAACAAGAAAGAAAAAGAAAAGTTCTGCTTTTGGTTCTAAAGCTAAAGCTGGTGGTTAGAACAGAAAAGAAGACTCTTCTGAGATAAAATATAGACAAAAATATACGTTTGAATATTTTTACAGTAAACCTGACAGTTTTAGGAACATAAATGTTTCTGATTGTTCATTTTAAACGAATTAAATAGAAAATTAAGTCAGAAAATACACTATTTTAAAAATAGATTATCATAATAGTAGTCAACTTTAATAAATATAAAAATTGTGGCAGGACAAACCATCACTGAGCAAAAAACTACAGTACCTTGGTTCATATTTGCTTTTTTGAGTAACAACCAGGTTTCCTAAAAGTCATGTCATTAAAAAAGAAAATCTGTTTTTTAATGAAAACAAACACAAATTTGAAATGTGCAGAGGAGGAGGCGTTCACACAGCAGACACGTCCTGGACACTGCTGTTCAGAATGACTATTGTTTAGGATGCCGACACCAATCTGACAAATCTTTTGAAAACCACAACTGTCAGTCTGACCTCCAGCGGCTGCGCAGACGGAACCGAACCAGAACTCACCCTGTCCGTCCTCCTTGAACACCAGCTCTCTCTTTTCAGACTCATTCTCGTTCTTTCCACGTCGCCGGTTTTTTCCTCCCTTACCTGTGTGGAGAATTCATCATCTTCATCATCATCGTCAAGTTCCTGTTTTACAATTTTCCTATTAACACTGTTCTACGTAGCATAACAGGAAAATACATTTGGAATCTAACGAGGAATAACTAAAACAATATAAAGCTGAGTTTTATATAAACTGTTTTACTTGGACGGCATCAGCCTAATAACTATGGCTTATTTCCTCTGCTGCTGGCATCGTTTTGTTTGGTTTTCTCATATTTTGCCCCAAAAAGCGTAATGAGACGGTGGATGTTTACGATCAACTTTACTCTGGAGCTGGTGGGAGTTTGCTGTCATATCTGACATTTTTTCCTACATATTTTACGCAACTCAATGACAGGGGGAACAGATTCTGCGTGTCAGAATCTATCAGCAATTTGCAGTAGAAGAATTATTGTTTGTTTAATGCTTCCATAACAGTCACCTTCATAATTCGCGTTTCTTATTTAGCCAAACAAGTCTTTTTTTTAACACAAAAAGCTGTCGTTTAACATATATTAATTAAGTGGAAACATGCAAATATGACAGTAAACTCCCAAAAGCCACAGAATAAAGTAAATCGTAAACATCCATCTACTTTTAAGGTGTTTTTGGGGCCAAATCTGAGCGCTTAAGAGGAAACAAATCAACGATGCTACTCTACAGACCGGAAACATGACAGAGAATTAAATACACATCACACTATCGTGTTTTAAAATGATGTCACCGACTCTTATTAGACGACAAAAATAACATGTGTTAATGCGTCACTAGATAAAGTCAAATATTCTTATCTCGCTGGGCGAGGTTTAGATCATGATGTAGCCACTTAGTTAGCTTAGTCGGCTAGAAGTAAATGGACAAATTATGTTAAATATCGTGGAACAGATTATTTATAATGAACCCGTCCTGTTACTCTATTGAGGTAAAACGCCCCCGACCTCTGGTTTTCCCGTCAACGTCTCCGGCTGTGGCGTAAAGCCACTTTCGGACGCCCCAGAGCCGCAATAGTAGCCAGCCGTGTCACGTTTTCCTCAGCGGGCTAACCCACCGGATCGCAGCACACCGCCTCACATATTCCTCCGCGTCTTACCTTTATTTTTGGGCATATTCTTTTACGCCTCGGTCTCGACAACCCAGCTGCTTAGGAACTGTGGACGTAACACGGAGTTTGTTTAAAATATTTTCAACAAAAGCGCAGAGCAGAACCCAGAAGCTAGGCGGTTAGCGCAGTCTTTACACTGGTGTGCGCATGCGCGAAGGACGGCATTCAAAATGTCTTTGCTTTATTGAAATAGGTGATTGTTACAGAGACAAAGACAATGGTAACTTCCAGGCCTTGACGCAATGTAAAAAAATATCTGAATGTATCAAAAGAGGAAATAATATTAAAAATCTAAATTTGATCATTTAGAAATGACATCAAAGAAAAATGTGGGGTTAAAACCCTTCTTCGCAAATGTTTACAAAAAGTCATTGGATTCACTAGATCTTCATGTCCTCAGAAAGGGCAAAGAGAGCTTTCCAATGAATTAAAAAAGTTATGCCCACTTTAAGTGAGCAAATTTAGGAGAATTTGTATTCCCTGAGTAAACAGCAAAATCCGTACATTTCTGGTCGAGAGGGTTTAAACGTTCTTGTTCTTTGCCCGATTCAAGAGAGGGAGGCATCATTACAAAGCTAGTGAAAAGAACAACAAGAAAAAAATGACAAATCTTCAATCAAATCAATATTTATTTCTATAATCAAGAGAGTGGTACAGTTCCATTTTTTATATTTCATCTTGATTGAATGCCTTGTGTTTTAGAGGTGCTATACAAATAAACTTTGATTTGATTTGATTCAAAGCCAAACAGATGTTGTGAGGCTAAGAAAATCTTCAGCTTGACCTCAAATGTTAATGTAATGACTTGTCTTAGAAAAGACACTTTAAAGTAGCCACCCTATTTACACAAGAGATTTTTTTAAGTCAACAATTCCCAGAGATTCTGGACTTTCATTTCCTGAGTTTAAACAAAACAAATCAAACAGTTCAGTTGAAATGTTGCCCATAAATTTTCATCATCAAAAAAAGAAAAAAACGGTGAATGTTTTGCATATCTTTTAACACATCATGGCGCTTCCTGATGCCAAACACAACATACAACCGGTTACCCCTGTACCTTGGTAGGAGACCTTTAGGTAATCCAGACTTCTCTAAAAGCAAAACAAATCCCCCAGGGCAGGGGCAGCCCTAGGGTCCCCTTTACCATCTTTGTACCTGAAATTGTTGGCTGAAATATTAAGGAAGACAAGGAGGTGGAGTCCAGGCAGCTGGTGCAGGATTTTGGTTTTTGGTCCAAGCAGAACCAGCTAGAGCTAAACATCAGAAAGACCAAAGAACTCATTCTGGACTTCAGAAGACAACCCCCCCCCCCCCCCCCCATCCCTCCCAGCCAATCTGCATGGACCTGGTGGAGACGGTCACGTCTTCTAAATACCTGGGAGTGGTGCAGGACAAGAAACTGGACTGGAACCAGAACACCACCCTGCTCAGCAAAACATGTCAAACCAGGATGTACTTCCTGCGAAGGCGGTCATCTATCAACATCTCCACCAAGCTCCTCAGTCTGTTCCATCAGTCACTGAAGGCGCTCTGCTGTACGCTGTGGCGTGATGGTGCGGCACAAGCAAGAGAAACCTGACCCAATTAAACAAGATCATCAGGAGGGCCAGCTCTGTGGTGGGACTGAAGCTGGCCCAACAACCGACACCGTCCAGACTTCAGGCAATCATGGACAATGTGACACGCCCTCTGCATGAGGCCACGCCCTCTGCATGAGGCCACGCCCTCTGCATGAGGCCACGCCCTCTGCACGAGGCCTTCAGTGAGAGGAAGAGCAGCTTCAGCAGCAGACATCTGTCCCAACGCTGCACCACAGACAGACTTAGAAAGTCTTTTGACTGCACAACATGTGTTGAGAGCTTTTACTTTATTTTTGATTAGACTGAAATTCTGGGAAACTTGACTTGATTTTAAGTGATTGTTCAAATGAGCTTTTTTATCTATTTATTGTGTTTGTATTTGTTTTAGGAATGATTCTGTTTTGTAAGTGTGAGCAGCTGGCTACTTAACATTTCCTTCGGGATCATTAAAGTTAAAGTTTTTGACTGCAAGAACATTAAAACCTGAAGAACAAAATTAATATTAACATTAATACTAACTGATGAATGATCGACCGCAACGCCATCAGTCACGTGTTTTTTAATTACAGTCAAATATTCTGCCGTAAACATCTGTCAACATCTGGACTTAGTGACTCTTGAGTCTGGAGCAGGTAATCTTTAGCAGTGCCCCCAGGCAGGAGGTCAAAGGGCATCAAAACAATCACTGGCACGATTCATTCAAACTCAAAACTTTATTTATAAACAAAACAAATAATATAAAAACAAGCATGAAAATTAAAATAAAACGAGCACAAAAAAATTAACATTTCAAAAATAGGGCCCCCCCTCCCCGTACCTACACAACCTCCCACTTCTTTCACACCTCCCACCCCCCTAACTGATGTGAGAACTTGACATGAAGCCCTCGTAAAATCAAAACACAATGTGAGATTGTTGCTGCTAAACAAAAACTCAGCAACCTGAAAATCAGAGACAAAACCCAGTCAGTTTAGTTTAGTTTTCCAAAAGTAACTAATTCTGTGAGGCTTCCTCCACAGCTGAACGATGAGGAACAGCATCTACTGTCAAACCTGAACTTAGTGCTCGTCTCTGAATCAGACGTGTCCATTTGTCATTTCTGTCAGTTTCTGCTGCAGAGCAGCCTTCTCCTGATCTACCTCCCTGCTTCGTTGACGCTGTAGTAGTTGAACAGTTTTTGCTGAACCATCACTTCCATCGTGAGCAGAGGTTTGATCACCCTCTTTGTTTTGATGGTATTTCTTTAACTGCATGTGCTTTTCCTTCATATTAGACAACTGTTTCCTCAACTTATCCAATTGTTCCATGTCAGGTCCGCTTTTGATCTCTTTTCTCAACACCGCCATCACAGCACGCTTCCTGGCAAATATTTTCTTTTTAGGTTTTATGTCCTGATTAAGGCGTTTCACACGTTGCACACTGATTGACTTTAGCTGCGACCTCACAGAAGCTTGATATCTTTTCTTCAGGTCAGAAAAGGACCTGGTTAAAGAGGAAAGTGGGGTTTTCATCTGCTGGGGAGTTAAGGTCGTTCTCTGCGAGGTTCGCACCAACACAGCAGATGACGGAGTGGAGCTAGCGCTCGGTTCTTCCTCAGCAGTGACCTCAGAAACGGTCTGGACAGCTGGAGGTGAGACCTGATCTACCTGAGACGTGGACGGCTCAGACAGGTGAGGCTCATCAAATGAAGCCGATGGGGCCTCCTGAGGTGAAGGCGGAACCCCGGTGTGGAAAGAGAAGTCTTGGTTACACACATCCAGAAAATGCCGCCTGTCACTTTCACGACTCAAATTTGCGTATTTTGGGATTGTGCGCTGCAGCAGATGGTGAACCTGCGCTGGTTTCACAACGCAGTCGGATCCTAAGATACTGGAAAGTTGTTGAGTGGTGACAGTAACGGATCGCTGATGCTGGAAGTAAATGTGTAGAACATGGCCATTCCTCAAGGGGGGGGGCATCTGGGATGCTGCCATAGTTCTCAGCGATCACTTTGACTGCTAACCCAGGCTTCAGCGCAGCCTTCTTGGGAGCCATGGGGTCAAAACCTGAAAGCACAGAACAAAGAACATCTGAGGAATTTCCAGGTGGCAGATCGAGATGCTTCTGAGGTTGTGGATGTAACTTCAGACAAATCTTAATAATTTGAGTAAACCGATGATCAAATCAAATTGAACTATTGTTGATTCCTAAAAAACATTTTTAAAAGTCATTGCGACCTGCTCTTCCATGAAAATCATAGATAATAACTGAATTACGAACGAAGAGCTTGAGAGCCCTAAAACTTTTTTCCATAAATCACGGCGCGAGTTTTTCCTAAATTGCGAATCATAAAAAGGTCGCTGCTGACTGTTATTTTGTAGTGAAATTCGCAGGAGATGAGCGAAACACACATAAAAATGATCGACTAGTAGTAAAAATAGGCGACAACTTACCTTCTGGATCGATGTCGAGTGGTTTTTCCTCGGGAAAATGTCTTTTGTTGTTCTGCACGGATGAAGAAAGATTGGGGAAGCAGGTCAAATACAAATGTTATTACCAGATTAGCTCCACTTTATTGGACTTACTGGTCCAGCAAAGTTTGTTCGCAGACAGAGTCGTCGCTGCAGCCGCGACCACAGGTCTGACCGCTGGTTTGGAAGAAACCAATGAGTTCCATCGCTAGAGGAGACGTCACGTGGTTCCTCATGGGAGGAGAGCACCGCCATCTTGATGAGGTCAAGTCACTGCTGCATGCATGTGAACACATTTTTTGCAAAATGCCAGTTCATTGTGTGGGTTTCAACTGCCAAAATCAGAGAAATGAGTCCATGAAGGAGGAAGGCAGAACATTTCACAGGTGAGTATTTTTCTTTTTTTCTTTTAATGCTGCAGGGGCTTCATTAATCATACACATGTTGACATGCATGATGCTGCAGGGCCATTATCAACATGCTGCTGCATGATGTACGGATAATGTGCTGTTGACATAAATGTAAACTTTATTGTGTTAAACCTATATACAGTATACTAGGACTATGCTATTATAGTAATATAGATTTATACATTTCTGACTCAGTGACTGAACTTTTCTTGCAGGTTTCCAATGGATTCAGACTTCAGGAAAAAGTGGGCCTTAGCTATAAAAAGAGCTAATCCAGATGGATCACTGTGGTACCAACTACAGTTTAGCTGTTCAAAACATTTTGTGGAAACAAATTTTGATAAGAGGCCAGACTGTTCACTTGAAACCAGACACCATAGCATCTGTGTGACACAAACTGATCACTCACATGAATCAGTAAATCTATTGTTTTTCTTTGTTTTTTTAGGGTAAATCTATTGTTGAATTTTGGACTTGTTGTTGACTTATTATTTATTTATTGTTGATTTATTATTATGTGTTGATATATTATTGATTTATTATTATTTATTGTCTTATTGATTTATTATTATTATTATTTATCTATTATTTTTTTATTGACTTATTATTGATTTATTATTAAATAAATTAAGCCATAAATAACATGTTTATACAAAAGAAAGCATCACGGTCTTTGAGATCAAAACTATGGAAACCAAATAGTACGTTTTTATAGTAAAGTTGTATATCAGCAAAAATAGAGTCGGTGATAAATTTGTGAATGTTTTTCCAAAATTTGTGTGTGAATTCACAAGACCAGAATAAAGGAGAGCAGGTTTCAGGTTGTTTCTGGCAGAAAGTACAGCTGGTGTTTATGTCAGCATTAAATTTAGTTAAATAATGTTTTACTGGATAAAATCTGTGTAGGAGTTTAAAAGAGATTTCTTTGACTTTATTTGTTAAGAAGTATTTTTTTTAAAGACCAGAGTTTTTCACATTCAATGTTAGAAGTTTAATTAGCCCAATGAAAGGAAGCTGATGGAACAGAAACCAAATTATCTTGGAACAAAGCTCTGATTTTTGAGTTCCTCTGTTTAGCAGAAGTGAAGCAGAAACTACCCAGAGGAGATTTGAACGCATCAGGAGGATTTAGAGTCGGAGGATGAGCGCTGTAGAAACCCCTGAATAACATGCAAAGCCCAGACGGGACAACATCAAACACTACTGCAAATTCTTTATGGGTTATTGGTATTTTATACTACATTGTGAATTCTGAGTAGTTATATAATAATCCTGGTTCTTTGAATAATTGATTGAGGAAAATTATACCATTATTAAACCAGTTACTTAAAAACAGAGTTTTCCTTTTATAGACAATATTACAGTTATTCCAAATAATACAAGTCTGTGGAGAAAAGTTGTGTTTGTAGATCAGAGCCCAGGCTAAGGGAACTTGTTGACGAAAATTTAACAGTTTCAAAGGTATTTTTGGAATACTGTAGCTACAGCATAACAGGAAGTTAAGGCCTCCTAACTTTGAAAATACAAAATGTGGAATAAAGTTCCAGATAGATGTGTGGTTGTTGAAATATTTCTTAATCCAGATTACCTTGAGTGTATTATTAAGCGCAGTGAAACCAATACAATTTAAACCGCCTTTATCAGAGGTATTTAAAATAACAGATTTTATGATATAGTGAGTTTTATTTCTCCATAGAAAGTCGTATAATATTTTATTAATTGCATTGCAGACAGACAGACAGACAGACAGACAGACAGACAGACAGACAGACAGATAGATAGATAGATAGATAGATAGATAGATAGATAGATAGATAGATAGATAGATAGATAGATAGATAGATAGATAGATAGATAGATAGATAGATAGATAGATAGATAGATAGATAGATAGATAGATAGATAGATAGATAGATAGATAGATAGATAGATAGATAGATAGATAGATAGATAGATAGATAGATAGATAGATAGATAGATAGATAGATAGATAGATAGATGTGGCCAGCTGCCCACACTTAAAAACACATCATTCCTAAAAACAAATAAAAATAAACCTAATTTCATAGTAAATGCACATAATTCAGAGCAAACAAACACAGGAAGTAACTATTTAAATAACGTTTTTTTGTTGGCAAATCATTCCAAAGTACTTAACTTTATTAGTTAGCATCCTTGACAAATCTGTTCCTTAGCTAGATTAACTTTTATTTGGTTCTTACCATTATATTGCTTAATGACCTGTTTTTTATAATTCATTGCAATACTAATTTTTTTTAGCTATGTAGAACAGAAAATCACATATTCCACAACATGGTTAGAACTTTTCATCAGATATAGGAGCAGCATAAATAAACTTTTGCATGTGAGTGATTTCAACGGGGAAAATATCCGGCCTGGGACCGGGCTAACGGTCAGGTGGGGCAGCGGCTCTTCCAGCAGAGGGAGGGTTGAAGCTCATTTCACTGCTGCCATAAACACGCCTGCAGTAGAACCATCAACGACACGTTTGTGGTCGAATCCAAACAAAAGTGCATCTGAAGAAACAAACTCAATCAAAGCCAAACTCCAAACAGGAACTTTCAGTAAACGCAGACATGAGTTTAGAGACTGCTGTGGTTCTGCAGGCAGGATGGAGCAGATACAGGCGGTGGGGGTAGATGGCTGCACCCCTACAGGCTCCATGATGTGGAGCATTCCAGTCCAGAGGAAAAAAACTGGAGGACATTCACAGTGAGGACAGAGGAGATGCACGGCTACATGGTGTTAGTGGACTGAACCCGTCAGAAGAGTCTAAATCTCTGCCACATCTGCAGAGTTCATGTTGGGTTAAAACAACCTGCAACCTTTGAACTATTGAACAAGGAAGGAAAGACAAACAGACCAAGGTAACTTTTTACGAGGAGAACGAACTGAGAATAATGCCCAGTAACAATCTCTCTTAACTTGCCGGGTTTCCCTATTTTACACATGCGCTGAGTTCTAAGGACGGGAACCAGAAGGCACAGCTGCAGCAGGATTAGAAAACGTCCTCTGGGCTTGGGTGTGGGGGGGGGGGTGGTGGTGGCCTGGCTTGGCTTGGGGGGGGGGTCCCTTTGCCTGTGCTGGGGGGCGTTGGCGGGGGGCCCTGCTCGGGGGGGGGGGGGGCAGCGGCGCTGGGCGGGCTGACCATCTACACCTAGGGCTGGGATCGGCCCTTCCCTGGCTCTGGGACGGGACGGGACAACCCTCTTGGGGCCCCCGGTCGCTCTGGGGGTCATCCGCTTCGGCTGTGGGGTCTGGGGTGGGGTGGGGTGGGGGCTTGTTGGCCCTGTCCTGTAGGGGGGCGTTCTGGGGGGGGAGGGGGAGCCCACTATTGGTACGGGGCCTTGGGGGGTTGACGGGTCGGGGTCTCCGCTGAGGCAATCGGCGGTTGCCCCGGCCAGTTGGCTGCCTCGGACCCGTCGAGGCCTGACCAGAGCTCTTCCAGGGCCGGCGCTTGGGGGGGGCCTGGGCTTGCTCCGGGGGGGGCGGCGCTTTCTGGCTCCTCTCTCTCTGTGTGGGGGGGTTGGTGCTGGGCCTGGGGTGTAGGCTCCTCGGGGGATGGGGTCCCTGGGCTGGGGTGGCCTGGCCCCTGTGCTGGGGGGGCTGGGTGACAGCTGTTTGACCACCGGGGGGGCAGTCTACCAGCTGTCCCCAACCGACCCCCTTCCTCATACAACCTCATATTAGGGTGAAGGGGTGGGGGGTTTAGCCTGCGATGCGCCTTGGGGAGCTACTTGGCAGTGGTACCCCTCCCATGGTTGCCGTATGGAGTGGGCCCCCCCTCTTTCGGTTTTATTTGCACCTTAGACATGTAGGGCCCTTGGTAGGGGGGGTGCTTGGACATCACTGCCAGCAAGCAGCGGATGTCCTCCTAGCACCCTACCTGCCAATTTTAACCGCACCTTAGACATTTAGGAGGGTGGGGAGGGTGAGGGGACATCACTGTGAGTAATCAGGAGATGTCCCCTCAGTGCCCTACCCGACAATTTCAACTGCACCCCCTTTAGTACACACACCCTTTCCCCCTCAAAATATACACTCCAACACATAACACACACACATGCACACACACACCCCCACAAACACACATACACGCACACACACATTTTACAAGGAAGGTGGGACCTAGGACTATCCGTCCCCTACCCCTTCTCTGGTGGGGGGTACGGGACCCTTGGCGGTGTCTGCCGTGTCCCCTGGGTGCCGGTCTCCTGGGCCCGGCGGTGCTCTCTCCGCTCGGGGGGGGGGGGGGGGGGTCACATTACACCTGAGCCGGGGGTGTCCGTGTCCCTGGGGGTGGGTTCGGGTCCTTGCCCCTGGGCGCTGGGCCCCGCCAAACTTCCAACAGTGGCCAAGCCTGGTCGGGCCATGTTTACAACACCCCTTGTGGGCCCCCCTTTTTCCCCGGGGTGCTCCCCTCCGGGGTGGGGGTGGCTGGCCCCTGCCTTGCTCCTCCCTGGACCAACCGTGGGCCGGGTGGGTGGCTGCCTGGAGCGCGTCTCCCTTGGGGGGTCCTGACTCGTACCTGGGGTTGGGGCGGGGGGATGCCCGGAACTCCTGGGTGGTGATGGGGTGCTCGTCTGGGGCTGTGGGTGCCCTTCTCGGGTGGGGCCCTGCGTTGGGCTCTTCCGGTGTGGCGGGGGGGCGGTTCTCCTGGTTGGGCTGGGGCGCCGCTCTCTTTTGCTTCCCTGCTCTCTGGCTCTGGGGGCCTCGCGGCGGTCCTGCTGGTCCTGGCCTGGGTGGCGGATTTGGTCTCCCGGGGGGCGGTTGTCCCCTGCCTGCTGCCGTGTGGCGTTGGGGGGTTCCGGCTGCCGCTGCTGCTGCTGTGGGGGTCTGGGTGTGGGGGTGGCTGGGCGCTCCTCCTCCTTCTTTTCACATTCCACCGTCCATTTTAGAAGAACATAAACACTCACCTGAGCACAGGTGTTAGCTCACCTTTGCACTAATAGTTTGCATGATTGAATGAATGAAAGATCTCACACTAGTTGGTTTAAAGGCATAGGTATGCATGTGTGAACACTATCTGTTTTGTGTACATGTTGACATGTGGACATTTTTGCAGCTAGCAGGTGTGTTGATGACATTTCAATGTGTGTGTGGACAGGCCCCGCCCTTTTATTTCTACATTTGAGCCTTGCCGTAATGATAAACAACCAGTAAACTTGCTATGACTTGCTCTATGCTGCTTCATGGTCTTATCCCCCCCCTCCCACTATCACCCCCCCCCCTCTCTAACGTCCCACTCTCTTCTTCCCCCCTTTCCTTTTCCGTCCGGTCCAACACCAAAGATTTTCAAACATAATTGAAAATAATACAATTTGGCCTCAATTACAAAAGGGGTTTATTCAGTCATACCTCTCGTTTGTCAGAAGATTCATAACCCCTGTTGTTAAAGTAAAATATGTCCAACACAAGAGGCCTTCAGCTCTCATCTGTCTGCCCAGCTGTTGGACAGGACAAGTTTAAAAAAAAAAAAAAAGGATTAGAAAACATTAATTACGACATGTCTATCTTCTGCAGCCTTCTCACATCATCTTCAGACCTGCAAAGCCTTTTCACACGGATAAACTAACACAGAACGTCCTTCGTTTTATTAGACACAGCTAACACAGGTTCCCAGGAGAATGTTGAGAGAAACAAAGAGATAAAAACCTTTACCCAAGGGTGTCGCCCCCCCTCCTGTGAGACAGATTTGGACACAGACACTTCTGCAAACAAAAGCAAATATGAGATAACTTATATACATTATTCCAACAGTTCTTGCTGCTGTCAGACCTTCCAGGTGACCGAGTGAGCTTCAATCTGCAACCCAAACTCTGTGCTGGAAGGAAAATGGTGAGGAGGATGGAGAGAAACCTCAGCTCAGTACCGGCGCTGGACGATTCTGACCTCTGACCCTGTACGACTGCTAGACGCTTGTCCATCTCAAAGAGACCCAGGAGAACATCTCAGATGTCTGAGCTCGTGATGATTGGTGTGAATAGAATCTGCATCTCTTATTTAGGTGCTGCAGCAAACATGAAGGCGTCACATTCAGAAACTGATCTTTAGACCCTCGGATGAAGAAGCTCCTTTAAAATGCTGCGCAGAAAGGGAGGCGTCTTTGGCATGGTGCGTTCAAGGGCAGCACGGTTAACCGGGAAGCAGTTTCTTTCTTTCCTTTCACTTTGAGAGCTGCATGACGGTGCAGTGGTTAGCACTCTCACCAAACAGAAGGCCCTGGTTCAAATCCTCGCTGAGCGCTGTCTGTGTGGACTGTGCACTTTCTCCAAGTGCATGTGTGGGAACCTTTGCTTCCAAAGACACGACTCATGGGTCCATTTGTGATTCGCCGTTTGTGATCCATAGGTAATGAATGTTGGAGTGCATCTTCACCCAACAGGAGCTGGGCTGACTGCAGTGGCCCCAAGACCCAGAAAGAGATTCAGAGGGCTCAGGGGATGGATGGACAGATGGACAGACAGAGGGACCTTTACTTTGAAATCCGACTGTGCTAGTTTACCATGTCCATCTAAAAAACCTGCAGCTGCTAAATGTTGCAGAAAAACAGATAATTTTTTAATTGTTGGATGAGATGAAAATGTTCACTTTAGCTGGAGCGTACGATGTAAAGTGAACAATTGTAAGACAAATGATCAAACCCGTCCATTTTTGAGTAAACAGAGGAACTCTTCACAGCTTCCTCTGGTTCTTCTTCACGCTCATTATGTTGGGTTTTGAGTCTTCAGGGGCAGAGATTCAAAGTAAAGTATTTCATCGACTATCAAGTCTCTTGTACATTTTTTCTGTTGATTCTTTTCAGTTTTCAAAGGAACTCCGCTGCTGAAGCTGCTCTCTGGATGGATTTACAGCCCGAGTCACAAACACAGCAGACGCTGCACACATGAAGACAGAAACTCGTCTCAGCTGATTATTGCTTTAATAGAAAGATCAACTCTCACTGCAGGTATAAAAACAGAGAGCCGGCTTGGCTTTATACGTCTCTGATGGACGGAGGAGGAAGAGGAGGACAAACGGGGGCTTTTCTCCTGCTCATGATTACAGAAAAGAAAGGAAACAAATCATTCTTTGTCCTGGAGGAAGCTCAGATCAACACTTGCACACAACAAACGCGCACAAACACAGAAAATCTGCATCTGATCCCTTTAGGCCGACATTCAGAGAGGAAGAACTCTGCAAGAAACACCCAGAGCCCAAAGATCTTCATAGATACATCCTCCATATTCTTATGGACTCTTTAATGTCAAATAATTAAAAACTACAGGATCCAGAACAAAAGAAGAAAGACGACAACATGATGGTCTGATGAAAGAATGACAGAGGTCAAAGGTCAAACTGCTGAGACAAAGTTAGGAAATAGTCCTCTTTAAAGTCTTTAACCTCTTTTCATATTTCATAAGTTTGATAATCTAATTAAATGACTTATGAGGCAAACGTCTTAAGGAAGTGGATCTTACATTTAGTTTTGAAGCTTTTATCATGTCAGATGTGCTTTTTTTCAGTTTCTGTCCATTTTTTTTTTTTATTATTTCAATAAAATCTCATTCTGTCCCTGACTAAACTTCATTTTATTAAAAACAACACACCAGCATGTCAGAATAGATGTTTTTCCGTGACATTATTCTTTCACATCTTAGTCTTTGATCTCAAAAGTTTCACCTTTAATCTCATAATTGTTCTTGTAAACTTTAGAAAGCTAAATCTTATTTGTGGCCGTGACCCGTCCTGTTTGAGCGGCGGTGAGCGCCCCCTGGTGGAGGTCAGAGGTCAGATCAACCTCTGCTGCTGCTGCGATGGCACTCCTGGTTTTGATCTGTGGACACTTTCACGAGGCTGAATCTTACAGCGTGTTTTCAATCTGACTTTAGTTTTCATTTCTGCATAAAAGGTGACTCTATCGTCTCATTTCCTGCGAGCGCGTTTGCTTTTTGTTTCTGTGACTTGAATGTGGCTAAAAAAAAAGAAATTCACATGAATGTTTCTCAGCAGAGAGACAGTTTGATTCCTGAGCAAAAGTCAGATTTTTATCAGTTAAAAGATTGATCACAAAAACCAAAGTCTTTCCAGATGTTTTCTGGAGCGTCAGGCTGTTGTTGTGCTTCTCCGTTCACAGTGATGCTGCGCGCTCACGCCACACGCCTCACGCCACACGCCACAGTCTGACCAAACCACAGCCACGTTCCTTTCTCCGGATGTTTGACTTGTTTGGAGCTCCTGAACTGTACATCTGATCCGCTGCTTTTGTTAATTCTCTGAACTAACAGAACAAAACCGTGAAAACAAATATGTCAGAAAATAAAATAAAATAAAAAGATAAAAATGTTCATTTTCAAACTTCTGTCTGAAAGATTTAAAAACACACTGGGTGTTTCTGCAGGCAAAGTTCAATCCTATTGTATATTGATCATGCCTAACACTGAATGATGAAGATGAAAGTAAAGCTTACTCCTGGAAAATGAATGAAATAAAAGCACAATTTTATTTAAAAATTACAGCCTTAACTTTAGAGCTAAGATAAGTTTAATTTTGGTTCTTTAGAAAAAAATATTGATAAATCATTAAAGTGCTCGGATTTAATATTTAAGGATTTGAAGGTCTTTTTGTCTCTCCAGTGTGAGATTTTACAATCAAATAATAAAGTTAAATATAAAAGAGTAAAGTCTGACAGATGACTGAGGCAGAGAAAAAGAATAGAGAGAATAATGTTATTCTTGGCCACCAGGGGGCACTGTTACATCGCAGTGAAGGATTTTCGAAATATTTGCAGAGCTAGCTGGACAAAGGAGTCAGTTAAAAACGGAGGATTCCCGTCTTTGATTTCTTCCTTTGAAAGTTGACACTGGAACCAGAAAGCCTGTGGTACTCACAGGAGGCGTGGCTTCTGAGAGCGCCGCCTCCGCCTGCGGGGTGAACATCCACTTCCGCTCCGAAAATCAAAACTTGTTCTGACGACTCGACCCGCATAAATAAATACAGTACTTGTTTTTCCTGACGTGCGCGCGCACAGCCTCCCCTCTGCGCTGATTGTCTGAAGGAGAAACGCCGCGGGGAAAATGCGGCTGTGGGTGGGCGGGGCTAAAGCTTAGGCTCTACAGTGAGACAGCAGAGGAGATCCATTCAAAGGAAGCAGTTAAGGTGCAGGGCGTGGGGGTGGGATCTCTGTGCTCCTGTTGGGCTTTGGCTGCCACTCGCTCCATCAGTAGTCTGTCCCGTCGGACTGGGAGGGTGGGGGTGGGCTGAGGTCTGGCGGTGATCGGGTCGAGGTCAGAGTTGAGCTGAAAGGACGTCACAGAGCAGTGGAGGTGATCTTCTTCGCTCCCCTCCGCCGGGCCAGGCTAGAGCAGCCCACCGGCTCCAGAACTGGGGGGACATTCCTGCTCAGGGCCGAGTAGGTCGCCGCCATCGCCGCCTGGGGGAGACAAGCCGTTACCCCCAAACCTTATCAAACCCAAACGACATCCTTCCCCGGCTTGATTTGATGTTTAATGCGAACAGATTTTGGATCTCTAAATGAACCAGGCGGTTTATCCAGCAAAAAAAGAGAAAGTCAGCAGGAACTCCAGTCACCAGGGGCCTCATTTATAAAACTTTGCGTAGGATTGGCGTCAGAAGTGGCGTACGGATGAAACATAGGACGTGCGTACGCAAAGAAATATTCGGATTTATAAAACCGTGCGCACGCACATCCTACGCATCTTTCCCTTAATAAATCACAACCGATTCTAAATGCAGCGCAGCTTTTTGCGGCTTCATGACACGCCCATATTTGTCCATAAATAGTCCGTGAAACGCCCACAAATTAATATTCATGGCTTGCTAAATCGTGGCAAACACAGAGAGGAAATCAAAAAACGTATCTTCACTCAATGTGAAGTAGAAGTTATTGTTGGCGAGTTGGAAAAGAGGAGAAAAGTGTTGTTTGGAGGACACAGTGTGGGCATTACCGTGCCGAAAAGGCACGTGAGCGGCAAACGGCTACAGCGCTCCATCGGAGGGGGGTACGGCTACAGCGCTCCATCGGGGGGGGGTACCGGGACCGGAGCGGCAGATGCATGCGCCGGGGGGACCGGAGCGCCAGATGCAGCGGGTGACACGCGTGGTTCCTCCGAGTGCTCCTCTGTAACGCCGGGCCCAAAGGCCCGCAGAGGTCCAACAGGACGGCTCGATGAAGTCTGAACCGGCTCATAAGCTATTCGTCCTCTTTTGCCAGCAAGTCTTCTTGCCGTCTAAAGATGCGTTCACTCCGAATTCTTCCATTTGCCTCATCTTCTAAGAGCACAAGATCAGCCATTGTGCGTCATTACGCATTGTGATGGGGCATTTTATTTCCCTCCATTTAATTACATCTGACAAGCTACAGATGTCGGTAATAATCGACGTGGAAATGGGAAATTGTTCCGCGCAAATGTAATTTCTTGTTGCTTTCTGAATGGTTGAGACATACGCCATACAATGTTTTTTCAAAAATAAAACAAACTAAAGGCATATGCATGAATACCATAATTCCATAGCTTATGAAGAAATGTTTTAATATGAAAACAACTTTTCCCAGTGGACAATTAGTACATCTGTCCGTCCGTCTGCACGCCCGCACCTATATCTGCTCCGCCAGACGGACACACTGACGAGAATATCAGTTTTGTACATTATTTTGTTCTGTTAACTATATTATTTATGAGGATGAATTGCACTACATGCCAATATTGCAGAACATATTTCACTTTTCTTTTTCCAAATATGTTCATTTGAATTTCTGTTGTAATTTCGTTTGATTTATTTTGTTTGTGTCACTGCTGATCGATCAAACGGGTCTTCGTGTAGCTGTTAATTGTCAGACTTGCTTTGTGAAGTCTTCATGTTATTTCTGAGAGGCAGTATTGTCATTTTCACTTTCACGTGTTTCTTCCATCTGCCGACGGCGTCGCCGTTTCTCATTTCACCCGTTTTTGTGCGTACGCCTGGGTCAGAGCTTGCGTGAAGGACCGCACATTTTCCCGTCAAGTTTGCTTTTTATAAATCTCAACTATTGCGTAGAGAGTGGCGTACGCCTTCTTTTGTGCGTACGCAACGTTTATAAATGAGGCCCCAGGACTCCACAGATTTAAGTCACTGAAACATGCCTGTTCTGTGTCACATAAAACAACAACAACAACAAGCTAAAGGCTTTTTCCATCTGAGAAAAACGAAGAGCCTTCAGCAGCAAATCGCTCTGACTTCAGCAACGAGGAAAAGCTCTGAAGTGATTACCACCCACACAAGATAAAACACTTTCATTGTATTTAAGTAGTTCAGATAAGTTTGACTTAGAACATGCTGGTTAGGTGGCCTACATCCCAACGTTTGGCCCAAATCAAGATCCAAACCTTTGGCCCACCTCTAGATCCAGACCTTTGGCCCAACTCTAGATCCAAACCTTTGGCCCAACTCTAGATCCATACCTTTGGCCCACCTCTAGATCCAAACCTTTGGCCCAACTCTAAATCCAAACCTTTGGCCCAACTCTAAATCCAAACCTTTGGCCCAACTCTAGATCCAAACCTTTGGCCCACCTCTAGATCCAAACCTTTGGCCCACCTCTAGATCCAAACCTCTGGCCCAACTATAGATCATAAACCTTTGGCCCAACTATAGATCATAAACCTTTGGCCCAACTATAGATCATAAACATTTGGCCAATTCTAGATCCAAACCTTTGGCCCAACTCTAGACCATAAACCTTTGGGCCACCTCTGGAGCCAAACCTTTGGCCCACCTCTGGAGCCAAACCTTTGGCCCAACTCTAGATCCATACCTTTGGCCCACCTCTAGATCCATACCTTTGGCCCAACTCTAGATCCAAACCTCTGGCCCAACTATAGATCATCAAGCTTTGGCCAACTCTAGATCCAAACATTTAGCCCAACTCTAGATCTTTGGCCCAACTCTACATCCAAATCTTTGGATGTAGAGTTGGGCCAAAGGTTTAGTTGCTGCTCACCGAGTTTCACCCAGAGTGGTCACCTCGACAGCATTTGAATCTGCAGGAGTTTTGCTCTCAGACTCTGTTGGAAATGTTCTCGAAGCTTGAATAACAATGATCTTTAGCTTATAGTATCACTCAGAAGGTAGAGCTGGATGGATTCGGTGGAGGGATACCTTGACGAGCAGTGGCGTGTCCTGTCTGTTGAGGGTGTACTTGGGCAGCTGGTCTCTGTGCATCACCCAAGGGTGTCTGAGGACCTGACCTGCAGTCAGACGCTTGTGAGGGTCGACATGCAGCATCTTGGACACAAGATCCTGCGGGGTCAGAGGTCACACAAACTCCTGCTTTAAACACAAACTGGGTTTTACTCTGGATGAAAAGTTCTGCCATGTTCTGAACTTGGGTTGGGACCTTTGCCTCAGCAGAGACGGTGTTCCAGTTGCCTCCAGTGAGCGAGAAGTTCCCGCTGCCGATCCGGGCCAGGATCTCCTCTGGTGTGTCCTCCGGGCCGTTGGCAAACGGAGTGAAGCTGCAGACACATGACATGCAGGCAGTTCAGACCAAATCCACTGAGGACAAACAGAGTTCAGCTTCTGAGGAACCAGACGAAAGGGTTTCAGGTTGGGCTGGGTCTTCGGTTCAATCAGCCCCTTTTTTGGAACATTTGCACTCATCTCTGCGTTAGCTTCTGTTTAGATGAGTATTTTTAAGGACATGGTCATTCTGCAGCAGATTCCTCTGAGGAATTCTGCAGTGAAACGGTTTATCCGTGGAAAAACTGCTGCTTGAAAAGTGAGGATCCACACCGTTGAGGGATCTTGAGCTGCAAAAGCGCTTATTGCAGAGTTAACCCGTTAAATCCTTCGTGTGAAACTCTATTTGAAAAAGGCAACAACCCAATTGGTTTAACTTTCTGACCCTGACTTGAATGGATGTGGGCATTAGTAACGACACATGGATCTTCAGATGGGAATGAACGGAGCTGCACCCACCCTGTCAGCATGGTGTAGAGCAGCACTCCCAGACTCCAGATGTCACAGGCGGCGTCGTACCCCTGCTTCTTCAAAACCTGCCACAAACACACAACTCTGAGCAGATGTTGCTGCAACAACTTTGAGACCGCTGACATCACAGCCACACAGTGAAAGCAGATTCAAACCAAAACTAAAATTCAAGAATCTATCAAATCTTGATGAAAGGTCACACACTGATCACGCAGCAGAAACACATCCAAAGTCTCAGCGGTGATGATTCTGCAGCATCCTTTCTGTTCCAAAACATCCACAAGGGGTCGCTAGAGATCATCTGTAGCCCTTTAACAGCTGCTGGAACTCTGGACTATTATTGTTCAACTTCTGTTCACAGCAAGTACTATTTTACAAAAATATTCAGTAAACCAAAAAAACAAAATAAACCCATTACTAAAGTGAAAGCACAGGAACTAAAAATTTTAAATTTGACCCAAAAAATCAAAGGTATTAAAGTCAATAATGAAACGCTGGAGAAATCCTCCTTAAATACAGTTTAGAGCAATCTGAGATTCTAATGATAACAGGAAACAAAGCCATAATTGTAATAAAGTTGATGTTTGTTCAGAACATTTTTACATAATCATTTGTACAAACTGGTAAAGAAAAGGTTTTAAAATGACTTTCAGAAACAGAATAAAGCTACTGTTGAATCCGTGGATTTAAATAACAAACCAGCAAATCATTAATGTCTAAAATTTGTTCTCTAAACAGCCAAATCTTTTGTAACTTTTCATATCTTTGAAAATTCCTCCTTAATGTTAATTATTTAAATAACCAAAGACCACCTTAGCCTGCTGCTTCTGCACAGTAAGCAGGTATTTGTCTCATTTCTTCTGCATTTGACTTTCTTCGTGTGCATGGAGCGTTTGAGACGAGGGCTGTGAGGTGCTTCCTTTTTGCGGCTCCAGGTGCCGCTCCTAATGCATGACATTCAAACTACACTCATACATTACAGAATGACACTGACTTTGTTCAAGTAAACACAAAAGCTTCAATAAAAAGTAGAGAAACTATTTCTAAAGTTTTGTTTCTGTTTGATAGAAATCAAATGTTTTTCTGATTGTGTTTCATATAAGATTGAAGTATTTTATTAAAGCAGGTCCCATCTTAGTGAAGGGTAAAGCAGGCATGTATGCTCTGAATTAAATGCTAATAAACCTTTTTTGGATGGAATCAGATAGAAACATTCATTGAATTTAATGGAATGACTCTGATGCATTCAGGCCCTCGGTGAGGATGCCTGACCCTTTTCTCGACCTCTCCTGTGAAAACCTCCACATGTGGACCTGCAGCTCGCCGTACCTCTGGTGCCACGAAGTTGGCGGTGTAACACGGCGTCATGAGCAGGCCGTTCTCCGCTCTCAGCTGCTTGGAGAACCCAAAGTCGCAGATCCTGATGGACTCGGCGTTGCCGCTCTCGTCCACATACAGGATGTTACTGGGCTTCAGATCCCTGTGTACCACCTTTAAACACCACAGAAGAAGAGTCAGGAGGAGCGAGCTGGATCTCATCTGATCTGCACGGTTTTATAAGGCAGACTTTATAATGAAATGTAACATGTCAGTGTCTCACATCCACAGTTATGACATTTCTCTAACTTCAATTTGCTTTTCTTTCTTTTTCTTGATTAAGCAAAGAAACACAACAGATTTATGCTTTTTAAGCTATATTTTGGATATTACAAATAAACGTCAGGTAAAGCTGAAGCAGTCAGAATGACCATTCTACACACCATAAATAAAGCTGATGTCTGCCTTTGAAAAAAAGCAGAAATAAGTGATGCTTTTCTCCTGAAACGGCTTCATGAGGTGATAAGTTTACAGCAAACAGGTTTTTTTTTCTTCACATCAGAAGCAGATCAGTGTGTTGGACAGATTCTTGTTGCTTCACTTTAAAGTAAATGGTTTCAGCGACCACTTTAGCCACACCCACACATGCAAAGTGACGGAGATGTGTCTGCTTTGAGACAGACGATGACATTGTGGGGTTTTGGGTCAGTCAGGTGGAACCTTTACAGTCCTGACCTCTAAAATAGAAATGGCATAAAGATATTTTATAGTCCTGAATGGCCTGTGACAGAGTTTGGAACGGCCTGAAACCTGGGAACTGGCGCAGGACGGTGTGTGAAGGAAAAGGGGAGGGGCGAAGGCCGCAGGCTGCCAGGTGAGCACGGAGATCATGGCTGCTTTTAGATGACTCAGCTCATGTCATTGTGTATTAACTATTGTAGACATTTTCCATATAAATGTATTTTTTACGTCCACCTGTGGTTTAGTTGGTGTCATTATTTGACAAAAAGACGGCAGGTAAGGAGGGAAACAGCTGCACTTTATGAGATCATGACTAAATGAGGAAAATGCCAAATATTTTTAGAAAACTCAGTGATGAGTTCTATTGTTTAGTTTTTAATGTTTTATAAGACCTAAAAATGATTCTTCCAATAAGAGGTTTTAAAAATAACAAATTCCTCTGATCCGTTTCACAAAGACACACACAGGACGTCACCCAAAAAATAAACTTATTGTTAAAAATGATGCAGAAGTCCAGCTCTAAAAAATGATAAAAGAGCAAAGAAAACAGAATAATTTAATTTGCCATTTCTAATTATTAATATTTCCAGGCTTTGTTTGTTTTGTTTTACTGCATCTTCATATTTGTTTCATTTTGACAGAATATGTTTTATGGAGAGCAAAATATTGAACGTTATTTAAGGTTTAACTTGATTTATTCTGGATTAATGTTCCTGTTTGTTTTTATTCATATTTATGTTCAAAAAGTTCAGTTTAAAACGTTTAACAGTTCAGCTTTAGTGTGTTCAGTAAATGTTTAGCCTGAAGTGTGTTTTGCATTGAGGCCCCCTGTGGGACTGAGTTTGACCCCCCTGTAACACGAGTCTAGAAAAATTCATGCATTTTTTGTGTAAAATGACCAAATAAAAAACGGAACGCAAAAAGATGTCGTCAACATGTGTGTAAGCGGAGCGGGGGGGGGGGGGGGGGGGGGGGTCTTTGCCCCAGCTCCCTCCAGCTTAAGTCTAAAAACAGGTTTCCTTCAAAGGAGCATGGGTTCATCGGCGGGACACACACCCCCTGGACGTGCAGGTACTCCACAGTCTTGGTGATGGTGTAGAGGACGGCACTGGCTTCCCGCTCAGAGAAAAACTTCTGTCGGAGGATTTTGTCCAGCAGCTCGCCGCCCTTCATCAGCTCTGTCACCAGGAACACGGAACGGCCGTCGTCATACACCTGCAGCAACACGCCACATGCATTCAGAACTCCTCAAACATCCGCTGCTTTTACAGATAATACAGCTTTGGACGCCTCTATTCAGGCCCACCGGCCTGCTGTGGCTCCCGCCGGCCCCTTCACGTCTCTTAGGCGATAACCTTTCCATCAGAAACAACGGAGCCGGCGGCGCCGACTGTGACTCACATCCTTCAGGGTGATGACGTTGGGGTGCTGCCCGTATCTCAGCAGGATCTCCACCTCCTCCGTCGGGTCTCGCTTGGCTTTGTTGATGATCTGAAACGACAGTTTTCTGGTGTTAAACGATGCTTGGCTTCCTCCTTTAGGCCAGGTCACATGACATAGCGGCAGGTCAGTCTGTATTTAGCAAGCCATCCAAAGAGGAACCAACACTGTTGCTTTAAAGCCCCACTCTGAAGAAATCAGTGGTTTTAAAGCGTTCCCGCAGCATTTTTGTGATGATGGAGGAGATGTATGAAGAAAGCTACGCATCAAATGGCATTTCTGAGTATTTCTTCATTCAAATTGTAGAGAATCAGAAAACGGCATCATAATTAAACGACCACTGGGGACACGTTGAAACTGGATCAGACGATCACGGAGCGGGACTTTGAGGTCTGATTTGTTGCTGTCTTATGTAAAAGAATCATGCAGCCCCACCATGGTCCCCCACTCAGGTTTAGTGTTGTGGTGGAGGTTACCTTGACTGCGTACTCCATGCCAGTGGCTTTGTGGATGCAGCGCTTGCAGATGGAGTATGAGCCAACGCCGATGTCTTCTTTGATCTCATAGGAATCAGAGAACTGAGAGTTGTTTCTGTGAAGTTGCTGAAAGAAAAAGTCAATTCATCCGTCAGGTTTCTTGACCGATTGTATCCCTTCCAAGGTCACGGGGCTGCCAGAGCCTAACCTGGCTACTGCTGGTGAAGGCAGGGTGAACAAGACAGGCTGCCAGTCTGTCACAGTGCCGCACAATCTCACACACACACATACACACAAACACAGCCAGGGACAATTGAGGGTTATCAGTTAACCGGTGAAGCCGGAGTGCCTGGAGAAAACCCACGCGTGCACCAGGAGAACATGCTAACTCCACGCAGAAAGAACCCAGCAGGGATTTGAACCAGGACCCGAGAGCACCAACCCCTATGCCAGCGTGCAGCCCCCTAAATGTGAATTCATGATCTGTGAAACATTTTGTCGACGGTGTTGTGACGGCTGAACTCGTCACCGCTGCTGTCATTGCAGAAGCTCAGTTCTGTGGAGCGTGCACGGAGCGTGCGCGTACCTGTACGATAGCGTGAGGCAGCGGCTGTGTCTCCTCCTCTGTGATGGCCACGAAGCTGAACCCCCTGAAGAGCTGGTGAGCGTTCGCACTCGGAGGGACCCCTGGAGAGTCTGAGGAGCACAGAGAGGTGAAGCAGGACTTGTTGGAGGAGCTTCAGCAGGGAGGGAGGGGCAGGAGGAGCAGGGGAGGGGGGGCTACCTCTGGGCGTCTTAGCTGTGAACTCTGGATCAAAATAGAAAGTGTCGTCGGGTCGTCCCACGGCCGGCTTGAAGGGCGGATAGATCTCTCTGCGGAAGAGTTTCTGAAGACAGACGGTTAGTGAGAGAGGAAGGGAGGCGGGATGGGAGGCTGTTGGACGGAGGAACTGACATTCCAGTCGATGGTGTGGAAGAAGTGATGCCTCTTGATCTCCTCCACGCCATCCGGTCCGGCTCCTGAACACAACCAGAGGATCGGATGAAAACCAGCTCCTTCCTGTGCGGGTCTGTCTTTACGCTCCCAGGCTTCCAGTTCTTTGCCGGGGGGGGTGGGGGTGGGGGGGCATGTCCACGATGCCCATGAGGAGGCGTGCTCCATTTAGGGGAGGAGCTTAAATGCCCCGCCGCCCAGCCGTACCACGGGAGTTTGTGTTTTGACAGCGATGTGAATCCTTGGGTGACCGTGGGTTTGATTCCGACTAACGGTCAGTCAGAGTTTAGACACAGTTTGGATAGAAGTGCAGATAGTTTGGAGATTTAGGAGAAACTGCTGTTTACAACAAAAATGAATGCCTGTTTTGCTTTCCTGAAGTCACAAAAGCAACACAACCACAGTGACAGTCCATCCCGTCTCCATCGCTTCAAAGCTTAATGGGGCTTCATCTCGCCGTCACTAATCTCTATTGTTTGTTCAGAAAAATGTAAGCTCAAGTAGAATAAAATACCTAAAACCTTAAATAGGGTGAATTGTTTTTTTATTCATAAAAGGACTATGATAAAATATGTTAAATCTGAGAAATCTGATAATAGTCCATCAGCAGCTCGGTTACCATGGTTACAATGGTGCACCACCTCTCTTCCATCAAACCTGTTTAAAGACGAGAGAATCGAGGTAATGAGCTTTTTGCCTCTGAAAAGCATGTGCCGTGTCTCTGCTATGACACCATCAATGTGCGAATTTGTAGTTCTTCACAAAACTACCTCAAACAAGCACACAACACCAAAATCTATCTCTCATGGATGGGATAGATCCTTCATGAGGTGTTCGCTCTCATAAATTAACATGTGTTATCAGTATTTGTTGGTGTTCCTCCTGTTTTTATGTTTCACATTAGCGGTTTGAGATTTTAAAAATCCCCCTTGTTGTCTGTTATATTAGAAAAAGTTCAGTGAGACAGTTTTTTAGTTGTAATTTGGTTTTTAACTGCACCACAATGTCATGAATTCATATGAAAATATCTAAATATGAGACTTTTTAAATCAATTATTGGGTTAAAAATAATTGTAGTTGAGAATAGATTAATAAGCAACAGGTCACGATTAATTAAAAAGACTCGCATGACAGCATTAAGAGATTCATCTGCTGAAGAGAGACTCCTTTATAGTTAACGCTTTTTCAAGCTAAACCTTTCTGTCTTTCTGCTGTTTGTATTTTTTGTTCTGTTGTCAATAAAATGGGATCATTTAAGTCTTTCAGTTTCGTTCCTTTCAAATCTAAAATACACTGAGGGTTGTACGATACAAAAAGACTTAAAAGGAGTTCCATCTCCAAGAAGCATCCCAGCATGCCTTGCGCACAGATGTGTTACCTAGTCTGTTTCCAGGGTTGCGCTTGAACAGGTTCCTGAGAAGACTCTGAGCTTCTGAGCTGAGAAACTGTGGCATTCCCAGCTTGGCTCTGCAAAGACGGAGAACAGAGGAGGTGAGCTGAAAGGCGGCGGCGGCGTGACGCTTCGGCATCGAACGTCCGTGCTGGAGGTGGAGCGGGAAGGAATCTGAAAGGCTAGACGTTGAAGTAGTGTTTGTGTCCTCTTCTGGATCCCCCGTCTCCGTTTCTCAGTGAACATCCGGGCGTTTTCCCGGATGTTCACTGAGAAACGGAGAATCACAAGAACACAAAAGGAACCTCCTCTGAGCCTCCGTCTGGATCGTTTTCTACTCAAACTCTGCTCTCGTCCTGGGTTTGCTGCGACTCACTTGAGGATCATGGTCATCGTCTCTTTCCGGTCTTTTCCTTGGAACGGCAGCGTTCCCGTCAGCATCTCAAACTGGAAGAGAGAAGGTTTGGCATGAGAATTTGGAGTCATGTTGGTCATGATCTCACAGGCTTTCTGTGCAGATTCCTGACAGTTGAACCAAAAACTCCCTTTGATAGGCTCACAGGACGCCGTCACCGTTTCCTAAATGTCTCAATTCAGACTCAGTTTAACCGCTTCATCCGTTTGTTTCTAATTTGCAGCAAACCATTAAATCCAGGACTGATTTTCACATCACCTGGAGCCTAAAATCATCGGAGAATTTTTTCTATATGATTGTAAATTACACCCAGGAAGGAAGGGGACCTTGAACTCTTGAACTTGGGGAGATGTGACCTCTGTTCCCTTCAGCACATCGCCAGCAATTTGGTCTGCAAGCAGCCAGCAGGGGGCAGCATCTTCTCACCATTAGCACGCCGTAGGACCACCAGTCGGCGCTGTGCGTGTGCCCCCGCCTGTTCACCACCTCCGGAGCCATGTACTCCACCGTCCCGCAGAAGGAGTAGGCCTTGTTCTCGTGGTCTATCGACTCCTTGCTGAGGCCGAAGTCTGAGCGCACAGACATGAAAGCGGGAAAACCGGATGAGAGACGGCTGACGGCAGCACAAGACAAAAGACGCGGGGGGAGGAGGATGCGCACCGGTCAGCTTGATGTGTCCATCCTCGTCCAGCAGGATGCTGAAACGACAGAAATGTTGAGGGAGCAGCAGCAGGAGCTTTAAAGATCTGCTAATCTATCTTGGTTTGGAAGCAGGAAGCCACAACCAGCTGTGATGCTGCATGAGGGGAGTGCGTCTGTGTGGGTCTGCTTACTTCTCCGGTTTGAGGTCTCTGTAAATGATGCCGAGGCCGTGGAGGTGGTCCAGAGCCAGAGCGAGCTCTGCCAGGTAGAACTTCACGTCTTCCTCTGTGAACATCACCTGCATCAAACACAAACATTCATCAGGCCGTACTTCATCAAACCTGAGGATGGATTTGTCGTGTTTGTTTGGCGAGAATCAGACAAGTGTGGAGAAATCTGCCCAAACTTTTAAGGACATGAATGTTTCAAACTGAGTTTTACCAACTAATCACCTACTAAACCTGAAACACCTGCACAGATTCCCCACACGTCATTCAATGGTTCAGTTTGGTTCAATACGGGGAAGACTACAACGCTGTGTGCCATCCGCCATAAAATTCAGACGCATCCGGGAGATGAGTTTCTGTCGGGGTCCTCGGGTCAAGACACTTCTGAACCTGGACCAACGGAGGAAACGTCTCAACTGGACCAAGAAGGACTGGACTGTTTGGGTTTGGAGGAAGACTGGTGAGGAGCAGAACCCGAGCTGCTGGAGGTCCAGAGTCAAATCTCCAGTCAGTCAGGATTTGGGCTGCAAAGTCCAGAACTGGTCTTGGTAAACTCTGCTGTCTTCAGTCCAGAATCACTGCAACAGTCTAGCAGAAAGTTCTAGAGGAGTTCAGGATTCCTTCTGCTGAGGTTCTGGATGGAGATGCAGAATTCATCCTCCAGCAGGACCTGGCCCCAGCCCAGTATAGAATTGAAGATGGACATATTATTTAGAATACTTTATTTTCATTGATGTGATGTGATCAGAATCTGTCTTGATCTTTTAGTAAAAACTGAAGTAAATGGTGATTTCTCCACAGTTTTCTGAAATCCTGTTTGTTTTTTGTGGATTTGATGAGCTTGAACCCTATTAATATAAAAAACAATACTTTAAGTCCATTAAACAGTGGGTCCTGCATCTTCAATCTGTGACAGTTTCATTTATTGGTTGACTGCCATAAAGTATCCAATCCATAGTTTTCCTGTTTCTCTTTCTTTATTATAAAGTCTTCAGCCATTTTTTTGGTGCTTAACCCCTTCTAAAATCTTTCAGCCTCCATTATTCCACTGTTACAATGTTCAGCTCTTCCAGCTTTTTCCAGCTGTGACTTTTGGACCTTCAAATCCTTAAAATTTTCAAGATTTTCCAGGATTTCTGCCTCCATTGAAATCCATGGGGAATCCTGAAGCTTGCTGGTTCGTTACCCGGCTCTGGCATTTTTCACAAACAAATATTTTTTGATATTGTGCTGTTTTCACTTTATTTATGGTCAACTTTGATCATTTTTTTGATTTATAAATACATTTATTGATTTTTGCCAATTATTAGCATTTAGGTTTCGTTTTCCTTCAGCAGTACAGCATTCAATGCAATGCAGCTCCTTCTAGTTTTAAATTGAATTATTCTACTTTTTGACTTCTTGCAAATGTTGAAGCATTTTTCCATAATTATTCTTGACTAAACTGCCTATAATTGTTAGGACAAAAAGACTTCCTGATGTTTTTAAGGTTTGGGTAACCGTCTGGTTTACCTCTTTGGACAGACGAGTGAAGAGATCTCCTCCTCTGAGGAAGTCCAGGATCAGGTAGAGTTTCCCCTCCGTCTGAAAGGCTGCACAGAGACAGTGCTGTCAGACCAGCAGGCGCCGCTCCTGCAGGGGGCTCCTTCTGAAGGGCCGACTCACCGTAGTGCAGCTTGACGATGAAGGGGTGGTTGACCTCCACCAGGATGTCCCTCTCCATCTTTGTCCTGACGCGGTCGCGCACTGGAAACAAAAACCCATTAGCCTCTCTATTCCAGTTTCTATTCTGGCAGCAGGAGCTCCCAGATGGAAGCCGATGAGTAACCGAGATGAAACGCAGAAATAACCGGAGAACGATGACAAACTTGGCACACACCCCAGAAAGACAGGGACACACGTTTATGAGGCAGCTTTTTCCCACCAGACGAAGTGAGCATTTCAGGATTCACCTTCACCTCTCTCTGTCAGCGCCTCCTATGACATCATCTCACATGAAAACGTGTGAAAGTCTATTGTTGGAGGTGAAAACTGAAGGAAAGCTTTTCCTGCAGTTAGGAGCTTTACATTTGTGGTTGCTGCTTCTCCCTGGTCTGTGCAAAAACAGACTGGTGACCCCTTTGCCCAACAGCAGCTGGGATAGGCTCCAGCAACCCCGTGACCCTGAAACTGGTTTTGAAGATGGACGGATGAGTTCAAACTGAAGCAGCTGGAACAACTGGGACAACCCTCTTGGGGCCCCCGGTCGCTCCGGGTGTCATCCGCTTTGGCTGCGGGGTCTGGGGTGGGGGTGGGGTGGGGGGTTTTGTCGGCCCTGCCTTGTGGGGGGGCATTCTGGGGGAGGGGGGGGGGCACTATTGGTACGGGGCAGGGGGGGTTGACGGGTCGGGGTCTCCGCTGAGGCCATCGGCGGTTTCCCCGGCCGGTCGGCTGCCTCGGTCCCGTCGAGGCCTGACCAGAGCTCTTCTAGGGCCGGCGTTTGGGGGGGGGGCCTGGGCTTGCTCCGGGGGGGGGGGGGGGGGCAACGCTTTCTGGCTCCTCTCTCTCTGTGTGGGGGGGTGGTGCTGGGCCTGGGGTGTCGGCGCCTCCGGGGGTGGGGCCCCTGGGCTGGGTGGGCCTGGCCCCCTTGCTGGGGGGGGGGGGGGGGGGGGACGGCTGTTTGACCACCGGGGGACAGTCTACCAGCTGTCCCCAACTTACCCCCTTCCTCATATAACCTCATAATAGGGTGAGGGGGTGGGGGGCTTAGCCTGCGATGAGCCTTGGGGGGGGGGGGTTACTAGGCAGTGGCCCCCCTCCTATGGTTGCCGTATGGAGTGGGCCCCCCCTCTTTCGGTTTTATTTGCACCTTAGACATGTAGGGCCCTTGGTAGGGGGGGTGCTTGGACATCACTGCCAGCAAGCAGCGGATGTCCTCCTAGCACCCTACCCGCCAATTTTAACCACACCTTAGACATTTAGGGTCCCTTGGTGGGGAGGGTGAGGGGACGTCACTGTGAGTAATCAGGAGATGTCCCCTCAGTGCCCTACCCGCCAATTTTAACTGCACCCCCCTTAGCACACACACCCCTCCCCCCTCAATATTCCAACATAAACACACACACATGCACACACACACCTACCCGTATTTAACCTCTCAAACACACATACACGCACACACATTTTGCAAGGAAGGTGGGACCTAGGACCATCTGTCCCCTGCCTCTTCCCTGGTGGGGGGTACGGGCCCCTTTGCGACGGCGGCCGTGTCCCCGGGGTGCCGGCTTCCTGGGCCCGGCGGTGCTCTCTCCGCGCGGCGGGGGGGTTCACATTACATCTGAGCCGGGAGTGTTCGTGTCCCTGGGGGGTGGGTTCTGGTCCTTGCTCCTGAGCGCTGGGCCCCGCCAAATTTCCAACTGTGGCCGAGCCTGGTCGGGCCATATTTACAACACCCCATGTGGGCCCTCTTTTTTCCTCGGGGTTCCCCCCTCTTGGGCAGGGGCGGCGGGCCCCTGCCTCGCTCCTCCCTGGACCAACCGTGGGCCGGGCGGATGGCTGCCTGGAGTGCGGAGCGGGTCTCCCTTGGGGGGTCCTGGCTCGTACCTGGGGTTGGGGCGGGGGGATGCCCGGAACTCCTGGGTGGTGGTGTGGTGCTCGTCTGGGGCTGTGGGCGTCCTTCTCCGGTGAGGCCCTGCGTTGGGTTCTCCCGGCGCGGCGGGGGGGCTGCTCTCCTGGTTGGGCTGGGGCGGCGCTCTCTCTCCCTCTGTGCCTCCCTGCTCTCTGGCTCTGGGGGCCTCGCGGCGGTCCTGCTGGCCCTGGCCTGGGTGGCGGGCTTGGTCGCCCGGGCGGCGGTTGTTCCCTGCCGGTTCCCGTGTGGCGTTGGGGGGATTCCGGCTGCCGCTGCTGCCGCGGTGGGGGTCTTGGGGTGGGGATGGCTGGGCACTCTCCCTCCTTCTTTCCACGTTCCACCATCCATTTTAGAAGAACATAAACACTCACCTGAGCACAGGTGTTAGCTCACCTTTGCACTAACAGTTTGCATGACTGAATGACTGAAATATTTCACACTAGTTGGTTTTAAGGCATAAGTATGCGTGTGTGAACACTATCTGTTTTGTATACATATCGACAGGTGGACATTTCTGCAGCTAGCAGGTGTGTTTATAACATTTGAGTGTGTGTGTGGACAGGCTCCGCCCTTATTGTACTACATTTGAACCTTACCATAATGATTAACAACCAGTAAACTTGTTGCTTTATGCTGCTTCATGGTCTTATCCCCCTTCCCCTCCTATTATCACCCCCTACCCCCCCTCTCTCTATCGTCCCTCTCTCTTCTTCCCCTCTTTCCTTTTCCGTCCGGTCCAACACCAAAGATTTTCAGACATGATTGAAATTAATAAAGTTTGGCCTCAATTACAAAAGGGGTTTATCCAGACATACCTTTGGTTTGTCTGAAGATTAATAACCCCTCTTGTTAAAGTAAAATATGTCCAACACAAGAGGCCCTCAGCTCTCATCTGTCTGCCCAGCTGTTGGACAGGACAAGTTAAAAAAAGCAAACAAAAAAAACAAACTGAAGCAGCTGTAGAGTCTCCTACATCCTCCTGAGGGGGTTGTTGTGGGACCACGGGGACTCCAAGACCCCCCAAACAAACATAGAAGAACCAGGCTGAACCCGCTTTACCTTTCAGCGTGGCTTTCTTCAGGACCTTCATGGCGTACAGCTGACCGGCGTCCGGCCCGGTGATCTTCCTCACCAGAAACACCTAAACAGAAAGATCTCGTTCAAAACGGGGGCGGGGGGGGGGGGGGGGGGGGGGGGCAGACTGTTGTGTTCTTGTGTCGGTCAGGCTCGTTTTGTCTCAGCTGGCCTCCTTTTCCAGATCCACCTCATGTGGACAAACAGAAGCAGAGGCACCCTGACCGACGCAGAGCAACCGTTCATTCACAGAGACGCCCCCCGTCTCCGTAGCAACAGTCTCTCAAGCACCACCACGAGGGGAACATGACCGGGAGCGGAGAGGAAATGAACCCCTCACTGTTGAGGCGCTCTCAGCCGCACCGGCTGACGGATACTTCAACACCAGCGCACGCCACACGTGCACGGAGCATCACCTTGCCAAAGGAGCCCTGTCCCAGGACTTTGCGGAGCTCGAACTGCCGAGGATCCCCCTTTTCCGACCCCTCCTTCACATGATGAGTGATGTTGATCTCTTTGATGGACGCATCATCCTGCAACACAAGCAGACGCACAACATGAGCGTCGGTTCCCGCCTGGTTGAGCAGTCTGACAGCTTTGTTTCACTGGACAGAACTCCCCAAAATGACGACATTTCACTGATCAGAACGTTTCTGCTAAACTCATTCAATCAAGTTTCTGATAGGGTTGTTGTAAACGGATGAAACAGCAGTTACACTCTTGCACGGTTGTGTGTTTGAAGTGAATCACAGCTCAACAATGTTTTGTTTGTTTTAAATGAGAACCCGTTTCTCCTCCCGGATCAAAGATTGTGTAGAAAAACTGGGTAATAATGAGCCAAAATGCTGAATTTGAAGCTTCGTGAGTGAAGGTGAGAGACAGCTGCAGGGGCTAACAGTGCTGAACATGCTCCATGTCAAAGCTACCTTCAGTGACAGAGTTTAGGACGGTTGTTAAAAACACCAACATATGTGAAAAACATCAGAAGGCTGCCAGAGACGTCTACAGCTTTGGATTGGCAGACGTCTGAGCAAACAGACGCTTATTTAGGACGGCGGGTGTGAAACTGAGCAGAAAAGGCTGAATGTGGTTGGAGAATGAATGAAATCCATCAAGATTCAAAGTGAAACAGATGGGTTTCCTGTTGGAAATCCTGCTGAACGCCTCAGATGAAACGCTTTCACAAACAGTTGTGGAGTTTTTCTTGTGTTGGACAAAACGTAGAACCTGCACAGAACGCAGGTCTTTGGGGTCATGTGATGTGGACTGTTGACAGCGTGAATCCTCGGGGGTCTTGGTGTGGGGACGGCTGGACACTCCACCTCAGCAGAACATAAACACCCACCTGAGCACAGGTGTGGCTCACCTTTACACAATAGCAGTGTGACAAAATGAAATGCTTCACACATGATCCCTGCCGCTAATATTTCTGTTTACAGCAAACACAATCTTTCTTTCTTAAGAGGTGAAGACCTCAGATGCTGTTAGCCCTTGTGCTGTCTTGTGGGGTCTGGAAGACCCAACTCCCGTAAAGGCACGTTAACATTGGGAGTTGGGTCATCTAGACCCACTAGACAGTGCTCTGAACCTTTATTCTTCAATGATTTGTGATCTTCACTGGTGTCCATGGATTACATGAAATCTTTCCACCTTTATCCACCTTTGTCATGGTAGGGAGAACACGTCAATGTAAGGGGGGGTCATCTGGACCCCATAGGATAGCACAAGGGTTAAGCAAAGCTGTGTTGAAGCTCCACTGTCTCTCAAAAGGCAAAGATGGAGGGTTTGGATGAACTATTAAGAACTTTCTTTGTTTTTTTCTGAAACGTCTTCATCTTTGCATCTCCATCCATTTTCTAATGAGCATGCCCCCCCCTCCCACACCTAAGCATCAGTACACTTTTATCTGTTCTATGACTTCCACACCTCCTAATCTGCTGGATTTTTCTCTAAAGTCAGAGTCAGCAAAGAACAAGAAACAGAACATGACCCTGAAACTAACTCTTCCTGAACTGTTCGAACCACCTCCAAGTTTTTTTTTGCTTGTCAGATTCAGACTAAAACTTCATCATTTTATTCTGAAATGACTGCTTTTCTTTGACTTCAGATCAACTCAAATGTCCTTCCTGTTGTTTTACTTTTGTTTTCTCGTCACAGTGCAGTTCAACAAAGGAGTACCAGCTGATTCAAACTGGACCCAGTCCCTGAAGAATCCTGCTATCATCTCATCATTCTGGCATCTTCGGAGCCCATCACCACATCACCTGGATGGAGCTCCTCCGTCAGGAGAGGGAACGTCTGCCTGACACAGGAGGAGCTGAAAACAGCCTAAAGCCTGAGGTGGACGCCACGTTATCCCAGAGTCAGCTGCTGCAGCGAGCACCCGCCCACACACAAAGGGAATTAGCAGCACTGAAATGTGAGCCATTAGAGACGTCAAGAGATCGATGGCAAAGCCTCATTAGACCATGATGCACTGCAGCTACAGAATGACAACACAGGGTGCGGCCTCGGTGCGCTCATCCTCCACAAACAGCACCAGTCTGAACCGGTCCGGCACTGTTTGGTCACAGGAAGTCTACTACTGGGCTTTATTTTGAAGGGATCAGAAACCCTGAGTCCAAAGGATGATGGACGCCCGGTTACTCCGTGACTCACCAACAGGTTGAGCCAGCTTTCCGAGTGTTCGTCAGCGCTCTGCGGGAAACTACCACTCACACAGAGATGGCCATGCGGTTGTCCTGGAAGCACCCACAGCACCTGCCCCCCGCCCCCTGCGCTGAATGACCCAAGTCCACACACGGCGTCCAACCTGCAGCAGCGCCCCCCCTCCAGCTCCTGCTCCAGCATCTCCTGCCCTCAGCCATCCCAGCACGTCAAAAGGTCAACAAGTCCACACCCGTCTCCCACAAATACCTGATGATCCCAGGCCACGCACTCGTTCTCTGCCAGGTCTCCCAGTGCATTGTGGGTCCTGTAGTCCCGGCGGCGTCTAAAGCTGCGTGGCGTTATCATGTTCCCGGGAACAGACAGCAGGGAGAAGGAGCGGCTTCTGCTCGTCCCTGACAGAACACGTCTCTCTCCCAGAGAGAGATGTCCTCCTCCCTCCTCCCTCGTTACCTCCTACTTTCTCGCTTTTTCTATCTTTGTTTGAACTGTTCTCACCTCTCCTTTCTGGCTCGCACCTCCCTCTTCCCTGGCTGCTCATGGGAACCGGAGTCGGGGGGGGGGGGTTCTGCAGAACATCTCTCGCCTGCGACATTATTGGGGTCAGAGCCTGCAGGACCTTTTTCAAACACCGTCCACCTTCAGCTCCGCCTCCTGCCTCCTGCCTGATCAGGCGGGAGGCGGGAGGCGGCTGTTTGCTGCGCTGATTCAAAAAGCACAGAACTTTCTAGTAGCCGTCGTCCACAGCAGCTCGTGGTTTTCACACGGAGCTGGTGAAATCCCGTCAAACACCAACCAGGAGAGCTGCACAAAAAGAGGTCAACCACTTCATCACATGTGTCAACCTAATGACACAACAAGCTGAAGGAAAGTTAGCAAACATCCTCTTGACAGCTTACAGGAAGAGGAAGAGGAAGAGGAGACTCATCTAAAGACTCAAAGTTCCCTCTAAAGAGCTGTTCAGTGAAGCTTCCAGATAAACGGATGCTGGGTCTGGATAAAGATGTGAAGTTCAGTCCATCAAGCGTTAATAAACAGAAAAAGACGACCGTCTCTGCACAATAAAGCAAACACCTCAGCCCGTCAGCACAGCACGTCATCCCCTCTGCTGTCGCCGTGTTCAGGACAATGCGGAACGTTTGGGAGTGTTGACACATCGGATCATGCCGTCTGTGACTCAGAACACAGATGGAGGATCGGAGCTGAGGCGACAGGCCGCTCGCAGCACCTCTGATTCACTGGACTGAGAGGGAAAGCTCGCCAACAGGTAGAGCTCCACGCCGGCCTGCACGCATCTTCCTCATGAAGGCTCTTCAACAGCATCCAGCTTCTTCCTCTGAAGACTATTTCAATCCATCCGCCTCCCGCGCTCAAGACAATTAGCTCCCTGACTGCACAGCTGAGCAGGACGCTGAACACCAACACCTGCAGCGGTTCATCATTCACTGCATAATTCTAGGTTTGATCCCCAACATGAAGACTTGGCTCCTCAGAGACTCTTCAGCTGATTACAGGTTCCTGAGAAATGACTCAGAAAAACTTCAACATCAACAACAGATATGACAAAATAAGGACGATTTGATAGACTGTAACAAAATGTACCAACTGTGTGGACACAGAAAAACCTGTAAGAGTGTTTTTTTACTGAACCGAGAACAGCTGAACCTCTTTCACTGCTTTTTAAGTTGAAGTTTTGACACTGGGCAGTCAGGGAGTCAGGAGGACTCACTTCCAAAATATGCCTTCATTTAGTTTGGTTTCATGCTGCACACTTTCACAGGAGAAGAACAACATTCACTAAATTCCACTGCTATAGCTGTTGCCAAAAACATGCTTTGACAAGAGTTCTAGATAAGAATCGGCTCCTTTGGTTCTCATGCAGCACCTCCTCGGTGCAGAAGCAGGGTTCCCACCTGTGTGATGACTATAAACACCGTCACCTCACTGATCCAATCACTTCAAATGATTAAAACGACAGCGTAAGGTCAGCCACAGATGCTCTACAATACGTAGAAAACACTGTAAAGTCCACAGGACTTTCTCTTTTCTATGGATCACAAACTATCCCTTCATCGGTTGGTGGATGTAAACCGATGATAAAATGATATACTTCCACCTACTGGGAGAAAAGTAAAACAGTGGCATCTGCACTCTGGGTCTAATGGTTAAGCTACGCTCACTCCCCCCTCTGCAACGCACGTTCCAGGGAAACTTCGGATGAACAGATATGGAAACACGTGCAAATGCGCGTTTTGGGCGCTCAAAAGTCGTGCGTCTTTACTCAACTCTTTATGGCTTTTTTTGGGCTTTACCAATCAAATGTGCATCTATTGAGCCCACGCTGAAAGTTGTGGAACTTTGACGTTCCCGTTCCCATTCAGTTCACGGAAGCGTTTCAAATGTGATCATGGAGGAGAAATGAATAACTGCAGTTTGTGTCCGGCACCACCTCTTTGGTCTATGGGAATGAATGGAGCTGTGAATGGAGCGAGATTCTCCAGATTTACTTGGTGGACACGAGTTAATAGAAAGAAGAAGAAGCAGCCCCTCTTTATGAAGACTTGATATGAATCCATTTTTGAACAAAATTATTCAAACGGAATGCATTGTGGTCTATATTTGCCGATCTACTGGGCATCGATGCTCACTGGCTGTTTGCAGAGACTTCTGGGAAATTTCTAAGGCTCATGGTTTAGCCATACAAAGAAGCGAATGAGTAGTGAAGGAATTAAGACACTTTTTCTCAAACTAAGAAAAAACCCTTGTTTGTTTTTGTAAGACTAAAGATGAGACCATTTTTCTTCAAACCAGAGTCTGTTTACTTTCTCAGGAGAGAGTTTTTGTAGTCTATGGACTACATAAGGGTTGGACAGAGAGTATTGTGATCAGGAGAAAGACCAGGTCCTAGCTTTGTTGGTCCCGGTCAGAGGTTCAGGTCTCACAGGGGGACGGCTCTAGTGCTGCATGTTTTTTATTTGTATGAAATGATGAATACTCTGTTGGAAGTTCAACAGTAATCAGAGCGTCCTCCTGCTTCCACGTGGGAAGCCTTTTTAAAAACCAAATCACGCAGGAGCCGCCAAACAAAAACAACTAAAACTCTTCCTCCTCATTCCGAACGGCTTATCTGATCTCACCACACTCAAAGAATTCCAAATGTGCCGTGAAAATGTAGACATGCTGCTTTATTTTTAACTCACTGACATCAAAATCAGGGAGAGAAAGCCATTATTAGAGACCAAACGGGAACTCCTCCCTTTAAATTCAGGGAGCTGTGTTGATGTTGTTCTGGCGCCACAACAGTTTGTGTTGCTGCTCCCACTCATTCAAAGGACTACGGAAGAAATAGCTCAACATGTAGTGTACGTGTGGTTCCACACAGGGAGAATAAGTGGTGTTGATGCTGAGATTCTGAAGGACTTGAGTTTGAACTCGGGTCATAGTGACAGCCTTTGGTATTTGGATTTACTGATGTGTCATAGTCATCAACATCAGAGCGTCTCCTCATGTTGATGGCTAATAACGAAGGTGGAGTGTTGCCCTCAGTACACTGAGCCTCTGGTTGGGTCTAAATTCCTTCACTACTCACTACTTAGTTCACTATACAGAGTGCTCACCATTTTCTACTGCTGTCTGAATCTACAATTCCAAAATCCAGTGCCTGGAAATTTCCCAGAAGTCTCTGCGAAAAACCAGTGTGCATAGATGCTCACTAGATTGGCGAATATAGACCATAATGCATTGCATTGAAACAATAGTTGTGAGAAAAAAACATGTATTTCTGTGTGTTTCTTTGTCTAAACTATGCAGGTTTTGTCATCAGAACACAGTTGATTCATAAAAAGTCTTTGTGTAATGTTCATGTTTGTTCAATTTTCAGTAGTTCTGGAGTCGGCGGGAAATTCAGACGTATTTTCTGTCTTATAGTCACTTTATCAGAAAAGGGTATTTGTGCATGTTTTCCTTTTTCCTCCGTTTGCTGCACCTTCTTTGTCCTTCTGTCACAGTAGGTTTCAGTGAGTTTTTGAAGCATTTCAATGCTTCCTGCTCCTGAACTGGTCCCATGAAGCGATGCAGGTTTTCATCACCGTGTTGGGACGGGCAGAAGTGGACATCAGCGGGTTAGAGCGCTCCTGCAAACCTCCTCAGATCGAGTTAGAGCCTCCCAGAGAGCGGTGTAATGCAGTTATGAGCAGCAGACGCTTGACACAAACCCTGCTTCCCCCCCCTCAGGTCCGAGCCTGCAGGGAGGGGGCCTTCAGGACCACTTCTGCCAGTCTGTGCATCCAGAACTCATAGCGCTTATGGAGACGAGGGATCCAGAGAAGGACGTTACACAACAACCGCTGCAGAGCTCACCCTTTCACCTGTGCCAGGCTGTTTTCCTCTGAAAGCTGTCAGTTTTTTTCTTACTGGTCTTTAGGTTTTTTTTCTCACTCTTTAAAAAGTAAAAGCGAAAACCTTCAAATCCTGCAGAGATCCTACAAACTCGCAGCTGCAAGTATCATTCCAGTTCAGACGACGTTTAGCTTCTTCACATGCAGTCCAGCATGGTTTTGATAATGTTCACACTTTGGATAAGAACAACTCCAGACTAAAGCAGCTTCATCATTCCTGACCTTCAGCATCGTCACTCATCCGCTCAGCCTTCACATTTATGCTCACGCTGGAAAAACTTCCTGCACTCTGTGTTTATTTAGAGTCCTACAGTTAAACGTTAAAATGTCACAGAAATGATGGATGCTTTTGGAAATACATACATCTAATAAAACAGCTGGAGGACACAGAACCTCCACGAAAAAACCTTCCTCAGCATTTTATAATTAACATCAAATAAAAGGAATACAACATAAACATTCTGACTTCTCTCCATTTGAAAGTTTTTTTTTTTGCTTTGATCTCATCTTAAAGTCTTCTTGTGAACTTAAAACTTTTTTTTAATGCATAAAAAGTCCAAACAGAGAGAAAGCAACAAAATAAAAGAATCCCTTTTGGAGCCAAAAAGGTCGGGTGATAACTTTCATCCGGACCAAACAGGAGAACCGTGGTCCTCTTCAGAATGAGGATCTCTGTTGACTTGCAGGTGAACTCTGGTGTGCATGCCCACAGCATGGATCTGAAGGAGCAGGAAGCATGTCTGCCGGGTCAACATGGAGTGGACGAGCAGCTTTTCTGCTCCAGTCCTGGTCGGAGCTCGTTTCAGGCAATAGTGCCTCAGACGGTCAGTCTTTGGTTCTCAGGAGAGAACGCCCAAACCAACCTGTTCTCATTTATCTTCTGCCCCTGGGACAGTCCCACCAACAAGATGGCCCTGCAGAGGGTGACCAGGACGGCCGAGAAGGTCATCGGTTGCCCTCTGCCCCCCCTGGAGCACATCTCCAGCTCACGCCGCCTCAGGGGAGCCAAGAAAAGTCCTGACCGACTGATCTCACCCTGGTCATCACTTATTCAGACTGTTGCCATCATAGACCATAGATCCCACACAGCCGTGAAAACAGTTGCTGTCCAAGAACCATCAGGCTCCTAAACACACCACACCCCACACCTTTGTGTCTCCAGATGCACATTAAGACGACGGCTGCCAGTAAAGCATTCTATTCTATTCTATTCCATCCCCAGATGCAGAGGACATGAAGAAGTACGACCGTTTCTGAAAATGAAGCCATAGGAGAGAGTAACCCGCATCGGTTTGAAGTGACAGATGCAGCAAACATCCTGCAGGAAACGCTAAAAATCCGGTTTCAACCACATGTTCACCTGAGTTCATCACCAACTCACGAGGCCTCAGGATGTTTTCGTGCTTCCACCTTCATCTTACGCAACAACAGCTGCTGGGAAGCGGAGACGATGACCTTATTATTGTTGAGAGTGACAGCTGATCCGTGAAAAAGCTGGAGCTGGAGTCCTCCGACACTCCGGGAGGACTTGGAACGGGTCTGACTGCAGCCGTCCAAACTGTTATCTTTACGTGGAACAAAGGTCTGACGGCGGCACACGCCAGTGCAGGAGAGGATAAGCGCGCCGTGACCTGATGCCAATCACACACGTGCACGGCGGCGAGCCCTGTGACTGTCACTCACGAGCAGACTAAACCTCGGCGACACGCTCATCTGTCTGAAGGGCAGCGTGAACCACAGCCCGGCTGACAGCTGAACCTCTGCCGCTGTGAGCTGTCAGAGGCGGGGGGGGGACCCTCAAACATGCAGGGGGCTGGGGGGGTCCCAGTGAGTACTCACAGCCGCACAGGGGGGGTCTGCTGCATGACGGCTCAGGAAGGAGCCCACAGGCTTCCAGCTCTCCAGCCCAGGATTGTGGAAGGGCTCTCCTCTGAAGCTCCGGGTCGGGCGAGGACGGCGGCGGGTGAGCAACAGCCGCCGCAGCGACTTGAGTCTGCTCCTCAGGCCTCTGATGAGGCCGCCGATGGCGCACACGCACGGCGCCGCGGCCGCAAAGTGTGTCATGGTGGCATGAAGTGAGGCGCTGGGGGTCTGAGCAGAGAGAGGGAATACCCGGAGAACAGGCTGGGAAAGGAAGGGAGGGGGGGTAATTCCAAACCGGGATGGGAAGTGGGACCCCCCCCCTCCCTCTTGAACGCGTGAACATGCAGCTGTGACCTTCTGCTTTCCAGATGAACCTGGAGATCCCCACAAGGACACCAGGAGAGAAAAACCGCTTCAGGAAAGCACCGATCGGCCGGCCGGCTGGTTGGCGTGCCCCCCCCCTGTCCGTCAGCTGGAGGCGGGAAAACCCTCTTCTGCACCGTAAATCTGAACGTCCTCAGCTGCTTCAACCGCTCAGACGTGTTAACGTTCAGCCCCTTCCTGCTTCTACTACCGATGCTCTTTATGAACAAACAGGAAAAGCTTTTCAAATCTTTCAGCTTCTTTTTAAATGTTGAAACGTTTGGTGGATGATTTACTTTAAGTTCATAAAAACCTGGACGTCAAGATGCTAAAATGTTCAAATGCGTTCAGTTAAACCCATTTATTTAAGAATAAATAGTTTGAATTGAAGAGCCGATGCTGATCGTAATTATAAAACCATCAACAACATGAGAAAACCAAAAACCACACAGATGAACTTCAGGAAAGACCAGCCTCCTCTGAAGTCTGAGTAACTTTGGTTAATCCTGTAAATCTACCATTTCAAACAAGTGCAAATAAAGTAAACCATCAGTTTAAACATATTGATGATATTTATACTAGATAGATCCTTTTTAAAGTAAAAAACAACATTAACATAACAATCAATACATTTCAGTCCTAAAGATTCAGAAAGAAGATGATTGATGATTGAATCACTTATTGGTTCTTGACGGGATCTGTTGGATCTCACTGGTTTAGGATCCAGAACCCAGACTGAGTCTCCGCTGCACACGGAGGATCTGATCTTCTGATGCTGGACCTTCCAGATTCTTCTGAGCTGCAGATCACCCTTGACTCCGTCCATCAGTCCTCGGTGGGATCGACTGACGGACGGCTGAAGGCTGTGGCGCAGCGTCTTTCTCTGACGTGACCGTGGTGGTCTCCAAACCCCCTCCTGATGTTGCACCTGAACATCCCATAGATGTGGGGCCATAAAGACCTCATTCAGCAGAGAAGCTGCACATGCTCCTTCCTTTGGTTTCTCCAATTTTTCCAGCTGTGAGTTTCACTCAAAGCCATGTCATTCCTGTATTACAGGGAAGTGGGAACTTCCTGTAAAACACTTCCTGTTAGAACCCCAGGATCTTAAATTGACCCAGAATGCAGCAGCCTGGAGGTGAACAGACGGGACCACGTCATCCCACAGAGGTTTGGTTTCTCCTTTGAAGGGCTGTTTTTAAGGTAGCGTTGATGCTAGTGCTCTTTGTCTTTGTGAACATTTTCACGCCGCTGACCAACAGCAGCGTAGAAGTTTGTGTTCTAGTAGGCTGCCTCTTCTGCTCCATTCCCATCTTCATGGAAGGCTCTGATGAAAGACAAAAACGCTCTTTCTCGCATCGTTTTCAGAGGAACGGTGTTCACCCGGAGCAAAAAGTCGTGAAATCTTCTAGAAAATCTGCCTCTTTGACGCAGACATATGTACACAAACGCTGACGCACAAACCAAACGACCCACTGAACGCCGCTGCGGCGCGGCAGGACGCCCTCCAGCACAGACCCAATCCCCCAGCTGTCCCGGCCCACTGCTCCCGCTTACACAATGTACACAATGCTGGGGGGGGGGGCAGTTGACAGGATGTGTGACGCATCTTGGATTACCTCCACCTGTTGTCACCTCCTCGCTCTGCTTTCCACCAACGCCAGAGCTAAGACGGACGGGGCTGAAGGACGCAGCGGCACAGCTGAAAGGGTTTGATCCCCAAATGATCACGGACAACTTTGACATCCTCACAAATGACACACAAACCGACCAATCTGTCTGCTGTGCTCAAAGCAACAGAACTTTGTGTCTTTTCTCATTCTGGATCATTCTGCTTCTATTTTCTAATTGTTCAGAGAGATTTTTGGTGCGTTTGTGAGTAAAAAAAAGGGGGAATTTAACTGTGGCCAACAAGGTGAGACAGAGATGAGAGCGTGTCCAGCTCCCTTTATCAACCCTGACAACAGAAATAAATGCAACTGTGTCTCCAGTGATACCAGCAGACACACCGCTGCTGTGTGCGTCCTCCCAACACGCCATGTCTGATGGGTCTTCCAGCCTCCTGACTCACAGCGGGTAAGAGCATCAACTAAACGCCTCAGATTTAACGTCTGTGTGTGTGTGAGGGGGGGTGTTTGTGTGTGTGTGTGTGTGTGGGGGGGGGGGGGGTTTCCATGGTTTGAGTGAACAGGATTCCATTCCAGACAATCTGCACCCTCTAAGCCCGTTACGCAATCAAATTAACGTGCCGGCTGGCCACCATACACGTACACACACATACACACACATGCGCACACACAGGGACCAGGAGGATTTGTCAGGTTGGACAGAAGAAGTGCGTTTCCGCCGCCCATCCCCGGGGCTCAGATACCAAACAGGAGAAGGCGGAGATGTGTCCTTCAGGCGTCCTAACTCAACGTTAGGTCCAACCACTGAAGCTCTGCACTAAAGTCCTAACTATGACTGTCCGGCTGGTTTGGGGGGGGGCGGGTTCTGGACAGCGGTCAGAGTCTGTGTGCAGGACAGAATCTGCAGAAAGTCCTGCTGCACTGACAGGAAATCCAGCCTCAGGCAGCAGAAAGGAGGGGATCATTCAGATGTGACACAAAGGATTTTAAATCTTCCAGACTGCAAGAAGATTTTAAACGCTGGCAGAAAGGAAGCTGAGCCTCATTTTTCTACTGAATGAAGTTGTTTTTCTTACTCCTGCAGTAAATTGTGAAGTAAAGAAACGTTGTCATACGGCAATGTTCAGGTTTGTCCGGCACTGTCACTCTTTTAGAGTAAAAGAAAACTGGAGTATAGCCATCAATCATTGATCAGTCTTCATGTGAAAAGTGATTCAAGGCTGAAAATGATCCACTTCCATCATAAATCTGTCTCATTCTTGACATCCACTCCCATTATTTTGAGCTAAGGTCATGGATTTGTTTCCCTCTTCAGAAAAGGCAGGAAGGACTCCTTCAAATGCAGCACAGTCTGAGTGATGCAACAAGAAAGTGTACGTTTGTGAAAAAAAGGAGGGAAGGAGATGTGGGAGGCGGATATGATCCAAACTTCATGGTTCAGAGAAAGCGAGGAGCATTAAGAATAGATGAGGAGGAGCGGAGGGAGGACGTCATCATTAATTCAGGAGCTGGCAGGATGAAATCCTGGATCACAGCTCTGCATGCAGACACAACCTCAGCTTTTCATTCGGCTTTCAGTGATCCGACAGGATTCAGGAGAGGAGAGCAGCACAGGCGGGGACATGTGAAGCTCTCCTGTCCCTGGACCTAAAGGTGAAACCTGCACAGGTAAAAAAAAAAAAAACCTCAGAGCTGCTCCTCCCACCAAATTGACTCTAGAAAAGGCATGCTGGCCTAATTTGGTTCTGAGCCTCCAGAGCCCTCAGGTCCTCAGGTGATGGCTCCGCTAAACGTCCCTGAGGTGAAACCTGAACCCCGCAGTGAGCCTCCTCCCACCTCCCTGAGGACGTTAGCTCAGCCTCATGGAATATGAACACAAATAAATGGGGGAGCTGCGTTTCTAGTCCAGCTTTTCAACAAACCTTTGGTTTTGGTCCGAGCCGCTCCCTAAAGTGAGGAGCGTGGAGCGGAAAGATGTGCCTAAAATAACCAACAACACTCAAACAGACATACATTTAGGATTAAAAGCTTCAAAATCAAATGGAAAAGTTCAAGGAAACAAATAAAAGTCAATGTCTGTATTTAGATGGAAAAACTAGAAAATGATTTGTAATTTCAACAAAGTTTTGTAAAAATGTGACATACTAAAGGAAAAACATGAATGCTAATTTAATGTCTAAATGTTTAGATGAATGAAAACTAAAGGACAGAGAATGATGCCACTGAAAAATGATTGACAGCTAAACTTTAACCCTTTTCTGACAGACACAAAGGGAAATAAACAAGTTCTTGCTTAAAAATCCTGACTTTCTTTCCCCCTATTCTTATATTTACAAATCTTTAGCCCCATAATAGATTTAGAGGCTGACTGACGTTGACGACAAACTTCCTGGTGGTAAAGTTTCCATGGGCGGCAGGTCGCCGCGGTAACGGCCGTCACTGCATGAAGAGGGTTTCCACTGCATGAACTAATGAGCCCATTTGACCCGACCTCAGCACAACCCTGTGCTGCCATCCCACGGGACAACAGGAAACGCGACACAAGTCTGATGGAAACTAGGAATCCTGTTACTGGACATCCCTGCACAGATGATTAAAAATACAGAATTGTGTTTTGTCTGGTTCCAGCTGCTGGTCGTCAGAGGAATCGGTGAACGCTGCCTCGTCAGGGTCAGGAGGTCAGCTCACTTTCTCTGCATGTTGGATCGGTCAGTTTTTCTTGAGTGTTTATTAGATAAACAGTCACGTGATCACAACAGTGCTCCCCCTAACGGGGTTTAATTGGTTAACTAGTCATATTTAATAATAAAAAGCAAACTGTCAACTAAGTCAGACTATAACATAATAAAAAATCCTACTAAAAATATAACCATCTAAAACAAAATGAACCCTTCTAATAGCCTTGAATCTTGCTTCTATAACTAATCTATACTTTTTACCCTAATAAACAACTAAAAGATAAAAAATACTTTAAAAGCTAAGTTAGCCAAAGGAATGCTATAGACAATCACAAATTTATTTAACTAAACCTGTTTAACTAGAATTAACTATAATAAGAGTCATGAAAGAGTCAACAGAAAGGGGGAAAGCACAAAAGAACATGAGAAAAGAAAAATAAGCAGTGAAAGTGCCTAAAATGGCATCAAACACCGTTAAATTCTATTAAACACTGTATGTTGGGTTAAATGAGAAACGTTTAAGATAATAAAAAAAGGATTACTTTCTGCTAAAATAGATTTTCTGTCAATTAAAAGACAAATATGGAACAAAAGTAATAGAGATTTGTTAGACAGGGGGGGGAGCAACTTTGAGACGGGACGTCCCGTCACCATGCCAACCCCGTTCCTGTGGCGATCTGTCCAAAACACACATCTCCGTGGGATGTTTTGGACAGTCGGCCCACTGTTCCTGTCCCTCTCACTCTTTCCCTCATCTTCCTCCTCTCACATCCCCCCCCTCTCGTTCACCCTGGACCCCATTAGAGGACATCAAAGGTCTGCGGCCTGACATCACTGCAAGGGGGGGGCCTCAAAGCTGGAGCAGGAAGCCCAGCCTGGGACGGTCCTGCTGACCTGGACAAGGAGCGCTCAGGACGGAGCGCATGAAGCTGAGAGATGCTGCACAAAGGTCACAAAGGTCACAGCCGCCATCCCAGCTTACAAGTTCCTGAAAAGTTCACATTCAGAGCAGCGGGGCCTAAAATTAGACCCATTCACACAGTCACACACATTCATACACACAGTCACACACACATTCATACACACAGTCAGACAACGGGTGGCGGCTCCGCTGCCGAACACAGGCATCCGCCTACCACCAGGAATGAACAACAATGCTCACAGTGACCCAGAAATGCATTGTGGTGGGCGTCTCCCAGCAGTTTCCTGCCTTGTGATCCGTCACGGGAAAAGCCACACAGTCCTACCTCCATACACCCACCTACCCACCCACCCATCCACCCATTCATCCATCCATCCACCCACCCAACCATCCATCCACCCATTCATCCATCCATCCACCCATCCATCCACCCATCGCTCTCCACCTTTTCCATCAAAAGTCATCTCCAAGGTCAGAGGCCTGGAGTCCACAGTCGCCGTCTGTCAGACTGAATCTTCGTTCTGCTGGCAGCATCTAGAGAGCAGCAGGTCCTCCCAGAGCTCCAGCCTCTCTGCATGTTTTTCCGACTAAACCAGCCTCCATCACGACTCCTTTGTGCTCGTTAGGAAAGCTTTTCTGTTCTGCTGCCGTCCAGTAAGAGGATCAGAGACTTAGCGCCTCGCATAAGCTCCTGCTGAATCCAAACTTCCAAACATTTGCTGCATTTCCCATAACAGCTGATTTCTAAAAACAGGAGCATGCTGTCAGAGTGTGCAGGTTCAGACTGTGAAAACACGACTGTGTGATCCTGTTGCCAAAGCAGAGCTGGGTGTCTGCTCACGGAGAGCAGCTGTCGGTGTGCGAGTGCGTGTTACCTGGTACCGCCGGTTCCTCACGTAAAATAAAAGCGTCTTCATGGCGCTCCTCTTCTGACACGGCCACTCTGGGAATGACTCACTGAGGAGCGCGTTGCAGCACTCTGCTCTGGGACGCAGGAAGGCCGTCCAGCTGTTCGGCGGGGAGATTAGAGCATGTCCTGTCATTGTCTCCCTGGCAACAACATCTGCACAGGAAGGCAAGCATCTGCCCTCCCAGCAACCCCGACCAAACTCCACCCGAACATCCAACAAGCTGCACCCAGCTGAAGCTCAGGCCTGCAGCTCCGCTCGTTTGTTTGTTGAGCCAGCGGAGATGATTCCCACATTTTCTGTGGACCTCAAACACCTCACTTTTGATTGCTGGTCCAGACCGAGCAGAAAACCTGACTGACAGCTGCAGACACAAACGTGACCCCACATCAACCCCCCACACACCATGGCAGGAACCATGGAGGCGTCTTATCATGAGGACTTGAAATAAACTGCATCCATGTTGGATTCATGTTAGCGTCGTGTTTACGGGGACATTTGTCATCAGGTGCAGCAGAAAGGTTCTAGTTTCTCCAGTCCAGATCAAATCTTTTACATTTTAACGGGTAACTGCTTCTAGTTTTGTGTTTTTTCTGCTGATTTTTCCCTCCAGCTGACTTCAGTTTGGATCATGATCTGAGCTTTAGTCCGTTTTAGTCTAGCCGTGTTTCCGATCATTGATCTCGTCCCGTGTTTCCTCCGTGTTGCATGTCAGATCTCACACATCGGGGGGGAAGCCCTGTGTCTCTGCAGATGTTCACCACTCCTGCCCTTCCACCCGTCACTCTGTGGGGGACTCGGGTGTTTCTTTACATCTATTTAGGAGTCAAACAGGCTCTCCCAAAAGCTCCTGAAACCAAAATGAAGTAGCATGTTAATGCAACTGTTCACCAGAGAGAGGGGGAACTGAAAACCAAGTTTCATCACAATACTGTCAAAAGCAGACGTGCTGCTGGTTGAAGTCGTGATAATCTCATCTCTGGTGTGAAAACTCAACCGCAGTAGCTGTTTTTAAAGATGTTGATGTGGTTTTCAAACACCGGGGAACACGCAAGAGGAAACCCAAACACAAAGAGGGGAGGAAAAGGAGGAGAAAACCGGCGTGTGCGGCACTCAAGAGGAAGATGAGGAGGAGGAGGATGGAGCCAGCTCTGGAGCCAGTGTGTGTCAGTCAGACATGCGACAGAACCGTCACTTCTTCCCGACATTTGGGCAGAATCTCATAAAAAAACAAAGCATGACAATACATTTGTCGACTACACAATTAACACCTTTCAAAAAAAACTGCAACACTACAAACCTCAAACTGAAGAAATCCTTTCATTTTCTAGCATCCGTTTTAAGTCTAGAAAAGCGTTTGCTCCTCTCTGAACGACCGGGATTTTCGGTGCAGAGTGGATCAGAGCGTCTTCCAACGGCAAAACAGGATGCGGGTTTTTTATATATAATCAGTCCAAGAACTCATCAGTCTGCAATCAGGGGGAGATATCTTTGGTTCCGCTAAGTGTGAAAGCAAAGCCAAAGGGAAACAAAGCGTCTGATCAGCCCCTGGCCTCTGCAGTCGGGTCAACAAAGAGTTTATCACAATCCTGCTCCTCCTTCACCACCACAGATCCGCCGATCCGTGAAAACGATTTTGCTGAATGTGTTTCCTTCCGTTTAGTAGTCCTAGACTGTGGGTGGAAACCCCGTGATTGTCTGCAGCAGAAGCAGAGGGAGCCCTCTTCATCCACCAACCACACCTTCACACTACTGACACTCATCCGACCTGCAGTAGCCCCTTCTTGCCCTGTGGGGTAACAGTCTGGGGCTGAAGGAGCTGGTCAGCCCCTCTGCAGTTTGGTGTAGGGGGTGGGAGGGGCTATGCATGATGGACGTTAGCTTAGCCAACATCCTCCTGTCCGCCACCTCCTGGACGGACTCTAGTGTGCAGCCCAGGACGGAGCCGGCCTTCCTAACCAGTTTAAGACTCCTCCTGTCTCTGCCCTTCACACACACTTACACATATGTGTGTGTGTATGCGCGTGTGTGTATGTGTGATACACAGAGCAGAGTGGCTTCCCTGGAGCATCCAGCAGTTTTCCTCTGCTTCCAGGTTCACGGTGAACGCTGTGAGTGACCGTGGCTTCAGAACGGCTTCGTGTGTTTTCAGAAAACCTTGGCCGGGTCACAGGAACAGCAGTTTTAACAGATCTTCAGACATCCGTCTCCACAGAGACCTCACCCGGTCCTCCCCTAGGAACCCCTCAGGCGTTCCAAGCAGAGACCCAGTCCCTTTAGCGCATCCTGGGCCTTCCCTAGAGGCCTCTGGGACATGCCCAGAACACCTCCCCTGAGAAGCATGAAGGACACATCTGGACGCCGGAGCCTCCTCAACTGTGACCCATCAATGCAGAGGAGCAGTAGCTCTACTCTAGTAGCTCCTTTGGCTGTGTGAGAACATCTCCTTTCAGTCCCAGAGCTCATGATCATGGGAGAAGATAGGAACACAGATGGACATAGGTAGACTAGATCACACCTATCTGCCTGTAGATCTCCTGTTGAAACTCCACCCCCCCAAAGAGAACAAACTAGCTGTTAGCGGTCAAAGACCGCGGCCTCAGACTTGGAGGTCCTAAATCTACTTCCAGCCGCTGAAGGTCAGGCTGGATGAAGCCAACAGGGCAGCATCTGCAAAAAGCAGAGGTGAAATCCAAAGATCTCCAAACCAGACCCCATCTGGCCCCAGAAGTTCTGTTCGCCAACAGAACCGGGGACAAAGGACAGAGCATGCACCTGGGGCCGGTTTGTCCTGGTGCCAACAATACAATACAAACTGCAGCCCTGGTTTCCCTGAAACCAGACAGACCTCAGTAGGGGCCCCCCAACCCCATATTCCTAGAGCACCTCCCCACAAACACTGTGAGGGTGAAGAACAATCACGTTCTCCAGACCCAAAAACACGTGGCCTGCATAGGTGACCTCCCGTGAACCCTGAAACCCTCTGTGTGAGCTGTAGAGCCCATTCGCCCGTCCACCGCCAGGACAACAAGGGGCCTGTTCCTGAATCCCAGTCTGCTCCTGTACCCTGAAGCAGACTTTCCCAGGGAGGCTGAGGAGTGTGACCCCCAGTGTGGCATACTCCTATCATTTCTGGGGAGGGGGATAAGGAGCCACAGAATGCCCTGCTGTTTGCAGATGATGAGGCCTTTGGGGCACCTCAGGACATCCGGCTCTTTCTGAAGCAGTGAAAAAGTTCCACAGACGACTTCTAGGAACAAGTTGGGGAAGGAAAAATCACTTTTCATTTTCGAAATATTTCACTTTCAAATTAAACTAACCCAGTTACTAACAACAGTTTTCCTTTCACGCTTTAACAAATGTAGCATTGAGCTGTTAGCTTCATCATCTTCAGTGAGCAGCTTCATCACACAGAATCTACATGTCCAATAATGCAGGAGAGCCTAGATTACGGGTCCACTGTCACTTTAAATCAGGACCTTTGCTGCAGACAGAAACACTTGTTTTTATTGAAATCATTATCATCTGTTTCCTTCAGTTTTCAACGTTTTGAAACCTTCAGGTTTGGCGTTTATCACAAGAGAACAATGTTTCATTAAAACTAAAGGAGAAAAGAAACTGGTTTAGTAGTTCATTCCAGTAGGTTTAAAATGACAGAAAGGTCAGAGGTCGTGAAGCCGTCCGGTTCAAACCTCATGAGCACAACACATCTTTGTCTGTGTGTGTGTGTTTGTATGTGTGTGTGTGTGTTCTGTGATTGGTCTGTTCCGGGAGAAAGCACGGCGTTCAGGAAAAGTGGCGCCGGGTTACACAGATTACATCATCAACCCCGGTGACCTCACAAGGATAATACCCACAATTCCCTATTTACAACACACAGACACAGACCCACACACACACACACACACCCACACAGACACAGACCCACAAACACACACACAGACACACACACACACACACACACACGGTGGCCCAGCCCGTTCTAGAGAAATGCCTCCACAGAACACGGAGCAGGAAAAATGTGTTGTCTTCTTTTGTTTACTCATTATCAGCGTTTTCACTTCACTTCTCACATCAAACACGGCCCCTCCCCCACACACGCTTCCTATGGATCAATATTTCCGCCCCCCCCCCCCCCCCTACATCCATCAATATCCTCCCCGGCCGGCGTGGGAGGGGCGGAGTTTTCCATTTTAGGTGATTCGGTCGGTCAGCGCTCACTTCCTGCCTCACACAGACGCACGGATGACCACAACCAAAGCCCCGCCCAAGCCCAGGGGAAACTGCTGAAGGACGCCTGATCTGCCGCAGGGGTCTAGTTCAGAGGTCAAGACCCCCCCTCGGCTGTGACCAAACGCTCACCTGAGCGGGCTGGGGAGGGCAGCATGTGTGTGTGTGTGTGTGTGTGTGTGTGCGTGTGTGTGTGTGTGTGTGTGTGTGTGTGTGGGCGTTCCAAGACGCCAGAGAATGTCAACACAGATGGTTTAAAGAAGATTAAGCGCCATCTGTGCCACGGTGTCTCACACGTGTGTGCACGCGCTCATGCGTGTGCACACACAGGATAGAGTAAAGGACTGATAAATAACAGTGATAACGGGGCTCATCTGTTCAGAAAATGTTTCCTCCCATTCACATCAGAATAATGAAATGAGGCTTTTAATCTGACTTCAGCTCACATCCATCACTTCATTAGGGTTTGGCACTGGCTCTATTATTTTGAAAGATCAGTTCCTGCAGACCAGCTGTCCCAGCTTCATCCAACACTTTGTTAGACACTGCTTTGAAAACCAGAACCAGGTAAGTTTACCTGGCAACCGTTAGAGGACACGTGACAGCAAAGACCTGGTTCTGCCGTCACAGCGCTCTCTGGACAGAACCAAAGACGGAAGTGGACCGCACATCCTGCATGTCTATCAGCTAGTCATTTAGAGGCGCCATTTCCCCAAATGAGCCCAAACCACGATGGAAAAAAAAAGAAAAGCCTCCAGTTATCATCTATAAACCACAGCCGGCAGCTCCTTAGATTTATATGGAATCAGGAACTGTGGGTCTGTATTGACCCCCCTATTCTGTGATGTCATATCCTGACAAAACAGTAAAGGTCACCAGGCTGGAAAACTGACTTCAGCTCATCCAGGTAGAGGCCCATGGGTGACATCACACATGACCCTAACGTCCTGACCATGAATGAATGCTTCATCCTTAGAATTGTTGCTCTGGAGGTCCCACTTCCAGAACAATCCAGAATCTCCATGAGCTGGAACCAAGACTCACAGCTAAACTCACAGCTAAACTCACAGCGTCCTCCTGTCATCCCTGCTGGTTGAGGACATCAGCAGATCACGTTTGATCCTTCAGCTGGAGCCAGCCTCCCATTGGCTGAGCAGATGTGGCTCATCTATGCATCACCAGAAAACACTTCCTCCAGATGTTCCTGCTGCTTCCCTTTCAGTCGGACTGGAACCAACGCTGGACTGATGCGGCAAAAGCAGCTTTAAGGACAGTTTAAGGGTCAAAACAGCTTAGAGACGTTCTGGGGGGAATTGGGCTTCAGGATCTTCCTGCAGCAAAGAGAGCTGAGACACGCTGAGGCACGTTTGACACTGGAAAAACCCGACAAACATGCACACCCGGGCTTTTATACAAGCGTCTCACGTCCCATGCTGATGATAGCTGTTGGGGTCATCTCTGTTTGATGTTTTTGAAGGATTTTACTGTGACTCACAAAGTCCACAAAAACCCACAAAACGGAAACACTAAGAAGAAGATGAGGCTGTTTGTGTGTGTGTGTGTGGGGATGGCAGTCGGTCTCTGAGTGACCTCAGACTGAGGAGACATGATATGGTGCACACACACACACACACACGCACACACACACCCACACACACACACACACACACACACAGCTGTGCTGCAGCAGATGGCAGCAGATGTTAGCTGGTCCCTCAGAGGGCAGAGATGTTCCTTACGCTGTCTGGAAACCATTTTCTGCCTCACTGGGGGTTCACAGAGTGTGTAAGCGTGAAAACACACACACACACACACACCCCATCTGAATGAATGAATGCAACACAACTGGGAGGTCTTTGAATGTACAAACCCCCCAGTGTTTTTAACATGTTCTTGTGGCATTTTTCTCACGATGAAGGACAAATATAAAGACAAAAGATTAAAACTACATTTCTGAGTATATCTTTAATTGTTGTGAATCAGGAATAGACAAAAATATCCCAAAGATGTTACGTAGAAACTACAATCTGCTCCATTCTGATCATCCACTGTCAGACAAACAGATCCATGAACGTCTTTGTTTTCCAAGCCATGTCTTTTTTGCATTTTTCCACTTTCTAATTATCCTGCGGGCCTGATCGAACTAGGGTTGTGCCGATGGACGATATCATCGTCCATCGTGATGGGTGACTGACATCACGATGGAGAGACCACCATCGTGATGCCACGCCCCCGCCACGATGCGCGTCGACACCATAAGCCGCGGTAACATGTACAAAATATCTTGATGGGATCAATGGTCGGATTAGAATCCAACCGTGTAGATGGGCCCAGAAAAATGTTTTCAGAATATAAAAACGTTCACTAAGGTCACACTTTCGGTCGGAATAAATCATTCGCACATGCGCAGTTTGAAAACCGGAAGGGGATACAACTTCCGCCGAGCGGCTTTTTTTCCAAACTTTATTGAATGTAACAATTCAATACAAAACGATAACAGCGCCGAGCGGCTATATATATTGACATGTCAGCTCGGTAAAATACGAGATGATCTTCTAAACGTGCTTTTAATAATGTTACGGTTATTATGAAACACCTGTTCGCTCATCATTTGAATTTTAATCCGTGTGGTCAGTGCTTTTTCTGAACGAAGCCAGGATTAGCAGTATGCTAACACGGGCTAACAACATTAGCTTTGGGTGGCGCTGCATTCTGGCTGCACGTAAACATGTAAGAATAACATCAGCCTTTATTTAGTCGGGACACGACTGGAAACACAAATCCACGTGATTGCTTGAATGTTTTCTAAGGACTGAGCGACATTTCTGCTTTGAAGCTCAAACCGCTGTGTGTGTGCTGACGATCCGAGCTGTGCTCAGACACACACTTTTAGACCCGGTTCTGAGTTCGGTAGCTAGTACCCCTAGAGCTGCGGGACGGATCGCAGTCTTAAATCTCTCACGCATACCGCTCATGTACCCCCCCCCCCTTCCCATCAAACACAAAGCTGTAAGTCCGCGCTCCGCCGGTCCACTTCGCTAGTTCAGTGCGGGAGCGGACTACTTCTTTTCTATTTTGTTTGTTACTTTTTCTGTTAAAGTCACTTCCCTCAGTTTATACTGGATCATCGCAGATTAACCATTAGTTGGGAAATAAAATGAAAAAAGCAAAATAACGAATAGCAGTTATATAAGAACGAAAAATGTAAAAAAAAAAATTACCCCCCCCCCCCCGACGATGTCATCGTCCATCCCGATGGTTGACAGCAAACATCGTCAACGCCCAAATTAGGGGACATCGCCCAACCCTAGATCGAACCAGCCGGTACCGGCCCGTATGACTGACACCCCTGGGTTCCAGGGAGGAGGGGTGGAGAAGGTGGAGGACTTGGAAGTACTTAAGGTCAACAGTCCACAACGGAGAGCAGCGAAAAAGGGGGAGAGGTGTGTGCAAGCATGTTGGAACAGGTGGAGGAAGGTTTCAGGTGTGATGTGAGACCGGAGTGTCATCGAGAATGAAGGACAGGTGTGGTGAGAGCAGCCATGTCGCTGGTTTACAGACTCTGATGCAGAGACAGAGGCAGAGCTGGAGGCAGCAGAGATGAAGATGCTGAGGTTTTTCTTTGGGACCGGGACGGATCAGGAATGAATTATTACAAAAGCAAGTGGAGTGATTGAGTTTTTCTGAAAGGACGCTCCTATTCGGCTGGGCTCCTCAAAAAAGAGGTCTAGTCTGTGACCAATTCCTTTCTTCAAGTCTTCAGGGTTACAAAGTCCTCACTAAATGAGGCAGGGATTCCTTCATAAACAACATGGACCTTTTGCTGGAGGGTTTAAGTCCAGTACCAGTAGGACTTGTTCCAGTGTCCTCAGACTGAACAGATCCCAGGAGTGACAGTCAAACTGAGCGAACAGTGGCATGAAAGAGTGAGTGAAGCACACAGGGGTCCGGAACTTTCTGCAGATTCACAGAGTTTGCGGGTTTATCGGTTGCAGCTGCGCATCCGTCTGCTGGCAGAGGCGGAGCGTGGAGAGGACTGCGTCAGCGGTTATAGCTCATGTATGTCCACTGTGTGGTTGGCTGCTTTGTTGGAGCCAAACACAAATCCTGCATTTTTATCACGTATGACCTTATGCAGGTGTGGACGACCGGTTTCAGCAGACAAGAACCCGAAGATCTGTTCTTCTGTTGCACAGAACCCGGTCCTCACAGTGAGCGGCTCAGCAGGCGGCAATCCTGCACAACGTGACACCGGGCTGCCTCATTACCTCCGTTTAACCTGCTGTGCACGCGCACAAACAAAGTCACAGACACACACTGCTGCACGGCCGCAGGACAGCGGGAACAGCATAGCTCACCCATTAACAGCTTTGTAATGCATTCATCCTCACACGCAGGCAGGGAGGCAGAAAACCCTGCAAGTCGGTGTGTGTGTGTGTGTGTGTGTGTGTGTGTGTGTGTGTGCGCTCATGCACGTGTGCAGCAGACCCGGGAGAGTGAGGTAATAAGTGCTGAGCTCCATTTCGATCTATAAGCCATCTCCTCTGCATTTAAAAATCGATGTAAGCAGCTGTGCTGTCTGCCTACACTGATATGCACGTGCACACACGTGCACGCACGTGCACACACGTGCACACACATGCACAGACACCAGAAAGAGCCTCACAGCGAGATAAAAGTCAGGCTTATTTAAGTGGAAACAACTTTCTGGCGTGTCTACGGCTGAACAGCCTCCTGCCTCCCAGTGAAAGCACGGCAGCATCTGCAGCAGCAGCTGCACCTGTCCACAGGTGAACACGGAGTTGAGCTCAATATGAGGCAGGAGATGAGCTCATCAAATGAATGGACCCAAAACAACGCCGGTCTAAAGGAGGACTTCATCCAAGAGGACTCGGAGTCCCAGAGGCAACAGAAGCCACCCGGTTTGGACTTTTTTACAGCGGTTATCCTGCAGAAGTGGGAGTTGGTTTCTCCAGCAGTTGATAAACCATCACAGCAAACCATTAGCTAAGTGTGAGTAAGTCTGGCTTAAATGCACTAGTGCATGCATAAAACTATAAAAAAAAGAGTCCGTCTGAGGGCTCTTGTTCTCTGCAGGTCAGGAAACAAACCGGGTCCAGACCCGACCCCCTCTCAACATTCCTGACGTACATCTGTCATGATGTTTAATGGCCAAGCTTCCTGGCTTCTCAGGGCAGAAAGGGGGCGTGTCCCCCCAGGTTAAGAAGGAGGAGAGGTATTTGGACGGTCTATGAGGAGCACAGAGCGTGGAGTGTGGACTGATGGACCAGGACTTTGGTTCTGTTGCGGTGAACTCTCACCATGGGTCTACCCACCTGCCAATCACCAGCTCAGTGGTCTTGAGGTAGAGTGACCTCCCTGTGACTGGAAGGTCATGAGTTCAAATCCTGACGAGTCGTACCAAAGACTCTAAAAATGGGATCCAATGCGCATTTTTTTAGACACTCAGCATTAAGGGGGTTGGATTGGGGGGGGGGTTTAAACCTCCATAAACCAAATGGTTCCCGTGTGCAGCTGTGTCGAAGCCCATCGAGACGACTGTTGTTGTGATTTTGGGCTATACAAATAAAATTGAATTGAATTGAATTGAATTGTGTCTGCAGCTCACTGCTCCCCCAGGGGAGGGGTCCAATGCACAGAACAAATTTAACACACCTAGGTGTGTGACGGATAATGGGACTTTTACTTTAACAATCAAAAAACACTTCCTGTTTGAGGAAAAAGAAATTCACCCTCATAATGATGTAAATATTTCTATTTTGATGTTGTTTAACATCAATGGAAAACTGCTCACTTCTACAACATGCCTCCGGTGGTCTTTGGAGGAACTGCAACATTGGGTGCTTGTGTCTGATTCAGGAACAGTGGGGGTTTGATTTCCACTCTCCTCTGAGCTGTGGTTGTGTGGATCACAGACACAGGTGGCAGGAATTACTTTCTTGGGGGGGTTAAGGTGGTTGCTCATCATCTGACAGTTCTGCTCAAAGGCCAGGTCTCAGCTGGCCTCACTCTGAGTCTGGGTTTAAACATGAATCCAAAGTGTGTCGGCGGTCTAAAAGAAACAAAAAACACAGACTTACAGTGGAAGTGGACATGGAGTCGTCCTCGGTCACCGAGTCCTCCTGATCAGGATGTGCTTCCTGGAAAGACACACACAACAGGTCACATTTTCACACCTCCTCCAGTGGTAACAAGTCCACAAGCAGACATCCCAGCAGGAAGTGGAAACAGGAGAAATACGACGGCCCGATACCAGCGGCAAACACAGACTCCTGCAGCATGTCTGCTGTGAAAACCCTTTCTGCTTCCAATGAAGCTCTAGGAAATGTCTGGTTCCACCTGAACCTTCAATGCCAATACAACGATTACTGGGATGGACACGTTTTGGTGGGGAACTTGTAATATGCTGAACTCTTGAGTCTCTTTCTGTTTAAAAACCATCAGAGTGAGAAAAACCAAAAGCGGCAGCAGAAAAGTCCTGAATGTTGAAGGAAAGGAAGCCAGAGTAAACATTTCAAAGATGAGGATTTGGTTTTGTCATGATTGAAGTGAAGCTCTTCCAATAGAAGATGATTGTGTTTTTTAATAACGACGCATAGGGTCAAATCATGTTTTCCCTGCAAACGCTTGTGTGGGCCGTGAAGCTTTTACGACATAATAAACCTCAAACCACACGCGTGATAAAGAGGTTAGACTTTGCATGTCATGTTGTGAAATGCTGAAGTTTAAATGAGAATCGTCTGTTTATCAGCAAACACAGATGAATTAGCATTATGTAAGGCAGAGCAGCAGCTGTTCCTCTGATACCAGCAAAAACTCATTATGAGAGCAGCCATAAAAGCCGTTCTGCTGACGGTTTGCTGTGCCAGAGAGCACGATATGGAGCGCTTCAGACCGTCTGCGCTGCTGAACGTCTGCGCTGCTGCCCGTCTGCGCTGATGGCCGTCTGCGCTGATGGCCGCCTGCGCTGATGGCCGCCTGCGCTGATGGCCGCCTGCGCTGCTGACCGTCTGCGCTGCTGAGGACGAATGCAGTCAGAGAGGAGAGCTTCTGCTGGCCGTCAGTAAACAGCATCTCAGGTTTTTCTCCTTGGGTCACACCAGGGGGGTATTCCAGGAAGCATGTTTAAACTACCCTAACTTTAACCCTGAACTCTGGCTGAAATCCACCTGAACTTGCTTACTCTGGGTATGTCGGTTCCAAAAGACCAGATATGAGTTATCGTAATTACGCTCGACTTGGTACCCCTGGGTTAATGCACGTGCACGGCAAGTACACAAAGACATTCTCAATGGATTGGCGATTTCCGGAATTAACATGGAAAAGCGTGGAAAGAGAGCGCTACACTTCAGTGAGACGGAGTCTGAGATTTTAATGACGGCGTATGAAGATTATACGCCCATCAAAAAAGTAACACGGCTGCATCATCAAAAGAAAGAGTTTCTGCTTGAAGTAGAAGAACAGACAAAGTAAACGCACGAGTTTCTGATCTTATGTTCATTGTGACGCATATATATAACTTATCCAACTTAAATTAATTAATTCAATTAGTAACAAGTAATTGAGGTAAATTTATTCAACTTAATTTCTTACATCTATCCAACTCTATTTTTTTTTAAACTCAAATGTACACATTTATCTAACTTAATGTCATTTTACTCCAATTCAATTAAATGTTTTTTATATTTTAATTTATTGTACTTCTTGAACTTTCATATGTCTAAGTCAGAGGCTGCAGGTATTCTCATTTTTATAACATTAAAATAAATGATACAGAGTGGATGTACAACATGAAGCATGAATTCATTTATCTCGACTCTAACTTTAACATCAGTTAATGTAAAACCTTTTGGCACTAGTGGTGCTAAATAACCTCATCCTCCTCTCCCTCCCTCTCACTCATGGTGCAGAAAGAATTAAACATAGTAGGATAAATAACTAGACAAAACAGATAAAGCCTCAAAACAGCTAAACAACTAAACACATTTGGTCAAAAATCCACACTTAAACCCGAATCCGTCCAGACAGCTAAAGGGAATGTATCCCACAATCCCTTGCGGTGCCGATCTAACAGCAGCACCAAAGTTACACCTACTTAATTGAATTAATTTGAATGAAAGTAAAATAAATGTCTGATAACTATGTGTTAATTTTAAGTTGACTGAACTAAAAAAAAAAGATTTATCTTAACTGAAGCAAATAATTAAGTCAGATCAAAGTAAAAAGTTTATCTTTCCAACATCCATATGTGGTCTTATCACCCTCTCATGGTGGAAAAAGTATTATCTGAGCTTCTTCATCCACTAAATCATCTTCAAATAGACACGCCATGCTGCTTCACCTCTCTGAAAACAAACTAACCTTCAACTAAACCTGCTCCAGACCAGGTTATGTTCAGAGCATGAGTTGCTATGGCAACTTGACATACCCTGAAACATACCTCCAAAGCTGAGGTTATCCACTTCCGTAGCCTCAAAGTTACCGTGGTAACTAGCATAACCTGCTTTCTGGAATACACCCCAGCTTTTACTCCCACAGAGGTTGTGTTGTTTTGAGGATCACACCTTCATCTCTGGCTTCTTAAGCAGCAGGGTTTCTCCTCTGGAGTCCTCCAGCAGGCCGTTTATTTAGGAAACGGTGTCAGAACCACGCCCATTAGACAGGGCTGTCTGATACCACTTCACACTACACTGTCACGAAACATGGAAGCATCTGATCATCAGGACGGTTTCCTCCGTCCTCGTTAAACGTTCACTTCTGCCAAAATGTCCTTCAACCGTCAAAATATGAAAAATAACTCCTGTAGGCTCCTGAAGGCCTCACTCGTCTCTCCTGCATCTCCACACAACAGCAACGGTGCGTTCAATGGCACTGTGCCTAGCAGGTTATTTAGACACAGACGGTTTTCACTAGTTAGAGAAATAATCATTGATAAATGAAAGAGATTGATCCGTCTACTCCACGGTCTGACTTAGCATCCTTTCCTGTTCTTTGGATAGGTCAGTTCTGTGTCATCTGAGGCTGAATGTGAAGAAGATGATCAAAGCAGAGACTAAAATTCACAAATCCATTTTCCATCAACCCAACTCCTGCATTGTTGTTGTTTTAAGGTGAAAAACTACTTTCACCAGCAGAACAACTATAATGTCAGAGATTTATCAATGAAAGTTCAGTTTATTTCACTATGTAAGTGAAAAGTGGTTTTCATAGACACATAAACTCGGTTTTTTAACCCATAAGAACTGATGGTGACATCAGTGGAACAGAAAAACAACAGAAATGGATTCTGTGGTAAAATACACATTATTTTATCTTTGAGAAAAAAGAGGTCTGGGTTCTTATGCCTTAATGAAAGTTTAAAAGAATAAAGAGTCATTGAAAGGATCACACAGGTGGGATCAGAGATCTGGGAGCAGACGAGCTTTCTAAACTGTTCCTGATCCAACCTCCAGCATGAGCCTGCTGTCACTCATTCAAGTCCGTCTGACAGAATCCGTCTTTGCTCCAAACCCCAGAGGCATTCAAACTGTATTTGAGGTTCTCCTCTGACTCGGTTTCCCTCCTCTCCATCTGCACTGCTCTGCGTTTATAGGCGTGTTCACAAACACCATCACCTAAAAAAAACGCTTTCTGTTCATTTATTCATGTTGGCATTCATAGATACAGGTCCAATCAGTCTGTTAAGACTGAATATTTCAAACTTGAACGGTGAATCTAACGGAAGTGGGTTTCCTGGTGAGACGGGGCTGCTGAGTCTCTGGGTCAGCAGACCTTCAGCCTCTGCATGAACTCACTCACATTACATGAAGGCCATATGGAGGCTTTGCACCGCAATGATCCAACATGTGAGTCTGATGAGAACCTGTTTTTAACACATTCATGTAGCATTTTTCTGATGATGGAGGACATTAAAAAAAATTAAGCTTCAAAATTGCATTTCTGAGTATTTCTTTATTAGAATTGTGGTAAATAAGGAGCAGATGAAAAAATCTTGATGGACAAAGATCTGATTTGTGATATAAAAGCTACAATCAACAGACCACAGTCTTCCTGCTCCGCTCCATTCTGATCATCCACTGTCAGACAGACAGATCCATGAACGTCTTTGTTGTCCTGGTCTGAGCTGGAATCTGGATCAGAACTGGACGGATGAACAGCTACAATACTGATCACCATTTTTGTTGCGCCGCTAATGTTAGCTTGGGGGTGTGAGGGCTGTAAGCTAGTGGGAGAGCGTGTAAATACAAGGATGATGGGAAACGAGGCGAGGCTTACTCCGTACCAACGGCCTCGCTCACAACTCAGAGGTGAATTTCTAACAAACTCCTGCCGCTCTGCAGAAACTATGTTCTAGTGAACGGCACAGGTTTTTGGTTTTGGGCTAAAACAACATCATGATGGAAGACGTTGAAGATGGATCAACAGATGATGGAGAGGGGTTCTGAGTCTGTATCCACCTTACTTTGCTCTCACATTCCTGTCTGCAGCTCCTGCTCAGACGTCTGCTTCCTGTTTGTCCCGTACAGCAAAGGAAAGCGCAGCGTATCGATTTCTGCCGACATCAGCAGGACGCTTCTGCTGGGAAGATGAAGGCAGGAGACGGACGGGGGTCAAACAAAAACTGCTCCGACTGCAGTTCCACACAGGAAGGCCTTTCAAACCGCTCTTCATCACAACCCGCGTCTGCAGGAGATCAGGCCGGGACGTCCAGATCCGTGAAGAACCGGGTTCCTCTCCTAAATCACTGCCAGGAGCTCAGCAGATCAACACATCAGCAGCTGGGAAACTGCAGGACTGACTGGACAGAAATCCCTCTAAGAGCACCAGAGGATGAGCAGAGGCTCTAAATCGCCGCTCAGCCGTTTACGCTGAGTGAGACAGGCCGGCACTGTACAGCCAATAATAGAAGAACGTCCAGATTCCTGAGGAGTCCCAGAGAGAGCTGGAGATCTGCAGCAGAGGGAGGCGGGACGGGCGGCCTGCAGAAAGCACGCTGTGCATCCACCAGCCTCCACGTCATTTCAGCCAAAGCAGCCCTGCAGGGAGGTGAAGCCGTGAAAACACTCCGCTTTCATGCTAAAAATAAACGCTGACATGGATTAAGACGCCAGCTTCATGGAAACACCCAGACCGGCAAAGTCACACTTTCTGGTTGGATCAGAAAACTCCACCCAAACTCCACCTGACCTGTGTGAAGAGAGACGGGAGAGGCGGGAATCCCAGCAGAAGACGAGGAATACAAGGCTGTGAAGGCTGCAGAACACACGCTGACAATAAAGCACGGCAGCATCTATCGTAGCAGCTTTACTCTTTAGGGAATCCTTCAAAATAAAGTTCATCGTCAGAAATGAGCTTTTGTTTTGTTGACACAACAGAGAATCCATAAGCATCCACTCTGGGAAATAAACCCTGAAATGTCTCTGACTTTCCTCTTCCCAGCAGATCCAAGTCAATCGAAACTTATTTCATTTGCTGGATATTTTTGTCAGATCACAACCTGAAACCCCAGAATCCATCATGGTCGCCCTCTTTAACACCAAACTGGAAAGATGTTGGCGTGCCGTGACCTTGACGGCGTCTGCAAAACTCCCGTCAAACGCTGTTAAGCATGAAACGTGCTGGAAAAGAACCTGAGAACCACCAAAGAAACAGGAAAGACGTCCATGCAAGCCAAGTTCCAACGTATGGAGGGGAACGCTGCCACCATGTCTCCTTTATGAGAAAGGCCTTTCATGTTATTAGAACAAAAACACAATACCAAATGAAATACTACACAATTAGCAATATTATAATACAGAACAACATGCCGCTCGATTTACTGCAGGAGGTGTAAAGAACTGACTAATCTGGAAAAAGGCTGAAAAGAAGAAGCTAAAGTCAAAGACAGGCGGATTCCCGCCTGACTGGACCTCACGAACCGCTACATGCTTAATACACGCCAGGCTGCTGAACGACACGGTGAACATTTGTCAGAGGAAATTGCAAAACATCTGTAAAAAAAACCAGAAAAGTCACTCTACAAAGTCTGGAAAATGACTAAATGCGCCTTAAAGTCCCACTCTGGTCATCTTTTGATGGGTTGTTATGATGATGATGATGATGATGATGATGATGATGATGATGATGATGATGATGATGTAGTTTTTAGCCAAAAACCCCAAAACCTGTCGTTTTCTAGGACATAGTTTCTGCAGAGCAACAGTAGTAAATTAGAAATTCACCTCTGAGATGTGGGCGGGACTGTTGGCACGGACTAAGCCTGTCCCGCTTCCCATCATCCACCTGTTCACACGCTCTCCCCTCTAGCTTACAGCCCCTCACACCCCCAAGCTAACATTAGCTGTGCTACAAAAACGGTGCCCAGTCGTCCGGTTCTGATCCAGATTCCAGCTCAGACCAGGAAAACAAAGACGTTCATGGATCCGTTGGTCTGACAGTGGATGATCAGAATGGAGCAGAGCAGGCAGACGGTGGCCCCGCCCACTGTAGCACCTGAGTCCCACCTTCAAGCTTTACCAACGACGTTTTTTCTTCTGCTCCTGATTCACAGCAATTTGAATGAAGAAATACTCCGAAATGCAGTTTTAATCTAATTTTCTTAATATATGTCCTCCATTGTGAGAAAAAAACACCAAAAACTCTTTCAGAGTCTCACCGACATAACGATGCTTGAAATCGCTGCATAAATTCTGACATGTTAACATTTTTTAGGAGTTTTAAAGCCACAAAACTCCCCCTTGAAGGTGAAATGATTTGCAGCATTATTTGGAACAGAGACGTCGCCGTGGTTACTCTCCCAGACAACATCCAGCACCGTCCAGCTTTGGGAAGGTTGGGCCCAAACACTTCAAGCTTCTGGGACGCCGCACACAGACGGCCTTTCCCAGAAGGCATTCTGCTTCTGAGCCAAGTACTGATGAAGGCCAGGATCACAGCCGAGCTCGGGGCGCCTGCAGGCCGTCATGGAGGACCGGAGCCTGTCAGAAGGCCGGCCTTCTGACAGGCTCCGGTCCTCCATGACGGCCTGACGGAACGTCGGGCCCGGCCTACAGGAACTCGGCCGTCTCGCACCAGAACCATTTAGTTGCATTGTCTTTTCAGCAAGATAATACCTTCAGCAGAAACTCCACCCCTGCCTTTGGTAACCATGGTAACCAAACACGCTGGCCGTCACCAGACATCCACGACGCTCTGCGTGATCCAGGCAGCACACATGTTTGGAGGCGGAAAACAACACGTGGAAATGCTAAACACGCCTTTCTAAAGGAAACTTTGCTTATTGGCGCCACGCTGAGAGGTGGCTATGGCCCCGCCTCCTTTGAACCGCCTCTGGGAGTCCCATGATTTATTCATGTGCACTACTTTAGGGTGAGTTAACTAAAAACTAGGAGTTAAACCATTTCAATGATTAATCAATTAATTGATTTCTATTCCTACGATCCAACCAGATCAATCTGTCTGAGGCTAAACCGAATCGAATCCGCCTAGAACCGAAAAAATAGTTTCAAAATCAGATAAATTGATAATCAATGTTGGAAAATAGAGTTTGGATTGAGTCGTGGTAGGTTTATCTGACCATAAGGTAAAACCGACCAATCACAGCAGACAACACACATGTGATGTCATCAAACACGGATCAGTCCTTCATTCCAGTCCAATGTGTGGACAGACTTTGAATAAAGTCATGGGACCATCCAGTGTCTAGAATGTTCTAAGAATGTTCCCTTTGGATTCATTGGATGTGGAAAAACAACTGTGGTGAACTTTAGGAAACTAACATGTGAATTGATTTGACATTCATTCTAGTTTACTTGTTTGGACACAGATTTCATTTCCACTTGATAATCTGGAAGAAATCCAAGAATCTGGAAAACGTCACTGTTCAGTAGCAGGAATATCTGTCTGAGTCTCACTGCTGGAAGTTTGGATGAAGATGATCTGGATCCATTTAGGTCAGAGAATCGGATCATTCAAAATGAACCAAAATAGACTATGAATTATGTCAGCGACAATAAAAAAGTTGATATTGAATCGTTACACCTTCACTAAAAAGGGTCAAATTAATCTGAAATATATTTTAAATCTGAATCGATTCCTGTTTGTCATTCAGTAAAACCGATTTACAAGCTGATGAAGTCATGAGGAGGGATTCCTTCCTCGACCTCAAACCGTCCCTAAAAACCATCATGACGGTCAGAGCTGTGGGGGAACAAGAGCGCCGGCTCTTCATCATCTTCCTCAGTGAGGACAGATGCCGTTCGGTCTGAAGGGAAGGAAGTTGGAGTGCAGCGTTTCTGTCACGACATGCCTCAGGAGGTCAAAGGTCAGCAGCACGTGCAGCTCACGGCGAGGGGCCGGAGGTACGCCGCATGCAGGCACGGGCACGCCGGGACCAGACAGCGGCGGCGACTCGGCCTGCGTGGGAATCCGCTTTGACTGCCGTGCCTGCAGAGAGACGGCGTCTCCAAGCAGACACCTCAAACAGGAAGTGGAGCCAGATGTCAGCTCTTCCTGTGTCAAGCTGCACGGCAGCCACGCCCCCTGATCTTTATCGACGCTCACAGACACCAGGAGGAGCAGGAGGAGCAGGAGGAGCAGGAAACCTCCCTTTCAAAGAACAACAACTACTCTAGCAAACCTCAAGAATGAGAAGGGATTCTGTGTTGTAGAGTGTCAGACGTGGTCTGGAGAGGATGAGGACGTTTTCTTCCTCATGTCTACTTCTGGTTCCCGTTAGAACCAAAGAGTTTTCAATCATCTGCAGACTGACGGCTTCTGCTGTAGGACTTTCATCAGAAACCTGTCAGCAGCTTCGTGGTCAACACCCACAATGCATCACCTCCATGTTGGCTTCTTGGAGTCAGCCTGGAAGGCCAAGATGGGGGGGGGGGGGGGGGGGGTCACCCAGTCCAGTTCTCTGCCCTCATTGCCTGCGTGCTCTGAAGCCAAGCATGAGCTGCCGTGCTCCTGCACAAATGATCCCAGCGGTGGATCAACACCGCCAACCTGAAGCACTGTGGCGTCCTGCGGCGTCCCATCCTTTAACATACCGGCTTCTGAAGGGCAATTTAGTTCTGTTTGGGTTCTAATCTAGTTTAAAGGACACCAGCTGACGTCGTCCATGATCCAGTTTCAGACATTAGAAGGGTTTTTAACGACGCCTCTGAGCGACTCGTCTTGGTTTCAACACTCGGTCCCGTTTCAGTGGATGAAGAGGCTAATTAGGGTCAATGAATTTGTTCCTCTGCTGGTTTATTAGCAGGCTGCGTTCAGTAATGTGACATTTGCTGCAGCAGATCACTCCACTGTAAGGCTTTTACTGATCGACCATGTTAGATCCTGGTGCATCCCCTGTACAGATCCTCTGTGCAGATCCTCTGTGCAGACGTTCAGACCCAACCATCCATGAACTCACCGACAGCACCAGAGCTCCCAGCTGATGGCTGTGGACGCTCATCCAGCGGCCTCTTCTGCTCTTTTATTTTGAAAGGGAGATTGTTATGAAAGGAAGAAAACGACGGATTTGATGTTGCAACATTTTCACACTGTGTTGCCTAAAAAGGAGAGCTGACAGCTTCCTGAGAAGAAGACCTCCTCTCAGGTCTGTCCACAGCTCCTGCTGTCTGGGCGGAGCCAGCAGGAGCTGTCCTGGAGGGGCGGACACCTGGGGGGGGGGGGGGGGGGACACCTGAGGGAACAGCTGGAGGAACAGCTGGATCAGTCTGATCCGGCTCTGTGATGTCTCGACAAAACCAGACAGATTTCAACCAATCACTGAGCCACACCGCTACAAATCAAAAGCGACAAAGTCAAAGTTTGGGTCTGTTCTGCGCATGCCCAGAGCGTAAACTTGTTCAAAATAGAGATTTCTGGAGGCTGTGGCGCACGTGGCTGCGCTGCCTCTGATCCGGATCAACTTAGACCGGTTGTTCGGTTCGGAGCATCATCCGGACCCCCCTCCGGGAGCCGCAGCGGAGCAGGCAAACTCTGGGTGTAGGTGGGGGGGCTCACCTCTCCAGAAGTGCCCTCCACGGGCATCTTCTGCCAGGGGTCCGCCAGCTGAGCCAGAGGCATCTTCCTCCTGCTCTTCCTCCTCCTCCCGCTCTACTTTCTTATTCCTCCTTCTGCCCCTGAAGCGTCGACCCTCTCCGTGACCGTCCGTCCGTCCGTCCTCCCCCCGGCTCTGGCTCCTGTCACGCCGGCAGCCCCGTTGCTGTGTCGGCTGGAACGTCTGAATCCGGACCCGCTGTGGCGCAGAGGCCGCCCCTTCCCCCGGAGACAGACGCGAGAGCAAAGACGCCCTTTCTGAGAAACCGCTCTTCCTCACTCATCGGCGCCTCTTCCTCCTCCGCCTCCCCTTGCCCCCACCCCCACTTCCGTTTTGACCCAATATGGCGGCCGGTGTCGGCTTACCTGTCCGTCAGAGCTTCACGTCACGCCTACGTCACACAGGAGGCGTCAACCTGAGAGGGGAAAGTCCCTCCCCCCGCGGAGCGCGAGCCAGGTGTGCGCGCGCATTTTTACACGAAAAGGGATCAATTAAGGTGACGGAAAAACAATAAAGCAGAAAAATCTAATGAATGTATTCATAAGTCATTCTAACTGCAAGAAAATAAAGAGTTTCAAGGAATAACAAGAAAACCTGACAAAAGTTTTCGCTGCGGGACAAACAGAATCTTCTAGAAAACGACCAGATCCGGTTCTTAAAAGAGCTTTTATGAGAAATGTAAAATCATCTCCAAAGAATAAAACACTAATGAATGGCGAAAATGCACATGAACAGCACAGTGACTGAAACCCAGGAGAAAAAACGACAGGAAAGTCAGAAAATGGGCCTCAGATGAGCTTCAGGCTGAATCTAAAAGTTTAATGAAAAAGGTGATCAACACACAACAACCTTATAGAAAGTGACACATTAAAGAGAGTTTTATCTATAGACTAAAATTAAATACACTGAAGCTTTTTTGTTTACAGTCGCGTTAATGTCTGAAGAAACAAATAATTTCAACAAGCTTATTTAAACTGGATTTTTCAGATGAATTTAACTGAACCAGATGTAACTTTAAGGTCAGACAACAAAGTTCGGTTTCAGCCACAAAATCTTTTAATACAAAGAATTGAATAAACAGATTTTTGAACAATAAATTACCCAATTATGAAGAAAATGTAAAGCAGTAAACTGTTCATACTCTACTTTTTTTGGGAAATATTTATTCACATAAACTTAAGGGTGAAGGTATGCAGGTATACAGATGACACCTGCTGGCAGAAAATGGAACTGCAGATTTCTTTACATCATCCTAACTAATACTTTACGTTTCTATTTTAGTCATTAGCCAAACACATCATTCATGAACTTCAATTTATTATATTATTTGACTTTTAAAAATAAATTAAGGTTCTGACCTTTTATCCCCAACAGTCAACAGAAATAAAGAACAGCTTACTTTTTTTCAGATTTATTCTTAGTTTGGGTAATTAAGGAGAAATAAATAATAAATATTTTCATAAGATCAATAACAATAACCCGAAGTAAATATGAGATGTACCTACTGATGTTTTTAAGTTCCTTTACAACATTTTATCCATTAAAAAACCTTGAAGTCTCCGTCTGTCGGTCAGGAAGATGAACATCTTTGGAATTTATCGTCTCATCCAAGTGGAAGTTTAAGTGTTTATGAACATAACAGGAAAACAGAGACGATTCTACACACAAGCTCCAAAGCTTCCATTTGACCTAACATGTGAAGAACAAAAAACATTTGGGATTTTTTGATGGTTACCATGACACTTAAAATGGAGCAGGAATGGAAAATGAACCGCTGGAAATCTGTTCTTTAACGACACGAAGGAAAGATTTCACAGCTGCAAAGCAGCTGTGAAAGAAATGCTGCCATTACTGCAGCTGAAAAGAATTATGGGACGCTCAGGACTTCCTGTCCTGAAGGAAACCAAAGAAGCACCTTTATTTGAGCAGCACATCCTGACCAACTCCCACCCATGTCTGAACTGAAAGCAGACGCTGTGAGCAGACAGCATCCGGCAGAGACTCTCATTATGAGCCGAGTTTGGAGGGAAAAAAGGAATAAACTCCAAACCCTGAAGGTGGATCTCCCAGCAGGAATCAGGGTCACCGTGGTTTGATCTTCAGACCCAGCCTGAGCATCTTTCTGAGCTTCCATGAGCTGACACTGGCTGCATTCCTCAGGAGAAGGTGGTTTTGCTGCATCTCCCAGCAGCAGGTAACTTTCTCCAGCTGCACTCGGCTCACACCAACCGCAGGAACAGACATATGTTTCTATAGAAATCTATACGTAAAGAAAGACGGGCAGGTTTCAAGTAGAAGCTAAAGTCTGGCGGGGGTGCAGAGCTCCTCCCGTGTGGAAGCCTCCTGCTGGACTTCAGCTGACGGACTTGAGTTTGGACCAGGGGTTCGTCCCGCGGACCTCCAGCGGGGGCTCGTTGTGGAAGATGTGGTCGCAGAGCTCGTCCAGCGGCGGCTCCGGGTCCAAGGTGGCAAACTGAGCCGCCTCCTCCACCTCTTTCCTGATGGCAATGTCGATTTCCTGACGGAGACAGGTTTCCCATCAGCCCCTGCTGCCATCCGAGCTTTTACAGACTCTCAGTCTGGAAGGAGGCGTCCTCACCTTGAACTCCTCCGCAGACGCCATGTTGTTTGCCAGCATGCGCTCCTTCAGCATGGAGATGGGGTCGCTCTTGCTGCGGACCTCCTGGATCTCCTCCCGCGTGCGATAACTGCGAGAGAACAGACGACGGCGTGAAAACAGGCCACAGCAGGGTTGTAAACACCAGCCGGACCCGGTGACCCACCTGACGCCTGGGTCGCTCATGCTGTGTCCGTGGTAACGGTAGGTCTGCAGCTCCATCACAATGGGACCCTGAAAGACAGCGGCTGAAGCCATGACTGCTGAACGACAGCGACCTGTACTCTGCTGCTCGTGGGGGAGTCACCTTTCCAGCTCTGCAGTGCTCTGCAGCAAACCTCGTGGCCTCTCTGACGCACAGCACGTCCATGCCGTCCACCTGCAGAGGAGAGCGTGCAGCCGTCAGTCGCTCGCTCGGAGCTTCCTCTGGTTTGTGTGCAGTATCATACATGAGCATCAGACAGCTGGGAGCATGCTCACACCTGTAACTGCCAGGGGGGGGGCGGCGAGCGCCTCTCCCCGTCATACTTTAGGTCTGTTTGGGCCAGCTGCAGCGCACAGATGCTGCAGCGGCGGCCCCGGACCGCCACGCTCACACAACACCACGAGGGTTCTCACTCTGAGTCCCGGGATGAAGTCCCCCCTCTTGTAGTAGTCGGTGCTGGCAGCCGCCCGCTCCACCGCCGTGCCCATGCCGTACTTGTTGTTCTCGCAGATGAAGATGCAGGGCAGCTTCCACAGAGCCGCCATGTTGAAGGTCTCAAAGATCTGGCCCTGCAGGGGGGGGGGCAGCAGACATGTCTCCCTTTTGGTCACAAAGCTTACAAAAAAACAACGAAAAATGTTTTTTTTTTTACTCGGCAAATTTCCTAAAAACTCCAAACATCCAAGATCAAATTAGGGATCTGATCATAGATGGCGCTCTCACCTGATTGGCCGCCCCGTCTCCGTATAGCGTGACGCACAGCTGGTTGTTGCCCTGGTAACTGCAAGCCAGAGCGATGCCTGCCCCCACAGGAACCTGAGAACAGCAGGAGGACGACAGGTCCGGACCCGCGGCTCTGATTGGCTTACAAAGGAGGTGTTCATGGGTTTACCTGTGCACCAACAATGCCGTTGCCCCCGTAGAAATGAGGGGCGTACATGTGCATGGAGCCCCCCTTCCCTTTGGCCACACCTCCTTTACGACCTGGGGTTTAAAAAGCAGCGGTGAGTCTGCAGACACCTGAACCGACCGGCGCGTCTGTGCTGGGTGAGCCCCCCCCACACACGTCTGTGCCGGGTGAGCCCCCCCCCCACACACGTCTGTGCCAGGTGAGCCCCCCCCCCCCCCCCCCCCCCCCCACACACGTCTGTGCCAGGTGAGCCCCCCCACACGTCTGTGCCGGGTGAGCCTCCCCCCCACACGTCTGTGCCGGGTGAGCCCCCCCCCACACACCTGTGAGCTCAGCGAGGATCTCTTTGACGGACACGCCGCGGGTGTAGGTGAACCCATGAGCCCGGTACGCCGTGATCAGGTGATCGGACAGGTTGATGGCTGCTTCAATCCCTGCAGCACACGCTTCCTGTGGAGACGGAGGCGGGTCAGAAAACTTTATTTATACGATTTATGAAACAAAATCAAAAAAAGCATCTCTGAACAGATTCATTTGGTTGTTCCTTTCATGGTCAGAGTCTGATAATTATGTGGGCGGGGCTAATCTAAGACTCATTAATCTGGATTTTTTTTTAGCTTCATTTGCAGTGAGACTGTAAGTATATTAATAAAGTAAACCCAGAAGGTTTTTGTTTGCTCGACCGTTTGGGTCAGCAAATTACCCATCAAAACACAAACGGGTTCTTTAAAAATCAAATCTAAATCAAATCTAAACCCGTGTCGTCTGGACGCCTGGCGCTCTGAACGCCTGGCGCTCAGACACGACCGTCACAAACGTTAGTGTTCAGCTGCTCAGACCGCCGCTCCTGTATGAACAATTCAAACGGAAACAGTTTTCATTTTTTATCTCAAGTGTGGAAACGAAAGGTAAATCCTGAGAGGTCTCCATGTTTGATGCTCGTTCTCAGACACAAAAGTTATGCTTAGTTTCCTTTCCTTGAACAGCATCAGTTACAGCCGAGTTAAAAAAATGTTTGTTGGGTCTCAGCTGTTAATCAAATGCTGTTGAGCCAGAAAAACGTGAGGTGAAACTGATGCCCAGCCCCGACATGTGCGTGAATAAAAACGACCACTATGGCGTTCTCTCACACTTCCTGTTCAGGTCTGGCTTTGATGAGGACAGCTGTAGGTTGGTTGGTCAGTGAGGCTGCAGAAGCCAGCAGATACCTGTCCATCGTAGAGGTGGCAGAAGCCTCTGATGATCTTCTGCTTGTACAGCTGATCCGCCTTCAGCTCCATGCGCCTCACAGTCTGCATGGTGTGGTAGTACTGCAGGCCCTGCTCCCTCGTCAGCTCCGCCCTCAGCGGCGGGCCCTCCTCCAGACGGTGCAGGTCGCATTTCTACTGGAGATAAAGCCCTCTGCGTCACACACGAGCACGCTGCAGGAAACCCTACTGCGCCTGAAGTCAAGGCCAGAAAAGACTTTCTTTTGGTCTTTTCAGTCCTGTTGAGACGGGGAGACTCATGACAGACCATCACAGCTCCTCCAACCATCCAGACGCGGTCCAGAGTCAAACAGTTTGGCTTCACCAAAGCGAATCATCCAAGCACACTTTCTTGTAGTGACAGCCAAACCACCACCAACAGCAGATACTTTCCTTTCAAAGTGGTATTTATAATGACACAAAAGATATTTGAACAGGTTTAAAGTTCTTTTAACTCCTTTGTGTTGTTGCTGTTCGGTCGTCACCGATGCACACAGGCGGTTTGGCAGAGATGACACTACACTGTCTTTTACCCAGACTTTGTTAGGGAATCGAACCCTGATTTCCAACCAGGCACTTAACCAACTGAGCTATCCAGCCGCTACACTTTTCTCAAAAAACATCTCAGTAAAGAGTTTGTCTTTTACTGGTTTTTGGTTCAGTTTTAAGGATTTTACTTTAAAGCTAAGACTTATATTCACTGTCTTTGTTTTAGAAACCAAACTGTAGATTTCTGTTCTAAGAAAAATCCTGGTTTGAGATTCTCATGAGGATTTATTAGAATGGATCGACTTAGATAAGATCATATTCTCCTTTAGTTCTTATTTTGCTCTAAAATGGATCATTTCTACTCATTAAACTAGTTTTTGTCGCTGTAATCCAAATAAAATACAATAAGGTTCATAAAACTCAAACATTTTCTTAGAAATAATAATAGAAATACTTAATACGGTAGAACAATCTGAAGTCATTGCTTTTTAGCTAATGTTTCCTTTTTGAATGAAAAGAAAAGCTTAATCAATTATTGAAGATGGTTGAAATTATTCATGATTTTTTCTAATGAAACATAATTTTACACTTTATATTTTTAACTTTTTATACTTGATCAGCTTTTGCTATGAAGATTTTTGAAACAGTGTTGTGTCTGTTTAACTGATATATAATTTTTAATCATGTACATGATTCTTATAATTAACATAACCTGCATTTATTTTATTTTTCTTATTATTTAGATAACTGATCTGCATTTGCCATGTTGATTTCTCAAATAGTTATTTTTTACATAGTAATTAAGTAATTCATCTTTGTGTTTTATTGATACCTAAGGATTCTTAATTCTGTCTGATAAAGTTATGAACCGGATAATGATAAATCATGTAACAAAATGGTTACGGTAGGACAGGGGTGGGATTATACAAGTTCACTTCCTTCCACTCCCTTTTTCTAGCAATATTTAATATTATGTCTAGTTTCAATGTTTTTGTTTGATTGCTTGAAATAAAGCATTTCAAGTCAAAACTCTGGCTCTTCATTTGGATCTTGTTGAATCTGCATGGACAGATCTTTTTCTCAGGATTGACGTCATTTCTCTGTTTTTAAGGCGACGTCTTCATGCAGTGCATCACTTCCATCTGGTAACTCAGCACCATCTAGAAATATTCTGTTGATTGAAGCAACAACTGCACTGATGGGTGACATGAAGAGAGTCGTTCTCAGATCACAGACCGTTCATGGCAGCAGCTTGGGTTCCAGCTCACCTTGATGTCAAAGGTCACCTGAGGAGTGAAGTCCGTGAAGGAGCGGGCCACGACCACGCGGGCAGCCTGAGGACACAAACACGCCATCAACACACAATTCCAGCAGCTACACAACACAAACAGCCTCCATGCAGGGCAAGAGAGGGGCTGATCTCCACAGCAGGGGGGGGGGGGGGGGGGGGTTAGTCAGGCAGAAGGTGAAGTTCGAGTCTGCTGGTTTCCTCACAACCACAAACCCTCATCTAAAGAGTCATGTGGGTGGGGCTTCCTTTAAATCTATGCAAAAATCAATTCCACCCTAAAAACTCATGTTTTTCATTTGAACTTGTTTGAACCGGAGTTTCTGTGGTTTTACGATAAAAGTGACAACATGTTTAAATCTGAACTCAAGTTTACAGTGGGACAAACGGGAAGAGCAAATCATCTGTAAAATAATCTAAATGAGCTAAAAGACTGCAAATGAAAGTTCCCACCATGAACTGTTAGTTCATCCTCATCCTCATCATCCTCCTCATCACACTTCAGGAGCAGAGAATCCAGAAGATTCTGTTAGTGAATTCACAGCTTTGATAGAAACTCAGAGCATGAATGACTGAGACTCGTCCACCACAAGCTGCTTCTCTTTCACTGAAAGGTTTTCTTTCAGCCACAGAAGCGCTGGTTAAATTCCCGGCCCTGTTAATGAGCAGACAGAGAAACAGATGCTCCACAAACCCGTGCTGGTTGCTCTGGCCGGTCGGTCTGGATGCTAACTAACTGTTCTGTGGAGGCTCTAGTACTGACTGCTGCTGGATTTTCTGGTTGTCTCTGGGTCTGTTCCAAGGCGGCCGGCGCTGACGGCGGCGGTGAAGTCAGACTGACGTACTCTGACATGTCGCTCAGCAGCTGAGGAACACAGGAGCCAACCAATCAGAGGAGAGCACGGCTCGGCGCAAGCGGCTCTACAGAGACTACAGGAGGAGGGGGCCGCTACACAGGGACCCGGCAGAGGAGACGACAAACACCTTAAGGGGGGGTCTGTCGTCCACACACCACCCCCCATGAGTGAGGAGCAAACCGGAGCAGAACAAGTCCGGGGTCGGCTTCAAAGAGGAGTCTGGAGAAACTCAGAGGTAACTGTACCAACGACAATCACAGGATCTGGAAAAAGTATTCAACTTTTTTATTATAAAAACAAAAAAAGCCCAGAAGCAGAAGTAAGAATCATTGGTTTCACCTCACTGAGCCAGATGTTCTGGTGTTTGTATGAATGATTCCTGCTTCTCAGGTCTCCTCTATGCCGTCGTCATAGAGACACTACAGAAAATCCTTCTCTCCATCATAGGTGTGTTTTGAAGTACTTTATATATGTTGTATATATTTTGAAGCTTTACAAAATATTAATTGTGGGCTTTTCTGTTTTCTTTTTTAACTGATTCAAACCGTGAGTTTTGTGATCCTCGCCATAATTGGATAGATTCTAGAAACATGATTGATCAAACTTCACCCAAATCGACACTCATTGGTTCTTCCAGGCATGACAAAAATGTTTAGTAGGTTTTGTTTTGTACCTGTAGCCTGAAACTGGAAACCTGTATTAACTGTGTGCAAGTTACAAAACATAACGTACAAGAACAAAACAAAAAGTTACAAATCCAAAACTAAAGTCCAGATTCTAGCTCCACACTTATGTGGTTCTCCTGAGTTTTTCTGATTTTCAAACCTTTCCTGCTTGTAATCTTTATCACACTAACTGTTCAGATACTTTGTGCTCTTTTAGATACTTTGAACAGGGGGATTAAGCTTTTCTAGAACGTGGAATTCTGTGCGTCTTAGTGCAGAAACCATCGACTTGCTGGTGTGTTTACAGTCAAACTGAAGCTTCAGCTGCTGCAGACATGAGGCTCAGACAGGACAGGATTCTGCTAAAACCTTCACAGCAGTCAGTCACACGTCTGGAGATGAACGTCACATAAAATCGCTGGGGGACGCCATCGGGACAGAGGGAGGAGGGAGCAGACATGGGCAGCAGCTTACCTCCGGCACTGTTTGGGGTCCCTACAGTTCAGGGCCGGGGGGAGGAAGAGGAGGGAGAGAAGAGAGATGAGCAGGGATAGTCGACGGCTTTGTGAAGAATGAGGGATGGGAAAAGATGGAAGCATGGAGACTCAAACATCAGGGTCCCTCAATACTTCAAATACAAAACCAGGGGTTGACATAGCCCAGAAATTTGCACTGGCCCACAGGGCCAGTAGTTTTTGAAACTTACTGGCCCTGCCTGAAAGTTACTGGCCCGACACCGCGCACAGCGAGACCCGCCGCTCTGCAGGTGCTTGCAACTTTAGGGGGGTCTGTGGGCATGCCCCCTCGGAAACTTTTAATATGGTACAATTTGGTGCATTCTGGTGACATCACTTATTTCTACACTTTTCAATGACTGAAAATAGACCATATCAAACTTAAATCTGCTCTAGTCTGTTTCAGATGTTTTGAAGAGAGCACTGCAGTGTAGTAGGTAACACTAGTTCAGAAGTTTTCATGGTGCTTCTAACGGCAAATATCGCAATAAATCATAAACCTTAAATGTGTTAAAACAATCTAATGGCAGCTTGAACCATTTAACGAATCAAATAAATCCCTTAATGCATTTGACCAATCGGATGGACGCCTTCACATTGTTGACCAATCAGATGGAGCCCTGTTATGTTAGATGTTTGTAACCTATGTCAACGTGGGTCATTTGGAGTATAATTTTTAAACTGGGAATGGTTATTTGGTTATTTTGCTGTTTGTTTATATACCGCAAATTATATCGTTATCGCAATTTTAATCTCTGATATCGCATATCGCGAGTTTTCCTCATATTGTGCAGGTCTAACAGATCATTCAGCTAACTAGAAATACTTACTGCTTACAGTGTTGTAAAGAAAAACAAAATTAAGTAGTTTAACATTCTACTGCATTTGAGTCTGAGATTCAGGTATTTGGAGTTGCCTTTAATTCTTTGACATTCAGCTTAAAGCTTAGTGGATACAGTTTCATCTTCAATGCATTCATTAAATATCTTGCTGTCCATACTACTAATTATACCCACTACTCCATCCAACATATTCCTATCTATTCCTGCCATGTCTTCCACATCTCTGACATGCTTCAGTCTCTCTTCAGTGACGGTGTCGGATTTATAATCAAATGTAATAATAACCCACTGGCTTATGCCTTCGTTGTTGCTGTTTAACATTGTTTTGTATTGAATTGTTACATTCAATAAAGTTTGAAAAAAAAAAAGTAGTGAGCGCGTGCCGCGTGGTGCTCGGCAGTGAAAGCCGCGCGCACAGGCGGGAGAGAAGGAGAAGTGATCAAAGGTTTCCCATAGAAACCCTTGAAGTCTGAACACAGGACTAGCAGAAAAACTAAATTATGAAGACGAGGTAAATCTACACGTTTTCGCAAAATTTACTTTATTGAAAAAGGTGAAGAATATATAAACCGTTAAATATTTTAGTGGCCCGAGCGGACAAGTGAAAAGTAAAGTCTTGTGGTCCGCACTGCTCGAAAAACAGGACCGGGCCAGCGGACAAATGGCTATGTCGAGCCCTGCAAAACTATATATATATTTAAAAAAAAAACAGATTAATGTTGACAACTACACACAAATTAAAGAGTTTGCTAAAGCTTCAGATGATGCCTAAAGACTGTAAACCTTTTGTTTACAGACAGAAGTGCACCAACTATTACTGGAGCCCATCTGGGACTCCACAATGACTTCATGCAAAACTGAGAATCATGTCTTCAACTGAATGGATTTAAGAAAGAACTTTGTTGCAAATTTGCATTTATGTCATGGATGCTGATGCTCTTATTTGTTAATTTCTATGAAACAAATGGGACTACAGGAATTCATATGTATCCTAATTATCTTAAATTCAGACAGCTTTAAATGTGAGCCTTTACGAAAATTTAACAGTTAGGAGGAATGGAGGCCCCGCAGATGATGAAGCATCGCAGCTACAGCAGCAGAGCACCAACAACACAGCAATAATAACGCACTGAAAGACGAAACCAAAAGAAAAACGACGAAGAGGAGCAGAAGCCTGATACACGCGGAGTTCCCGTCTGACCTTTAGAAGGCCGCTAACCACAAACGGCAATTAATAGAACACAAGTAAATGAAGGACTAGCCACTAGCTAACTTCTTTAGCTGCAGCGTACAAGGTCAGCCCTGGACACGCAAACCCACTTCAAACCGGATCTCAATGGGACACCAAACCACCCAGAACCCGAAACACTCACCACGTTCCTGCCCGTCATCCGGCAAAGCGCGTTGGAAATGATGCTCAACATGGTCTTCATGCTAACCCACAACGACCGCCTCGCGGGGCTTAAAAGTGTTGAGTGTCCGCGCAAGAACCGGGTCCGGGAGGAAAACTGGAGCACAAAACATTCGTTCCGCTGCAGATATGGTGCGCACGTTTGATCTACTTTGACCTCAAAACGTTCAGAAAAAGGTCATCCCAGATACAAATACAATTTAAAAAGTTAAAACAAATTAAATATATATAGTTGTAGGTCTATTGTGCGTCGTTTCATTTAATGTGACACTGAAATTTACAGATTGAATTCAAACCATCTGTAAATTGAGTTGAATGAAAGCAGAAAGAGTTGAGATAAATATATTGTTTTATTTTTTTAAAGCAAAAAAAAAAGTAAGCCTTCCACCTTTGGCACCATAATAGAATAAATTTTAAAAAATGTGCGTAGGAGCAGCAGTGTGGTATAAAATATAACATACAAACTCCATTGTTGTAACATTACACTGCAAAAAATGGACAAAAACTAAAGCTTGGAAAACAGCCATCTTGATCGAGTGTCAGACTCAGCAGACACTGCGCTGTAAACATCCTCGGCAAAAAAATGAAAGTCCAACAAAGCGCCTTTCTTGGTATAAAAGCATATTAAGTGCAGTCACTTTCCTCAGTCGGTAGCTGAGAAAATCTTTGCAGATCATCAGGGGTGCACGGTTTGGTTGAAGTGTCTCTTTCCATCCAGGTAGAGCATCGACTCTGAGAGACGCACAAACACAATCAGTCTCCGCTCTTCCTGCTCACAGGCTCTGATGTGCTGCGACTCACCTCCATAAGTCTTGGGAACAATGTGAGGAACTTCGGCTTCTGAGGCGAAGGTGTAGTGGAAGATGTTGGTGGTGCTGTGCTGGCGGGTGAGAGGGTCAAAAACCTCGCTGTGAACTCTGACCTGGATGTACTGATCCTGGGTGTAGCACACCTGAGAAACAAACGCACAACAGCAAATTTGTCTGAGTGACTGCGTTTACACAGGCACTGCATTGACATGAAAAGCAAAATGTGGATAAAATCATGTTTGCTTGTACTGCAGTGGAAGGAATACTTGTGTCCAGTCAATATCTCCACACTATTCCACTGCTATGCTGATCACACGTAGCTCTATCTGTCAACTCCACTCTGCCCTGTACTTCCTTCACATCATGTTAGGCAGAACTAAGATCCTTATCTTACTCTACACCCAATAAAATGGAATTTCTTCTCGTCTGCACAAAATCCATCCATCCAGTTCTCTGCCTTTTAAATCTGGTCAGCATGTTTTCACCTCCGTAACATCAACCGCCTCACTTCTACTCCACAGTCTCCACAACAACTGCAGTGACTTTTGTAACCCCCTTCTTTCCAGCCTCCACGTAAGCCCATCCATCAACTCCAACTGATCCAAAATTCCATTGCCTGGATCCTTGCTAGAACCTCCCTCCACCACCACTTCACCTCTTTTCTGCTGCAGCTCCACCAGCTCTCGGCCCGTCACAGAATCCACTTCAAAATCCTCCTCAAATCCATCCACAGCCCAGCCCCGCCCCTCCCCTACCACTTTGGCCTCATCAGGATTGCCATACAATCCCACCACCTAAGGCCCAAATAAAGGTCAATAAATAAATGATCTCTCTGCCCAACAGGTCTCTTGTGCCCAGATTCTCCCCAACAGTTACGATGAAATGCAGCTGAGAGTCATGAAACCATCAGAGAGACAGTGAGTTTGGTTTGAACAGATGGCACAGAAGTTTAACCGTCACACCACATAAGACATGTAAACATTTAAATGACGCTTCAGCTCTGCAGTGATACCAGTTTGGATCATCTGAAAATATGTCCCCTAAATTGGCAGTTGACGATGTTTGCAGTCAACCATCAAGATGGACGATGATATCGTCGAGGGGGGGGGGGGGGGGGTAATTTTTTGTTATTATATAATTATTATTCGTTATTTTACCTTATTACTTTATTTCCCAACTAATGAGTCATCCGCGATGATCCAGTATAAACTGAGGGAAGTGACTTTAGTGACTTTAACAAAACAAAAACAAGCAAAATAGAAAAGAAGTAGTCCGCTCCTGCACTTAATTAGTCAGTCAGGTGGACGGTGGAGCGAGCGACCGCGTCTGAGCAGAGCAGATGGACTCATAACTTTGAGTTTGAGGGGAAGATGCTTTGTTACGTGTGGGAAACTAAGGACTGTGATCCATCCCGCAGCTCTACGTGAACGAGCTACCGAACTCAAACCGGGTGTCCCGGTAAAAGTGTGTGTCCCGGGCGGAGCTCGGTCGGACCGTCAGGTCATACAGCGGCTGGGGCGGGGTGTGGCAGAAATGTCGCTCAGTCCTTAGAAACCATTCAAACAATCACCTGGATTTTTGTGTTGTTTTGTCGTGTCCCGACAAAATAAAGGCTGATGTTATTCCCACATATTTACGTCCAGCCAAGATGCAGCCTATCCCGCATGGATTTATGTTCACCCAAGCTAATGTTGTTAGCCCGTGTTAGATAACTGCTAATAAGTTAACACGGGATACTTTCCGGCTCCGTTCTTCAACAGAAAAAGCACTGACCACACGGATTAAAATTAAAATGATGAGCGAACAGGCGCTTCATAATAACCATAACATTGATAAAAGCACATTTAGGGGATAATCTCGTATATTACCGAGCTGACGTATCTATGTATGTAGCCCAGGGCTCCAGACTGCGAGCAATTGGTCGCATTTTGCAACCAAAATTTGAGAGTGTGCGACTGAATTTTACATCCAGTCGCAAATGCGCGACCAGTAAATTTGCTTCCCCCACCCTTCGTATTTTTTATACATTAAACGTGGAAGGGGCACGTCAATGATCAATGAAATAATTAATGAGACGCAAGCGCACACGGACGCAGGCAGACACACACTCGCGCACATACTCATGAAACGCGAGCACGTACACTCTCGCGTGATGCCTGTCTGTGAGGCGGCCACTGCGTGTGAGAAGAATAGGGAAAGCCACTGTGAGTGGCTAAAATGCGTGTAGGGGGAGGGGCCTAGAGATAATCGAGTGCGCGTAAACATCTGTGGGAAGGAAACGGAGAGACAAATATCAAAACCTGATATGTGCGTCTGAGCTATGAGCAAGCGAACTATTGATTCGTTCTTCCCACCTGCGGCTAGTGTACCAGTGCCAGAGTGTACAGCAGGGGTCTCAAACTCGCGGCCCCCAAGATGATATTTTGCGGTCCCCGCCTTAATATGAAGGTTTAATGTTACTGCAGCCCGCCAGTTTATGAATGACACTTTTTCATTGTCGTGCGCGAAGCTGACCAACCAATCACAGTGGGGTATATGACTCTTGGGGGCGGGACAATGACAGGGCTTGAAAGCAGGACACCTGACAGCCCCCTCCCCGGACCACACTAAGGAGTTCCTTACTTTCCTTTAGAACGTATTTATTCGCTTGTAATTTTCTAAATACATGCAGTCCGTGCTGAACTTTTCTCTGGGCCGCACAGAACCGGAGGAAGGTTTAGGTTTTGGTTACGGTTACGGCGGCGCAGAAAACGGTCCTGCGCGGTTGTTACGGCAGCACACCGCTCCCGCGGGAGTCGGGTCAGCTGAGGAGAATAAATGTCCCACACCTACATGCGTGACAGCTAACGGGGCTTGAACTTTAAACACGCTCGAGCAAAAAAACATTAGTTTTAGACACACTGAAAATACGTGGGGAAAATGCAACGATAGACGTGTTTGAGATGAACCAGCACCTCGCCTAGATCGTTGGGGAGACCGGGGGGGGGGGGGGGGGGGGGGGGGGGCTGTGAGATGAAAGCGAATCTGCAGCAAGACTGAAGGAGGACAGGAAATTGGAGTTGTCCTTAACATTCAATTTAGTTTTAATATTCTTCTCCCCCTTAGTATGATCTGTGTTATTATATATTTTATGATTATTTTAATGTTTTGTGATGTATGTAGCCTTTTTTTAATGAATTGGTATTTTAAATTATTTTAATTAATCACTCCACTACAAAAACCATCAGGACACATGTCCCATAATGCATTGTTTTGTAGTCTGTAGGGCAGCTTTCAGTCAGTTCAGTTTCCAGCTGTGTCCGGGTAGGTTTGCCCCTTGCTCCCACCCCTTTCTCGATTGACAGTTGATGTTGGAGCAAAAACAAAAATATATGTCACACACCAGGTGATCTGTGCAGCGTTGAGTTCACCTGGGTGATCTCAAACATGCTTATTGTGCATCTTGGCTGCACCTATTTGGTGTCACAAAGATAAATTTGTACTGTCATGACAGTGATGCTTTTGTTTTGTTGCATCTTCAAAAGTGCAGAATAAAATGTGACACTGAATTTGAAACAGCACATTGTAATTTCTGCATCTATTATTAAAGTATTTATTAGTAATACAGTGGAAATTAGTAGATTTGGTTAGAATGTTGATTTACGGTATGCGCCCCTAAATTTTCTGGTTGCGCCCCTAAAATTTTCAGTTAGGGGCCACTGTGCTCCTAGTGAAAAAAGTTAGTCTGGAGCCCTGTAGCCGCTGGGCGGAACTAATATTCTTTTCCGGTATACTACTGCACTTGTGCGAATGATTTATTCCGACCGAAAGTGTGACCCATGTGAACGTTTTTTTATAAACTGAAAACGTTTTTCTGGGCCCATCTACACGGTTGGATTCAAATCCGACCATTGATCCGATCAAGTTATTTTGCACATGTAACCGCAGCTGATGGTGTCGACTCGCAGTGTGGCGGGGGCGTGGCATCACGATGGTGTCTCCCCATCGTGATTATAGTCACCCATCACCGATGTGTGCCGATGGACGATACCATCGTCCATCGGCACAACCCTAATCTGAAACACCAAAGGGAAACGGACTGTCAGAAGGGCATTCAGTAAATCTCCTCCTTTGAGTCCTGAGCTGAGGGTCAGATGATGGAACAGGCCTGTTTGCAGCCTGGTGTCTTCTGCAGGACATGAGCTTCTGCAGTGATGTGCATGAGGAGGCGGTTGTTTCTGTGGATGGTAACGTGTGCGACTGCAGCACCTGTGAGGACAGCAGCAGGAGGGAGCCGATCTCCACGGGTTTCTGAAAGAGTATGTCGTCCACAGCCACCAGAGTCGGCCGACGGCCTCTGCAACAACAAACCCTTGTTGAAGCAGTCAGACAGGCTTCCCTGCACAAACCAGTCTGTGTGCGGTCTCACGCGTAGGAGCAGGCGTTGGCCCAGCCCAGCTCGTAGGCCTTCCTCATCAGAAAACCTCCAAAAATCCTGTTGAAGATGTTCCTCTCCTGTTCACAGCACATACAAGGGCAGTTGCTGGGCAGCTGACGCAGTCCAAAAGGAAACTCTCCTTCTGTCCGGATTGTCTCACCTGAGGGTGGCAGATCTCCAGACCCTTCAGCTTGGCGTCTTCCATCCATACAGAGTTTGGAGGCAGGAGTCTGCTGCGGAAACTGACAGTGCTGAAGGAGAGGAAGACAAACGCAGATTACAGGATGCCAACAGGAGGAGGAGACGATACAGAAGGAGAAACAAAGAACAAGAAAAACAGATCAGGCAGAAGAAGAAAAGCATTTAGATGGAGAGGAAGCAGAAGAAAGAAATAGCTTTTGAGGAAATGAGAAGTAAAAGATTTAGATTTTTAAAACATCATTTTGATCAGGGATCACAGATAACAAGAAGAAAACAAGAAGAAAAAGAAATAGAGAGAAACAAGGAGCAGAAGAAGAGGAGGCAGAAAAGATAAAGGAAGAGAACAAACAGGAGGGAAAAAAGAGTAGGAAGAGAAGCAGGAAGAAGAAAAGAAATGAGGCAAACAAAGTATGGAGGAGGATGGAGGAAGAGGAAGAGAAGAGAGAAAAGAAGGGAGTAAATAAGAAATCAAAAAAGGAGGAAAAATAAAAGAAAATAAAGATGGAAATAAAATGACAAGAAAAAGGAAAAAGAAAAAAAGTATAAGTGGAGCAGAAGAGATGAGCAAGGAAAAAAAAAAGTCTGACACATGTTCACGTGGAAACCCACAAATTCTGTTTTATCAATGCAAATGTCAAATTTAGACAGAGTGACAGTAAATAAATCATTAGATATTAGTCCTGAGCAAAGACCACAGGGATCCTACTTGGAGTCCAGAGTGTTGAGGAACAAGCTGTGGACAATCTTCCTCTCCTCGTCTGTGGGGGCCACCTTCAGCAGCGACGCCGTGCTCAGCTCCACTCGCCGCAGCTTATTGGCTGTCAGTGCAGAAGGGGGAGGAAACCTCAAGCTAACTTCAACGGCTCGTCTCTTTATCTTCATCGCTCTGCTTTACCTTCGCCTTCCTGCAGGAGTTTCTCCTCCTCGGGCCCCTCAGCAACCAGAGGATTCACAAACGCTGCCCTAAAAACAGAAGATAAACACAAACGATGCCAGTGTGTGACTTTTTCAGGAGAAACGTCACACGTTAAACGTACAAGGACACAAACAGATGCCTCAGAAAGACATCTGAGCATCAATGGGTTAAAGGACTGAGGTTGAGGAAAAGACAGGTTTGTCTGAATTCTCTCACAACTCATACACATTTTTGGGTGGGTCCAAGTCTACAATTCCAAAATTAAGTGCCCAGGAATTTTTCCAGAAGTTCCTGAGATAAACTATTGTGCATCAAGGTTCACTAGATTGGAGAATATGGACCACAATGCATTGCAATTGAACAATTTATTTTTTGAAAAAATGTTTGTACTTTTTTTTTACGTTTTCCTCTTCAGAACAAAGTGGATCATAAAAAGTCTTTGTAAAATGTTCCTACTTATTAGGATTTTCCTTTGGCAAGTTGATGATGTCATAGTTGCCATTTAAAAAAAAAAGAAAAGTTGTGAGTATAGTGTCCAGGAGCACTGGATAGCTTTTTTTAGGGGAGATTGCCACAGATTTTTCCCATACGGAGGTAAAAGGTTATTACTCTTCTCTGAACATTCCTCACCCTCACAAACTGGTTTTTGAATCTGATGTTTCTGTGATGGTATATTTTAGCGCTGTTGTGCCTCCTTAAGCTCCTTTAGTTTGCTTTAGTTGTTACTGATTCCTATCCTCCAGAATATCAATAAAAACCTCAATATATGAGCTTGGTAATGCTTTTAGTGATAAGAATCAGATATTTCTCACATATGGGAGAAAATTAGGAAACACTACGAAAATCAACAATTTTCATTGGGAAAATAGGTCTTTAAATATCAAAGTTTTATAGATGGAAGGCAAATAACATACAAATTTGTGCAAAAAAGGTTGTGTTGATCTAAAATAAAAGTCTAATTTGAAATCTCTCACCTCTTGTTCTGAGGGTCTCGTGCCACCATGACAAATGTAGCGTCCAGGATGGGGGCGTACGCTCCGTCCTGAAACTGCAGAAAACACCACAAATGAGACCAATTCCAACTGGTTGGAGGACAACAACATGGCGTCCAGACATCATTAGCTGGAACTGAAAGTTCTTTATGAAAGGAATAAAACGTTGGTAAGAGTTTTAATAAAGGGGGCCCACAATTCTGAAAACTTGTAGAATTTCTGTTTGTGACTAAATATGTCTGGAAGCCATACTTTCTGCAGACAGGTCCCCTTAATTCAGCTGATTTTTGTGCCTCTATGGCTTCCTCTAGAGCTGGACTCCTCCCCAAAACCTGCAGATGAGCATCTACCTATGACAAGAACTTTTTACCCGAGACAATAGCATCTACCTGAGACAAGTGCACCTACCTGAGACAAGAGCATCTACCTGAGACAAGAGCATCTACCTGAGACAAGAGCATCTACCTGAGACAAGAGCATCTACCTGAGACAAGAGCATCTACCTGAGACAAGAGCATTTACCTGAGACAATAGCATCTACCTGACACAGAAGTATCTACATAAGACAAGAGCATCTACCTGACACAGAAGTATCTACCTGAGACAAGAGCATCTACCTGAGACAAGAGCATCTACCTGAGACAAAAGCATTTACCTGAGACAATACCGTCAAACTGAGACAGAAGTATCTACCTGAGACAAGATCATCTACCTGAGACAAGAGCATCTACCTGAGACAAGAGCATCTACCTGAGACAAGAGCATTTGCCTGAGACAAGAGCATCTACCTGAGACAAGAGCATCTACCTGAGACAAGAGCATCTACCTGAGACAAGAGCATCTACCTGAGACAAGAGCATCTACTTGAGACAAGATCATCTACCTGAGACAAGTGCATCTAACTGAGACTATATCATTTACCTGAGACAAGAGCATCTACCTGAGACAAGAGCATTTACCTGGGACAAGATCATCTACCTGAGACAAGAGCATCTACCTGAGACAGAAGTATCTACCTGAGACAAGATCATCTACCTGAGACAAGAGCATTTACCTGTGACAAGAGCATCTACCTGAGACAATACCGTCAACCTGAGACAGAAGTATCTACCTGAGACAAGATCATCTACCTGAGACAAGAGCATCTACCTGAGACAAGAGCATCTACCTGAGAAAAGATCATCTACCTGAGACAAGTGCATCTAACTGAGACAAGATCATTTACCTGAGACAAGAGCATCTACCTGAGACAAGAGCATTTACCTGAGACAAGATCATCTACCTGAGACAAGAGCATTTACCTGAGACAAGAGTATCAACCTGAGACAAGAGCATCTACCTGAGACAAGAGCATCTACCTGAGACAAGAGCATCTCCCTGAGACAAGATCATTTACCTGAGACAAGAGCATTTACCTGAGACAAGTGCATCTACCTGAGACAAGTGCATCTACCTGAGACAAGAGCATCTACCTGAGACAAGAGCATTTACCTGAGACAATAGCATCTACCTGAGACAAGAGCATCTACCTGAGACAAGAGCATTTACCTGAGACAATAGCATCTACCTGAGACAAGAGCATTTACCTGAGACAATAGCATCTACCTGAGACAAAAGCATCTACCTGAAACAAGTGCATTTACCTGAGACAAGAGTATCAACCTGAGACAAGAGCATCTACCTGTGACAAGAGCATCTACCTGAGACAAGAGCATCTCCCTGAGACAAGATCATTTACCTGAGACAAGAGCATTTACCTGAGACAAGAGTATCAACCTGAGACAAGATCATTTACCTGAGACAAGAGCATTTACCTGAGACAAGAGTATCAACCTGAGACAAGAGCATTTACCTGAGACAAGAGCATCTACCTGAGACAAGACCATCTACCTGAGACAAGAGCATCTACCTGAGACAAGAGCATCTACCTGAGACAAGAGCATCTACCTGAGACAGAAGTATCTACCTGAGACAAGTGCATCTACCTGAGACAAGATCATCTACCTGAGACAAGAGCATCTACCTGAGACAAGAGCATCTACCTGAGACATGTGCATCTACCTGAGACAAGAGCATCTTCCTGAGACAGAAGTATCTACCTGAGACAAGTGCATCTACCTGAGACAGACGTATCTACCTGAGACAAGTGCATCTACCTGAGACAAGATCATCTACCTGAGACAAGAGCATCTACCTGAGACAAGAGCATCTACCTGAGACAAGAGCATCTACCTGAGACAAGATCATCTACCTGAGACAAGAGCATCTACCTGAGACAAGAGCATCTACCTGAGACAAGATCATCTACCTGAGACAAGATCATTTACCTGAGACAAGAGCATCTACCTGAGACAGAAGTATCTACCTGAAACAAGTGCATTTACCTGAGACAAGAGTATCAAGCTGAGACAAGAGCATCTACCTGTGACAAGAGCATCTACCTGAGACAAGAGCATCTCCCTGAGACAAGATCATTTACCTGAGACAAGAGCATTTACCTGAGACAAGAGTATCAACCTGAGACAAGATCATTTTCCTGAGACAAGAGCATTTACCTGAGACAAGAGTATCAACCTGAGACAAGAGCATTTACCTGAGACAAGAGCATCTACCTGAGACAAGACCATCTACCTGAGACAAGAGCATCTACCTGAGACAAGAGCATCTACCTGAGACAAGAGCATCTACCTGAGACAGAAGTATCTACCTGAGACAAGAGCATCTACCTGAGACAAGATCATCTACCTGAGACAAGAGCATCTACCTGAGACAAGAGCATCTACCTGAGACATGTGCATCTACCTGAGACAAGAGCATCTACCTGAGACAGAAGTATCTACCTGAGACAAGTGCATCTACCTGAGACAGAAGTATCTACCTGAGACAAGTGCATCTACCTGAGACAAGATCATCTACCTGAGACAAGAGCATCTACCTGAGACAAGAGCATCTACCTGAGACAAGATCATCTACCTGAGACAAGAGCATCTACCTGAGACAAGAGCATCTACCTGAGACAAGATCATCTACCTGAGACAAGATCATTTACCTGAGACAAGAGCATCTACCTGAGACAGAAGTATCTACCTGAGACAAGTGCATCTACCTGAGACAAGAGTATCTACCTGAGACAGAAGTATCTACCTGAGACAAGTGCATCTACCTGAGACAAGATCATCTACCTGAGACAAGAGCATCTACCTGAGACAAGAGCATCTACCTGAGACAAGATCATCTACCTGAGACAAGAGCATCTACCTGAGACAAGATCATTTACCTGAGACAAGAGCATTTACCTGAGACAAGAGTATCAACCTGAGACAAGATCATTTACCTGAGACAAGAGCATTTACCTGAGACAAGAGTATCAACCTGAGACAAGAGCATTTACCTGAGACAAGAGCATCTACCTGAGACAAGACCATCTACCTGAGACAAGAGCATCTACCTGAGACAAGAGCATCTACCTGAGACAAGAGCATCTACCTGAGACAGAAGTATCTACCTGAGACAAGTGCATCTACCTGAGACAAGATCATCTACCTGAGACAAGAGCATCTACCTGAGACAAGAGCATCTACCTGAGACATGTGCATCTACCTGAGACAAGAGCATCTACCTGAGACAGAAGTATCTACCTGAGACAAGTGCATCTACCTGAGACAGACGTATCTACCTGAGACAAGTGCATCTACCTGAGACAAGATCATCTACCTGAGACAAGAGCATCTACCTGAGACAAGAGCATCTACCTGAGACAAGAGCATCTACCTGAGACAAGATCATCTACTTGAGACAAGATCATCTACCTGAGACAAGATCATTTACCTGAGACAAGAGCATCTACCTGAGACAGAAGTATCTACCTGAAACAAGTGCATTTACCTGAGACAAGAGTATCAAGCTGAGACAAGAGCATCTACCTGTGACAAGAGCATCTACCTGAGACAAGAGCATCTCCCTGAGACAAGATCATTTACCTGAGACAAGAGCATTTACCTGAGACAAGAGTATCAACCTGAGACAAGATCATTTTCCTGAGACAAGAGCATTTACCTGAGACAAGAGTATCAACCTGAGACAAGAGCATTTACCTGAGACAAGAGCATCTACCTGAGACAAGACCATCTACCTGAGACAAGAGCATCTACCTGAGACAAGAGCATCTACCTGAGACAAGAGCATCTACCTGAGACAGAAGTATCTACCTGAGACAAGTGCATCTACCTGAGACAAGATCATCTACCTGAGACAAGAGCATCTACCTGAGACAAGATCATTTACCTGAGACAAGAGCATCTACCTGAGACAGAAGTATCTACCTGAGACAAGTGCATCTACCTGAGACAAGAGTATTTACCTGAGACAGAAGTATCTACCTGAGACAAGTGCATCTACCTGAGACAAGATCATCTACCTGAGACAAGAGCATCTACCTGAGACAAGAGCATCTACCTGAGACAAGATCATCTACCTGAGACAAGAGAATCTACCTGAGACAAGAGTATCTACCTGAGACAGAAGTATCTACCTGAGACAAGTGCATCTACCTGAGACAAGAGCATCTACCTGAGACAAGAGCATCTACCTGAGACAAGAGCATCTACCTGAGACAAGATCATCTACCTGAGACAAGAGCATCTACCTGAGACAAGAGCATCTACCTGAGACAAGAGCATCTACCTGAGACAGAAGTATCTACCTGAGACAAGTGCATCTACCTGAGACAGAAGTATCTACCTGAGACAAGAGCATCTACCTGAGACAAGAGCATCTACCTGAGACAAGAGCATCTACCTGAGACATGTGCATCTTGGCTTCAATGGATGTCTTGCCCACCCACGACACGTGACCCGTGAACTTGATGTCGCAGTCAGGATAGATTATGTGCTGCCTCATGTCTGAGGACAAACAAAGACCTCAAACAAACAAAAACATAAACAAATAAACAAACAGTGAGGTTATTTTTGACTCACCAATCTTGTCCACCAGGGCGGTGACGATGGACAAAGGAGACCTCTGCAATGCCGGGTTGTAGGTGTGAGAGTATGAGATGAGTACTGAGGATGAAGAGGGTGTTAGTGTGTCACAGTGTGAAGCGTCGTCTCTGACCTGATCAACTGATACCTGCTAAACTGTCCAAGTCCTCCAGGATTCTGCCAAACCTGAGATGAAACACGAGAACTGTTAGAAAACATGCAACCATGTTGGTTCAGAGATTTTCAGTAACAGCCTTTTGTCCTTTAAGAAAGAAAATGTATGTGTTTGGAGGTATGCTGATGACACTCAGGTTATCATGCTCCGAATCAAATCAAATGTTTATTTTTTTATTTAAAAAAGCGCTTGTCATATCTTGCCCAACTTGAAGCGCAAATCATGTTTTTTCTAATTAACAAATTCATTCAGGTTTAAATTAAGCAGTAAAGCTTTACTATCCCACCATCTCTGGCTGTTGAAAAAAAGATAGTATTTGTGACGTAAAAATTTGCTGGACGGGTCACAAGCTTCCTGCTCTGCTCCATTCTGATGCATCCACTGTCAGACGAATAGATCCACGAACGTCTTTTTTTTCCTCGTCTGAGCTGGAATCTGGATCAGAACTGTACAATGTTGTTGTCAATTTAGTTTCAGCTCCAATTTTAGGCTAAGAGTGTCAGGGGCAGTAAGCTAGTAGAAGAGCATGTAAAGAGATGGGTGACGGGAAGTGAGGGCGGGGTTGTTCCACTTTAATGGTCTCACCCACAACTCAGAGCGGACTTTCTGATAAACTCCTGCTCCTCCTCCTGCAGAAACTATGTCCTAGAAAACTACAGGGTTTTCTTAGCTAAAAACTGCATCATCATGATAGAAATATCATTGGAAACACTGAAAATAGTTCAACGTGATGATCGGAGTGGGGCTTTAAATGTTTTATCGTAGATGACTTTGTGACTCCAAAGGTTCAGCACTTTGTTAGTGAGCTGCTGTGTGTAAAGTGTTGCATGATAAAGTTGGCAGGTGGAGGTCGGTGGAGGTCGGTGGTGCCGGCGTTTGCTGACCTGACTGTGTTGTGGAAGGTCAGGTACTTCTCTCTGAGTTGCGGCTCAGAGCCCAGAGGGAGGTGAACCTCCAGCCGGCTGTCCTTCATCTTTTTGGCTGGAAGGTCGCTTTGAGACCTGGCCAACATGGACGACAGCGAGGCGCGGTCTGCCATGGCCTGCTGATGGTCGCTGAGAGGAGCAGCAAAGCTTTACTATTCCACTCTGAGTGCACAAACTCCTCTAACAGTTTCTGAATCATATACACACAAAATGGGTTTTACATAGTTTTCAACAATTCTGAATAGAATTTAGACATAATAAATTTGGTCACAACAGCAAATGTTTGTTTATTACCAGCTATGCTAATGTGAGTAAAAGTTAAGTCCTCCTGAGATCTTTGATACAGACACTAACAACCACCGATGGCGTCTGATTGGTTTTCTTCTGATTGTAGAGTTCTAATGAAGCGGTGCTGTTCTTCCATTTTTATCCCAAGCATTTAAAATTTTCTGAATTGTCGGATTGAGATGCTGTTAATTCTCATTCACATATTAAGGCACATTTTACTGGAGGTGACAGGAGATGAAAAACACGAGGATCGGTACCTCCAGTTGGTTGAAGCTCCAACGATTTCTCTCAGCTTGTTTCGCACTGAAACATAGGGAGGACACCGTCACACACTTCATCAGAAGCTGGCGTCAGACGGACAGACAACATCAAAACACAAAGAATGGGAGCAGAAAAGAGTCCAGCTTCACTGCTGCAGGCGAGAAGTGCGACAGGTCTGAAACAAGCAGCACCTCACATGCAGAAGTGCACCTACAGCCAAGAATAAGGGAATGACAGGGAGGTGCAGACAGGTTTGTTGTGGTTTACCAACACACCGTTTGACACGTGTAACGGAGGACTTCCTGTGGAGACAAACACAGTTTAAAACCACCGAAGTCCAGAACACATTCCTGCTGGACGTGACACACAAAACAAAGTCATCATTATTATTACAAAAATCAGTCTGAGTTGATAAACTCGCTGAGTTTATATCTGAATTTTAAAATTAAGATATTGATTAAATGAATCGCTTTCCTCCTGATTTCTTTGTTCAATGCTGTGATTGAAGGAAATCATGTGGCTCTAAACCTCAAACAGCATTCATGTCTACTGGAGAAATGAAGACACGGTTAGATTCTGGCCTAAAGGCTGTGAGAACGTAAAACGGAGGTTCCTGATTCCTGCTCCTGCTGCGTGTGCCGCTGTGGACCGGAGAAAGAGGCCTGATAGAGCCCGAGCTTCACAGGAGAGTCTGGATGCTTTCAGGATCTTCTTCTGGTCCATAAAGCTCCGAGTCTGAGGTGTGCACGTGGAGCTCAGAATCACCATGGCAACGGGCCAACAAAGAAAACCGCTGGCACCCAGCATGACCAGGGAGAGGAAGACCTTTGTTTTGGGATGAAGATGAGGTGATGGGGTCTGACACACAGGAAGAGCGGTGTGTTCATGCAGGGGTTGACATAGCCCAGAAATTTGCACTGGCCCACAGGGCAAATATGGTGCAATTTGGTGCATTCTGGTGACATCTAGCACTTATTTATACACTTTTCAATGACTAAAAATAGAGCATATCAAACTTAAATCTGCTCTAGTCTGTTTCAGATGTTTTGAAGAGAGCACTGCAGTGTAGTAGGAAACACTAGTTCAGAAGTTTTCATGCTGCTTCTAATCACTGCCATTTCACATTTGTTCCTAATCAATAGTTAAGAAGTTTTATTGACTTTTTTGCCCTGACTGCCTTAAGGTTCTGCTTTTTGTTACTGTTGCAAAGTTACATTTACTTTTTAGTTACATTAGTTACCTAATTAAATTAAATAATTGAAAAATTAAATACAATTAAATTACTGAGATCATTCAGCTAACTAGAAATACTTACTGCTTACAGTGTTGTAAAGAAAAACAAAATTAAGTAGTTTGACCTTATACTCCATTTGAGTCTGAGATTCAGGTATTTTGAGTTGCCTTTGATTCTTTGACATTCAGCTTAAAGCTTAGTGGATACAGTTTCATCTTCAATGCATTCATTAAATATCTTGCTGTCCATAGTACTAATTCCACCCGTCACTCCATCTGACATATTCCTATCTATTCCTGCCATGTCTTCCACATCTCTGACATGCTTCAGTCTCTCTGCAGTGACGGTGTTGGATTTATGATCATCGCGGTGAAAAACCACCAGGGGGCGCGCTGATATGTGTGTCAGTTTAAATATATCTGCCTAAAATGTAATAATAACCCACTGGCTTGTTCCTTCGTTGTTGCTGTTAAACATTGTTTAGTATTGAATTGTTACATTCAATAAAGTTTGAAAAAAAAAATGAGTGAGCGCGTGCCGCGTGGTGCTCGGCAGTGAAAGCCGCGCGCGCAGGCGGGAGAGGAGGAGAAGAGTGATAAAAGGTTTCCCATAGAAACCCTTGAAGTCTGAACACAGGACTAGCAGAAAAAGTGAATTATAAAGACGAGGTAAATCTACACGTTTTCGCTAAATATACTTTATTGTAAAAGGTGAAAAATGTATTAATTGTTAGATATTTTATTGGCCCGAGCGGACAAGTGAAAAGTAAAGTCTTGTGGTCCGTACTCCTCGAAAAACAGGACCGGGCCAGCGGACAAATGGCTATGTCGAGCCCTGTCATGGTTACTGTGGCTGTGGCTTCTCAGGAACAGAACCCATGAGAAAGTGGCATGAAAAAAACCTTGTCAGAGATGAGAAGAACCCCTTTGAGAAGAACTACAGATGGAGAGGTTCTGTTGAATTCTGTTAAGGATGGGTAAATAAAAACGATATTCTAAATAAAACGTGTTTCTTATTTAAGACTGAATGAAACAGTGATGCCTATATTTCTCTGTGCAGAAAGACGCCACCAAATAAAAATTCAGGATGTGGGGGGGCGGGGCTTCTTCCTGAGAGTTTTCACGTGTCAGGTGATCATCAAACAATAACTGGTTCCACTTTAGTGTTTTATGACGGTGTAGGGACCAAAAGTATTCGGCCTGCAATAACTGATCAGGGTTCTGCGACTAATGATGACGTCACGCTACAGAAACACCGCTTGGACAAACTACGCAGCGTCGAGATCTGGAAGGGCTCTATATTTTCTTGTGACATGTGTGTAACGTGTCACAAGAGGGAACTGGATCAGCACACAGAATGTGATGGAGAACCTGTGTGTGTGTGTCTGATGTTGACGAAATAAATAACACAAAGATATGTGAGAAGACTTGAAACGATTAGTGAGAAATGGATCAGAGAAATTCCATTCATTGTGGTAGATGTCTGTAGGAACCTTCTGTTTATCGACACCATCAGCTGTGAAGACGTCTCCATGACAACCTGCTTCAACATCACTGAAGTGTTCTGACAGCTCCTGCAGACTTGGCATTAGGAGGAACGTCAAGTTAACCCGCCTAAACCCGGTTAACCTCACAGCTGTCAACTCAGGCTTAACAAATCCTGAATCAGAAATGGTTTAGCTAAAGTTCAAGTTCAGGACATGGACTGGATCAGAGAACTGGACTATTTTAAACATTCCACCCTTTAATCGAGGCATCTGATTGGTCAGTTTATAACTTGAATAACTTTCACCACAGAAAAAATTTCATGAAAAAAAATGAGGATTATCAAGAAGATGTTAGAAAAATGTATCAGAGTAAGAAAGGTTCTTCTGACCAATAGAATGACTGAGTAACAGCTGTTTATGTCTCTATAGAAGTCTATGAGAATTTGGCTTTTGAAACCAGCAGGTACTTCCTGTTTGGAACGGGAAAAGGGAGGGCTTATTCAGTCCAGTTCTCTAATGCAGTCAATGGTTCAGATTCAACATAATCAGTTTCCACTTTATTTGTGTGATATCTAGTGGTATAAACTGCAACATGAAACACCAGGAGCTTCACTGCTGAAAGTCACCATCAAAGGAATCAGGATCTATCTGGGGTTTCGTACCGTCAGCCGTGGTGGGCGTCTTTCCATGTTTGGCTGCCACACCGGAGCAGAGCGATCTGCCCGTCAACGGCAACCGTGGCAACAGAAACCTGCAAAAGAAACACAACAATCAACTGAGAGAGGACTTTAACATCGGTGAGTCCAGCACATTCATGCCCATCATCCAATCCTTCAGCTAAATGCTTTGATTACACATCGTCTTATCAAACTACGAACCATCAGTCTGTCGAATAGAATCCCTGGGGAGTGATCTGTTGTTGTCTGATTTGTTTGTTTTTTTATACTGTTTTTTCTATCCTGTTCTTACGTCTTCTTGATGTTTATCTTTATGTTTATTGATATTTTACTCTGTTAATTTATTATTGACATTTTATTCTGTTATTCATATTTTTAACCTTGTACAGCGACCTTGGGTGACCTGAAAGGCACTTAAAATAAAAAATATTTTCTATTTGCAAGCAAGTAAATGCAAGATAGACGGATATGATAGAAGGTAGTAGCTACATTGTGGCTTTGGAAATGACCCGGCGTAGCAAACCCTTAAGTGACGAGGAGTAAAAAGAATGTATGCTGAAAGTAGCTGACATTGTTTGTCCAGAGAAAAAGAAAACGTTTGAAGAAATACGTCTATCAAATGATGCAATTACTAGACGAGTAGAAGATCTGCAGGATGCAACCTCCAACCACAACTGGGACAACATCTGGAGGGCCTGGTTAACTGTACAAATGACACTTGCTCATTCAAGTTCTTAAAAACAACTTGATCTGTCTATCCATTGTTTTCACCAAAATTGTCCCCCTAGTCTAATGTCAAGTTCTTAATTTAAAAATTAAGAACTTCAAAAAAAAAAATTGAGAATCGCTGATTTAGATCCAGATTCCAGCTCAGACGAGGAAAACAAAGACGTTCATGGATCTATTTTCTCTGACAGTGGATGCATCCGAATGGAAAGGAGCAGGAAGCTGGAGGCCCAACGAGTGCATTTTCTACGTCACAAATAGTACAGCGCGTTTTTTTGTGTCTGCTTTTGATTCACAACAATCTGAATAAAGAAATACACAGAACTGCAGTTCTAGTCTTGATATCTCTATATATGTCCTCCATTATGAGGCAAATGCCACATAAACACGTGAAAGACACTATTTTCATCAGATCGGGTCTTTAAAACATTGAGAAACTTTCTACTCTGATAGATCTAGACGCTAATGTGAAATTTCAGGACACCGATGCTTCAAGTTTGAACTATAATAGACTTTTGGTTCTTTTCTTCAGCACTAAAATTCCTGTTGCTTGATAAAAACGTGAGTTGTTCCTATTTCTGCATCCTTGGTTTGTCCAGCCTTAGAAGTAATGACCTCATTAAGGTTGGAATTCAGTCTTCTGCTCAGAAAATGGACCATTTATGGCTTTTTTCAAAGGACTTGAAGGCGTATTGAGCAGCCTGGCCCGACTTGGTTTGCGGTCTTTTGGGCCTCCAGCAGGTTTATGGTTCTTTTTTAATTAATTGTAGCAGTTTTTGGGAGGATTATATTCTAGAAACGTTATTAATGTATTCGGCTGATTTAACATTGACTGGAGCAACTAAAGAGCCTTCCTAATGACATTTTTGTCATCTTTAGGACTAAACTTTCAGTGCTCCAACTAAATCTGCAGCTGAAGATTTTTTCACTCCTTCCAGCTTCAGCCGTGTCCACCTGTATCAGCTGTTTCAGCTCAGACAGGTGACTTCCGGTGCTTCTCTTCAGTTGTCAGTCATTCTCCCGGCATCCTCGCGCAGGCTGGGCTCTAAGGTGCGGGATTCGGGGGGAGGGGGTCTCTGGCTGGGTGTACCGCACCCTCAGAGCCCACAGGCAGGGTCCGGCTGACCCCACCCTGGAACCGACTCATGACGGCAGCTTTATATCAGTAAACCACGGTGGGACAGACTCAGAGAAATTAAATCCCGGTGAGGAGCTTTAGCTAGCAGAGCGGTGAACGTGTTAGCATCGCGGCTATGACAGTCACGTGACGTTCACGGCAACCCACACTGACCTCGCGGAGAGCATCGCGGCAAATTTAACGTTCCGTGTGCAGAGGAGCAGCAAAAACTCCCGGAAAATACAATGAACCACCGGGGAACCACTCTTCTGTCAGCCGGGAATGTGGCAAAAAAGTGACCGCAGAGGAGTCTGTGCAAACTCCGCCCACTGGCGATGACGCAGCACCCGACTTTGCACAGTGGACTTTGTCCTGGGTAGTGTCTGTCAGGCACATCAAGCGCCTTCCACTTTTAACCAGTTTCAGTGAACAACACAAAAAACTGAGAGCATTAATTAAGCAAATATTAATAAAGAAAAGTGATGTTTATTACTGTGATCATCAAGTCTGAACAGACCAACTACATCAACAGTTATGAATAATAATCCTCATAACTGAGCGACACATGAGTCACGTTCATCTGTGGTAAGTAAAACTGATGGATAGAAAGCTCCAAAATGAAGGTCACCCATCTGCAAACAATGGAACATCTGTAACAAGACAAAAGAGGAAAAACCTGCAGCAGGTGCTCATACGTTTATGGATAAAAGGTGTTAAAACCCAAGAAGTGTGAGAGTTAAGCAGCAAACCTATGGCTCAGGGTCACCCAGGTTAACCTGAACTTTCAGTTTATTCTAAAGGAAGGTTTGAAATCTAAGCTTAAAGATAGAGATGCTGTTTGCCTCCAGAGCTGAAGGAGGAGCACGGTGAGTGTTCAGTTACAAGAGAAGCACTTTTGTGATCAGTTAATTAAAGATTTTCTTGAATTCTAGCAGAGTTAATGAGAAATGCTGTTCTATCTGCTTAAACCATGAACTCCAAACAAAAGAGAACCTGTCAGGCTGGGATGGGGCAGACTAATAAATTTGATTTCCAGTTTAATCCAAATTATGTCACATGTTTCTAGAATTTCATTTATTCCCATCAAAATTACAGGGGGACTAGTAAAAAACTTGAATACATTGTACGTATTATTGTATACATTGTTGTACTTTATTGATTTATTGTGGATATTATATTTAAAAATGTCTTTAACAATCTGTTTTCAATACTTCTTTTATGATTCAATAAATTGTGGACTCTGTGAATTATATTTATATTTCAAAGACAAAAAAAAGTTATAACTTAACACATCTGTAGCTATATATTGATTGGCCAGAAGAAACCATAGTCTCAAAGGAATGACTGGGCTTGAATGGGATTATTTCCATTTTAGCTATTAGCACACTTTGGCTTCAACTTGTTTTCATGTATCAAAAACAGACAACAGAATCACAAAAACAGTCTGTAAGCCTGCAGACAAACAGATGGGATGGCGGAAGAGGACTCCCAACCCATGTGAAACTATCCAATTCTGTCAACGTGACTAATTATCACTGGTATATTTTGAAGTGAAAGGTCCCTGGTTCAAGTCCCGGCTGGGGGACCAGAACCAGAACATCAAAGTTGGGCCTTTCTGTGTGGAGTTTGCATGTTCTCCCCGTGCACGCGTGGGTTTTCTCCGGAGACTTTAGCTTCCTGCCGACGTCCAAAATCCTGCTTCATGGGTTCCTCTAAATAGTCCCTAGGCGTGTGTGTGAGTCTGCATGGGTGTGTGATTGTGGCAGCCTGTTGATTGTGGGGGGTTATCGGCATTGTTTGTCGTGTCATTTTGTTTTTAAATTTGATTATATTTTATGCAAAGCACTTTCAGTGACATGAGTTGGAAAAGTGCTATATAAATAAAGGTTGAATTGATTGGATACTGTCCAAAAACATGCTTCATAGGTTAATGTGTGTCTCTGGATTGCCCCTAGGTGTGTGAGTGAGTGAGTGCATGGCCCTGAAACAGACTGGAACTTGTTCAGGGTGTCTCCTGCCTTTAGCCCAACAGTAGCTGGGCTAACTCCAGCTGCACTGTGACCACAAAAGGGATTCAGCTGGTTCTGAAAATTGAGGCACGATTCTTATCCATTACAATGCATCAAAGTATATAACACAATACAGAAACGGCAGGTGGGATACATATGTTACGCAGAAACACAAGGCCAGATATTATCTCTCCAGCTTGACCTGAATCTGCGGCTGGAAATACCTGTATGTCCACCAGAGCAGGATTGTTTACTAGCAAAAATAAAACTTTATATGAATTTTTGTATATTTAAATGGAAAGATATGTAAGTTCCAAACAGTGTACTTTTATTTAACAAGAACTGGGTAAATTAATAAACAATTGAATAACTACATTTTAGAAACAAATCAACTTGAAAATAAGACATCTACTAAAACTCATATATTTTTAAAATGTATAACTTATTTTTAAATATCTACCCAAGTGCATTTGGTCTGTGGTGTGTGGTAATGGCTTGCTGAAGTTTTCTGATAGTACTTTTAGTGTGCTGTTGTTTTCACCACAGTGGTTCACTGCTGGAAGATCTCAGTAGTTTCAACATAAACTTAAAGAACTGAGTCAAACAGACACAATAACTGAGAGGAAATAAAATCAGTTGTATTCTTCCATACATTGTTTTGGCTTGTCGGGCAGCTCTTTACCTGCAGGCCTCTGTTGTTTTCTGACCTAAAAAGACAGTCAGCCCAGCCCCTCCATCACAGACTTGGGAGGTGGAAAATTCCACTGATGTTGATTACAGGAGTCACTGCTGGTTTTGTTCTGACTTTAAACTTTTTCTTGTTGCTGTTTGCTTGATATATGTCCTATTCTATTTATGGATTCTAGAGTAAGTGATTCTTCAAAGAAAATTACTTTAACAGTCTCTTTTCCAGAGCACACATATGTAATGTCGCTGCGTATCAGCCTTTCTGCGGCCGCTGATTGGATGAAAACTGACCGCAGGGTGCCGCTGATTCGCCACAGATGAGGGGGCTGCTGGAACTGGCCAATAGCGTTCGAGCGCGAGCCGGGTGTATAAATAGTGTTGAAACAAAGGGAAGGAGTTAAACGGCAGTGACCCAGCCGAGGGTGAGCGCAGCTGAATGATCTTGTCCCGACAGACGCGTCCGGACCAGAGGCTGACTGTGGGGATAAAGCCACTCTGACGCGAATGAAGAAACTTCTCATCTTCCAGTTCACATACAGAGGACTTTTGACTAAAGGAAAAAAAGGGAAAAGAAGAAAATGGAGTATAAATTACGAAAAGCAGAGCCCAAGGACGTGCCAGACATATTACGACTCGTGAAGGTACGTAGATATAACGTCAACTACTATTAGAAAACAAAACAAAAAAAACCGGTCTGAACTGGACGCGCTTGTTCCGGTTAACGAGCCCTTTCTGCTGACGTCACGTTTCCCGCTTTGGAAACGTGTCGTCGACGGATAAAAAATACGGGAACTTTTTAGGAGAAGTGTGTCTGACAGCTGATGGTGAGACGGGAGGAAGGTCGGCAGGATGTCCGGCCGGCAGCTCAGCCCGGCGGCCTTTGTTTTTCAGCCAGACGGCTGGTGACCGAGTTAACTTCCGCCTCTCCATATATGGCTCTTCCGCCCGGCAGCTTAGCTTCTTATGGAGGCTGACCTCGGAGAAGTGTTATTATATGGTTGTGTAACGGCCGACCTGACACAGATACACACGTTTGACACAGTAACGCAGCTGAGGGGATGTCAGAATTTACAAACACAAGAAAAAAAAAACAACTAAAAACCGGAACAAAGAAGGAAATAAACGGCGCTTTTTGACACAACTTCATAAAAGCGGAAGTTGAAAACTTATCTGCCTAACCCGTTTAAAACTCTGCTGCAGACATAAAATACAGTACAAAGCAGCTGTCTTTAATAATAATCTCCAGCAGAAAACAAACTTTTATTTAGTGTTATTTGTCATTAGACGACGTCTTTGTCATCTGTGGAACATCCTGAGTCATCACTTTTTTTGGCTTCTGTCATGAACTTTTCTCTGGAAAAGTCTGCTCTCAGAATGTTTTTATCAACGCTCTGCTCTCATTCCAGGAGCTTGCTAAATACGAGGAGATGGAGCACCAGGTGGCGCTGACGGAGAAAGGTGAGTGTCCGGCGGCGTCCGCCCGCACGCCGACAGACCGTGTTTGATCATCGCCTGCTTCTGTGCAGATCTCCTGGAGGATGGATTTGGTGAAACGCCGTTTTACCACTGCATCATCGCTGAAATCCAAGGAGAGAGCAGCAGTGAAGGTAGGCGTGTGCCGCTCTGCTCAGCTTCCTGTTTGTTGGCAGGAAGAAGAGCCGCCGCCGGCTGCAGTTTGGGTTTAGTCAGACGTGTCGGCTCACGTGTGCTCTGGCTGGAGGCTCAGAGCAGCTGCAGGTCTGTGAAGGTTTCCTCCCTGCAGAATGGCCGGTGACCGCTGTCCCCCCCCTTGTCCCCATACAGATCCTAAGGTGGGGGGGTTTGCCATGTACTACTTCACCTACGACCCCTGGGTGGGCAAGCAGCTCTACCTGGAGGAGTTCTACGTGATGAACGAGTACAGAGGTGAGAGCAGCTCCTCCTGTCCTCCGGTGGGTCCCGAGCATCCCTGAACTCCTGTTGTCTCTTCCAGGTCTGGGGATGGGCTCGGAGATCCTGCGGCACCTCAGTGACGTGAGTTCGATTCCTGCTGCAGCAGCAACTGTTGATCGTTAACAAAACCTACAGTGTTTTTTAATCGATACCTTTTAGAATAAAAATATCACTTCTTGTAACATTCAAAACAAAATATATAAACATTGTTTTTTCTTATGAAATCCTGTAATGAAAAGACTCAGAACGTCTGTCTGCTCCGTTCCTCCTGTTGACTGCATGATGCTTCTGTGTCTGACTCATGAGCTGAGGCCTCCTCCTCCTCCTCATGTGACCAGCTGCTCTAACGTCTCCTTCTCTTGCTCCTGGTCCAGCTGGCGATGAAGACGCGCTGCACCGGCATGATGTTCGTGGTGGCGGAAAACAACGCCCCGTCCATGCAGTTCTACAAACGCCGCGGCGCGGAGGACCTGTCGCAGGAGGAGGGCTGGAGGCTCTTCAGGTTTGACAAGGACAGCCTCCTGAAGATGGCCACTCCAGCTGAAGAATGACAGGAGGTCCAGCAGGGCGGCGCAGGAGCAGGAGGAGACCCAGGAGTTCCAGCTCCACTCCCCTCTGCGCAGATGAAGCATGCAGATGTTTCGCTGTAATGGTTCTGGTGCAACACCTCTCTCTGATTTCTGATCTGAACTTTCCCACCAATAAAGAAATTCCTGATCTCAGAAGCTCCAGCCTTTCTGCTGTTTGACAGATCCGCTCATGTTCATGCAGCTCTGGACGTCCTCAAACGTGGACCTGCTCATCCGGGTTGAAGATGAGAACCTGAGCTCAGAAGAAGAGCTTTGAGAGGCAAACGGGGTCAGACTTGACCTGAAGGCTGAGTTTTAACATGCAGGCCCGTTAGAGGATTGTGTTAAGAAAATGTATTTCCATACTCATTATTTTCCATGTATTTATTTAAAGTCTTGGAGTTTGTTAGCTTAAATCCTATTATCATACCAAATCATAGTTTGTAGGCATGCTGGCTGGATGGTTTTTATTATTTTTAGTCTGGTGTTAACATGGTCGTTAGTCTTTCAGTTGATGGAACTGTAGACACTATATTCTTTGTTTTTCTTCAATGACCCTGGCATGCACTCGCACTTGTCTGCAGCCGCTCAGCTTCATAACAGCACTCAGCTCCCTGGGAGGTGAAGGCCGCAGACATGCAGCCGTGAGGAAAGAAAGGCGGAACCTCCAAAACGCTTGAATGTAACCGTTGTCTGTCTGCTCCTTGCTTGCAAGTAAAGCTTGAAAAGATAAACTTTTGAGTCTTATTGAATCTTTTTGCATGTCTGGAAAAACTGTCTGTGAGCCAACGGCGTCTTTACAGCCCGCCTTCAGAAATCTTTCCTGACAAGAGGGTTGTGTCTGGAAGGTCATCCGATTTCAAATATGCAAATCAGACCTGTGATGCCCATTTTAGAGGGAGGAAGCTGATTGGCTGAGGCGACCCCTGAAGGGAAAAGCTGACAGGAACAGGAGAAGATGTAAACAAAGTTCCTTTTGGACCACAGATCTGCTGAAAACCAGAAGCAAATGGCTGAATCACAAATGCACAGCAGCATGACATCATCAGGTTTGGGGGGTTTCTTTCAGAAACTAGCAAATAACCCTTTTTTTTTTATGATTGGGTTTGTAAAAGCTGATCAGACCGTTTGAATGACTCCTCTCAGCAGTTTGATTTGATCACTCAGCAAATGCAAACTGACTAAACAGTAAACCTGGGGAGCAGTGAAGCTGCTGCTCCTCTTCACACAGGTCAGACTATCATCTATTCCCCTGCTCTTGTTTTCAGATTCGACCTCAGATTAGACTTTAGATTAGACTTTAGATCAGCCCGTTATCCTCAGATAAGTGAGAGTGATTCCACAGGAGTCAGCGCCTTTAGTCTGCTCCTGATAAGACGAAGAGGAAATGTTCCTTTATGGCGTCTGTCTGGATCCTCTCCTTTAGATTAGACTTTAATCTTAGAAACCCAACAGAACCAAGAATATTCTGTTTGCCTCTGGAATCTGTTTCAAGTTAAATAAACAAAACAATTACAGTTGACAGACAGAAATGTCCCCAAAAGGGGCTTTTCTCCTTCACTTCCTGATGTTTCTGGAAGGTCACAGAAACGTCGGCTGTGTGCCACAGGTCCACCCTGCCGAGTGGAAGAGTTTGTTTTCTTCTGCTTATCTTGGTTCAAGAACAGTCCAGAAGAAAAACCTGCCCCATAAAAGTGTTGAGTAATGGAGCTCAGAGGTGCAGAGGAAAAACACAGAAAAGGAGTAAACTTTAACCTTTCAGTGCAGGAGGAGGACAGTCCCATCAGAGGAGCACCAGGAAGGAGCTGCAGCCCTCGACGTGTCTGACTTCAGTTATTTATTTCATTGAGGTCTTTCAGGAAAACACCTCAACCTTCTGAGAAAGGCTGTTTTTAGCTTCTATGTTCTCAGGACTTCCAGGGTCCTTACAGTATGTGCAGTGATGAGGAATCGCAGTCATGAGTTCTACAGTGTTTTAGTTTGGAACGATTTAAGACCTAAGAATGATATTCAAGAATACAGCTTTTTAAAAATCCAATCACATTAAAGGCACATTCAGGACATCACACATCGGAAATGAACTTGTTAAACTACGATGCCAGGAGTCCAGCTCTGAAAAAATGGACCAAAGAGCAAAGAAAAATGATTTGATTTGTTTTTGCTGAAAAACACGCATTTTATTTTTATTTCCAGTCTTTGTTTTTTTCTGCAACATGTTCATTTTTGTATAATTTTAACAGGATATATTTGGGTGGAGAGCAAAATATTATGCGTTATTTAAGGCCGAAATGTCTTTATTCTGTGTTCATATTTTGTTTTCATTCATATAAATATATGTTCAAAAAGTTCAGTTTTAAAGCTTTCAAAGTTTTACAAGTTTATCTTTAGAGTGTTCATTAAATGTTTCTCCTGTTCAGCAGAACCTCTAGCATCTTCTGGATTTTGGCCTCCTGTCCGATTGACTTTGACACCTCTCTAAAACCAGTAGATCAAATTCTTGCTTTTATTAATTGTTGTGTGAAATAGCCAAAATAAAAAACAGGAAACACAACACAATGTGGTCGATTGGGGTGTGGGGTAAGTCCTGGGGAGTAAGTCAGTGTGGAACCGCCACTAGTGGAGGTCATTTTAGTCCAGTGAACTCATTGTTAACAATGTTCTTGTTGAACTTTGATCATCTTGAAGGACATCTGTGAAGAAGATTAAGATTCAAAGTGTGTTTCTGAGTACCGGTATTTCTTTTTTCACATTGTGAGGAATCAGAACATAAAAAATGTCCTTTGAAAAAGCTTGTAGTAACATACAAACTACAATCAGGAGGTCACAAGCTCCCTGCTCCGCTCCATTCTGATGCATCCACTGTCAGACAAATAGATCCATGAACGTCTTTGTTTTCCTCGTCTGAGCTGGAATCTGGATCAGACCTGTACGGCTCCAATGCTCCGATATTGCTGCCATTTTTGTTGAAACAACTAAGTCTATGAATGAATGTGATTTGATATTTGACGATATACAAACCATAAACAACATTTACGTCAGTGGTTGACCATAAAATAGGATAATTAAAAAAAATATCTGATTGCTTCATGTTGATAGTCCTTACAGTGTTTCTGTCGCCCTCTTGTGGTCACATATAGAACAAATAATTTGCATTGAAGCTGAAGGAGCAATTGGTCAGTAAAAATTCTAAATGTGTTTTACCAATATTTAAACTACAGCCTACTTTGTGGCCTACATTCTCATCATTGAACATGTTAATGCCATTATTGTGGCTGATTAACTTGAATTATTTGAAAGAATAGAAATATTAAATGTAGTGGAGCATCAAGATTTGTCACCTGATGATGAGAAAATGTATGGACTTGAAGTCTTTTATTTGGAGCCCTTTTCATGAAGCCATACAGTGGAACCACTTTAATGAGGTCAAAGGTCAAGCAAAATTAATTTGGTTTAGTCTATTGCAGGTAATTTTTTAATGGTCTGTTAAAGTAGAAAAGGGTTAGATTAATGCTCCAAGGTGTAAGCCTCTTAGACATGACGTTCTCATACATGAACATCACATTTTGGGCTCGTTTTACCACTGCAGCTGTGACGACGTGCACACTTACCGGACTACTTGGTGGGAAGTGTTAGTATAAACATCCCACAGTCATTCAACCAGTACAACACAATTATTGGATGTGACTCACACAAATCTCAAAGAACATGGAATAAACATCATTAGCTGCGAACTCCTGAGCTCAACACAACAGATTCTAAATGAATGTTTGACACTGCACTGTAGTTGAATGACTGAAAAGAATGCTGAGAAATTGAGTTGACAGATTTACAGGAATTTTTCTACAATTAGACACAAAAATATATATGACAAATTATTAGACTTAAGGATTTATTTTTCCAATTATAAAAACATCTTTTAACAACATGAGACCTTGAAAAAATTGCTGATGTCATCAATGAAAATACAACTGCTGATGTCATCAGATGATGTCATATTCATGACATCAGATAATGTTTATGACATTAAATGATGTCATAAACATCATTTGATGTAGTCAGGACGTAGTCAAAACATGTCAAGACATGTCATCGTTTCAACTTTCATAAATAGGACCTCAATCCAAAAGTGCATCACTTGGTCTTTCATGCTGAAGAGCTTCACTTGTGAAACCACGTTTTACGGAGAAGAAAATCCGCCATTTTAAAAACATAGGATTTCCACTTTTGATTCTATTTTGAGAAAAATGCATCAAATTCAGGACAATCCAGAAGATCAATCAGGTGTAAAGTCCTCATTAGACAGCACCCAAAGACAGCTGCTGTCAGAGGACAGAAAAGTGCCCACGGTCTGGATCATTGGGTCGGGTCACTACATCACTGGGGCAGAATATACAGCTAATCGATGCTATGGACAAAACTTTGGTGTCAATGCAAAAATCCATTGGATGGCAAAAGTCAGCATGCGCTGGAGGGATGTTCTTAAGCATTTTTATAGCCAGTTGTCCCAACAAAGGAGTTCCCCAGACCTTTTGGTTCTCCACGTTGGCAGCAACGACCTGGGAAACACAAATGTGTCAGATCTTGTCAGTAAAATGGTCAAGGACTTGACACACCTCCATCAAGCTTTTCCCCAAATGAAAATAGCTTATTCCTGCATAACTCCAAGGTTAGCATGGGGGGCATTTGATCCCAGTAAAATAAATGAGGACAGGAAGACGGTCAACAAAAGTATTAAATCCAGCGCCGGATTATTCAATGGTGCTGTGATAGAGCATCCAAAACTGACACTAGTTGAAAGTCATCTGTTCAAACCAGGTGGAATACACTTCACCTCAAAAGGATTTGAAGTGTTTGTAAGCTCCATCCGTGAAACAATTGAACAAACTCTCCACCAGACATTGTCAAGAGGCCAAACTCACCAGCCTCAGTCATGTCTTCGTGTCCCTTCTACATCTAGCCCAATCCAGCCTGACAACCCAAAGCCTAATCTGAAAAGAAAAGTCAGTTCAGAGGAGCTCTCACAGAGCAGAGTCAGCACACATTTGTCCCCAACCAAAAAGCAAAAAGTCATCTGTGAAAATGATAGCCAGGGTAGGCAGCACTCACCAGATTTTAAAAGCCTTTTTGCTGGTCTACCACCATTTGAGACAGAAATCCAGCCTGAGAAGAGGGAAGAGGACACATCAAGCTCCCCTGACCTCAGCTTTTCAACAAACAGCTCACCAATGGAAACACCCAAAGTCACCAGACCGCCTGATGTCTGGATCGTTGGGTCAACTTATATTTCACGGGCACAGCCTGCAGCTAAACATCTTTTTGGACAAAACTTGGAACTTGATGCTAATGTTAAGTGGATTGGAATTAGACACGTGGACTGGAAGGACGTTGTTGATAACCTTCATCACACAATCTCCAAAGAAGATGGTCCCCCTGAAATTTTAGTTATCCAAGCTGCAGGAAAAGAATTGGGACGAATGCCTCCAATACAGATCGCAAATCAAATGTTAAAAGACCTGAGGCTTCTGAGACAAACGTACCCTCAAATGAGAATAGTTTTGTCCCTCATCCTTCCAAGGAAAAGTGGGAAATTAGATCATCTTTTTCAGAAGGATAAAAGCTGGACATTAGTCAATGAAATTATGAAGGGGTATACCGACCGGTTCGATGTAGTGGAGCATCAAGATTTGTCACCTGATGATGACAAAATGTATAGACCTGATGGAGTAACTTTAACATTACAAGGAAATCAAATCTTTCTAAACAACATCCACACTGCCATCCAGAAATGCCTCCAAGAACAAGATGAATGGATGACTTCTTGTCTTGACAGACCTTTTTAATGAGCAGGATTTTTTCAATTGGCTGAAATAATTAACAACAAGCACCAAAGAACCTTGGATGATGAGCTACTCCAAATTCAAATTTTCTATTGAGGGTTGATACATTTTGAATTGAAGACACATTTGTTTGGATGAAAACAGATTTAAGCTTTAGGCCTGCAATGTATGGGTTTTCTCCGAGTCTTTCGGTTTCTCCCACAATCCCAAAAAACATGCCAGCAGAAAGCTGGAAAAAGAAAAGCTCCAGCTGCCTCAAGAATTAAAAAATATTGACCAACAGAGCCAGGACCCTGACAAGAGTTGGCAAATGGAGGCAGCAGCTAAAAAGGAAAAAGAAATCTTAGAAGATTTTCTCTCAAGCATCAGGAACGCCATCTTAAAGAACCTGGTGCAACCCCCAGCCCCCACCCCCAGCATTAAAAAAAGGTCCCCTACAGATTTAACATTTCAAAGTTCCTCAACAATTCGGCCACTGACTGCCAGGTCTGTACCTCCAAACCCAAGAAGAAACTCTTCCTCCCTAAAAGTCTCTCTACACTCTGTGGAAAAATCCCCAAAAGAGCTTCAAAAACAGGGGCAGCACGTCTGTCTGTTGGTTAACATCGTTTGCTGACAGGACCACGTCTGCGTGGGTTTTCTCCGAGCACTTCGGTCCCCCCCACTTTTACAAATATATTAGTAAATATTCAGTGACCTTTATAACAAGAATAAACAAATTAAAATAAAAACATTCAATTTGATTCAATTAAAATAAATTATCAGTCACCATATCTATAGGGAAATAAGTCCAACAAATCCTGGCAGTCCTGTGGGTTTTCTCCGAGGACTTCGGTTTCCCCACAGTAATTCTTAGTAATTGGCTAGTGACTGATGAATTCCCCTCCCTGAATCGCCACCTTATCGTGGTGGAGGGGTTTGCGTGCCCGAATGACCCCAGGAGTGGTGTTGTTAGACGCATTTGCCCTGTTGGGTTGTTTCATGGTAAACTGCTCCTGGGGGACGGGCCAGACTAAGGGCGATTCAAACAAACAACATTTTATTACAGGATAAAATTCATCCTCCCAACAAGATTGACCTGGGCCTCAGCCTGGAGCCAGAACTGGAGGAGGGACTAGTTTGTAATGGCTGTTACTACCACCATGTTTTCTTTTGGGGTCAGACCAAATGAGCTCCATGGCTTCACCTCTGACTCTGTTTGTAACTTTGATGGACAGAACTGCTTTGGGCAGCCACACACAGAGGTTTGACTTCAGCAGCCTTAGAATGGCATCTAGACTGTTCTGGAGGGAGTGGTGTTGGGAGAGTGGGTCCTTTTCACAGCAGAAACAAACTCAGACTAGGAGCTATGCAGCTTTCTGAAACGGTTCAGTTTGAATTTTCCCCATTTCAGTCTGGACTCAGGGGAGGACGTGGACGGGGGGGAGACAGTCCAGTTAGCTGAAAGTTGGTTGAAGCACAAGGCTGTCCTAGGTTCCTTTCATGTTTGGTCAAAAAACAGAAAGATACTGATAATGGTATGCCTGCTTTAGCAGGTTAGGGTTCAATTCCCTACGGTGTTCTGCCAAATATTTGGACTTTTATACATGAAAAGATGAGCATTGCAACCATAAAGCTGGATCAATGCTCATGTCCACCTGAGGATCAGAGAAGAGAATGAGTGGAAGACGGCTTTCCACATTTGAAATGCTTGGTTCTACCGTTCTGTCAAGCTGACGCCTCCCAGGTCCGTTAAGTCATGGTGAACAATGTTCTTCCTTGGACTCTGACTTCCTTTGTACTAGAAGCCACCCTGCCTCTCTCCAATCTGCTCTGATTGTGGAGTTAAAGACGTCAATAGCTGAGTAGTTATCTTTTAGTAATTTACTTATTTACTTATTTTTCTCTTTTTATTTGGGTAGTGAAAACAGTCAAACATGAAAAATAGAACATCAAGGTTTTTTACAAACCCATATTTTCTTTTTAACATCACAACATAAACAGGCAGCAGGTAAAAAAACAAAAAACAAAAAAAAACTAAATAAATAAAAAACCGTGATCACCAGCGGCAAAAGTCTAGTACAGGTTATTTCACATTTCACCAGAACAGAGTTCAATCCAAAGAAAGATTAGCTTTATCCAGAACTGGTTGTCAGATTTTTGTGAATTCCTCAATGTTGTCATGAAGGGTATGTGTTAGCCTTTCCAGAGGGAGAATCTTAAAAACCTCTGTTAATCTGTCCTCTATGGTCAGAATGTCCTTGGAAATCCAGAATTTCAGAATGTTTTTTCTTGCTACAAACAGAAGAATTTCAATTAGCTTGGCGTTGTGTTTTTTACCTAGTGCCTTTTACTTTTACACTGAAAGGGTTAGAGTTCCACACTATATCCCAACAGTATTTTCACTTCCTTTTTTATTTCAGTCCAGTAATTTTGTATCCCACTACACTTCCACAGCATGTGTGCATATGTACCTATTTCACTGTTACACTTGCAGCAGTAGGGAGAGTCTAAGCCAGGGGTGGCGAACAAGGGGCGGCTCTTGGACAATGAGCGTGCGGCTCTTTGCGTCTCGTCATATTTTCCATCTACTGTGCCTCATTTCATATTTTTTTCCCTCTTAAACCACACTCAAATCATCAGAGGGTATTAAAAATAAATAATTAATAATACAAGTAATTTGGCAGGGTGTGTGTTTGATTCTGCTCCCGACACATACATGACCGCCAATCATTTGCGCGGGTTACGTCCAGTGCCGGAACACATAGATAAAGATTGATGTGCGTACAGACCGTTACCCTCATGGTCAAAATGGTAAAGTATACCTATAAACACAGGATGTTTCTGGAAGAACGGGAAGATTCTTACTTTTTACTGAACAGAATGGCGTCACTATGTTTATTATTATGAGCTTTTGGAAGCAGTAACATTGGTCATGGCAGAAAAGAACAAAACGGATCCCGGAGAAAATGAAATTCTTCCTGATCTGACACAAATTGTCTCCTTTATTAACAAGTTGAAGCTTTTCAAAGTGCACATTCAAAACGGCAATCATCCCACTTTCCTTCTTTGTGGAGCTCACAGCAGAAAGCTGCAATCAGATGAATGAAGCGCAGAACGTGACGCTGCTTGCGCAACTGGACGGAAACGACCGCAGATCACTTTTCTCATGGATCCTTTAATGCAGAGACTGAGTCCCTGAGATCCCTGCTTGTCACTGACGAGGCAGCGAGAGAACCGGAGATAAATGAGCAGAAATCTCTCTGAAAGAAGGCCCTGATGTAATTTGGAGAACTGACATCGGTCCGTTCTGACCGACACTCACGTAAAGGAGCTGATCAGAGAGGCTACAACTGGCCTGTGTGGTGTGGTGTGTCAGAGAGAGGCAGAGAAAAGAGTGAGATGAAGAGAAAGAGAGAGAGTGTGTGTATGAAATTAGAGAGAGGTGCCTGTGTGTGTGGAGGGGGTATCTGACCTCTAGGGTAGTATCTGTGTTAACTCTGGCTAAGCTGCATTGATGTGTATTGAAGGTGGACTCTTTCCTTGAAATAAACACAAGTACAATACTGCTGTTCTGTTGTTGATACGTTCACCCTCCTGCTGCTCAGCCGTACTCCCTCTGGAGGTCGCTCTTCTTCTCTGTCTGTTGCTTCTCCCCACAGCTGGTTCTCATTTTACTTTGATTTGGTTCCTTTTTAAGGTCTCTGTCCCTGCATATGTTTGTCGCAGCGTCTTGTTTGGATGTTCTCTGTTTGGTTTAGCGCTTTGGCATTAAATAGCCTTAAGAGTTCATTAGTCTCCTGGTTCTTCCTGCATCTGGGTTAACCCCCTTGGTTTCACGTAACATTACGCTGCGACCATGTCCAACCCAGCAGGAGATTCGTCTCGACGAGACTTACCCGGATCCTCCGCCGGTGATGGTTTCGTCACCGGGACGGAGCGGGCAGACCTGGCTCAGGAGTTGCGAGGATTCATGTCAGGTATGCAGCAGCTCCACGAACGCCTCTCCCACCTGGAACGTGCGCCCTCGTCTTCTCCTCGGCAGACCAGACTGGGCCATCCTGAACCGTTTGAAGGGACTGCTGCAGACTGCCGGGCGTTTCTTACTTCCTGTCGGTTGCAGTTTGACTTTAATCCTGACGATTTCCCCTCCGAGCAGAGCAAGGTGGCGTTTGCTCTGAGCTACCTAACCGGAAGAGCCAAACGATGGGGACTGGCGGAGTGGGAGCGCGGATCGGAGCTGTGTCGCTCCTTTCGGGTCTTCTCCGCTCGGCTTCTCACGGTATTCGATCCCACCACGCCTCATTGTGCTGCTGCGTCGGAGCTTCTTCGCCTTCAGCAGGGATCCCGTTGTGTCTCGGACTACGCGGTGGAGTTCCGGACCTTGGCTGCCAGCACCCGCTGGCCAGATGAAGCACTGCTCGACGTCTTCCTGCAGGGCCTGTCTGACGCTCTCAAGGACGAGCTGGCAGCGAGAGAACTTCCAGACGACCTCGAGGAGCTATCGACCTGGCGGTTCGTATCGACCGGAGGATGAGGGAACGGGGTAACGAGCAACGCAGCCTTCCTGGTTACCGCCCACCGCGTCCCGCGGAGGTTCCCCCGCCTCTTTCAAACTCCTCCCCGGAGCCCATGCAGCTCGGAGCGGGCCGTCTCTCTCCAACTGAACGGCAGCCCTACATGCGGGAGGGACTTTGCCTTTATTGTGGACGTTCGGGACACGTTGTGCGCAACTGTCCGGGAAACGCCAGGGCTCCCCAGCAGTGAGGAAACTGGTGAGCCGCAACCATTCTTTTTCCTCGCCTTCTCGTCCCTCCACCAAGGTTTTGGTGGCATATGCTGGAGCCCAGGTGGAATTTGACACTCTTATTGACTCGGGGTCTGATGGGGATCTGATCTCCCAGGAGGTGGTGGACAGACTGAAAATCCCCACCGAACCTCTGTCTCCAGCATTGGACATTCATGCCATTAATGGGACCCTCATACACAAGGTTTCTACTCGTACTGTTAAAATTTCTGTGTTGATCTCTGGAAACCACTCTGAGACCATGTCGTTTTATGTTGTTGAATCCCTTAAACCTCCTGTTATTTTAGGGTTTCCCTGGTTGAGCAGACACAAACCTCACATCGACTGGGCCTCGGGGCGGTTCCTGTCATGGAGTCCTTTTTGTCTGCTTAATTGTCTTGCTTCTGCCTCTGTTCGTAAGGTTGTGGAGGTCCAAAAGTCTCCGGAGCCTCCAGAACTCTGTAAAGTTCCGTCTGTCTATCATGATTTGGGCTCTGTGTTTTGTAAAGTACGTGCTAGTTCTCTTCCTCCCCATCGCCCTTACGACTGTGCCATCGACCTCCTGCCAGGGACTCAACCACCGAGGGGTCACATTTACCCCCTGTCGCCACCTGAACGAGAGGCTATGGACTCGTATCTGCAGGCGAGCTTACAGGCGGGGCTCATTCGTCCGTCCTCTTCTCCGGCAGGAGCAGGTTTCTTTTTTGTGGGGAAAAAAGATGGGGGTCTGCGCCCTTGCATTGATTACAGGGGTTTGAACACTATTACTGTCCGTAACACTTACCCCTTGCCACTGCTGCACTCCGCTTTTGACCTGCTAAGCGGGGCTCGTATCTTTACTAAGTTGGACCTCAGGAATGCTTATCACCTGGTTCGAGTGAGAGAGGGTGACGAGTGGAAGACTGCGTTTAACACGCCTAGCGGGCACTTTGAATACCTAGTAATGCCTTTTGGTCTAACTAATGCCCCAGCAGTGTTCCAGAGACTGATCAATGATGTACTGAAGGATATGCTTAACCAATTTGTGTTTGTCTATCTGGATGATATTTTGATTTTCTCTCCTGACCCAGAGTCCCACGTGCAGCACGTCAGAGCCGTACTCCAGCGCCTCCTGGAGAACCACCTTTACTGCAAGGCCGAGAAGTGCGAATTCCACTCTACGCGGACTCGGTTCTTGGGGTATGTGGTTTCTCCTGGGAGGATCCAGATGGATAACTCCAAGGTTAAGGCTGTGTTGGAGTGGCCGGTTCCCTCTGGTCGGAAGCAACTACAGCGCTTCCTGGGATTCGCCAATTTCTACAGGCGCTTCATCAGAGGTTTCAGTGGCGTTGCTGCACCCCTTCATAAGATCACTTCAGCTAAGATGCGCTTTGTTTGGGATAAGGAGGCGGAGAGGGCATTTTGCGAGGTGAAGAGACGTTTCTCTACAGCTCCTATTCTGACTCAGCCTGATCCCTCCAAACAATTCATTGTGGAGGTGGACGCGTCTGAGTCTGGGGTAGGGGCTGTGTTGTCACAGAGAGCGTCTGATAATAAAATCCATCCCTGCGCGTATTTCTCCCTCAAGCTCACTCCTGCGGAGAGGAACTACGATATAGGGAACAGAGAGCTGCTGGCGGTGAAGGTGGCTTTGGAGGAGTGGCGCCACTGGTTGAAGCGGGCATTTCTAGTTTGGACCGATCACAAAAATCTCGAGTACATTCGTTCAGCCAAGCGCCTCAATCCTCGCCAAGCGAGGTGGACTCTGTTTTTTGACCGGTTTAACTTCTCCCTGTCCTATCGGCCAGGGAGCAAGAACATCAAGCCTGACGCCCTTTCTCGCCAATTCCAACAGGAGGAGTTGGAGGAGAACCCCACAGAGGCCACACCCATCATCCCTGGCCACCTGGTGCTTGGAACCACCCGTTGGTCCCTGGAACGGAGGGTACAGGCTTCTGCTCCCGATCCGGCCTCCATTCCCTCAGGCTGTCCAGAGGGCCGGTTGTTTGTACCATCTGACCTACGCACCATGGTTTTGAAGTGGGGGCACTCCTCTCGGCTGGCTTGCCATCCCGGAGTAACGAGGACGGGGTTTTCTTATAGCCCAGCGCTTTTGGTGGCCTACTATGTCCTCCGACATAAGGGCCTTTGTGTCTGCCTGTCCCGTTTGTGCCAGTGTGAAGACCCCCAGGTCCCTTCCCGCCGGCCTGCTTCACCCTCTACCTGTGCCGTCCAGACCTTGGTCCCACGTTGCAATGGACTTCATCACTGGACTGCCAAACTCAAGGGGTAAAACCGTCATTCTCACTATCATCGACCGTTTTTCCAAATTAGCCCATGCTATTCCCCTGCAGAAACTTCCTTCGGCCAAGGAACTAGCAACATTGATTTCACAGCATCTGTTTCGTCTTCATGGACTTCCCCTCAACATCGTCTCGGATCGGGGCCCCCAATTCATCGCGGCTTTCTGGAAGGAGTTCTGCAACCTCCTCGGGATCAAGGTCAGTCTGAGTTCTGGATTCCATCCTCAGACCAACGGCCAGGTAGAGAGGTACAATCAAGATCTGGAGACTTCCCTGCGGGCAATGTGCAGTAAGAATCCTAAGACCTGGGCTGCACAACTTCCCTGGGTAGAGTACTCCCACAATTCTCTAGTTAACTCCACAGGATACTCACCATTCCACGCCGCGTACAGATTCCAGCCCCCCTTGTTCCCGCACCAAGAACAATTGGCCTCCTCTTCGGGTCCGGCGGCTTTCGTGAGGAGGTGTCGCCGTACCTGGAGCAGGTTCCGCTAAGAACTCCTGCGGAACCAGGAGCGGCTCACTGTGGTGGCTAACCGTCGGAGGACCCCTGCCCCGGAGTACAAGGTGGGAGACAAGGTGTGGTTGTCTGCTACCGATGTTCCCTTGAAGGGTGGTTCCAGGAAGCTGCAGCCCCGGTACATCGGCCCATTCTCCATCACCCGAATCATCAACCCGGTGGCTGTACGACTGGAGCTGCCTTCCTCTCTGAAGATCCACCCAGTGTTCCACGTGTGCAAGTTGAAGCCTGCTAAGGTCTCTAGTCTCCAGCCTGCTCCAGCTCCTCCTCCTGCTCCTCGGATGGTGGACGGAGGACCTGTTTACACCATTCGGGAGCTTCTCGCCTCTAGGAGAGTGGGACGGGGCGTCCAATACTTGGTGGACTGGGAGGGTTACGGTCCTGCGGATCGGCAGTGGGTTCCAGAGCGCCACATCTATGAACCCAGGCTGATCGCCCGTTTCCATCGCCTCCACCCGGATCAGCCCCGTCGGGGTCCGTCTGGTAGCCGGACTTCGGGGAGGGGGTTATGATACGTTCACCCTCCTGCTGCTCAGCCGTACTCCCTCTGGAGGTCGCTCTTCTTCTCTGTCTGTTGCTTCTCCCCACAGCTGGTTCTCATTTTACTTTGATTTGGTTCCTTTTTAAGGTCTCTGTCCCTGCATATGTTTGTCGCAGCGTCTTGTTTGGATGTTCTCTGTTTGGTTTAGCGCTTTGGCATTAAATAGCCTTAAGAGTTCATTAGTCTCCTGGTTCTTCCTGCATCTGGGTTAACCCCCTTGGTTTCACGTAACAGTTGTAGGGAGAGGAGTGTGTTATGGTCAATAATACGGCTTTAATTGAGCGTGTGTGTGTGTGTGCGTCTTGGCAGGTCAGTGTGTGGTGTGGCTCTTTGACTCTCACAGTGAAAAAATTCGGCTCTTGGTGTCAAACTTGTTCGCCACCCCTGGTCTAAGCCTAGCTTGCTCCTCAGCAATGGTGTAAAATGGAGTCTGTGCAGCGTCCCTACGACTAAACACTGATGTCTTTGAACGTAGATGGCACACTGTTAAACTTTATTTGGGGTTGTAACTGTAATATGTTCCTTTATTCATGGTTGTATAAATATATGTTTAACTGAACTACTTGTCTCATATTTCTTCAATGCAATTTTTGTTTTAACTTGGAAAAAAGAAATTTTGTACACCTTACTGGATGTGGACTTGTGGTCAAATGTATGTGGGGTTTTTGTTCTGGGTATATAATGTCTGATCTGCAAGTACCGGAAAAAGTGGGACGGGGACAGAGAATATCTATTCTTTAAGGCTTCAAAGGATTCCAATGCATTCCCACTGTAGAGTTTGGCAAGCTGGTCTGAGCCCTTTTCATGCCAGAGTTTGAAAGCAATGTCGTTACATGATGGGATGAAATCTGGGCTCTATATTTGGGGGTTAATATAGAAAAGTGTTTTTTTAGTTTAAAGAAAAGTAACATTTTGCACCATGTACTCAAAGTGTTGGAGACCATTAAGATGTTTTATACTTCTGATTTAACCTTATTGTAACATATAAAGGGTCAATACTTTAAAGTTAGAATTCCACAGTTGCTAGATTCCATATCAATCCATGTATTTGAGACAGTAGGATTCACCCATTCATGTATATATATATATATATCCTATTTGTGCAGCCCAGTAATAGAAGCGGACATTTGGGTCAGCTAAACCCGCTTTACTTCTCTGTAATTTGCTCAGTTTCATTCTTACTTTCTTCCCCTGCCAAAGATAATGTGTAAATATTTTATCCAAATCCGAGAACCAGCTATTTGAAATTGAGTTTGGCAGCATCTGTAATGCATACATGAGTCTAGGGACTATATTCACTTTCAGCACACTTATCCCTCCTAGCCAGGAAACGGGTAGAGTTTTCCACTGGTCTAAGTCCTCCCAATACGTGTAATCGTTGGTTTTAGATTCAATTTGAGCAATTTATTAAGAGAGGGGCTCACTTTTATTCCGAGATAGGTTATTATCAGGGGACAGCCCTGCCGTGTTCCACGTTCTAAGGAAAATCGTTAGAACAATGAGAATTTGTAATAACAGCTGCTTTATGTGAAGAATCCAACAGCTTCATCCAGTCTACAAAGTTGGTGCCCAATTTAAACGTATCCCAGGTCTAAAAGAGATATGACCATTCAACTCTGTCGAATGCTTTCAGAGAGTCCAAAGACACAAGTAAGCCCTTCATTTTTTTATCTTGAGCTTGCCGTATAACGTTCAGGAGTCTGGAAATTTTATGGAAAGGAGTTTCTTCCTTTTATAAACCCTATTTGATCAGGTTTGATTAAGAGAGTTATGAAGGATTCAAGACTTAAGCTTAACATTTTGCTAAGATTTTGACATCTACATTGATAAGAGAGATTGGTCTATAAGAGGCTGGGTCTTCAGGGTCTTTTCCCTTCTTTAGGATCAGACAGATATTTGCCTGTGTCATTGTTTCTGGCAAGCGATGGGCTGTGTTGAAGCTGTAATAGGTAGATAGGGAACGATCCTGTCCTTAAAAGCTTTGAACCATTCCACAGGGAATCCATCTGGACCAGGAGATTTTCCACTGTGCATCAGTGAGATGGCTTTCAGAATTTATTTTTCTTCAATAGGTCTTCCTAGGATCTCCTGTTGCTCTTCTGATAATGTTGGCAGTTTAATTTGTGAAAAGTATCTATCCAGGTCTTACTAAGTGCTTACATTCTCTGATTTTATACAGAGACTTGTAAAAGGAGACAAATACAGAGCTAATACTGTTTCTGTCATAGTGGCTTGTTCCTTTAGAGTAGGGGCCTTAAACTTGCGGCCCGCGGGCTATTTGCGGCCCCCAAGATGATATTTTTTTTTGCCCCGGCCTTAATATGAAAGTTTAATGTTAATGCTTCCCCCCAGTTTTTTTTTATAAATGACACTTTTCAGTGTTGTGCGCTGAGCTGACGAACCAACCAATCACAGTGGGGTATGTGACTCTTGGGGGTGTGACATTGATTGGGCTTGAAGCAGAAGAACATTTAAGGCAGGAACCTGACAGCCCCCTCTCCAGAACACATTAAGGAGTTCCTTACTTTCCTTTTTAGAAAGTTTCTGTTCGCTCGTAATTTTCTAAATACATGCAGCCAGTGCTGAACTTTTTTCTGGGCCGCAGGGACCCGGGCTGCATATCTGTCTTAACCCCAACCAAACGGTTCTCCTGTGACTTCAGCACACCACTCCCGCTGGAGATGGGCCAGCTGTCACACACCTACATGCGTGACAGCTAACGGGGCTTTAACAGTAAACAGGTGCGAGCAACAACAAGAGCTCATGCTCCTGCCACCGAGTGATGACCTGTTCAGTGCACCTTTGCCCAACAGTAGCTGGGTTGCCTACAGCAATCCTGTGGTCCCAAAAGGGATTCAGTGGGTTCTGAAAAGCGCTAAAGAAAATGTTATTAGGTAAAAACAGCAAACCTTTTTGTTGCTTTTTTTCTGGCATGAAGGGGTACAAGGCTGCGCAGGGGTTAGTGCTTTCACTTCACAGTGACTCTAATCTTGTCCTTTATGTGTGGGGTTTGCATGATCTCCCGGTGCATGCGTAGGTTTTCTGCAGACACTCTGGGTTCCTCCCGCAGTCCAAAGACATGCTTCATAGGTTCATTGATACTCTAAATCAGGGGTCAGGAGCCTTTTTGGCCAAGAGACCCATAAACCCCACAAATTTTTAATTGTAATTTTGTGAGAGCCATACAATACGTTTAAAACTAAAAATGCAAGTGACGGTGTGCATTTTATGTAATTTCAACACTTTTAAAGTACAATAAGTCTGTGGATTCTTTTTAATAGATAGATGATAGATGATGACTTTATTAATCCTACCAGGGGGAAATTTCATATATCTGTGGCAAACAATAACATTGTTATTGTAGCGGACTGAGTCGGACTGGATGGCTGTTTGGTCGCGTTCTAAGTTCCGGAGTTCATTGAACGCATCAAGCAGAGATGCTGATTGGCCCTCAGTTCTGTCACTCAGCCTGTCGTTGGGTAGTTTGGACCAATGGGGTTCAGCTATGAGCCGGATAAGGAAATAGCAGGGCTGGTGCGGTAGCGGGGGAATAAATAGTTGGGGGCAGCGCTCTCGGCGGGAGAGACACAGGAGTTGCTGAATTAGTTGTACAGTGTTGGTTACGGCCAGCAGTAACCAGTATAGAGAACCTTAAGAGATTAAGTCTCCATGCCTCAGTGTGGGAAAGGGACTCTACATTATGATGTTGCTAATAATTGATGAGTATGTCTTACCATTAATGTGACTTCTGGTGCTGCATGGTGCTTTTGCTGATGGTCTAGTCTGGTTGATACGTGGTGAGTTTCAGCTTCATGCAGGCGTTGAGACTTTCATCCGTTAAACGTGATCATAGGTCTGAATGTTTTTTAGATGTGAGAAAGACTGCTCATGTGCAGACGTAGAGCCAAACATTGTCAGTACAGCAACACTCACACGCTGCAGTGTGTGGTATGTGACGGGCAGCGTGTCCTAATCACTGCGCCGCTTCACCTCGCTGCATGTGCCCACTACCCCTCCCCTTTTCCTTATCGCACGCGGCTCCTTCTCAAAGACGGGAGCGCGCATCTGCTGGGACGGCAATTCACAAGTCTCAAAGTTTCAGGCGATGCTATGCCGTTACAAACTGGCATCGCATCACGCCCGAGAAGGAGTGGTCTAATGAAACTTTTGTTTTTTATTACTAAAGGTTTGTCTGCGAGCCAGATGTGGGCCATCAAAAGAGGCAGATATGGTTCGCGAGCCATGGGTTCCCAACCCCTGCTCTAAATTGTCCCTAGGTGTTACTGTGTGTGGGTGTGTGATTGTGTGGCTCTGCTACAAGCTGGCAACCTGTCGGAAAACGCTAAGAAAGCAGAGAAATCAATTGCATGAAAAGTTTGGTACATAGTGGATTAAGTATTTCTTATTTGCCTCTTATTCATATTTCATTGTATATATTATCATTTTGTGTGCATGAAAGTTGATTTTTTATTTGATTTGATTCAGGGAAAAGTGATAAACGGATTCCAAATGTAAATATCTAAGTGTAGTGGTGAGACATGCATTTAAAAAAATTAAGAAAACTGACAACAAATCACTGTTTCCAAATAAAAATAAATAAGAAAGTGATGTCACCACTCATGTCAAAGAATGAAGAGGTATAAAACACAATAATAGGCTGATCTTGGTAAACAAAACAACTTGAAGTAAAGAAGTATATGCATAAAGGAAACTAACAAAACTACAACAAAAACAAAAATTCTCATCCAGAGAAAAGGACAGGATCTTACTTTGTTCCAACTTTGCCTCTGATTCCTCCGACTAAACAACAGCTCTTTGTTGTCTCACCACTTTCACAAGTTCTTCCCGCTTTACTGCAGGCCTGAATCTGTACATTCACTCATGCTCTGTGACTAATCATCTTGTTTGGGCGACACTCACTGACCTGTAATGTGCCGGGTCAGAGCTGCATTTAGCCACATTTCCCTCAAAACCTCGACAAGCTGAGAACTGGGAGGAGCATCGTGTGCTAAGCAGCGCCCCAACACCAAGCCCTACCAAGCTTCTTCATAAAGCTCATGTTCACAGACAAAGCCAGAGAGGATTTTATTACTGTAGAGTGGTTGTTTATTAACTTTCAACAGAAATGGCAGAAAAGTGTCTCCTTCCTCATTCTGATGTCTGAAAAGTAACACAATCTTTAACAGAGACTGATGGACCTGGCGACTAATAAAATGACTACAACTTTATTTTCATTTCAAAAACACAACAAAAAAACAATAATAATTGTAGAAAGTCTGATAATAACTATAAATCACATAAGCTCAAGTTAACTCGAGTGAACTCTACAGATTGTAACACTAATTTGATACTACTTAAATGCACTGACAAAAGCGGAACCAGGATTTTAAAAAGATCTGATTGATGGTTGAGTCAGACCTTCCAGACCTGCCCTAAAAGTTCACTTTCAGGTCAGAATCTAGATTCTGTAGAGCAGTGGTTCCCAACCCCCGGGCCGCCGACTGGTAAAAGTCCAATGGACAGTTGGTGCAGGTTGGTATTTTCTTAATATAATTCAGGTTTGTAATTATATTAAGAAAATACCAATTTTAGTGAAAGATTTTTTTTTAAATTTCCCTTTATCTGTTGCACTTAAAAGTTGGATGTGCCTCCCATCTTCAGTTTGCCTATCTCCCAAACAGATCCACAGATGATGCCATCTCCCACATCCTGCACTCTTCTCTCACTCACATTGACAGCAATAACAGGAACTATGTAAGGCTGCTATTTATTGACTACAGCTCAGCTTTCAACACCATAGTCCCCATAAAGCTAGCTTCCAAACTCATAGACCTCGGACTGAATTCTTCACTCTGCAAATGGATTCTGGATTTCCTCACCGGCAGACCTCAAGTGGTGAAACTGGGCCAGTACACCTCAAACTCCATCACCCTGAACGTAGGAGCCCCGCAGGGGTGTGTCCTGAGTCCCCTGCTTTACTCTCTCTACACACACGACTGCGTGTCTTCGCACAGCTCCACATCCATCATCAAATTTGCTGATGATACTGTGGTTCTGGGCCTCATTCACAACAACGACGAGACCGCATATTTGGACGAGGTAGAGAAATTGACATCATGGTGCCAGGACAACGGTCTCTCTCTGAATGTGAGCAAAACTAAAGAACTGATTGTGGACTTCAGGAAGAGACAACAGCAGCCCTACACTCCTCTTATGATCAGCGGGACCCCTGTGGAGAGGGTGAGCAGCTTCAAGTACCTTGGTGTAAACATCTCGGAGGACCTGACTTGGACTACTGACATTCAAACACAGGTTAATAAAGCAAGGCAAAGACTGTACCATCTGCGACAGCTGAGGAAATTCAGGGTCTCACCAGCAATCCTGAAAACCTTCTATTCCGGTGCCATAGAAAGTGTATTGACTCAGTGTATCACAGTGTGGTATGGGAACAGCTCAAGCCAAGACTGCAAAGCCCTGCAGAGAGTTGTGTGCGTAGCTGAGCGCATTTCAGGGTCTGCTCTCCCCTCTCTGCAGGACATCTACCTCAAACGCTGCAGAAGTAGAACAGCAAAAATCATCAAAGACTCCACCCACCCCAGTAATCATATTTTCACTCTGCTGCCATCTGGTAAGCGCTACCGTAGCCTGATGGCAAAGACAGAGAGACTCAGGAGGAGTTTCTACCCCCAGGCCATCAGGCTCTTAAACTTTAACTCTAAACGTGTATCTTAATTATTTAAGTCTACATTCCACATTCATGCACATTATTTTTGCATTCTATATTTAATTCTACAATACACATTATTTTCTTATTTCATCTTTACATAGCTTTACTTATGTATATTATGTATATTTTACAGAAATATATTATGTACATTTCCTGTACTGTTTTCCTTAATTATTGCACTGTCAATGGAGCGGACCTGGGTTACATTTCACTACTGGTTGTATTTGCTAAATATAACTTTGTATGTGACAAATAAAAGAATCTTGAATCTTGAATCTTGAATGTGCCTGAAGTTGACATCTGATTTTTATAGCTTCCACTTTGACAGTTAAATGATTCCTGCACAAAATCTAGAGAACAAATAAAATTCAAAGCAGCTGCAGATATTTTACAGGTTAAAGGAAACTGGAAGCTAAAAAAAGACCAAAAAAAGAAGAAATCAGACGGTCGGTCCATGAAAATATTGTCTGACATTAAACAGGTCTGTGACATGAAAAAAGGTTGGAGATCACCGCTGTAGAATATTTTCTACATTAGGGTTGGGCGAATGTACCTTAAATTGGCAGTTGACGATGTTTACAGTAAACCATCGGAAGGGACGATGATACTGTTGGGGGGGGTAAATTTTTCGTTATATTAATTATTATTCCTTATTTTATTTTATTACTTTATTTATTTTATTTCCCAGCTAATGATTCATCCGCGATGATCCAGTATAAACTGAGGGAAGTGACTTTAACAAAATAGAAAAGAAGTAGTACTCCTGCACCTGATTAGTCAAGTGGACCGGTGGAGCGAGGACTTGCAGCTTTGTGTTTGAGGAGAAGGGGGGATGCTTTGTTACGTGTGCTCTGTGTGGGAGACTTAGGACTGCGATCAGTCCCGCAGCTCTAGGTGAACGAGCTACCGAACTCAGGAGAACCGGGTCTAAGTGTGTGTCCGGGCAGAGTTGAAGTCTAATCTGACCATTGAGCCGATCAAGATATTTTACACATGTAATCGCGGTTCATGCTGTCGACTTGCAGCGTGGCGGGGGCGTGGCATCACGATGGTGTCTTTCCATCGTGATGTCAGTCACCCATCGTGATGGAGAATGGCACAACCCTATTCTACATCCTTAAATACACTTCTTTATTTGAGTTTGATTCATCTAAATTGTTTTAGAAACATAAAGCATTTGTTTTTTGCGTCTGATTTATTTGGTCTCCTTTAATTAGATTTCACTAAAAAGCTGAATGAAGATGGCCTCCAATTATGATTTTTCAAAATTGTTCCCCCAACTGCAGTTTTCTTTAGTATCATGCTCCTGCAGTTTTTTACTTACAACACAGAACAGTGCTAAACCCAGTTTTTGTTGTTTTATCTATCTGCTTAACAGAAATGTATGCTGACATCACTCATTTCTCAGCACATTGTGAACTCACTTATTTAGCAGTGTGAGCTGGAACTTTTCGTGTCACACAGTTCACTGTGCGCTCCGCTCACTTCAGAGAGTCGCTTTGATGTCATTCAAAAAAAGCCACGCAGTGATAAGAAACAGATCATGTATCTTTAAGGTTACAGGTGTGAGGCTAAGGAGGAGAAAAACTGGTAATGTTTAGATGAAGTTAGGTTGCATGTGTCTTTCTAAAACTTCCGTCCAATCAGAAGGTCTGAATACTGTGACATTGCCTAAGCCTGCTAGAAAGCCCTGCTGACGCCAACTGAAAATCTGATTGGTTGAAAGACATGAATGACCGACATTGATTTTGCATTACGGGGCCTTCATAAATCATGGTGAATACCCTTACCCTGCCAAGCAACAGAAGACAGCTGAAATGCGATTGGCTAAATGCTCCAATGTGAAAATACGTATGTCTGGAAGCAGCATAACCATCATAAACACAATAAAAGAGAATGGAAGACCATTTGGAATGATTCAATAAGTATGCATTGACAAAATATAATTAACACATGATTCAGATCATTTTTCGGCCTTCAGAGGAGGCCTTGAAGGCCCTGAGGCCCACCACTGCGTTTTAGAGAAAAAACTCAATGAGGGGCCTAAAAAGTGATGAGCTCATGAATGTAAGTCCTGTCAGCTGAGAAATGCACATATAAGTCACTTTAAAAAAGCTCATTTGAGCCCATGGCAGCAATGATTTAATGTAATTGTCTGCTTCATCACTGACCTAGTCTCTGGTATTCTTATGCATAAAGTGTGGCTCATTAGCGGGGTTCTCTGGAGGTCTCAACCCATTCGATTCAGTTTGAGATTTGGACTAGACCATTGAAGTACCTTTATCTATGCATAAGTGGGGTTGACCTGTTTTAGCTTTTTGGGTCCTCTTTGCCAAAGGAATGTTGTCGATAGGTGCTACCGCATCTTAAAGCACAGGTGTCTCTTCCAGTTCCCTTGTGGAGCTTATGGCCACCTTGAGTGACATCATGAAAATGGAACGTACTATTGTTGTGTGTCTGGTAAATGTATCACTAAGTATTTGCAAAAGGCTGCAGACATGAACTGCCAGAACCAAAAGTCCTCGACCAGGACCATATCACTCAAAAAAGGTTTATTTAATTTCCGGTCCTAACAGTTACAGTTCTTCCTGTTTTATACTTTAGTACAAGGTTTTATTTTATTTTATTTGGTTTTTTACAATTCTGAACACTTTTGGATTAGGGTTAAGGTAAGTTGTATAAGTTACATTTGACGGTAATGTCAGGCGCCATCTTGTCTGCAGCCAGGTCCCTCTTAGTATTCGTTTGGCAAATGGAAGTTGCATGCATGCATGACGTACGGGTGATGCTGTTGTACGGCTTCCTTGTGCTAAACTTTAGCCAGTAATGCGTGAGCCCTTGTGCCTTAGTGACAGCTGGTGACACGTAAATGCCCATAGGACTTTCACACAAACCACACTTTGATTGTCTAGTGTGCTCATTTCTAAAAGCAACATCAACAGCACTAACGGGCTCAGTGCACAGGTTTTGTAGTAAAAAAGATAAAAATTTTTACCTTTGTTACTCTTACGTGTTGTTTAAGTGTTCACAATGACCTGTCACTGTCCATGATCCTAAGGTGTACCCATTTTTTGGCCCACAGACAGCACATATCCACCTGTAAGGACAGTTGTGACTTAGGCTTTCATTAATTTCTTATTTCCTGTATTCTTAATAAGCACAGCAGCAAATCCTATTTGTTTTGAATTTCCTGCTTTGCTTCACCGTATTGTCACGGTTGCACGTGACAGTACTGCACTAATGGATTCCTGCACTAATTCTTGCACTAATGGAAGACAGTGTGGGGGCCCATCTGAGCACAGAGAGCAGAGCAGTGTGGAGCAGTGCTGTGGGATGTGCACAGAAAGTCACACAAACAAGATTAAACGACAGGTTTGTTAGAGGTCACCGCTAGCCAATTCCTATCCCCACTCCCTCCTCGGTTTCTCTTATTGGCTGCTATAATCATCAACTTTTCTCCACTCTCACACGCAGACACTTGCGCACATAAGATAGCCAGTCACAAACCTCTATGATACACATCCAGTCCAACATGTCACACACACATACATGCAAGTATAGCAGCACATATGTAAACAAACCTCCAGTCAATCACAATGTGTCTCTTTGCAGGGGGAGCGAGGGACAGATGGAGATCCAGGGATTCCTGGCATTCCAGTGAGTGCCTTTATATTTCTTCCACTAGGTGGCAGCGGAGCTTATGTTTACTTCAACGAGAAGCTTGGACGTGACCGTGCACATTGGTGAACAAGGACACAGAAATGTCACTCACAGCATTGACATTGACACATTAACCAAACGACTGCCATGATTTACATCTGTGATTTTTTTTTCCCTTTATCTGTCTGAAGATTTGTTGCTACAATAATCCAAATAAAACACAGTACAGTAACCTAATAACATAATGTTAAAGAAAATCTTTGAGCAAAGGGAGAACATGTTCTTTGAAAATGCATCTCAAGAACATCATGCAATGCTTTGGTTGATCACAACCACCGTCCCACACACCCACTTCAGATATTCAGCAGAGCTATATGGAATAATTCGTCCGTCCGTCCATCCATCCGTTTATTTTCGGCGACCTTTTCCAGACTGAAGTTAGCTTGAGACTGAGCAGAGATTTCTGCACCTCCCCCTCCCATGCCACCTTTTCTAACATGTCTAAGGAGATAACATGGGCTCCCCACGACAGCTGAGTGATCCTATCTCTGTGAAATCCAGACTCCTCCCTTAAGCCTCTTTCTCTGACGTGTTTAAAATCTCCCCTATGTAAGGCAACTGGAAGCAATTCTGACAAGACGTCCAAACCACATCAGCTGGTCTCCTTTGATGAAGATGAGGGGTAACTTTGTTCTGAGATCCTGACAAAAAACCCTGGGGGTTGGAAAACTATAATTCAGTCTTCTGTGAAAAAGACCTTGAGGTACTGAAGCTTTTCCTACTGGATGCAGCAACTTGATCCTAACCCCAATGTGGAGGATGATGACATCAGACTTGGAAACGCACATTTTCATGCAAACCTCTGCTGCATGTTTTTACTCCATGAGTCAAACAGGAAATATAACAATATAAAAAGATGAAACAGTGAAAACACTCCACTGCATAACTTCATATAGAGCTATAAAAACTTGAAAAACAAAAAAACAGGGGAGATGTTGTTGAGCAAGACACAAAACTCAAAGAAATTGAGTCAGATGCTTTAGGAGGGAGAAACAGGAAGATCCATTGCTCCTACTGTTAGTACTGTTAATGAAGCTCGGCTGACCTAAACGCCATGGGTCGCCATCCATACATCACTACAAATCTTAGTCCCTAACTGGTCAAAGTTTGACCTGGTTTAACTTTTAACCTGGGCCTGCATTTGGTACATACAGCCTGAAACCGGTCTTAAAAATGTGTGCTACTATGCAAGAATGGAGGCGTTTTAGACATTTCATTGGAAGTTGCAGCTTGAACGTGCGTTGCTGAGGGTGGTGTGAACGTAACTTACACCGTTACCGTACAGAAGTGTAGACACGTAGCAGATGCTCTTTGTCATAAAGGGCATCAAGTGGGTGGCATAAGGGAACCAATCATGTACTATTGATCTGTAAAAGAAATTGTATTTATCACCGATAATATTAGATGGAAATGAAACACTGAACCCCTGAGGCGGCTGTGTTAACAAGAGCAGCAGCGTTGCGTCAGGTGGAGAAATGGTTGTATCAGCTTTGTGTGACAGTAGGAGATAAAAAAAACTGTTCTGCATGCAGCTTGTTGTTCACACTCTGTGAATGCGGCCCAGCCTCTGTTTGACACAGGCTCAAGGCTAAATGCATCAGCAGTGAATCACAAGTGTCACGCCTCAAATAGATGTGACAAATTGTCTTCAGGCAGACTTCCCAATTTCTGCTGGGTAAAATAACTGCAGCGGTGTGTCGAGGCTGAGGACTGGGGGGAAGGGGGATGCCACCACTGTCTTTCAGCAGAAAGTAGTTATGTGTTTACATGCGTCTGCTTAGTGAGGCTTTGGTGTGCAACAGCCTGTGACGCTGTCGTGCTTCTCTGGCCAACTTAAAGAACCTTTTTTTAACCATTAGAATCTAAAATTACAGATATATTTAATCGTACTGAACAAATGTACTTCGTTGAGTCAAAAGTGAATTTACAGCCATAATTCAAATAGAATGTGTGAGTAGCTCGACGCTCCATGGCCAGATATGTAACCCTTGTGCTATCCTAGGTACTATAACATTGGGAGTCGGGTCATCCATACCCACTAAACAGTGCGCTGAACCTCTTACCACATGAGTTGGTTTGTGTTTATTCGCATAATTATGCTTTTCTAAAAATTTTGATAAAGTTATGCACACACTGTATGTGTAATGGAAACACAGCTAGTGTTAGATTCTGAAGTAAAAACATACATAAAAATGAAAGTAAAAAAAATTCTAACATTACATCACACACTTGAATTCTGCTCTCTTCTAATGAACTTTTGTGAGAAACTGGGTCCTGAATACACGCCATAAGGCCATGTTACTGATATGTTAATGACCTAAAACAGAAACACACATTAAGTCACTACATTTATGCTGGTCAAGCTTACTTTTAGTTTGTTGAACTAAACCTAGAAACCTTAAAGTGACAGACAGCAGTTCTCACAAGCAGAATTATGATGTCATTAAATGCGGTTTATTAAACATCCGATCCATTTCCTCCAGGTCCCTCTTAGTCAATGAGTTAATCATTGATAACAACCTCAGTCTTTTAGCCTTGACAGAAACTTGGCTCCAACAGGATGACTATGTTAGATTGAATGAAGCAACCCCCCCCCCCCCACACACACACACACACACACACTCTCATGCTAACTATCAGAAATCCAGGATTTCAGGGAAAGGAGGTGGTTTGGCAGTAATATCACAGTCTAGCTTACTTCTCAGCCCTAAAGTTAAAAATGCTTATAATTCATTTGAAAACATCATATTGTCTTTAAGTCACCCAAACAGGAAAACTCCAAAACCTGTTTTACTCATAATTATTTATCGCCCCCCCGGCCCATATTCAGAATTTTTAACTGAGTTTTCTGACTTCCTATCGACTATTGTCTTAGATTCTGATCAAAGTATAATAATAGGGGATTTTAATATTCATGTTAATGATTCCAGTCACTGTCTAGGAAATGCTTTTGCAGCTTTATTAGATGATGTTGGTTTCACTCAAAGTGTGAATGAACCCACTCACTGTCATAAGCACACCCTGGACCTTGTTCTAACCCATGGTATAGAGATCAGCCAGCTGAGTGTCCTTCCTCTTAACCCCATCATTTCTGATCACTTTCTGATTACCTTCCAGTTTACACTGGAACATCCTTCTGTCCCAGTGAATAAGAAACAGCTTAGAAGAACCTTAACTGACCGTTCTGTGTCTGAGTTTAAACTCAAAGTTCAACTAGTACTTTGTGACATTCTGAGCAATTACTTTGAAACCAGCTCCCATGGCATCAGTCCTAGTATAAATGACCAGTTTGTTAATGATGCCTTACAAGCCCTCAGGAGTACACTACATGTCGTTGCCCCCCTGAAACCTAAGCTAACAGATGAGAGCTGAATGCTTCTTGTTTTGGACATATTTTACTTTAGCAACAAGGGTTATATACTGTATATATTCCTGCTACTTTTAGCTCTGATGATTTTCGTAAAATTTTCTATAGTAAAATCTCAAATATTAGACACAAGTTGAATCAAGTTATTCCTATCATCCCAGAACAGGCTGAAGCGGTAGAAGTAGAGGCATCCATAGAAACTTCTGTAACATTAGACTGCTTCACTGCTGTGGATCAGGCGGAAATAGCATCAATTATTACGTCCTCCAAATCCTCAACTTGTCTGTTAGACCCAATTCTCACTAAGCACTAAGAGACCTTCCCCCTAATTAATGATTCCATATTAACAATTATAAATACCTCTTTAGAAACAGGTTACGTGCCACAGTCTTTTAAATATGCAGTTGTTAAACTTCTTTTGAAAAAGCCCAGTTTAGATCCTAGCAACCTGGCCAACAATAGACCAATATAAAACCTCGCCTTTATTTCTAAAATCCTCAAAGAGTTGTAGTTAACCAGCTTTAAGGCCTGTTCAAACCGGGACGAATTTCGCCCGCGATTTTCGCAGACGTTTAATGCCTCGTGACTAAACAAAGGGCACCAATGTGAGTGTGCACACCGACACGAAAAAACGCCACGCGTCAAAGCGTCACTTTTTAAAAAACGCCTCGGGTTCGTTTTTTTGGTTCGACGCGCTGCGTCGAAATTTATACGACCAATGAGAACAGCGCTTTTGCACACGTGTCTGGAGCTTCTGAAGTTACAGTAAAACACAACTTGGGGGCGCTCAAACATCAAACTGCCTTTATGAGCACACATACCAGCGAAGAAGATAGACGCCAAGTAGCGTCTACACTGCCACGACGAAATAATGACGGACATTCTAAAATATCCCCGAACCAAGCACCAGTTGGAGCTACTGGTGCTTGAAATATTCATGTTTTCTTTGTATGATTCTGACAAGCGCGTAAATACTTGCTCTCTTCTTCTGAGCGAAAAGCGACTTTAAGAAGCGTAAAGTTGCGCAGCGCCACCTTGTGTACAGGAGTATTTCTGTTTTATATTAAGCGCCATCTAATGTCAGGGAATGAAATTGCATGTTCACTCGGCTCATTGTCAGCGAAAATCGCCTGGGTGTGAACATAAAAAACGTGGCGAAAAACGCTGGCGAATAACGCCTGGCGAATATTCGTCCCGGTGTGTATGGGCCTTTACGGCCACCTACAGGACAATAGCCACTTTGAAACATTTCAGTCAGGGTTCAGACCAAAACACAGCACTGAAACTGCTCTAGTTAGTCTCTAATGACTCATAATTGGGCGCAGAATAGGGACTACTCTTTAGTCCTGTCGGACCTCAGTGCAGCCTTTGACACTATCGGCCACAGTAGCCGCAGTGCACTGTGGTAGAACAAAGCCGGAAAAACGGTTAGGTGAAGGCTAACATGCGCTAACAACAACATTTAGCCTGTATGAATATAAAATCGATGTAGGAAGTGTTGCAATCTGAATCTTGGCTGCACGTAAATATTTGGGAATAACATCAGCCTTCATTTTGTCGGGACACGACTGGAAACACAAATCCACGTGATTGTTTGAACGGTTTCTAAGGACTGAGTGATATTTCTGCTTTGAAGAGCTCACACACCGCCCCAAAGCCGCTGAGTGAACTGGGGGCCCGAGCTCTGCTCGGAGACGGGAGACATGGTTCTCCTGAATTCGGCTGTTTGTTCACATAGAGCTGCGGGACGGATGGCAGTCCGAAGCCTCCCACACGTAACAAAGCATCCTCCCCTCCCCTCAAACACAAAGCTATAAGTCCGGCTGCTCTGCTCAGAGACACGGTTCGCTCCGTCCCCCGGCAGCCTCGCTCGGACCGCGCAGGGTCCTGACGTCAGGGGGCACGAAGCGCTCCTCCCTGGCGCCCCCCTCGCGAGGGGTGTCAGAGAAGATAGGAAAGGAGAGGCAAAGAGCCCGCGGGGCAAGGGCCGAGGCATCCGTGCTTCGCACCGGGCGTCTGCGGAGCACCAGGTCGGTCCTGTTTGAGCTCCAAAGCTTTCTCTGGAGCGAAACATCCGTCTATGCATGACGTTAAACCAGAGCAGTAGTGACACACGATCGGACTGAACTATTTACATGCACAACGAGCGGATCAACAATCGGCATAACCCACCTTTTGCGATTGGAAAGAAATTTTGATCCGAACGAGTCTGATCGGGGCAGAGTATTGGGAACAGCGTGTTTACATGACGCATTTTTCTTCAGATCAGCAGTTAATTCTGATTACTTTTGTCAAACGCAGCTACTATTTTACTCCAACTGAATTTTTTAGATAGATAGATAGATAGATAGATAGATAGATAGATGGATGGATGGATGGATGGATGGATGGATGGATGGATGGATGGATGGATGGATGGATGGATGGATGGATGGATGGATGGATGGATGGATGGATGGATGGATGGATAGATAGATAGATAGATAGATAGATAGATAGATAGATAGATAGATAGATAGATAGATAGATAGATAGATAGATAGATAGATAGATAGATAGATAGATAGATAGATAGATAGATAGATAGATAGATAGATAGATAGATAGATAGATAGATGACTTTATTAATCCCACAATGGGGAAATTTCATTTATCTGTGGCAGCAACACGACATTCAGAAATAATCTATATAATATAACATCAATAAAGGACATCACAAATGACATTTATATTAAATAATTAAAAATATTACTAAAATTATTATGAAAAATTATTATCAAAAATGAGATTCTTATTAAATAAAGAAATAAATATTAAATATTAAATATTTATATTATATATATATTTAACCTACGCAATACAGCTATGATCAGAAATCTACTTTCTAAGAGTGATGCTGAAAAACTCATCCGTGCATTTGTTAGGTCTAGGCTGGATTACTGTAACTCCTTGTTAGCAGCGTGTCCTAAGAGTTCCTTAAGAAGTCTCCAGCTTGTTCAGAACGCAGCAGCTAGATTGTTAGCAGGAACTAACAGAAGAGATCACATCACTCCTGTGATAGTTTCACTTCACTGGATCCCTATGGATTCTAGAATTAAGTTCATAATCCTCCTGCTAACCTATAAGGCCTTACATGGACTGGTCCCGTCCTATATTAAGGACCTCATAGTCCCTTACCACCCAAACAGAACACTTCACTCACTAAATGAAGGACTGCTTGTGGTTCCTAGAATAAGTAAAAGTACGGTTGGAGGTAGAGCGTTTAGCCACCAAGCCCCTGTTTTATGGAATAAACTCCCAGATCATGGAAGAGAGGCCGACACCATTTCTACATTCAAAAGTTTAAAACATTCCTTTGAAGGCCAGACTAGCTGGTAATCAGAGAATATATAACTTACTGTTAACATGTTTAAATTAAACTTAACAATGACAATTAGTTGTTCATATGCTGCTAGAAGTTTGAAGCTGGGGAAAGTATGGTGCAGTGGGGTTCTGTCCTCTACAGTATTCTCGCCTACTTCTACTCTCCTTCTCTCCTTTATTCTTGATCTTTATTTATCATTTAGTTCTCCATGCTTCTGTTTGGTGCAGTGTGATTCATACCCTGTCCCTCCTTCTCACTCCCCTCCTGGAAGTGCTTCCAGATTTCAGTTGGCTTGTCGTGCTCCAGTTCCTGACCGTGTACCTCGTCTCTGCTCCTGCTCCTACACCTGGCTGTGGATCCTGTCTCCGGCTTGTCTCCATCTGGATGAAGCTCATCTGCTGGACTATTTAAACATGTAGCTGTGGAGTTAGATAAGTTAATTCTTCTCTGAGTTCTGGTAAATCGCCTGTCCGTCCTGGGGGAGGATCCCTCCTTCATATAGGCACCCCTGAGGTTTTTTCGTTTTTTCCGGAATCTGTTATTTTTAGGAGTTTTTCCTTACCGCGAAGGGGGGTCTAAGGGCAGGGATGCCAGTTTAGTTTAGTCTGTTTAGTTATTTCATTTTAGTATTTTCCTATTGAATGAAATGTATTCATGATCCTTTTAATTTTATTTTTACTTTACAATTACCGGTACGAAGCCCATTGAGACGACTGTTGTTGTGATTTTGGGCTGTACAAATAAAATTGAATTGAATTGAACCTTTCTTGTTTAACATCTATGTGTGTGTGTGTTTGAGTGTATAGTGTGGTGGGGTAAGCAATGTGTGTAATAAAAGGTGCAGGTAAAATTGGCGGGTAGGGCATTGTGAGGACATCTCTTGCTTGCTTGCAGTGATGATCGAAATGAACCTAATTCAGTTTATTTATAAAGCTCCTTTCTACAACTGAAGTAGCTGCAGTTGTATGATGAATTTACATGTCACAAAATTCAGCATGAGATTAGAGGAAGCAGATGGACAAACATGCCCTGGAATATCCTTCAGAGGACAAAAGGATCTTTAAAGGAGTTAAGAGACGTAGAAAATATGAGCACAAAGTCACCAAACATCTGCTATTAGACAAAAGAGATACCTTAGGAATTGCCATTGGCGGAGCTAGAGAGCATTTTAAATGAGGTGGTGGGAGGGGGGCAGAAGTCTTTGGAGGGGTGGCAAATGACAACAGTAGAGTGGAAGGCCATTACAATTGAAGGCATCAAAAACACATTCCGGTATTTCCGTTGTATTATTGTTATTAAAAGGAAGACAGCAGTTCTAATAGCTGAGGTGATATTTCTAATACTTAAAGAAGCTTGTATTAATTAATTAATTAACCCCTTGACACATCAATTTATCCCCAATTATGAAAAAAAAAAATTTATTCAAGTAAATGCTAAGTAAAACTGAGATGGTAAATTTGACGAGAGCACATAAAATAGAATTTCAGTTTTGTCACTAATCGACAAACAAGCAGCACGTCTAGATTAAAAACACATCTTTCCATCCCCAGTAAGAAGAGATTTTTATTCATGCTACACAGTTATTTCTAGTAGTCCATGAACTAAAAAAAAACACAAACAAAACTCAGTGTAAGGATTATGGTCTCCTCCCACTCCTACCGGGGAATCATCACCTCACCTGTTACCCATCTCCTCATCAGTTTTCAGCCTATATATGGACTTCTAACCCTCCAGCCGACGTCAGTCCGTCTGCTCTCAGCGGAATTGCCACCAGCTTCTTCTCCTCCATCGTTCACAACTGCTATCCATGATCAGGACACCAAGCAAGGCTCGACAATATTCCACAGTTGTTGCAACCCCCACCAGACCAGCAGCTTTTCATTCCATCAGACGTCCAAGCCACAAGCCTTCCATGCCAGAACTCTTCACCACGCCTAGGACAAAATAAAGACTTTAATTAATTCACCATCTGTTTCTGTCCTGCTTCTGGGTCCAGCCTCGTTCACCCTTAACAGAACGGACTGACCATTATGGACCCAGCAGGTTCAGACCCCATTAATCAGACTCCGTCTACCCATGCCTCCACCCTGGACCAACAGGGACAGATGATCAACGCTCTGTCACGCAGCAATTAAAACAATAAATATGACCATGTGCAATCACACAATCAACCAGTAAATCTTTCATAAATATGTAAAAGATCATGAAATTGTGAGAACCCTGAACACAGATTTGAAATTAGTCATAATGTTATTGAATAAATTTCATTTTGCTTTAAGAACCTATTCATTATTTTAAAACAGCATTTTAAAATATTCATTTTTATATCATGTTGATTATTTTTATAATTCTCTGTCTTTGTTTTCAGAAACTAAGATTTCTAAATCAATATTTTTCAAAGTAGTCTTGTTTTTTTTCACATTGCTGTTTTTCAGAATGACTTATTTATTTCAAATTGAGCTTTTTCAGCAGACTGAGTCTGTCTGTCAATCAAACCAGACAAGGCGGATACACTTTTTTGATTGGCTACTCCTTTACTCAGACAGTAGCAGCAGCACCCTAACTACATTGATTTGAAGTTGCTTCGGCGAACGTGACAGCGCAATGCACACACATGAACTCACCTTAAACTTTCCTCCAGCATTTTTCTCAGAGACGGCTAACATGCCAGCAATAGTTTTGGTGGTCATACCACAAAGAACGAGAGTACTGAGTGTTTCAATGGGAACTTCCAGAAGTGGATGACCGCGCTTAAAGAAAGCTCCTCTGTTGTGTGGTCCGCATGAACCTGGTGCTCAATTGCTCTCAAACTAGCAAAAACTAATTCAGCGATGTTTGCATCATCTGCAGCAATTATCAAGCTGAGCATTTCAAAAATGCCACCCAAACAACTCAAACTGGCGTCTGCCGACAGATTTTTTGTCTCTTTTTGATCCGCTAATGTCAGCAAAGCCGTGCGGATGTCGCCAAAATATGTCATCTTTCCAACTGGCACAACACAGAGCAGGTATCTAGGAATATGTACCGATTTCCAGGGATCAGCCGATGTGCGTTTAGATCCCACCCACTTTGACTGATTGACAGAGAGACTCATTCTGCTGAAAAACCTTATTATGAAATAAATAAGTAATTCTGGAAAACAGTAACATTAAAATAAAAACAAAGCTACTTTGGAAAATATTGATTTTGAAATCTGAGTTTCTAAAAAAAGCCATAGGCTTCAACATGATTAAAAATGATTGTTTTACAATGCTGTCTTAAAATATTAAACACACTTTTAAAGCAAAATAAAATATATTTAATAATATAATGGCTAATTTAAAATCTGTGTGCAGGTTTTTCACAATTTCATGATCTTTTTATATATTCATGACAGATGTACAGTATTGGTTGATTGTGATTGCCCAAGGTCATATTATTATTTTTTAATTATGAAAAATTCGGGGCTACATACAAGTTCTCATAAAGTATTTACATATTTTTATCTTTGCAAAACTTTCTTTAGAAAATTTTTGCAAGATTGTTAACCAAAAAAAGGTCAGATGGCGACATGGTCTTTGTACCCAAGAACGGGGTGGTGCTCCGCCTCTGACCCTTCTTACGAGAAACTAATGCTTAAAAAAAGGTTCCTGGGTATATATTTAAATAAATTAACCGGGAGTGGAGAAATATAGATCATATTTTGGTGCTTTTCCAGCAAAAACAGTTTGAGGCAAGAACGCCTCTGTCGGCATCAAGTGGTCTTTGTCAGTGTTGACTCATAAATGGGGAGGGGGCAAAGCTTTACGCTGGGGTGGCAGCTGCCCCTCCTTGCCACACTGTAGCTCCGCCCCTGGTAAATGCTACAACAGGAGCTGCAATACTCTGAGCATCTTTCCTTGCATTTTACTTTTTCTTCTCTGTTTCGCGCACATCATACTTAGAATTAGGACTATATTAAGGTCATTTTTAGAAAAACATGCTAAGGAGCTACATTGTGTTGTGTTGTGTCTTTGACAGGATACAGAGAGAGGAGCCGTGGTTTGGATTATTAAGTCTGGAGGGGCAGAGAAGAATGTTGGAGTTGTTCAGGACATGGATGAGAGCTGTAAGATAGAGGTGTGGCTCAAGAGTTCAAGGTGGAAGTAGGATTAAATGAAGGATCCACTTTGAGGTCCTTCTTGTTTGCTATGCTGATGGAGAGACTGACAGATGAAGTTAGACAGGAATCTGTGAACTATGATGTTTGCAGATGATACTGTGATATGTAGTGATAGTAGATGGAGGAACATTGAAAGACTCTCCTGGTAGCTGGTAGGGAAGTCAGATGTACTAAAAAGATCATTAGAGCTGAATAATAATGAAGTTGAATGATAATCAGGACAAAAATGTAAGGGAATGGGATAGGAGCAGGATCATTTTGAATGGGGGATGGGAGTCAGGACAGGATTATTCTCTGGGAGTGGGACAGGAAGAAAGAAGGAAAACCCTCTCTCAAAAACTGCAGCTGACTCAGCATGGATCAGCATGATGCACAGAAAATGCGGGATGTTCTGGATAAGAACGATGCACTGCGACGCCCAAGACACGCTGCCAGACATCACCCGGTGCTCACCTCACGCCGCAGAAGCTCTGATCGCTTCTTTACATTGAAACTGGACGCCCATTCCATCTCGCACTTAGATTTTCTGTAGCTGCACCTTAAAAAGATTTAGTCTCACATGTGACCAATTTATTCGCACTCTGGAACAGGGAACTTCAGTACAGTTTACAGGACATCTGATAGTATACAGGACATCTGATAGGGAATCAATTGGAATATTTATCTTATAGGAAGAAAAATCTGTGTTTAAAACGAAGGTTATAGGAATTTATTATGGGAATAATAATACATCATTTTTTCTTTGCATTGCAGCAGTTTATTCCATAAAACTCATCCTTGTCTTTTCATGAGTTGACCATTTATCAAACAGCATGGATAGGATAGCAGAAGAAGAAAAAGTTTGATTTGCATAAGGTGTCAGGCTCGACGCGTGGATGCAAAAGCAGGAACACAGAGGTACGTTGAATCAAGGTTTCTCTATCTTTCCTTTAATCTCGAAGTACAAAGAATGCAAAACGATCCCGTGACAGACACTGGGTGGAGGAACTTAAATACACAGCAATGATGAACAACAGGTGTGCGAACAGGTGCAATTCATAAACAGAAGTAAAGGTGGAGGCAACACAAACGGGAGAAACCGGAAGTAACCAAAATAAAGGCCCAAAGAACCCGGAAACCCCACAACCAATCTAGAAAGCGAAACAAACTAACCCACCCTGGCCCCTGAACCTCACAGTACCCTCCCCTCAAGGGGCGCCTCTGGGCGCACCGCCGGGCAGGTGAGGGTGCCGCCGATGGTACTCCCTGATCATGTCCTTATCCAGGATCCGGGAAGAAGGTTCCCAGGACCGCTCCTCAGGGCCATGACCCCGCCAATCAACCAGATACTGAAAACCTCGTCCCCGCCGTCTGCTGTCCATGATGCGCCGCACGGTCCACGCAGGTTTTCCGTCAATGATGCGAGGCCGGGGAGGTGGTGAGGGAGATGGGTGAAGGGGACTCGTGACATGAGGCTTCAGTTGGGAAACGTGGAAGACCGGGTGGACACGCATCGTCCGAGGTAGGCGTAGCCTGACAGCAACGGGGTTGATCACCCTCTCCACCACGAAGGGGCCAATGAACCTGGGGGAGAGCTTCCTAGACTCTGTCCGCAGCTTGATGTTGGTTGTAGAGAGCAGAACCGACTGACCTGGCGCATAGGTGGGAGCCGGACGGCGATGCCGGTCAGCCAGTCTCTTGTTGCCAGCGGACGAGCGTTGAAGCGCGGCCCGTGCCTCCCTCCAGATACGTCTACAGCGGCGGAACAGGTGCTGGACGGACGGAACCGCTGCCTCTCTGTCCTGCTCGGGAAACAATGGAGGTTGGTAGCCCAGAGAACACTCGAATGGGGACATACCCGAAGCAGAGGAGGTCATGGTGTTGTGGGCGTACTCAACCCAGGGTAACATGGAGCTCCAAGTGTTCTGATTACGGGAGCAGACACACCGGAGAGCTGCTTCCAGGTCCTGGTTAGTCCTCTCGGCCTGCCCGTTGGACTGGGGATGGAACCCTGAGGAGAGACTAGCTGAAGCACCGAAAGCCGCACAGAAAGCCCTCCACACCTGGGAGACGAATTGTGGTCCTCGATCAGAAACTAGGTCCACTGGTATCCCGTGCAGCCTAAAAATGTGTTCTATTACTAGCTGAGCCGTCTCAGCGGCAGAAGGCAGTTTCTTGAGGGCCACGAAGTGAGCGGCCTTGGAAAACCTGTCCACCACGGTCATGATCACGGTCTTGCCGGCGGAGAGAGGCAGGCCGGTCACAAAATCTAAGGCGATGTGGGACCAAGGACGACTCGGAACTGGCAGAGGATGCAGGAGCCCAGCAGGCGGTTGGTTACTGACCTTGTTCTGGGCACAGACAGTACAGGCAGCGACAAACTCCTGAGCGTCCCGCGCCAGACTGGGCCACCAGAACCGCCGCCGCAGGAAGGTGATAGTCCTGCGAACACCGGGGTGGCAGGTCAGACGTGTCGCATGGGCCCACTGAAGAACCTGACTCCTACAGGTCCTAGGAACAAAAAGTCTGTTGGGCGGACCCCCTCCCGGGTCCGGCTCCTGGACCTGGGCCTCCCTGATGTCCTTCTCCAGCCTCCAGGTGAGGGCACCCAGGACACGAGACACAGGAATTACCGTCGTGGGTGTCTGGTCCCCCATGACCGGATCGTGTTGCCGAGAGAGCGCATCTGGCTTGGTGTTCTTGGAGCCAGGGCGGTACGAGACGACAAAATCGAAACGATTAAAGAATAAAGACCACCTTGCCTGTCTTGGGTTCAGCCGTTTAGCGGTCCGGATATATGACAGGTTCTTGTGGTCAGTCCAAACCACAAACGGCTGAACCGCCCCCTCTAACCAGTGCCTCCATTCCTCCAGAGCTAGTTTTATAGCCAGGAGTTCCTTATCCCCCACGTCATACCTGGCCTCAGCTGGTGTAAGCCTTCTGGAAAAAAAAGCGCAGGGATGAAGCTTATTACCTTCACCAGACCGTTGAGACAGCACCGCTCCCACCCCCGTATCAGAAGCATCAACTTCTACCACAAACTGATTGGAAGGATCAGGTTGAGCCAAGACAGGAGCAGTGGTGAACAACCGCTTGAGCTTCTTAAACGCCGAGTCAGCCGCCTCTGTCCAACAAAAGGGCGTGGAGGTGGAGGTTAGACCTGTGAGGGGCGCAGCGACGGAGCTGTAGTTACGGATGAAACGCCGCAGAAAATTGGCAAACCCCAGAAAACGCTGGAGCTGTTTTCTGTTGTTAGGGGCAGGCCAATTAACCACTGCACTCACCTTGGCCGGATCAGGCCGCAACTCCCCCCCTGCGATAACAAACCCCAAAAAGGAAACACAAGGAGAATGAAACACACATTTCTCCGCTTTAACAAATAATCTGTTCTCCAACAACCGCTGGAGGACCAGACGAACATGCCGCTTATGTTCGCTGGGATCCCTGGAAAAAATAAGGATATCATCCAAGTACACAAAAACAAAATGCTGGAGGAAATCCCGGAGTACATCATTGATTAACCCCTGAAAAACCGCAGGAGCATTAGCCAAGCCCAAAGGCATGACCAAGTACTCGTAATGTCCGAGCGGCGTGTTGAACGCCGTCTTCCACTCGTCCCCAGCCTTGATGCGCACCAGATGATAAGCGTTCCGCAGGTCCAGCTTGGTGAAGATTCTAGCTTCCTGCAATGACTCAAACGCAGAGTTCATTAGGGGAAGAGGATACCGGCTCTTTACAGTGATGGCGTTCAAACCCCGATAGTCTATACATGGCCGTAAGGAACCATCCTTCTTCCCAACAAAAAAGAAGCCAGCCCCCAAAGGAGACGAGGAGGGTCTAATGAGGCCGGCCCTCAGTGAATCAGCAACGTACTGTTCCATAGCCTCTCTCTCCGACCTAGACAGATTATACAGGTGGCTCTTAGGTAATGGAGCTCCGGGCTGCAAGTTAATGGAACAGTCATAAGGTCTGTGGGGTGGCAGAGAAAGAGCCTGAGACTTTGAAAAGACCTCCCCCAAGTCATGGTACTCCGGTGGCACCGCGGAGAGGTCTGGTAAGGGCGGCTGCCCAACTGAGGCTGCGGGGCCAGGCTCTGGATGTCGAGCTGAGCGCAAACAGGTCTCATGGCAATGGTTACTCCAACTAGTAATACTACTAGCGGACCAATCAATGACCGGATTATGTTTCAATAACCAGGGGAACCCCAACACCACCGGGTTCTGCGGAGATGAAAACAGAAAAAAACGGGTGTACTCATGATGGTTACCAGATAAAATGAGGTGGACGGGGTCAGTCACCTTGGAAATGGTTGCAATGACCTCGCCGTTAAGCGAAACAACCTGTAATGGACGGGGAAGCAACCTGGTTACAAACCCGGCCTGTGTGGCCAGCTCGGCATCCATGAGATTCTGCTCAGAACCTGAGTCTAACAAAGCCCTGATGGGTACCCCCCCTTTCTGAAAAACTAGGTGCCCCTCCAAAAAGCAAGCATTGGAAATAGCTCTAGTGGGAGTTTCTCCGCCGCTCGTCAGTGTGCCCACTCTTAGTGACGAGCGGTGGCTTTTGGGCAGTCCCGGCAGAAATGACCCCGCTTCCCGCAGTAAAGGCACTCACCAGCCGTCATCCGTCGTCTGCGTCCGGAGGTGGTGAGAGACCCTCGACCCAATAACATCGGTTCCTCAGTAGAAGGAGCTGGGGTGTCTGTGGAAACAGGATAGTCATGAGATTGTGGCGCTACTCCTCCTGCTGAGGAGAATGAGCCCACGCGTCGCTCTCGCCGGCGATCCTGCAGCCGGTTATCAATTCGGATTGCCAGCGCGATGAGGGCATCTAGGGATGACGGCAAATCCAGCGGCGCCAGCTGGTTCTCAGCTCATCTGACAGGCCCTCCAGGAAGGCATCTGTAAGCGCTGCGGGGTTCCATGCGCTCTCTGAGGCGAGAGTCCGGAAGTCGATTGCGTAATCCGCCACTCGGCGTCCTCCCTGACGCAGCCGCATCAGCGCTCGAGCAGCCTCCCGGCCTGGTCTCGTATGCTGGAAGACCTGTGTAAAGGCTTCTAGGAAAACCGGGAGGGAATCACAGGTGGTGGCCCCACATTGCCATTCTGCCGTAGCCCACGCTCCGGCCCTGTCCGTAAGGTGGGAGATGATGAACGCCACCTTGGCGCGATCCGTAGGGTACGTGGCTGCCTGGAGCTCAAAATGCAGTTCGCATTGCGTAATGAATGCCCGACAGTCCCCCGAAGCACCGGAAAACCTCTCAGGTCGGGCCAGCGGAACCGCAGGAGTGAGGAGCGCCGGAGCCAAAGGTATGGACGCCGAGGAAGACGGCTGAGGCGGATGGGATGGCGAAGACGATCGGATCTCTCCTGCCAGCTGATCAAGCCGATCCCCGATCGCAGACCATTGTTGCTCTTGACGGGCGGACATCTCCAGCATACCCCTCCGAAGGAAGTTTAGCTGTTCATCTTGCTGGCGGATGACCCACTCCTGGGCGTTGGAATCAGAAAGCGGACCCTCTGCTCCCGCTGCATCCATGATTGACGGGATCGTTATGTCAGGCTCGACGCGTGGATGCAAAAGCAGGAACACAGAGGTACGTTGAATCGAGGTTTCTCTATCTTTCCTTTAATCTCGAAGTACAAAGAATGCAAAACGATCCCGTGACAGACACTGGGTGGAGGAACTTAAATACACAGCAATGATGAACAACAGGTGTGCGAACAGGTGCAATTCATAAACAGAAGTAAAGGTGGAGGCAACACAAACGGGAGAAACCGGAAGTAACCAAAATAAAGGCCCAAAGAACCCGGAAACCCCACAACCAATCTAGAAAGCGAAACAAACTAACCCACCCTGGCCCCTGAACCTCACATAAGGATGGAGTGAATGGAAAACAAATATCTCCACACATCATATAGTTGAAGATTATGAAATCGATTTACCCCAACAGATAACGTAATTTTCATTTTGAGGAATTTTCATATGCATTGAATCATCTTTTAGTACAAACACTCAGACTAAAAATGCATTTACTTCTACATATCTGAATTGCTTAACAGTTGAAAATAAACATAACAACACCTTAAGTTTATTAATACTTGCAATGTCAAAAGGAAATATGCTATCAGTCTTGATTTATCTCAGCTAACGCAAGAATTTCCTGACACTCTCTTACTCTAGTTCCCGTAGAAGTGGCCATTTTTTAAATATACAGAATGACACATCCACAGTTAACTGTTTGGTTGAGTTGAATAAACATAATGCTTTTCCTGTCTATTGGCCCTGAAGTGCCCCTAAGAAGGCAGTGTGTGAAGAAGGCAGTGTGTGAAGAAGGCAATGTGTGTGGTTTTCAGTCTCTTTATAAGGCTTCGTTCAGGATAGACTCTATCTTCCTCTAAAACAGTTTGGATATGTCAAAAACTACTGGACCACTAGGACCCAAAATGAAGAGACCAAGGTTGATAATAACAGGAACTAAAAGATTTTTCAAGCTTAAAGATTTTAAAGAACAGAATTGAAAAAAACTAAATCAAGGAAAGAACCAAAAAGTTTGACAAATGAAATAGCCCCAAGATTAACTAAAAAAAACACTAGTTTATAAAATCAAAAGAAACACACATTAAGTGCTCTAGAAATTTCCCAGAAGTCTCTGCATAAAACCTGTGTGCATTGATGCTCACTACATTGGTGAATATAGACCACAATGCATTGTTTGAACAATTTTTATGAAAAAAGTGTTTTTCTTGAAAACATTTTTCATTCATGAATGTTTTTTTTTTTTTTTTACTTGTCCTGTCCAACAGTTGAGCAGATAGATGAGAGCTGAAAGCCTCTTGTGTTGGACATATTTCACTGTTACAATAGGGGTTATGAATCTTTTGACACACTTGTTATATATTTAAATAAACCCATTTTGTAATTTAGGCTAAACTTTATTCATCTTTCTTACATTTGTAAAATTTTTGTGTTGGAAGAAAAGGAGGGAAGAAGAGAGGGATGCCAAAGAGAGGGGGGGGCGTAAAATCATGAAGCAGCCTAGTAGAGCAACAAGTTGCTGGATGTTTATAATCATTGTGGTTGGGTTCGGATGCAATACAAATCTAGAAGGGGCGGGGCCTGTCCACACATAAACATAATAATAATAATAATACATTTTATTTATAATGCGCTTTACATTTTGGGTAAAATCTCAAAGCGCTACAATGAAGGCAGGAATTACAATGGTTTAAAATAAGAACAAAGTAAGACAAAAAACAACAACGATAAAAGTACTAAAAAGCATTATCAAAAAAGAAAGAATTAAGCCTTTTTTAAATGTGCCAAGGCTTTGTGGCGTGCATCCAAATGGCGTGCAACTTTAAAGGAAGACATTATAACCATTGAGGACCAACGCCAACGTGAATACCAACAGGCACATTACCGGCGTCACTCCGTAGCAACTTCAACCGATTTCAAATGCTTGACATGTGATCGCTTCTGCAGATCCCGTGCTGGACTAGCAGCCCACATGAGAGCCTGTCATTTTAATCCTCAAACTCAAGACAGTCAACTTCGACACACGAAGGACAGCCATATCAAGGCTTTGTGGGGCTCTGAGGGATTGTGGAAGATTGTTCCAGAGTCGAGGGGCAGCAGCTTGAAAGGCTCTGTCTCCCATTGTGGTTAGCCTGGTCCTTGGTTGGTAAAGGCAATGTGTGAAATTTGAGCAGAGGAGTCGTGAAGTGGCTTGCAGGGAGAGGAGCTCACTGAGGTAGGCAGGGGCAGTTCCATGGACGCATTGGTAGGTTTGCAGACAGAGTTTGTATAGAATTCTGGAACGAATAGATAACCAGTGAAGTGACTGAAGAACAGGAGTGATGTGGGGACATTTGCGTCTCCTTGTCAGGACCCTAGCAGCGCAGTTTTGGATGTGCTGGAGCTTTTCCAGGCTCCTGCCAGCAATCCCAACAAAGAGAGCATTGCAGTAGTATAGTCTGGAGGAGATAAATGCATGGATCATTTTTTTTGCACTAGACTGGGTGAGTGAGGGGCGGAGCTTTGCAATGTTTTTGAGATGGATAAAAGAAACTTTGGAGAGCTAATGTATATGATGATCAAATGTTAGAGTAGAATCGATTTTGACACCAAGATTTATCACAGGTGAAGAAAGCGGAATGTTGTGACCAGAAACCAGAATGCATACCTGTTGGCTCCAAAAATGTTCACCTACAGACAAGTCCACTTGTACACAATACAACTGATGTTCACACTACTACATACTTATGCATTCAGACCGACATTGAAAAACATTTCATTCAGTCACGCAAAATATTTGTGCAAAGGTGTACACCTGTACTCGAGTGAGTGTTTATATTCTTTTGAGATGGATGATGGAATGTAAAAAGAAAGAGGGAGAAATTATTAAAATATTATTCATTTACTCGTGGAAACTAACATCCGTGTGTTTTACATCTGGCATGTCGACCTATCCAATATGACTTCCAACTTTGTGTACGAGCTACAAACTAGCGTAGCAACTCTAGCCCATATAACTCATTGGCGTGTTCACAATAACACCAAATCTTGTTTGGAACTTATAAAAAAAAAACCTGACTGAAATTTTGACCAGGTGGCATGGATCTCTCAATATCACTTTGAAATCAGTAAGCACAACCAAAATTAATTCTATATTTAAATGAGCCTTATATTGCAGAAAATGCAATCGTCATTTTATGCTTAAAGTCCCACTCCAACTATATTTTATCTATTGTAATCATTCCCCGTGGTCTTTTAATTATTATTATGCAGTTTTTAAACAGAAAGCCTGTGTTGTTTTTAAAGACAGTTTCTGCAGAGCAGCAGGAGCTCATCAGAAATTCACCTCTGAGTTGTGGGCGTGTTGCCGTGGAAGTAGGCTACACTGATATCCCACCATTCCTTTGTTTACACTCTCTCCTTACAGCCCATCACAACCCCAGGCTAACATTAGCATAGCAAAAAGATAGCACAAGCAATATTGGAGTTATCCAGCTTTGAGTAAGATTCCAGCTCAGGCAAGGAAAACAAAAACTTACATGTATCTCTTTGTCTGCAAGTGGATGCATCAGAATTAGAGCAGAGATCAGAGACTTGAACTTGCCGATTTCAGTTTGTTGCATCACAAACGGTAGCTTTTTCTGCTCCAACCCGATTTGATGAAAGAAATACAATTTGAAAGTCTTTTATATATGGTCTCCATCGTGAGGAAATTACAAGATCATGTTAAAAAATCCAAAAACACAATTTTCATTGGAGTGGCTCTTTTAAGAGCGTGTTTCTTTCACACTCCCTTTCTATGATGACAAATTTCAAGGCGTCATGTTCATGAGCCTTCTAGATAGTTTTGATTCACACAGCAGGACTTGTGTAACATTTACATGTTGAGCAACAGTGTTTCCTGGAAAACATTTTTAGTCCCCTTAAATTTAGTTTCGAAAGAGAGTTCTTCTGTGAAAAAAGCCTTCTATCTGATTGTTTTCTCACTTCTTAATTCCAATATGTGTTGCTTCAGATGTTCACACGGGTTCTTACCATCAAAGTAAGTAAAACAAAATTAGTCCAGATTAAACAGAATGAAAAGTAACAGTTGGAATAATGTAGAAAGCTATGTAAAATATTTTTATAATGAAGTAGACAAAGTAACTGGTCCTGTTTGCAAGTGTGATTTCTCAGTTTCCAAAGAAAATAATCACATTCTGTGAAAAAGAAGTCAGGTGTATGTCATTTGTTTTTACTCCTTTATGTTTGTAAGACATGATAAACTGTGGAGAAACATCAGCTGTAGTGTTGTCTCTGTTCCAGCACATGGAAGAGAGACATCCCGGTAAGCCACTGGTCCCGTTCTTCTCGAGAAGAAGGTGCGCCCTATGGTCGTGAAAATTCGGTCCTTCTTTGCTCGAGTGAGTGTTTATGATCTTCTAAGGTTAATGATGGAATGTAAAAAGAACGAGGGAGAGTGTCCAGTCATTCCCACACCAATGTCCCCGCTGTAGCAGCAGCCAGGACCCCCCCAACACCGCACGGCAGCAGATAGAGTAGCCCCCCCGCCATGCTGAGAGGGGCCCCCCGTTGGCCCCACTCAATACCCGTTAAAGGGTTGAGGGGCCGACCCTTTAACGGGCATTGCCCTCAGGACAGCACCCTCAGCCTCAGATGACCACCCCACCATCACCCGGGAGTTCTGAGCATCCCCCAACCCCAGGCACGAGGCAGGGCCCCCCAGGGAGACCCGCCCCACGCTCCAAACAGCCACCCACCCAGCCCATGGTTGGTCTAGGAGAGAGCAAGGCACCTCTGCCCAGGAGGAGGACGCCCCATAAAAGTGGCGGTCCACAAGGAGTGTTGTAATACTAACATTTTTGACAGCATTATATCACCAAAGTTACCCCTTAAAAAATTACGTTCTGTCTTTATTTTGCTGTAAGCAGTAATTGTGACTGATTTGAGAAAAAAAGGTTAAACTTTTTGTAGAACGGTTTTTAACCCTCCCACCCGCTCAGGTGGAAAGGATTGTCCTGTGGGGTCCATATGACCCCACACATACATCGAGGGGTTATTGCTCCAATAGCAAAGGCGTACAGGATTTTATGACTGCCAGAGACGCCAGTGAAGATTCAGACAATGTCTCGTGGGGTCCGTATGACCCTACCCTTACGCCGAACTGTCTCTCCAATGGCAAAGGTGGACTGGATTTTACATCTGCCTGTGACAATTAGACTAGAATAAAATAGTTCTCTGGGCTGTTTTGTGGGGTCTACATGACCCCCCTCTTTCAGCGCACTGTGCCCAGATGACCCAGATATACTTGCCGTGTGTTTCATATTTTTATTTTCATCTGTACTGTTTTTTTCTTACGTAACTTTCCAGTGGTCCGAGGTCTGTTTGAATCATTCTTTACCAAAGCAGGGTAACGGTAGAGTGGTGGTGGTGGGGGTTCATCTGAGCACAATACACTTGTGGGCCCCAGAACACAGCGCAGTGAACTATTTTATTTTATTTTATTTTTAATTGACTCTGGCGTCCCAAGCAGACGTAAAATCCTCTCCACCTTTGCCATTGGAGGGATAACGCTTCAACGTAAGGGTGGGGTCATAAGGACCCCACAATACAGTACGTGTAACTTTTTTTTTTTTTGGCAGGGCTGAACATTTTCCTTTTTTTAGGTCTGAATCTTAACTGGCATTCCTCAATCAATCAATCAAGGCTCTTGCGGGGGGGGGGGGGGGGGGGGGGGCGATGCCCCTTCCCAGTGCGTAGAGCCGACAAAACAAGGGTCTTCCAAGCTTTCCGGTCTTGTGCCAGAAGCTCAGTATCCTTCATAGCAACCCCATAAGGTTTAACATCCCCTGCAATAACATCTGTCCACCGAGCACGGGGTTTGCCTCGAGGTCGTTTCCAGCCCGCAGCCCCTGGGTTAAACTCAAAGATGGCCCGCGTCGGATGGTAAGAGGGAAAACGGAGAACATGGCCGAACCATCTGATGCGGCGTTGCGCAACAAGGCAAGAGGCTTGGGGCTGGCAAGTTTGAGCTCTTAAGGCTTTGTTAGAGACATGTTGGGGCCACTTGATGTTCTCAATGGTCCTGAGAGCCCGGCTGTCGAAGCCATCTATTCTTGCGGCTAAGCTCTTATTTAAGGGCCATGTCTCAGAACCATAAAGCAGAATGGGAAGTACAGCTAGGTTGTAGATCCGGAGCTTTGTCTTGCGCGAGATGTTTTGATGACGCCACAATGGTTTTTTGAGAGACTGCAGGGCTGATGCTGCCAGTGCCCTTCTGCGGGTGATCTCTGGTTTTAGGTCACCGTTAGCCGTCACTATGGATCCCAGGTATGTAAAGCTCTTCACAGGCTCGATGACATTGTTGCCGAGCTGGAGAGGGGGTGGGTCTGGGCCGTCACCAACGTGCATGAATTTGGTTTTTGTCCAGTTCACCATGAGACCATACTTTTTTGCCTCTCTGCTGTAGATGCTCAGAGCAAGTTTTAGCTGGCTGAGGGATGTGCTGAACAGGATGGTGTCGTCGGCATACTCCAGGTCAGTCAAATGGTAATTGCCAAGAGACACTTTAGGGACTTGCTCACAGACCCGGGACATCAGCTGATCTATGATGCAGTTAAAAAGATCGGGAGCTGCCACACATCCCTGGCGAACACCACTGGAGATGGGAAACCAATCTGAGTCTTTGCCATTTACGCGGACACAGCTTTCTGCATTGCTGTAGAGCAGACCAAACAGAGAGGCAATCTTGGATGGTACTCCAAGGGTCTTTAGGATATTCCACAGTGAGGTATGGCAGACGGTGTCAAATGCAGCCTTTAGATCTATGAACACCATATAGAGATGGCGATTTTTACGGAATTCATAGGTCTTCTCTATGAGTAGACGGTCGGCAGAGATGTGATCTGTTGTGGAGCGGTTGGGCATAAAGCCAGCCTGTTCGGGGCGTCGGCTGCTTCTGATGGCTGGGAGAGCACGGTTGAGCAAGATCCTGGTGAAGAGCTTGCCAGGAATGGAGAGAAGTGTTATGCCTCTGTGGTTGTTGCAGGTCAGCTTATCACCTTTGCCTTTCCAGAGGGGCAGGATAACCCCTCTAGTCCAGTCCCTTGGAAGCTTTCCTGACTCCCACACCTCATTAAAGATGTTGGTTAGCCACTCGATCATGCAGTCTCCACCTGATTTTAGCATCTCAGCGGTTATGGCACAAATACCAGGAGCTTTCCCGTTCTTAAGATGTTTTAGAGCGGTTCTGACTTCTTGGGATGTAATTAAATCTGTTTCTACAGACAGCACTGAGGACAGCACTGTTTGCAGCCTCCGGGCTGGTGGTGTTAATTGGGACATTGCTGTGCTGCAGGAGGTGGCTAAAGTGGTCTTTCCAGCGCTTAAGGCAGTTTTCTTCATTTGTGATAAGTTTGCCATCGGCGTCTTTCACCAGGGCTGTCTTTATGCGTGGGCCACAGCGGGCTTGACGCAGCAGATTGAAGATGCTGTTTATGTTGTTGTTTTGAGATGCGGATTCGAGGCGCTGGGCTTCAGCTTGCCAAAACTTCTCTCTGTCCTCAGCTATGGCCGCGTTTCGCTGATGGTTCAGTCGGCGGTACTCTTTCAAGTTACCACGGAGCCGGGCGTCTCGTCGCTGATCAATGATCTTAAAAGTCCTCTCTGATATCCAAGACTTTCTTGGGGGGGGTTGGGAGCATCTGAGGACAGTGTGAGCCACCTGGATGACAGTTTCCTTGAATGTCCTCCAGTCTGTCACCTTGTTAGCAGCGAGAGAGTTTGATTTTTGGCGAATGGAGGCGTTGAAATCTGTGGCAATGATAGGATTGCTGAGTAGGAAAGAGTTCAGACGGGGCTGAGTATTCTGGAGTTGATTGGCTTGTAGCTTTAGTTTGATGTGGGCTACCAGCAGGCGATGGTCTGTGTTGCCAAGCTCTGCTCCTCTATACACACGGCAGTTGGTGATCAGGGATTTCCAACGTCGGGATATAAGGATGTGATCCAGTGCCCTCCGAGTTCTGCCATCTGGGCTGTACCAGGTCCAGTGATGGATATGTTTCCGGGGGAACCAGGTATCAGCAATACAGAGGTTGTTTTGGTGGCAGAGTAAGAGGAGGCGGTCACCGTTGTTGTTTGTGAATGTGTCAGCAAATGTTGTGCCGACTGGAGAGCCGGTGGACCGGTCGTTGTAGGATACAGTAGCATTGGCATCAGTAAGGATGATGGGAATGTCGTGTGCTGGAATTTGGGTAATAGCCTGGTGAAGTTGGTCGAAGAATGCATGTTTTATGTCTTCATCTGCAACATTTGTGGGGGCATAGGCAACTATTATTGTCATCTTGCCATGTTTATGTAGGAAGCAGGCGGATAGTATTCTGTCGCTTAGGGGTGTCCAGTTCAGTAAGGATTTCCTGATGTCCTTTGGGATGGCAAGTGCCACACCATAAAGGCCTGTCGGTTTTGCAGGGCCACTCCAGATATAGCAATGGTCTCCAGCAGTTAATTCTCCGGTACCTGACCATCGTACTTCACAGAGTCCTGCTAGAGTGATGTTATAGCGACGGAGCTTGTGGGATAGCAATGTAGCGGCTCCAGAGCGAAGAAGTGTCTGGATATTCCAGGTGGCAATACGGGTTGTTTGAAGAAGGTCAAGCAGTACTCTTTGGTCAGGGGCAGGCTGAGGTCTGTCACCATATTGGGCAGTCCGAGTTTGTTTTCTGGTCGGTTTCGTAACAAGGAAGTTTCTCCTGGGTTGGTTGTTGGCCCTCCGCAGGATAGTCGGATAGTGGCACTTTAAAGCGTTCCGACAAGCTGTGGGTCTATTTTTGGCTGGAACCTCGCCAGGTGACCGGCCCACCAAGGGTGACCCTGCCAGGAGCAAGCTCCAGACGATATCGCTCCCTGGGTCATCGGTTCACACAACCCCCCTTGCCACGACAAGGCCAGACCCATAAAGGGGCGTTCCTCGCAGAAGTAAAATCCTATCCGTCTATGCCATTGGAGGGAGAACGCCTCAACGTAAGGCTGGGGTCTTATGGACCCCATAGGACAGTGTGCTGAACTATTTTATTTATTTATTTACCTGTCTGGGATTTCACTGGCGTCCCTCGCAGACGTAAAATCCTTTCAGCTTTTGCCATTAGAGTGATACTGCTTCGACATAAGGGTGGGGACATGTGGACCCCACAAGACAGCGCAGAGGATTACCAAATCCTTTCCACCTTAGCACATGAGAGGGGTATTAGATCACAAAAAAAAAGAACCTAACTTCTTTCTCTTGCAGGCTATCATATGCGATGCGTGCATTTCTGACACCTTGTCTCATCTGCATGACGAAAATGTTCCATTTTTATGTCATCAATGATCCTGTAGGGTATTTATTGGTTCACTAGAGGCAGGACAAAGTGTTTTTCTTTGTCATTTTAGAAATTGACGCTTACATAAAATCACAAAAAGCAGTCTGAGTCATGGTTTGTTTTTTTTTCCCAGTAGATTTGAGTTTTGCTTCTTGTTTTATTTTGGAGGTTTCCTGTATGTCATGGTTTTGAGTTTTACTTCCCTGGTCCCAATCTCTCTAGATCGTTTTCACCTGTCTCTCGTCAGTCATTTTTGTATATATGTCTTCTCTCTGCCTTCCTCTGTGCTGGTCCATACTGTCTTTTTTCTGACCGTCTTCTGCACTTCTTATTTAATTTTTTTGCCTGTTTTACCTGATTAGCCGACAGTCAGTTTTTTTTTGTTTCCCTGCTCTGCAGCGCATTCTGGTTAGATAATAAACTCCTTGCCCTGGAACCGTATGCCTCCCATCTCTGCATTTTGGGTCCTTCATCAAGCCTGCGCATACAGAGTTTTGTTCATTTTAAAAATTCTCTTGGATAAGTTGGTCTGTACAACAACAAAAGGTGAATAACGGTCTGTTTCTTTTTTGTTGTTTGACCAGTGTCTACTTGTCAGGGACCAGACCAGGGGGGTATTCCAGGAAGCGTGTTTAAACTACCCTGACTTTAACCCTGAACTCTGGCTGAAATCCGCCTGAACTTGCTTACTCTGGGTATGTCGGTTCCAAAAGACCGGATGTGAGTTGGCGTTATTCTGCTCGACTTGTTACCCCTTGGTTAACGCACGTGCACAGCAGGTACATAAAGACATTCTCAATAGATCGTCGATTTCTGGAGTCACCATGGAAACGCGTGGAGAGAAAAAAAAGCTCGACACTTGAGACGGAAGTGAGACGGAGTCTGAGATTTTAATGACGGCTTATAAATATTATACGTCCAACAAAAAAGTAACACGGCTGCATCATAAATAAAGAGTTTCTGCTTGGAGAAAAACAACCGACAAAGTAAACGCACGAGTTTCTGATCTTGTTTTCCATTTACAACTCAAATTTACGTATTTATCTAACTAAATATCACATTAGTCCATTAATCTTTTTATCATCTTAATTACTTATATTTCTTGATCCCTCATATGTCTAAGTTTGAGCCGGTAGATATGCTCATTTTTATAACAATAAAAAGGACGAGAAAAAATGCACGGATTGCAAAAATTCATTAAAGAATTTTCTGTCATTGAATTACTGAATGGTAGGTGTGCAATATAAACTCATCATCCTCTCCTTCACGCTCACTCATGGTGCAGAGACGTAAGCATAGTAGGACAAAATAACTCGGCAAAACACAGTAAAACAGCTAAACAACTAAACACATTTTGTCAAAAATCCACACTTAAACCCAAATCCATCCAGACAGGCAAATGGAATGATATCCCAGAATCCCTTGCAGTGGCGATCTAACAGCAGCACCAAAGTTACATTTACTCAATTGAATTAATTTGAATGATAGGAAAATAATTGTCTGAAAACTGGGTTATTTTTAAGGTGACTCAACAAAATAACGATTTATCTTAACTGAAGCAAATAATTAAGTTAGATCAAAGTAAAAAGTTTATCTTTCCAACATCCATACGTGATCTTATCACCCTCTCACAGTGGAAAAAGTTTTATCTGAGCTTCTTCATCCACTAAATCAGGGGTCGGGAACCTAAGGCTCGCGAGCCATATATGGCTCTTTTGATGGTCACATGTGGCTCGCAGACAAATCTTTAATTCAAATTTTTTTTCTTCATTAGACCAGTCCTTCTCGTGCGCGATGCGATGGCAGAGGCGCGCAGTAGTAGCGGTGCTTAGAGAGACAAATCTGCGCCAGCACTAGTATAAGTTTAAAATTGTCTATTAATTCACAGAGTTTGTACCACCCGGAAACCTGTGAATTGCCGTGCCTAAAACTGCGCGCTCCCGTCTCTGAGAAAGAGCGCGCAGTTGCGGGGACGGGATGTGTGAGGGAGAAAGCAGAGGGTGGGGCTGAGGTGTTGTGGGGACAGGCAGCAGGTGAATCGCGCAGGGATTGTAAAAACGTAAAACCCGCTGCCCGTCACTCACTGCAGCGTGTGAGTGTGTGTTTGGCTCCAGGTCCGCATGTGAGCAGTCTGTATCACATCTACAAAACATTCATACCAACCTAAGATCACGTTTAAAGTCTCAACGCCTGCATGAAGCAGAAACTCACCACGTAAACCAGACTAGACCATCAGCAAAACTACCACGAGAAATACTCATCATTTATTAGAAACAGCATAACAATGGTATTAAAAAGAATCCACAGACTTATTGTACTTTAAAAAGGTTGAAATTACATCAAATGCACACATTCACTTGTATTTTAGTTTTAAACATATTGTCGCGGACTGAGTTGGATGGCTGTTGGGCCGCGTTAAAAGTTCTGGAGTTCATTGACCGCATCAAGCAGAGAGCTGATTGGCTCTCAGTTCTGTCGCTCAGCCTGTTGTTAGGTAGTTTGGACCAATGGGGTTCAGCTATGGGCCGAATAAGGGAAATGGGAGGGCTGCAGCGGGAGCAGGGGAATATAAAGTTGGGAGACGCGCTCTCGTCTCGTCTCGGCGGGAGAGATTCAGGAGTTGCTGAATTAATTGTTCGGCGTTTGTCGCGGTCTGCAGTAATCGGAATAAAGAACCTTAAAAGAGGTTAAGTCTCCGTGCCTCAGTGTGGGAAAGGGACACTACATTATTGTATGGCTCTTTCGAAATTACATTTCAAAATATGTGGCGTTTATGGCTCTCTTGGCCAAAAAGGTTCCCGACCCCTGCACTAAATCATCTTCAAATGGACACGCCATGCTGCTTTACCTCTCTGAAAACAAACTAACCTTCAACTAAACCTGCTCTGGACCAAGTTATGTTCAGAGTATGAGTTGCCATGGCAACTTGACCTACCCTGAAATATACCTCCATTTCTGGAACCGAATGCTGAGGTTATCAACTTCCTTAGCCTCAAACTTACCGTGGGAGCTAGCATAACCTGCTTCCTGGAATACCCCCCGAGGGGGGGGGGGGGGGGGGGGTGCGTTATTTATTTATTTTTTTTAACCCTTGTGCTATCCTATGACCCCACCCTTACATTGAGGTGTTCTCCCTACCATGACAAAGGTGGATAAAGGTGGAAAGATTTCATGTAATCCATGGACACCAGTGAAGATCACAAATCATTGAAGAAAAAAGGTTCAGAGCACTGTCTAGTGGGTCTAGATCAGTGTTTTTCAACCTTTTCTGAGCCACGGCACACTTTAACCTTAAAAAAAATCCCGCGGCACACCAGCATCCAAAAATTTAAAAAAAAGGAGAAACTCATAGTCTGTATTGATCTACAGTCCCTGCACAATCTCACATGCATTTTTGAGATAATTGTTACAGAAAAAGCTGGAAACTGCAGCTGTTTTTTTCTAAAAGATGCAATAAAAGTTAAGTTAGAAGATTTAAAAACAGTTTGATGTGTGTTCGTTGGTTTCAAGACGTTTAACACCAGATCTCCTTTTGCGCTGTCACTCTCACAACCCAATGCATCATGGGAAATGTAGTGCATAAAACGGCCGAAGATCGGTTTTCGGAGCTTCATTGTTTTGTTCACTTGTTCCACGGTCTGATACCGGATTCTGTGCAAAGCTACACCGCTAAAGACGAGCTTTAGCTGGTATTTTTGTTAGAACTGAGCGACTTTACGAGCTAAATCGGGACAAGGCAGTGAAGACTTTAAGCACTTCTGATTGGTCAGACCGATGACATGTGATTAACCCCCCCAAGAATGATTGGTGGAGACAGTTAAAGGGACGGGACTTTTCCAAAATACAGCCGAAGGTGCAGCTGAATCAAGGTACTGTACCGTCATTCATATCAAAATGTCTTTAATAAAATAAAATAAACGCAAAGAAAAAGTATTTTACGATCTTTTATATTCCTAACTCCTCAGTGTTTTATCAGGGCCTGTTTGGATGAACAGAGAGCTAAAATCCTGGAGATGGGAAATGTTTTTAGATCAGTTAATGAGGGCAGTTTCCCACGGCACACTTGGCCATCTCCCACTGCACACTATAGTGTGCCGTGGCACACTGGTTGAAAAACACTGGTCTAGTGGGTCTAGATGACCCAACTCCCAATGTTAAAGTGCCTAGGACGGCACAAGGGTTAAAAAAGCACAGTTATAAATTTCAGTAACAGTTTGCAGTTTAGCCTGTTTACGTCCTTCCTTTTTTCATTTTGCTCTTTATTTCTGGGTCAGCCCAATATTGTCTGTTACATCCCTCCTTTTCTTTTTGGTATTTGTTAAATGTGAATACGTGAATGAAGAAAAAAAGATAAAAACCATCATTGTTTTGCAAAAACAAACAAATTCATAATTTGGTGAAATAAATCATAACTTTGAAAAACATACTTGAAAATGGAAATGATCTACTTCAAGCAATCAAAGCAAGAATAATGTATAAACAAGTCGACCAACAGAGGTTTATATCCACACAAAGATCAAACATAGGATAATTAGCCCTAAAAAATGATTGGAAAACTCACACATCTACTCAGTAATAAATTCAATTCTGAATGAAATATTTTTGCTTTATATAGACACGATGAAATTATTAACTATTAAACTGGTCACAATAAGTTTTATAGAATGGTAGAAAGGGAGTGGGAGGAACTTATATAATCCCACCCCTGCATATATTGGATATTATTGGATAATAAAAGCACAGAGGAATGTTTTAAAATATTTTCTTAATTGTTTTATTGCAAATTTGTCCTGTTAAAAAAATTAGAAAACACCCAGAAAAAGAAATGTGTGTGTGTGTGTGTGTGTGTATGTGTATATATATATATATATATATATATATATATATATATATATATATATATATATTAGGTGACAAATGACAATTTTAGGCATTTATGTTCTTTTTTTTAACAATGCTAACTTTTTTTGAAGAACCTTTTCTCCCGAAAGGATTCCCGTTCCATCCCTCAGACTCACGCCTCTAGCTGCTCCGCTTAGCCATTGACCTGTGACAAATGAGCAGCTCCAGCGGAGCATTTGGAGCCATGGGTCTTCCTCAAGTGCACCACAGTAAGGCGGTGGGGATGACTACTAAGTAATCCATCCTGTCTCAGTGTTTTATCCAGGTAGCCTCCAGCCAGAGGCAAGTGTCACTAACTACAAATTTTTGTTTACTGCTCTGTTTGAATCATCAAATTAAACAAGGCAATGAACTGGATGAGATCTAAACTATTTTGACATTCAGAAATTAAAAAAAGCTTATTCTGCATTTGGTTTCAAGTTATTTAAAGTCATAACAGTGTTGATTAATAATAAAGACAGTTTTAACACAAAATATCCAATTTTTATTGTACTTTATGAATTTTAACATGAAAAACTGAAAAAAAGAAACTCTTAAAATCCATGAACAGGAAGTTTTGTTATCAAAACTTCCTGCTCGCAAACCTCCTGTGTAGTCCAGTTAGTTCCTTTAACATCACACAGTTCAATTCTGCACAATTCACAGGGTCTTAGCCTATTGTGTTACTTTTACATGCATGTTGAGGTCTGAAGAAGACTGAAAAATGAACTCAAATTCAACCAACAATCTTAGATCAAGTCAGAACTCTTGCTTAATTGAGGAAAACTTTTTAAAAGGTGTGAAAAATGAAGAATGTTCAACCCTTTAACGATGGATTTGTTAGTTTCAGTGTTGACATTCTATTGATTATTGTAACTCTTAAACTGTGAATGCAATTGACGTAACTCCACCGGATTCTGAAGCAGAAAAAAGCTGCTTTGTGCTGATATGCATGACTTCACAGTAGTCAATTTGTAATGCTTAGAAACCGTTCTTTGTCTGGAGAAACAAACCTTAATTTATTGTTCTGTCCAATAAAATGTATGCCACAAGGCTGTGGTAAACCAAGGTTCAATCTGTTGAAACACTTCATTCATCGGACATTGACAAGATGAAACTACAATGCACCTTCTTCCCATCAACGCATTGCTTCTACGCATTAGCATCTCAGGCTTCGCAGCAGCTGGTGGAACCTGTCTACTTCACACATATGATCAGTTATCTTACCTCATTCTGTCTATTTGTACCAGACTTAATGCGCTATATAGTAAGAATTCTTTAAGTCTCAAAGCTGTCTTAAACTCTTTCATACCAATCCTATGGAACCCGATAGCATGGTGGATCTTCAGTTTTCAGAGAAGTTAGTTTGGAGTCAGAAAGTTGCATGTTACTACCGGTACTTACTTGAGGATGCCTGGATAGAAGGGGCAAAAATATAGTAAGGTTATATATTTGTGTTTATCTTTTGTTTTCCTTGTAAAAGAAAGTTTTTCACTAACAGAACATCTAATGTTGATACACTAGTACAGCAAGAAAAGAGATATAAGATTAAAGGAGCTTATAAATCTGTGTAAAAGCATTTACTGTAAATGATACAGTCATATAATCATCACAATAAAAAATGCTAATTTAGTTTGAAAATCTTAGGCCAGAATAGGTCTTGAGCTAGTTTTACATAACCGTTGATGCTGGTCTGTCCAGTTAGGGATCCAAGGTCCTTTGCTAGACCAAGCAGAAGCAGTTAGATGCTTTAGTGCTGTTAATACTTGACATCATCACCCTAGACATATTTCTGACAATGTGGGTAAGGCAGAACAACCCACAGCGAGTTACACTGACACCCTTACTCCTCACCCCCCCACACACAACTCACACACATGACTGTTCTGTTTGCAGAAGTTCCTCTACAGTAGGGACTTATACGGGAGTGACTTGTAATCTCTTTGTCAGACTGTGACCAACTTTCAGACTCAACAGCAGGCAGAAGTATCAAGAGGAAACTTTTCTGTTGGTGATGGCCGACTCGTAAGTACATAATCCCTGAAAGCTGCACTTTTTTGTAGGTTTTCCTTAAAAAAAGGTGTGCTTTCTTGCAACAATTTTGCACTGTTAACACAATGCATGCATTTTTTTGTGACAGATATATTTCAGAAAATGACACGATAAATTATAACAACTACGATTATACGGATTCACCGGAAGGCTCAAACCAACCATGTAGCTCACAGTCTTCAAATGATCTGGGAGCTCAGCTGTCTGTCCTCTACTACCTCATGTTCATCTTCAGTTTAGTAGGAAACAGCTTGGTCCTGGTCATCATCCATCGGTGAGTGTGCCAATAAATTCATGCTACAAAGCATTTTTTATTGTAACTGTGTAGAGTAGTTGCATATTAATTGTAAGATTGAGTGATTGAGCAGTGATAATCTCAATGTTTAATAACATAAAATTGTTTGAAAATCACAAGAGCAATGTCTTTGAAATAAAAAAGTTTCCCTAAAAGTTGGATTAAGAGTTCACCTGAAAATGGCAGCATATTTAGGTTCAGCAGAGATACACACTGGTATGTCACACGTACACACAAAAGTGTGCTGACTTTTTTCTGAAAAAACCTACAACATGTTATTAAAGACACAAGAGCAAAAACTTCAATTTTTTCTGGTGCGTGACAGAAGAGGTGCTAACATCCTTTTTTCATTCACTCATTTATTTATTTTCTTTTTTTGTAGTTGTTGTTTTTCAATTTTCAATTGTTTTTGTTCCCAAACAATTGTTTGCTTTTGGTGTGAACTTCATTACTTATTTCTGTATTTTGAAAAATAAATAAAAAAATTGTTGTTTCGTTTTTTAGATTTTTGCAGCTGTATTTATTTAATATTTATTTAATAAGAATCTCATTATTGATAAAAATTTTCATAATAATTTTAATATTATTTTTTGTAATTATTTAATATGAATGTGATTTGTGATGTCCTTTTTTGATGTTATATTATATAGATTATTTCTGAATGTCTTTTTTGCTGCCAGATAAATGAAATTTCCCCAGTGTGGGATTAATAAAGTCATCTATCTATCCCTAATTCATTTACATTCTGGTTGTTTTTTTATACCGTTTAAGATTTACTTTCAAGTCTAGAAAAGAATGTTTCACAAGATTCTAAGTTCCTAGAATAATTATAAAACAAAACAAAACAGCACTTAAATTTATTTAACTGTATAACACAAAATCAAGAAATATATTAAATATATTTAAAAACTTTTTTGTCCGTGGCTTCTTTGATTTTTTTTTTGTGTCCCCCCACCCCCAATGCACATTGTCAAACCCAATTATCTTTTAAGGAAAGTTGTTCTGGTAGGCAAATTAAAATCCTGTCAATCTGGCAGTTCCACTTTTGGCTGCATTTTTTTTGCCATGCAGAATCTTAAATATCTTAAATATAAATCAGAACCTCCATCAAGGGGTGATAGAATCAAACAGACTGCCTGCTGGTAGACAGGCATCGGTTGATGAGGGTTTGGTGCCAGTGGGCCCAAATGGCTTCCAGTAGGCAAAGAGGGATTTGTAATCCAGAAGTAGTTCAAAAGGAAAAAGCACCATAACACTTGTGGTCCCAAAGTAGTAGATTTGTGAGGAATGTCAAAGTCAGGGGTAGACAGTGGTCAGGAACTTGACGAGGCAGGTCAAGATGGGTGTGCTCAGGATCATAAAATGGCAGTTTTTATATAACAGTCATGGCATGGCAACTCAAAGGTCAACAACGGAACTAGTCTTTGCATAAATGAAACCCTGGACGACTAGAAACTGCTTTTATCTTGAAGTGAAAAAAGTATCTGACTGCAAAGGTGTGCGGCATGTTCTTTGATTAGATGATGACAGGTAGAGGAACGTGAGAAAGAGTGGGCTTGTTTCCCAACTAATTCTGTGTGTCATTTTAGGTCTGACCTGTCAAACTCTGTCAAAATGTTTGCTTTTAACTTCCATTTAGACATTTCATTTACTAAACGTTTCTATATCGGTCTTTTATCCAGGTTTGAGAGGCTAACCACGGTGACCAACATCCTACTGCTGAACCTGGTCATCTCCTCCCTCATTTTCATAAGCAGCCTTCCTTTCATAGCAGCTTATTTAAAGCTCAAAAAATGGATTTTTGGCAGTGCAATGTGCAAGATCATGGGAAGTGTCTACTATCTGGGTCTCTACACTTCTGTCCTCTTTTTGACTCTTCTGACCTTTGACAGACACCTTGCTGTTGTGTATCCTTTGAATGCATCACACATAAGGAATAGAAAATATGCGTTTTTCTCCTGTGCTGTGGTCTGGATTGTCAGTGCTGTGGCTTGCATCATACCAATGATCACCCACAACACCGTTAATTCAGTGGGAACTACACTCTGTGAACAGGACTACGGCAACATTCCTTCAGCCATTGGGATGAAACTGAGAACAACTTGGTTTTACCTTCAGCTAATTATGTTCCTTATCTTTCCTGTCATTGTTATTCTGTATTGTTACTTTCGAATTGCTATTACTGTTATGTCGTCCAAAATAGTCTCCAAATTCAAGACAGTCCGACTGATACTTGTTATTGTGCTGCTGTTTTTTATGTCCTGGGCCCCTTTCAGTATCTTGGAGCTGATGGAGGATGGAACCACCAATTGTGTTCAAAAACAGAGAATTGAATATGGGATCGTAGTCAGTCGCAACCTGGCATATTTTTACTTCTGCATCAGTCCCTTCTTTTACACTTTTGTTGGGAGGAAATTCCAGAACTACTTTAGACAGCTGCTGGTAAAACGCTTCCCAGCTTTAAAGAAATACATCTCTGTTAATGAAGTCAGCAGAACCAATTTATCAACTAAAAGTACAAAAAGGAGCTTAAGAGAGTGAACTCATATAATAAATAAGTTCCCCTTTAAAAAAAAAAAGGGGGAAGACCAATATTGGACAATTGACTTACAAAAAGCAATTTTTAGGTAAAAAGTTTTTAGTAATTGAGATTTTTGAACAGGCTCAAGGTATTGAGGCTTTAAAACCATTCAAGAATTAACCTCCTTTAGCCCTCAGCCTGCTTTTGCAGTACTGCTCAGAGGGGTTACCAGATTCTTTGGCTTGGATTCCCCAATTGTCTCCCAACACTGATCCAATTCTTAGATGGCAATTTGTTCTTGTACCAATACAGCTTTTCTGACTCTGATAGTAAAAGCTTGAAGATGTTAGAAGATTTATGTAGTTTTAATTCCCACTAAGATCATCTTTTGATCAATTTTTAAAGTGTTCCCCAGCGGTCTTTCAGTTATGATCATGGTGATTTTTTAAGAAAAGCCTGTCGTTTTCAAGGACAGTTCCTGCAGAGCAGCAGTAAGTTCATTAGAGAATTGTCTTAAGAGTTGTGGGCAGGACTGTTGGCATATAGTAAGCTAGTCGCTCACAAGTGAATGCATCAGAATGGAGCAAATTAGGGAGCTTGTGGCCTGCTGACTGTAGCACTAATGTCGCTGCTACAGGCTTTTTCAAACAGCATTTTTTCACCTGCTCCTGACTCAAATAAAGAAATACTTAAAAACACAATTACGTTTACATTTCTTTATATCTGTCCTTCATCAAAGAGAAATGCCCCAAGAACATGTTAAGAAACAAAACAAAACATGATTTTCACTGGAGTGGGTCTTTAAGTATATTGGTTCCACAACAATCTGCAGATCTTTTCATCTCAAATAGGGCCGTAATAATCAAGAAAAGCCCTAAACATAAATACTTGCAGTAATACATTGTTTGTGTTTGTTTGAATTTAAAATGTATCCATAGTCTTTTACAGGCAAAAAGATTATTTCTTCATTTATTTATTAGCTTTTTCTCTTCTCTCCTCTTAATGCATATTAACAAATTTATTGAATATGTATGAACCTTTGAAGTATTTAAGTAGAGTAGTTTGTTTTCAGTTGTTGAATTTACAGACAATAAGAAACAGCTGTGACCCTTGTGCTATCCTAGGCAGGTTAACATTGGGAGTTGGGTCATCTAGACCCACTAGACAGTGCTCTGAACCTTTTTTCTTCAATGATTTGTGATCTTCACTGGTGTCCATGGATTACATGAAATCTTTCCACCTTTATCCACCTTTGTCATGGTAGGGAGAACACGCTAATGTAAGGGTGGGGTCATCTAAGATAGCACCAGGGTTAAAATGTCTCAAATCATCGTTCACTTTAAAAATGTATAAACTATGTTTTAGATCTTTTATCCTGTTTTTTTATTTTTTTTTTTATTTTAATAAACATACCAACGCTCTTTTATGGCAACTTGTCCCTTTATTGATTGACATTTGCTGGCTTGAGTCATAAAATATTTTCCAAGCATTAAAGAAGTCAGGATCTGTGGGTGTGAATGGAGGTCTATTTTCTTCTAAAGCAGGGGTCTTGAACTGTCATGACTAGCGAAACGGTGGCAGACCCAGATGCTGGAACCCGGAAGGAAACTCGGCAGACGAGGAAGGTGAGTAGTAATAGATTTAATGATTTTAGGACAGCGTTCCAGGTGAGGATGCAGCGAGGATGGTTGGAGGTACTTGGCGACGAACACCGTGTTCCCAGGTTGATGTCCAGAAGTGTGACGAAGGGATAGGTGAGAAGGTGAGTCAGAGTCCAGAACGTGACAGGTGAGGTCGGGATCATAGGTGGGCAAAGACAAGGCAAGATTAGGCGTGGAATAATAAGCAAGGGCAAGAATAGCGAACAGAGCCAGAGGATGCACCGTGGAGTACAACGAACTAGCGTCGAGTACAGGTCCTGGTTCTCCTTAAGAGTCCACCGGTTGATGAGGATGAAGAGGCGCAGCTGGTGTCCTCAGGTGAACCTGATGAGGAGGAGGGGCCAGCTGGTGGTACCGTGACAGTACCCCCCCCCCCCCAACGACCCCCTCCAGGCGGGCCAGGACGCCGATCGGGATGCGCCCGAAAAAAGTCGTCGATCAGGGAGCGGTCCAGGATGAAGGAGCGGGGAATCCACGACAGTTCCTGAGGACCGTACCCTTCCCAGTCGACGAGGTACTGGAACCCACGACCCCGGCGCTGCACATCCAGAACATGGCTGACGGTAAAAGCCGGGGCTCCATCGTTGAGCCGGGCGGGTGGAGGGAAAGCGGAAGGCGGGCAAGGGGGATTTTGGCGGACAGGTTTGATTTGAGACACATGGAAGGTAGGATGAATCTGAAGGACACCCGGTAACTTAAGGCGGACACAGGTGGGGTTGGCGATCCGTTCCATGGCGAATGGACCAATAAAACGAGGAGCCAACTTACGGGTCGTGGAGGGGAATGTTCCTGGAAGACAGCCACACTTGCTGTCCCGGTTCGTAACAAGGGCTCTCGGCACGGTGACGGTCAGCGATCTGGTGGCTACCCTCCTTAGTCCGGAGAAGAGCTGCCCGAGCCTGGCGCCAAACCTCCTGGCAACGCTGCAGATGGAGTTGGACGGAGGGCACCTCCAGATCGAGCTCCTGGGAAGGGAATAAGGGGGGAGAGTAACCCAATGAGGCCTCAAATGGTGACATACCCGTAGCAGTGGACGGGTGATTGTTGTGGGCATATTCTACCCATACGAGGTAGTCGGACCAATCCTCCTGGTTTTGTGCCGCAAAGCAGCGCAGGGCCGCCTCCAACTCTTGATTAGCTCTTTCAGCCTGGCCATTAGATTGCGGGTGGTAACCAGAAGTAAGGCTGGTGGAGGCCCCAAGGGCGGAACAGAAAGCCTTCCACACCTGTGAAGTAAATTGCGGACCTCGGTCAGACACAATGTCAGAGGGGATGCCATGGTGACGGAAGACGAGATTAACAAGGGTGTTGGCAGTTTCAGAGGCCGTAGGCAATTGGGGCAATGGGATGAATTGAGCGGCCTTAAGGCCCGTACACACCGGGACGAATATTCGCCAGGCGTTATTCGCCAGCGTTTTTCGCCACGTTTTTGTGTTCACACCCAGGCGATTTTCGCTGACGGTGAGCCGAGCGAACATGCAATTTCATTCCCTGACATTAGATGGCGCTTAATGTAAACAGAAATACTCCTGTACACAAGGTGGCGCTGCGCAACTTTACGATTCTTAAAGTCGCTTTTCACTCAGAAGAAGAGAGAAGGTATTTACGCGCTTGTCAGAATAATACAAAGAAAACATGAATATTTCAAGCATCAGTAGCTCCAACTGGTACTTGGTAAGGGGATATTTTAGAATGTCCGTCATTATTTCTTTGCGGCAGTGTAGACGCTACTTGGCGTCTATCTTCTTCGCTGGTATGTGTGCTCAGCAAGGCAGTTTTGTGTTTGAGCGCCCCCAAGTTGTGTTTTACTGTAACTTCAGAAGCTCCAGACACGTGTGCAAAAGCGCCATTCTCATTGGTCGAATAGATTTCGACGCGTCGAAAAAAAAAAACGAACCCGAGGCGTTTGTTTTTTTTGACGCTTTGGCGCGTGGCGTTTTTTCGCGTCGGTGTGCACACTCTCATTGGTGCCCTTTGTTTAGTCACGAGGCGTTAAACGTCGGCGAAAATCGCCGGCGAAATTCGTCCCGGTGTGAACAGGCCTTTAGAGAAACGATCAATGACTGGTTACGAAGTCCAACGCGATGTGGGACCAGGGTCGACCGGGCGTGGATAGAGGGTGTAGATAGCCGGCAGGTGGAGAGTTGGAGGACTTGGCCCTGGCGCAGGTGGTACAAGCAGCGATATACTGACGCACATCCTCATCCATGGAGGGCCAGTAGAACCGACGTTTTAGCAGCATGTCCGACGAACACCCCCATGGCAGGCGATCTTGGAGCAGTGCCCCCAGGTGATGACATCAGATCGGAGTCTGTGGGGAACAAACAGGGTGCCAGGGGGACAGGTAACAGAGTCGGGCTTCTCACCTTGGCACTGCAGTAACCTTGTTTCAACATCCCACGAAGAGAGAGTCAGGAAGGATAGGGGAAGCGCAGTCTTCGGTGTTGTACTTTCTAGACAGAGCGTCAGGTTTTCCGTTCTTGCTGCCCGGGCGATAGGTGATAGTAAACTGGAACCTGTCAAAGAACAAACACCATCGGGCCTGTCTGGAATTCTACCTTTTGGCAGAGCGTAGATCCACACGATAAACGGTTTTTCAGCCCCCTCCAACCAATGCCTCCATTCTTCCAAAGCCAGCTTGATGGCAAGGAGCTCACGATTGCCAACGTCATAGTTTTGCTCTGTGGGGCTGAGTTTTCTGGAAAAGAAGGCACATGGTTTAAGTTTGTCAGATGGAGATTCCCGCTGGGACAACACAGCCCTCACCCCTGAGTCTGAGGCGTCGACCTCTACGACAAATTGCTTGTGGATATCGGGCTGAATGAGAATGGGTGCAGTAGTGAATAGTTCCTTAAGTTTCCTGAAGGCAGTGTCAGCGGCGGTGTTCCAGACATAGGGGACCTTGAAGGAGGTGAGTTGGGTGAGTTGGGTGAGTTGTGCGGCGATACCGCTGTAATTATGGAGGATAGAAGTTGGCAAACCCCAGGAACTGTTGTAACTTTTTGCGGGACTCAGGAATGCTCCAATCAGAGACTGCTTGGAGTTTCAAAGGGTCTGGCCTGATCTTGCCAGCCTCAAGAATGTACCCAAGGAAAGAAACAGAACTGGCATGGAATTCACACTTTTCGGCTTTCACATAGAGTTTGTTCTCTAATAACCGTTCTAGGGCGAGCCTGACGTGGTGACGGTGTTCTGTGGGGTTACTGGAGTAGACGAGTATATCGTCTAAGTAGATAAACACGAAGCGATTGAGGAAGTCGCGCAAAACGTCGTTAAGAAGACGTTGAAAAATAGCTGGGGCGTTAGTGAGGCCGAAGGGCATGACTAGATACTCGTAATGCCCGAGGGGGGTATTAAAGGCCGTTTTCCATTCGTCCCCCTCCCGGACTCTGACTAGGTGGTAGGCATTACGAAGGTCTAATTTAGTGAATATGGTGGCTTCCTGGATGGAATCGAAGACTGAGTTAATGAGAGGGAGAGAGTATTTATCCTTAACTGTTATCTGATTTAGCTCCCAGTAATCAATACAAGGCCTGAGAGACTTATCTTGCTTTTCGACGAAAAAGAACCCTGCGCCGACAGGGGAGGAGGAAGGCCGAATTTGCCCGAGTGCTACAGCTTCCTGAATATAACTCTCCATTGAGAGCTTCTCAGGACCAGATAGATTGAAAAGTTTCCCTTTAGGAAGGGAAACACCATTGAGAAGCTCAATGGCACAATCATAGGGCCTGTGAGGGCCTGTGAGGGGGTAGCGCACAAGAACTCAATTTTAAAGAGGTTCAGTTACAAATAATTTCTTGAAGTTAAGGTCAGGAAAAGAAATTATGTGTAACTATTCAGTGTGATATATTTTTAAGTAGCTGATGATTTGTGGCACATCTGCATGTAATTAGGGCCCGAGCACGGAGTGCAAGGACCCTATTGTAATTCGAATGTTTATTAGGGCCCGAGCACGGAGTGCAAGGACCCTATTGTATCTGTTAGGTTTATTAGGGCCCGAGCACGGAGTGCAAGGACCCTATTGTATCTGTTAGGTTTATTATTATTATTATTATTATTATTTTTCTTCTGCCGGAAGAATCGCATTTTTGAGGCCTTTAACATACCCCAAAACTCACCAAATTTGGCACACACATCAGGAGTCGCGAAAAATTTCGTATTTTATGGGAAATTGGCATGGGTGCGCAAAAATGGCTCGACAGCGCCACCTACAGTGACTTTTGTCCCGACGCCCCGCATACGCTTTAACGTACAAGCTTGATTTTTACAGGGCATGTTCTTCAGATGGAGACCTACAAAAAAGTCTGAAAGGACCCACCTGTCACTCGCACAGGAAGTCTGATATATTGAGGTCAATATGTCATTTTTGCTCTATTTTGGACATTTGCAGGCCTCCTTCTAGAACGAACTCCTCCTAGAGATTTGTGAATAATGACTCCAAACTTTGGTTTTGTAAACTAAACACATGTCCGATGTTAAATTGCAAAGCTTTTAAGTTTTTACAGAAGTTTGTGGTCGTGGCGGCGCGTAGAAATTTGACGTTGTTTCGAAAACACGCCATGAAAAGAAAAATGGCCATAACTCAGCCATGCATATTCCAATCTGATCCAAAATTGATATGCATGATTGTAGTCTGACTCTGAACACATCTGCAGTGAAAGAATCCAGAAAAAGTGTAGCGCCACCTGCTGGCAAGATGAAATGACATGTTTTACTTGGAGCATCACTGCTCTGAGTAGGATGAGCCGACACACCTGAAAATGACATCCACCTGTTGAAAAGCCATTGAAGTTTACTCTGACAAAAAACCATAACTTTCAATGCGGGGGTGTGGTCGTGACAGAGCGGCAAAGTTGGGCATCTCGCCATGCACACAAAAGTTGCTCTCACGTGCACATTCCTTGTCCAATCTCACTGAAATTCAATGGATATGATGAAGCTTCTATTCTGAACCCATGGATATGACAATCTTGGACGAGCTCTATAGCGCCACCTAGTTATTGCATTGGGCACATTCTGCCCTGTATTTTCTCTTTGCTTTGTCCGATGTGCATGAAATTAAAACTGGAGATACTCAGAAGGGTCCTCTCTCATAATCTGAAGTTTCATCGGTGTACACCTGACGGTGCCTGCGTAACAGGAAGTGGTCGATTATGTGCACCCAAATAATAGAAATTTATTATAAATCAGCCGTTTGTCTCAGGAAGCTGAGATTTCAGAATTAGATGCCTTTAATAACCTCCAGCTTTGATATGTAACACTATAGGGTCTACGAGAAACTTCATCACTTGATTTTCTTAATGAAATTTTGGACTGAACAAAGATTTTTAGCATAAATTCTGTTTAGGTTATCAGCACCAAGAATTCAACTTTCATAGGCATTTATGTGCTACTGCTTCCTAAAAAAATTCAGAATGATTGAACTTACAGGTGACATCTTAGAGAGCATTACATCCAAAAAGGTCCGAAAACGTCTTTTTAGGCAAAACTGCAAACACCTATTTTTTTGCATAACTTATCTTTCAAATATCAGCACAAAAAAATTAAAAACGGTAGGGATCTGTGTTTGCTGCCTTCCATATTTTTTTCAGACTTAAAAGTGTAACAGATGATTTATAAAAAATCCTTTTCATCCAAAAACCTGTGTTAAATCTGTCTAGACTCCAAACAAACATTTTTTTTATGGTAACTTATGTTTCAACAATCGACACCAATTTTCACAGACCTAAAGCTGAACATGTCCCATAGCTCCCTGAATATTTTCATAGATATAAAATGAACTGGTCATTCTAACATCTGGCATTCTAACATCTAACATCTTACATGTCAAAGCCTCTCTCAGCCTGGCTCTGCTGAAGGAGTCGTGTTACAACCCCGCCCCCTCCTGCTGGGACCCCTGCTATGTAAATTAGCAAGCAGTGAACAGAGAGATGAGGAGTAAGAATGGTCATTACTCAGGCATGCATAATCCAAAGACAGCCAGTTAAACACTGAAAGACATATTTTTTCGGTATGTCTTTCATACATCTTTAGTATTAAAAACTCTCCAAGATGAATGTGCCTGACTCCACCTGCAGGTGGATCACAGACTTCCTGACGGACAGACAGCAGTATGTGAGGCTGGGGAAGCTCGTCTCAGATACTCGGACCACAAGCACCGGATCCCCCCAGGGCTGTGTCCTTTCACCCCTGTTACTCTCCCTGTACACAAACAGCTGCACAGCTGGTCACCTGTCTGTCAAACTCCTGAAGTTTGCTGACGACACCACACTCATCGGCCTCATCTCTGACGGAGATGAGTCGGCCTACAGGAGTGAAATAGCCAGGCTGGTGTCATAGTGCAGCGCTAACAACCTGGAGCTTAATGCTCTGAAGACAGTGGAGATGACAGTGGACTTCAGGAAGGCCCCAGCCCCCCTCCCCCCTGTCATCCTCTGTGACTCCCCGGTGACCTCTGTGGAGTCCTTCTGCTTCCTGGGAACCATCATCAGCCAGGACCTCAAGTGGGAGCAGAACATCAGCTCCATCACTAAGAAGGTCCAGCAGAGGACGTACTTCCTGAGGCAGCTGAAGAAGTTTCACCTCCCTGAAAAGATGCTGGTAGACTTTTACACCGCCATCATCGAATCCACCCTCACGTCCTCCATCACAGTCTGGTTCGCTGCGGCCACGGCCAGAGACAAGGCCAAGCTGCAACGCGTCATCCACTCAGCAGAGAAGGTGATCGGCTGCCACCTCCCGTCTCTCCAGGAGCTGCACATCTCCAGGACCTGGAGGCGGGCAGCCAGGATTGTAGCCAACCCCTCTCATCCAGGACATAATCTCTTTCGGCCCCTCCCTTCTGGCAAGAGGCTCCGGTCCATCAGGACCAGGACCTCGCGCCACAAGAACAGCTTCTTCCCCACTGCAGCCAGCCTGCTGAACAGAACCCCAACTCCCCCAGGTGACCCCCCCTCCCCCCCCGCCCACCAAAGGACTGTCGGTGCCACTTACAGGCCCCACCATCCCAGCCCATCTGTGCTCCCACTTTAATTCACCTTACTCTACTGTATATAGTGTGTTGTTGTTGTTAACTTAATTTTTAACTTATTCTTAATTGCACTATACACCAAGTCAAATTCCTCGTTTTGTAAAGTGCGCTCTATTGAACCTGGCAATAAAACTTTTTCTGATTCCTGATTCTGATTCTGATTCTATTAATCATTGTTTTTTATTCATTCAAAATGCAATTAAATCAATATTTTATCTTTTTTCTTTTCCTTTTTCTTTTTTTTTTATCTCTTATATCCTTTTTTATAATCAATGTTTGAACTTCTTTTCCTTTCTATTGTCATGGTTTCAGTTTGTTGTTTTTTTTTTTCGCTTTAGTTCTTGTTCTGTCTTGTTTGGTTCTGTTTCCTGTTTTATTTTGAAAGGTTTCCTGTCTTGTCATGTTTCTTGAGTTTTACTTCCTTTGGTCCCCATCTGCCCTAATCGTGTTCACCTGTGTCTTGTCTGCCCTGTCTGTATATAAGTCTTGTCTCTGCCTTCCTCCTGTGCTGGTCCATTAACTTCTGCTCATGTTGATCACGTCTTCTTGTCTGGCGTCCATGTCCCTTGCCATGCCACAGTAAGTTTTTGTTTTTAGTTTTGTCATCCTGCTCTGCAGCGCTTTTTGTTAGTTAAATAAACCCACTTGCCCTGAACCCGTTTGCCTCCCGTCTCTGCGCCTGGGTCCTACCTGCTCTCGAGCCTCCCCCCCACACGACATCTATACATCCAATGAAATTAAACTACAAATCAACAAACACAACTGATATCAAATGTCTCTAAAAAATGATGTGTATATTTGCAGAACCTTAAAAACACCAAAAAAATAACAAATGCTTCCCAATTAAAGCACAAAAAATGGAACACAAAATGTAAAACCAAAGTTAGAAATTGCAATTTGAAAAAGATACTTTTTTCAGCAGCTTTTCAAAATCAATCACCAATTCTACACTTCTGTGGATGAAACAAAGAACTCCAGAACAATGAAGCCATTTCTCTAAGTCTCTCTCACCTTCAGTTTTAAACAAGGTCTGTGAAAATCCACCATACATTGGTCACATGAACTCAGAGACCTGCTAAAAGTGCACAATTGTAAAAGCTCTTTTATATAGACAACTGTTTGTTTGCTTAGAGCTCTAAATATAAAAAAAATGCTTTTCTATCACCTAGACACAGATGGAGAACCATATCAACTGGATTAATAACAGGGTGGCATGTTTAGACAACATGAAGCTGTCCATCACATTTTTGACCTAAACATGTAAACACATCCTTGGCTCTGCGGTTAGGAAATGGTATTTGGGAATCTCTTTATACCAGGAGCCAGCCTGGCCATTGGAACATCGCCACAGTGCCCATCCAGACTGGGACAGCAACGGGGTCCACTTCAGAGCCGTGAGCTGCTGTGTTTAACTCCAGCTGTCCCAGCAAGGTAGACAACTGCAGCAACATCCACTGACCAAGCTGACAAGCCCTGGCAGAAAAGATCCCCACAAGAAAAACACTGGCTCAGGCAGGCTGGTCAAAAAAAAATAGTTTTGCCATTGTCTTGCAGCTCGCAGATCAAGTGGTTTAGTTTTCCAGTAATGTCAGTCAAGAATGCAAGTTCAGATTCACAATGTTCATATTCACCATATTCAACAGACATCTCCTCCAATAGCACCTTAAAAATCCTGTGCTGTTTTGCTTTGCAGCTGAGGTTGTTTACGATTTTCAGAATAAGAGTCATTATATGTCCAGAGCCAATCACTTCTGCACATAAGGCCTGCTGGTGAATGACGCAGCAGTAATGCAGACATTTTGGAAAGTCTGGGTCAGCTTTACAGTGAGTGATGAAACCTGTTTGTCTATTGATCATAGCAGGAGTCCCATCTGCAGTCACTGCTACCAGCTTTTCTAATTGTACCTTTTTCTGCACAAAAACTCCTTCACCGTGTTATACATTTCAACTCCTCTTGTAGTTGTCTGTTAGGGCAGATGTGTCAGGAGTTCTTCTCTTGTGGAAACCAAAAGCTATGCTGTACTGTTGCCGCCCACAGACTCATCACACTGGACGTTAACCACCTGCACTTTGCAAGATCCCGGTCCAGCTAATTGGCCAAATTATCAGACATAGCTGACACTCATCTAGACATTGTAGTGGAAATTGAATGAGTTCTATTGTTCTCATCCTTAGGGACAGTGATAGCAATTATCATCATTGCTTGAATTTTTTTCATGCTATATGCAAAAGTCTTTGTCCCTTAAGGCAACAGATTACAGCCCCCCCCCCCCCCCCCCCCCCCCCCCCAGGCTGCTGTCGTATTAACAATAGCTTGGAGCTCCAGAATGGACAAGAAAAAACGACGAGAATGGCTCGAGCGGGGCGGTCGCTCGTGCCAGGCGGTCGCACGTGCTCGGGCCCGCTAAATGCTACTTGTAGCTTTAATTATTATTATTTTTCTTCCGCCGGAAGAATCGCATTTTTGAGGCCTTTAACATACCCCAAAACTCACCAAATTTGGCACACACATCAGGAGTCGCGAAAAATTTCATATTTTATGAGAAATTGGCATGGGCGCGCAAAAACGGCTCGACAGCGCCACCTACAATGACTTTTGTCCCGACGCCCCGCATACGCTTTAACGTACAAGCTTGATTTTTTCAGGGCATGTTCATCAAATGGAAACCTACAAAAAAGTCTGTAGGTACCAAGCTGTCAGTTGCACAGGAAGTCTGCTATATTGATGTCAATATGTCATTTTTGCTCTATTTTGGACATTTGCAGGCCTCCTTCTAGAACGAACTCCTCCTAGAGATTTGTGAATAATGACTCCAAACTTTGGTTTTGTAAAATAAACACATGTCCGATGTTAAATTGCGAAGCTTTTAAGTTTTTACGGTTGTTTGTGACCGTGGCGGCGCGTAGAAATTCGACGTTGTTTCGAAAACACGCCATGAAAAGAAAAATGGCCATTACTCAGCCATGCATAATCCAATCTGATCCAAAATTGATGTGCATGATTGTAGTCTGACTCTGAACACATCTGCAGTGAAAAAATCTGGAAAAAGTGTAGCGCCACCTGCTGGCAAGAGGAAATGACATGTTTTACTTGGAGCATCACTACTCCGAGTAGGATGAGCCGACACACCTGAAAATGACGTCCACCTGTTGAAAAGCCATTGAAGTTTACTCTGACAAAAAACCATAACTTTCAATGCGGGGGTGTGGTCGTGACAGAGCGGCAAAGTTGGGCATCTCGCTATGCACACAAAAGTTGCTCTCACGTGCACATTCCTTGTCCAATCTCACTGAAATTCAATGGATATGATGAAGCTTCTATTCTGAACCCATGGATATGACAATCTTGGACGAGCTCTATAGCGCCACCTAGTTATTGCATTGGGCACATTCTGCCCTGTATTTTCTCTTTGCTTTGTCCGATGTGCATGAAATTAAAACTGGAGATACTCAGAAGGGTCCTCTCTCATCATGTAAAGTTTCATGGGTGTACACCTGACGGTGCCTGCGTAACAGGAAGTGGTCGATTATGTGCACCCAAATAATAGAAATTTATTATAAATCAGCCGTTTGTCTCAGGAAGCTGAGATTTCAGAATTAGATGCCTTTAATAACCTCCAGCTTTGATATGTAACACTATAGGGTCTACGAGAAACTTCATCACTTGATTTTTTTAATGAAATTTTGGACTGAACAAAGATTTTTAGCATAAATTCTGTTTAGGTTATCAGCACCAAGAATTCAACTTTCATAGGCATTTATGTGCTACTGCTTCCTAAAAAAATTCAGAATTATTGAAGTTACAGGTGACATCTTAGAGAGCATTACATCCAAAAAGGTCCGAAAACGTCTTTTTAGGCAAAACTACAAACACCTATTTTTTTTCATAACTTAATCATCATATATCAACACCATTTATTTTTTTAAATGTAGGGATCTGTGTTTGCTGCCTTCCATATTTTTTTCAGAAGTCCAGGTGAAACAGATGATTTTAAAAAAATCCTGATTCATCCCAAAACCTGTGCTTTTTCCGTCTGGACTCCAAACAAGTGTGTTTTAAAATTACTTATGCTTCAAATATCCACACCAAGTTTCACACGCATATAGCTGAACATGTCTAAATGCTTCTTGAATATTCTTTACAGATATAAAATGAACTGGTCAACTGTAGGATGTCATTTCCTCTTACATGCTTAAGTCTTTTCCTCATGCTGCAGCCTGCTCCTCAATCATCCCTGTTGCTGGAGTCAAATTTCACCCCCCCCCCCCCCCCCCACACACACACACACACCAGCTGCCAGTTCATATGCTAACTAACCCAGAAGTGAGGTGACAAGAGTTTAGACACAAGAGGGAGGGCAGACTGCTTTTTCATTTGTTTTGTATGTCTTTCATAGATTTTTATGAATAATCATTGCTTTTCTAGTCATGTAAAATGCAATTAACCTAATATTTTATCTTTTTTTTTTACAAACAAAACATATGAATGTGCTCCAAAACAAAACCCAACTCTCAGTACAGTTCTACAGATGTAACATAAGACTTAGACAGTAAATGTCTCTTTTATCCTTTTTTAATCAATGCTGCAACTTCTTTTCCTTAATATAAATCCAATGAAATTAAACTACAAAACCAAAAAACACAACGTATAGCAAATTTCTCTAAATAAATTATGTGTATATACAATATGTAGCACTTTTAAACAAAATAATAACAAATCCTTCCAATACAAGCACAGAAAAATGGAACACAAAATTTAAAACCCAAATTTGAAATGGCAATTTTAAAAAGATAATTTTTTCAGCCTGCTAAAAGTGCACAATTGTAAAAGCTCTTTTATATAGACAACTGTTTGGTTGCTTAGAGCTCTAAATATAAAAACAATGCCTTTATGGACGTGGCACGGATGGCACGGATGTTCAGCAGGGTAAACCCCAGGAAAGCGGCGGGACCTGATGGAGTTCCCGGAAAGGTTCTGCGGGCCTGCGCCGATCAACTCTCCCAGGTCTTCACAAAAATCTTCAACCTGTCGCTAGCTCAGGCTTTCATCCCTGCTTGCCTGAAGTCATCCACTATCATCCCGATACCCAAAAAGTCCTCATCCACAGCCTTCCTCACGGACTTCCGCCCAGTTGCACTCACTGCTGTCATCACAAAGTGTCTGGAGCGGCTGCTCCTGGGACACATCAAAGACTCCCTCCCTCCAATCTTCGTCCCCCACCAGTTTGCTTACAAAGCAAACAGATCAACGGATGATGCCATTTCCATCACCCTCCACACTGCGCTGAGCCACCTGGAACACAGAGACACCTACGCCAGGATGCTCTTTGTGGACTATAGCTCAGCCTTTAACACAATCATTCCTGACATTCTGGTCAACAAACTGTCTGAACTAGGACTCCACCCACTCACCTGCTCGTGGATCAAGGACTTCCTGACAAACAGACCACAGACAGTCAAACTTGACCCCCACCTCTCCTCCACCCGGACGCTGAGCACAGGCTCCACACAGGGATGTGTGCTGAGTCCTCTGCTGTATACACTGTACACAGCAGACTGCAGACCAGCCCACACCAGCAACACCGTGGTGAAGTTTGCAGACGACACTACTGTGGTGGGGCTGATCTCTGGGGACGACGAGACGGCCTACAGAGACGAAGTCCTGAAACTCTCAAGGTGGTGTCAGGCTAATAACCTCATCCTGAACACCACCAAGACCAAGGAGATCATCCTGGACTTCAGAAAAAACAGAACAGATCCACCCCCACTCTACATCGATGGAAACTGTGTGGAGAGGGTCCACAGCTTCACCCTCCTGGGCACCACCATCTCTGCTGACCTCACATGGTCTAACAACACCATGACTGTCATCAGGAAGGCCCAGCAACGCCTGCACTTCCTGAGAAAACTTAGGAGGAACGACGTCAGCCAGGAGCTGCTGGTAACGTTCTACCGCTCAACCATTGAGAGCATTCTGTCCTATGGCATCACAGTGTGGTTTTCCCACTGCACTGAAGCAGAACGGCAGAGTCTCCAGAGAGTGGTAAAGACAGCGCAGAGGATCATCGGCTGCCCCCTCCCCTCACTGAAGGACATTTACCAGTCTCGCTGCCTCAGCAGAGTGACTAGCATCACCACTAACTCCACCCATTCTGCTTTCCCTCTGTTTGAACTGCTGCCCTCTGGAAGGAGGTACAGGTCCATCAGAACCAGGACAAACAGACTAAGAAACAGCTTTTTTCCACAGGCAATTATCATATGGAATGCACATACGTCCACCAACCACACCTCACTCTAATTTTACTACAATGCGTGCAATATCCTGACTGTCTAACCGGGTCACTGTGCAATAACTTGATATTTATTAAGCTGTGCTCACAGCAACTCATGTAATTCCATTCTATTTTATTCACAAATATTTAATATTTAACAGTTTCTGTCCATATTGTTCATTTTTTGTTAAGAGTTGTAAATACAGTATTTCTTTTTCTATTCTATTTTTATTTTTATTTTATGTAACTCCTTCACTCCAAGGCTGCTGCAATTTCATTGTATCCCCATGTACAATGACAATAAACGATTCTGATTCTGATTATATCACTTAGACACAGATGGAGAACCATATCAACTGGATTGGTAACAGCAACAACCACCGACCAAGCCGGCAAGCCCTGGCAGAAAAGATCCCCACAAGAAACACTGCAGGCTGTTCCATAAAAAATATAGTTTTACCATTGCCTTGCAGATCACAGTTGAAGTGGTTTAGTTTTCCTAAAAAAATTCAGAATGATTGAAGTTACAGGTGAACTTTTAGACAACATTTGATCCAAAAAGGTCCGAAAACGTCTTTTTAGGCAAAACTGCAAACACCTATTTTTTTGCATAACTTATCTTTCAAATATCAGCACAAAAAAATTAAAAACGGTAGGGATCTGTGTTTGCTGCCTTCCATATTTTTTTCAGACTTAAAAGTGTAACAGATGATTTATAAAAAATCCTTTTTCATCCAAAAACCTGTGTTAAATCTGTCTAGACTTAGTATTAAAAACTCTCCAAGATGAATGTGCCTGACTCCACCTGCAGGTGGATCACAGACTTCCTGACGGACAGACAGCAGTATGTGAGGCTGGGGAAGCTCGTCTCAGATACTCGGACCACAAGCACCGGATCCCCCCAGGGCTGTGTCCTTTCACCCCTGTTACTCTCCCTGTACACAAACAGCTGCACAGCTGGTCACCTGTCTGTCAAACTCCTGAAGTTTGCTGACGACACCACACTCATCGGCCTCATCTCTGACGGAGATGAGTCGGCCTACAGGAGTGAAATAGCCAGGCTGGTGTCATAGTGCAGCGCTAACAACCTGGAGCTTAATGCTCTGAAGACAGTGGAGATGACAGTGGACTTCAGGAAGGCCCCAGCCCCCCTCCCCCCTGTCATCCTCTGTGACTCCCCGGTGACCTCTGTGGAGTCCTTCTGCTTCCTGGGAACCATCATCAGCCAGGACCTCAAGTGGGAGCAGAACATCAGCTCCATCACTAAGAAGGTCCAGCAGAGGATGTACTTCCTGAGGCAGCTGAAGAAGTTTCACCTCCCTGAAAAGATGTTGGTAGACTTTTACACCGCCATCATCGAATCCACCCTCACGTCCTCCATCACAGTCTGGTTCGCTGCGGCCACGGCCAGAGACAAGGCCAAGCTGCAACGCGTCATCCACTCAGCAGAGAAGGTGATCGGCTGCCACCTCCCGTCTCTCCAGGAGCTGCACATCTCCAGGACCTGGAGGCGGGCAGCCAGGATTGTAGCCAACCCCTCTCATCCAGGACATAATCTCTTTCGGCCCCTCCCTCCTGGCAAGAGGCTCCGGTCCATCAGGACCAGGACCTCGCGCCACAAGAACAGCTTCTTCCCCACTGCAGTCAGCCTGCTGAACAGTACCCCAACTCCCCCAGGTGACCCCCCCTCCCCCACCCCCCCCCGCCCACCAAAGGACTGTCGGTGCCACTTACAGGCCCCACCATCCCAGCCCATCTGTGCTCCCACTTTAATTCACCTTACTCTACTGTATATAGTGTGTTGTTAACTTAATTTTTAACTTATTCTTAATTGCACTATACACCAAGTCAAATTCCTCGTTTTGTAAAGTGCGCTCTACTGAACCTGGCAATAAAACTTTTTCTGATTCCTGATTCTGATTCTGATTCTATTAATCATTGTTTTTTATTCATTCAAAATGCAATTAAATCAATATTTTATCTTTTTTCTTTTCCTTTTTCTTTTTTTTTTATCTCTTATATCCTTTTTTATAATCAATGTTTGAACTTCTTTTCCTTTCTATTGTCATGGTTTCAGTTTGTTGTCTTTTTTTTCGCTTTAGTTCTTGTTCTGTCTTGTTTGGTTCTGTTTCCTGTTTTATTTTGAAAGGTTTCCTGTCTTGTCATGTTTCTTGAGTTTTACTTCCTTTGGTCCCCATCTGCCCTAATCGTGTTCACCTGTGTCTTGTCTGCCCTGTCTGTATATAAGTCTTGTCTCTGCCTTCCTCCTGTGCTGGTCCATTAACTTCTGCTCATGTTGATCACGTCTTCTTGTCTGGCGTCCATGTCCCTTGCCATGCCACAGTAAGTTTTTGTTTTTAGTTTTGTCATCCTGCTCTGCAGCGCTTTTTGTTAGTTAAATAAACCCACTTGCCCTGAACCCGTTTGCCTCCCGTCTCTGCGCCTGGGTCCTACCTGCTCTCGAGCCTCCCCCCCACACGACATCTATACATCCAATGAAATTAAACTACAAATCAACAAACACAACTGATAACAAATGTCTCTAAAAAATGATGTGTATATTTGCAGAACCTTAAAAACACCAAACAAATAACAAATGCTTCCCAATTAAAGCACAAAAAATGGAACACAAAATGTAAAACCCAAGTTAGAAATTGCAATTTGAAAAAGATACTTTTTTCAGCAGCTTTTCAAAATCAATCACCAATTCTACTCTTCTGTGGATGAAACAAAGAACTCCAGAACAATGAAGCCATTTCTCTAAGTCTCTCTCACCTTCAGTTTTAAAAAAAGGTCTGTGAAAATCCACCATACATTGGTCACATGAACTCAGAGACCTGCTAAAAGTGCACAATTGTAAAAGCTCTTTTATATAGACAACTGTTTGTTTGCTTAGAGCTCTAAATATAAAAAAAAAATGCTTTTCTATCACCTAGACACAGATGGAGAACCATATCAACTGGATTAATAACAGGGTGGCATGTTTAGACAACATGAAGCTGTCCATCACATTTTTGACCTAAACATGTAAACACATCCTTGGCTCTGCGGTTAGGAAATGGTATTTGGGAATCTCTTTATACCAGGAGCCAGCCTGGCCATTGGAACATCGCCACAGTGCCCATCCAGACTGGGACAGCAACGGGGTCCACTTCACAGCCGTGAGGCTGCTGTGTTTAACTCCAGCTGTCCCAGCAAGGGAGACAACTGCAGCAACATCCACTGACCAAGCTGACAAGCCCTGGCAGAAAAGATCCCCACAAGAAAAACACTGGCTCAGGCAGGCTGGTCAAAAAAAAATAGTTTTGCCAATGTCTTGCAGCTCGCAGATCAAGTGGTTTAGTTTTCCAGTAATGTCAGTCAAGAATGCAAGTTCAGATTCACAATGTTCATATTCACCATATTCAACAGACATCTCCTCCAATAGCACCTTAAAAATCCTGTGCTGTTTTGCTTTGCAGCTGAGGTTGTTTACGATTTTCAGAATAAGAGTCATTATATGTCCAGAGCCAATCACTTCTGCACATAAGGCCTGCTGGTGAATGACGCAGCAGTAATGCAGACATTTTGGAAAGTCTGGGTCAGCTTTACAGTGAGTGATGAAACCTGTTTGTCTATTGATCATAGCAGGAGTCCCATCTGCAGTCACTTCTACCAGCTTTTCTAATTGTACCTTTTTCTGCACAAAAACTCCTTCACCGTGTTATACATTTCAACTCCTCTTGTAGTTGTCTGTTAGGGCAGATGTGTCAGGAGTTCTTCTCTTGTGGAAACCAAAAGCTATGCTGTACTGTTGCCGTCCACAGACTCATCACACTGGACGTTAACCACCTTCACTTTGCAAGATCCCGGTCCAGCTAATTGGCCAAGTTATCAGACATAGCTGACACTCATCTAGACATTGTAGTGGAAATTGAATGAGTTCTATTGTTCTCATCCTTAGGGACAGTGATAGCAATTATCATCATTGCTTGAATTTTTTTCATGCTATATGCAAAAGTCTTTGTCCCTTAAGGCAACAGATTACAGCCCCCCCCCCCCCCCCCCCCCCGGCTGCTGTCGTATTAACAATAGCTTGGAGCTCCAGAATGGACAAGAAAAAACGACGAGAATGGCTCGAGCAGGGCGTTGCTCACGGGGCGGTCGCTCGTGCCATGCGGTCGCACGTGCTCGGGCCCGCTAAATGCTACTTGTAGCTTTAATTATTATTATTATTATTATTATTATTCTACCGGAAGAGTCGCCTTTTTGAGGCCTTTAACATACCCCAAAACTCACCAAATTTGGCACACACATCAGGAGTCGCGAAAAATTTCGTATTTTATAGGAGATTGGCATGGGCGCACAAAAACGGCTCGATAGCGCCACCTACAGTGACTTTTGTCCCGACGCCCCGCATACGCTTTAACGTACAAGCTTGATTTTTACAGGGCATGTTCTTCAGATGGAGACTTACAAAAAAGTCTGAAAGGACCCACCTGTCACTCGCACAGGAAGTCTGATATATTGAGGTCAATATGTCATTTTTGCTTCATTTTGGACATTTGCAGGCCTCGCTCTAGAACGAACTCCTCCTAGAGATTTTGGAGTAATGACTTCAAACTTTGGTTGTGTAAACTAGACACATGTCCGATGTTAAATTGCGAAGCTTTTAAGTTTTTATGGATGTTTGTGACCATGGCGGCGCGTCAAAATTGGAGGTCGTTTCGAAAACACGCCATGAAAAGAAAAATGGCCATTACTCAGCCATGCAAAATCCAATCTGATCCAAAATTGATATGCATGATTGTAGTCTGACTCTGAACACATCTGCAGTGAAAAAATCTGGAAAAAGTGTAGCGCCACCTGCTGGCAAGAGGAAATGACATGTTTTACTTGGAGCATCACTACTCCGAGTAGGATGAGCCGACACACCTGAAAATGACGTCCACCTGTTGAAAAGCCATTGAAGTTTACTCTGACAAAAAACCATAACTTTCAATGCGGGGGTGTGGTCGTGACAGAGCGGCAAAGTTGGGCATCTCGCTATGCACACAAAAGTTGCTCTCACGTGCACATTCCTTGTCCAATCTCACTGAAATTCAATGGATATGATGAAGCTTCTATTCTGAACCCATGGATATGAAAATCTTGGACGAGCTCTATAGCGCCACCTAGTTATTGCATGGGGCACATTCTGCCCTGTATTTTCTCTTTGCTTTGTCCGATGTGCATGAAATTAAAACTGGAGATACTCAGAAGGGTCTTCTCTCATCATGTAAAGTTTCATGGGTGTACACCTGACGGTGCCTGCGTAACAGGAAGTGGTCGATTATGTGCACCCAAATAATAGAAATTTATTATAAATCAGCCGTTTGTCTCAGGAAGCTGAGATTTCAGAATTAGATGCCTTTAATAACCTCCAGCTTTGATATGTAACACTATAGGGTCTACGAGAAACTTCATCACTTGATTTTTTTAATGAAATTTTGGACTGAACAAAGATTTTTAGCATAAATTATGTTTAGGTTATCAGCACCAAGAATTCAACTTTCATAGGCATTTATGTGCTACTGCTTCCTAAAAAAATTCAGAATTATTGAAGTTACAGGTGAACTTTTATTCAACATTTCATCCAAAAAGGTCCGAAAACGTCTTTTTAGGCAAAACTGCAAACACCTATTTTTTTGCAAAACTTATCTTTCAAATATCAGCACAAAAAAATTAAAAACGGTAGGGATCTGTGTTTGCTGCCTTCCATATTTTTTTCAGACTTAAAAGTGTAACAGATGATTTATAAAAAATCCTTTTTCATCCAAAAACCTGTGTTAAATCTGTCTAGACTCCAAACAAACATTTTTTTATGGTAACTTATGTTTCAACAATCGACACCAATTTTCACAGACCTATAGCTAAACATGTCCCATAGCTACCTGAATATTTTCATAGATATAAAATGAACTGGTCATTCTAACATCTGGCATTCTAACATCTAACATCTTACATGTCAAAGCCTCTCTCAGCCTGGCTCTGCTGAAGGAGTCGTGTTACAACCCCGCCCCCTCCTGCTGGGACCCCTGCTATGTAAATTAGCAAGCAGTGAACAGAGAGATGAGAAGTAAGAATGGCCATTACTCAGGCATGCATAATCCAAAGACAGCCAGTTAAACACTGAAAGACATATTTTTTCGGTATGTCTTTCATAAATCTTTAGTATTAAAAACTCTCCAAGATGAATGTGCCTGACTCCACCTGCAGGTGGATCACAGACTTCCTGACGGACAGACAGCAGTATGTGAGGCTGGGGAAGCTCGTCTCAGATACTCGGACCACAAGCACCGGATCCCCCCAGGGCTGTGTCCTTTCACCCCTGTTACTCTCCCTGTACACAAACAGCTGCACAGCTGGTCACCTGTCTGTCAAACTCCTGAAGTTTGCTGACGACACCACACTCATCGGCCTCATCTCTGACGGAGATGAGTCGGCCTACAGGAGTTAAATAGCCAGGCTGGTGTCATAGTGCAGCGCTAACAACCTGGAGCTTAATGCTCTGAAGACAGTGGAGATGACAGTGGACTTGAGGAAGGCCCCAGCCCCCCTCCCCCCTGTCATCCTCTGTGACTCCCCGGTGACCTCTGTGGAGTCCTTCTGCTTCCTGGGAACCATCATCAGCCAGGACCTCAAGTGGGAGCAGAACATCAGCTCCATCACTAAGAAGGTCCAGCAGAGGATGTACTTCCTGAGGCAGCTGAAGAAGTTTCACCTCCCTGAAAAGATGCTGGTAGACTTTTACACCGCCATCATCGAATCCACCCTCACGTCCTCCATCACAGTCTGGTTCGCTGCGGCCACGGCCAGAGACAAGGCCAAGCTGCAACGCGTCATCCACTCAGCAGAGAAGGTGATCGGCTGCCACCTCCCGTCTCTCCAGGAGCTGCACATCTCCAGGACCTGGAGGCGGGCAGCCAGGATTGTAGCCAACCCCTCTCATCCAGGACATAATCTCTTTCGGCCCCTCCCTTCTGGCAAGAGGCTCCGGTCCATCAGGACCAGGACCTCGCGCCACAAGAACAGCTTCTTCCCCACTGCAGCCAGCCTGCTGAACAGAACCCCAACTCCCCCAGGTGACCCCCCCTCCACCCCCCGCCCACCAAAGGACTGTCGGTGCCACTTACAGGCCCCACCATCCCAGCCCATCTGTGCTCCCACTTTAATTCACCTTACTCTACTGTATATAGTGTGTTGTTGTTGTTAACTTAATTTTTAACTTATTCTTAATTGCACTATACACCAAGTCAAATTCCTCGTTTTGTAAAGTGCGCTCTACTGAACCTGGCAATAAAACTTTTTCTGATTCCTGATTCTGATTCTGATTCTATTAATCATTGTTTTTTATTCATTCAAAATGCAATTAAATCAATATTTTATCTTTTTTCTTTTCCTTTTTCTTTTTTTTTTTATCTCTTATATCCTTTTTTATAATCAATGTTTGAACTTCTTTTCCTTTCTATTGTCATGGTTTCAGTTTGTTGTCTTTTTTTTCGCTTTAGTTCTTGTTCTGTCTTGTTTGGTTCTGTTTCCTGTTTTATTTTGAAAGGTTTCCTGTCTTGTCATGTTTCTTGAGTTTTACTTCCTTTGGTCCCCATCTGCCCTAATCGTGTTCACCTGTGTCTTGTCTGCCCTGTCTGTATATAAGTCTTGTCTCTGCCTTCCTCCTGTGCTGGTCCATTAACTTCTGCTCATGTTGATCACGTCTTCTTGTCTGGCGTCCATGTCCCTTGCCATGCCACAGTAAGTTTTTGTTTTTAGTTTTGTCATCCTGCTCTGCAGCGCTTTTTGTTAGTTAAATAAACCCACTTGCCCTGAACCCGTTTGCCTCCCGTCTCTGCGCCTGGGTCCTACCTGCTCTCGAGCCTCCCCCCCACACGACATCTATACATCCAATGAAATTAAACTACAAATCAACAAACACAACTGATAACAAATGTCTCTAAAAAATGATGTGTATATTTGCAGAACCTTAAAAACACCAAACAAATAACAAATGCTTCCCAATTAAAGCACAAAAAATGGAACACAAAATGTAAAACCCAAGTTAGAAATTGCAATTTGAAAAAGATACTTTTTTCAGCAGCTTTTCAAAATCAATCACCAATTCTACACTTCTGTGGATGAAACAAAGAACTCCAGAACAATGAAGCCATTTCTCTAAGTCTCTCTCACCTTCAGTTTTAAACAAGGTCTGTGAAAATCCACCATACATTGGTCACATGAACTCAGAGACCTGCTAAAAGTGCACAATTGTAAAAGCTCTTTTATATAGACAACTGTTTGTTTGCTTAGAGCTCTAAATATAAAAAAAAATGCTTTTCTATCACCTAGACACAGATGGAGAACCATATCAACTGGATTAATAACAGGGTGGCATGTTTAGACAACATGAAGCTGTCCATCACATTTTTGACCTAAACATGTAAACACATCCTTGGCTCTGCGGTTAGGAAATGGTATTTGGGAATCTCTTTATACCAGGAGCCAGCCTGGCCATTGGAACATCGCCACAGTGCCCATCCAGACTGGGACAGCAACGGGGTCCACTTCAGAGCCGTGAGCTGCTGTGTTTAACTCCAGCTGTCCCAGCAAGGTAGACAACTGCAGCAACATCCACTGACCAAGCTGACAAGCCCTGGCAGAAAAGATCCCCACAAGAAAAACACTGGCTCAGGCAGGCTGGTCAAAAAAAAATAGTTTTGCCATTGTCTTGCAGCTCGCAGATCAAGTGGTTTAGTTTTCCAGTAATGTCAGTCAAGAATGCAAGTTCAGATTCACAATGTTCATATTCACCATATTCAACAGACATCTCCTCCAATAGCACCTTAAAAATCCTGTGCTGTTTTGCTTTGCAGCTGAGGTTGTTTACGATTTTCAGAATAAGAGTCATTATATGTCCAGAGCCAATCACTTCTGCACATAAGGCCTGCTGGTGAATGACGCAGCAGTAATGCAGACATTTTGGAAAGTCTGGGTCAGCTTTACAGTGAGTGATGAAACCTGTTTGTCTATTGATCATAGCAGGAGTCCCATCTGCAGTCACTGCTACCAGCTTTTCTAATTGTACCTTTTTCTGCACAAAAACTCCTTCACCGTGTTATACATTTCAACTCCTCTTGTAGTTGTCTGTTAGGGCAGATGTGTCAGGAGTTCTTCTCTTGTGGAAACCAAAAGCTATGCTGTACTGTTGCCGTCCACAGACTCATCACACTGGACGTTAACCACCTGCACTTTGCAAGATCCCGGTCCAGCTAATTGGCCAAGTTATCAGACATAGCTGACACTCATCTAGACATTGTAGTGGAAATTGAATGATTTCTATTGTTCTCATCCTTAGGGACAGTGATAGCAATTATCATCATTGCTTGAATTTTTTTCATGCTATATGCAAAAGTCTTTGTCCCTTAAGGCAACAGATTACAGCCCCCCCCCCCCCCCCCCCCCCCCCCCAGGCTGCTGTCGTATTAACAATAGCTTGGAGCTCCAGAATGGACAAGAAAAAACGACGAGAATGGCTCGAGCAGGGCGTTGCTCACGGGGCGGTCGCTCGTGCCAGGCGGTCGCACGTGCTCGGGCCCGCTAAATGCTACTTGTAGCTTTAATTAATAATTAACTCTCAATTCAAATTAATTCAATACAATTTAAAACTTTTTGACAGTATTTGTCAGATAACATACAACAGATGGAACTGTGCGCCACAATCACACACAACAGGAACACAACCAGGACAAAAAATCACCAAGAAAACTAGATGAAAGGAGGATCCACTAGCATTCATTAGCTCATTAGCTTCTTCCACAAATCAAACACCTCCCCGGAAGAATGGACATTTTAACAAATATTTGATTTGATTGAATCTGCATTCTCTGTCAAATATTTACGGCTGGTTTAAACACAGACTTTGTGATGAAGATTTTCCCATAATGTCCTTGTAGACGCCAACAACAGAATGCTTACTTCAGTATTACTCCAATATTTAACGTGTGACAGATATATATAGCAAAATGAAACGACAAAACCACTGGTACTTTTATAAACATGAATCCATTGTATCTGCATCTTTATTATTGTGATATTATGTGAAACATTCAAGGGTCAGTCACTGCATATTATACAGAGCGACTAGACTCCCGGTTTTGTCTGTAAACAGCAGCTTTATGTTTCTTTAGTTGAAGGCTCTTCTTTGGTTCCCTCACTGGCTCTTTTCTGCCCAAAGAAACTTTGCAAACACTTTTTTTAGTTTGGCTTTTGTTAACCTTTTGCTTTGGGCTTTTAACTTAGCCAGCGCTCTGAGCGAGCTGCCACTTTATGCCATGCAGCGCTGCAAGACAAGCGGATAGGGTGAACAGAATCCGGTAGTATTCCAAAATCAAAAATTAAAAAGGGGAAAGAATCTAAGTTAGCACATTGCATATTTTTCCTGTCTGCGGCCTGGTACCAAGCGGGAGGACCCCTGGAACAGGCAGCACGTTGAAAAACAGCAAGTTGGGGACACCCAAAACATCAAAAAGTGATGCGAAAATACTTCCATAAATGACGAGTTGGGAGTGATACAGATCATGTGTTGGTTGCAACGACAAAAAGGGCTGCATCATTTAAAATAGAGACACCCATCGTATTAGTTTTGCGTAATGTTCAGATCCGGGTACAGGTATGGGTCCCAGCATGTGCGGTCCACTAGTGAGTGACCCCTGTTCTGAAGTGGTCTTCTGCAGTTAAAGTTACAAATCGTGGCGCACGAAAAATTACTGTCAAACATCAAAACATGTTCCCCTAAATCTTCCTAAAGGCCAAAAATGTTTGTTCTGGTTTGTGCACTTATATGGTTCTCACATCACACAAAACCGCATGTAACCTGTTTTTTTAGGTATTGAAATAAATTCCACAGCATAAATTTCTACGTATTTTTACCATATTAATAAGGGTAAAGATGATTATTCACATCATTAGGAACACAGATCCTGCACAGATATAAAATAAGATTTGACAAACTGTGTGACCACAGACAGCCGCAGCACAAGGATGAGAGAGCCGCCAGCGCCGCACACTGATCGGCAACCCCTGGTCTAGGGTGTACCTGACTTTGTACCTGAATGGCTCCAGAAACCATAAAAGGGATATAGCTGGTTAAGAAAATGAATGGAAGGCTTGTCCGCTGAAAAAATATTCCATACTTTACTCCTTTTATAGTCTGTTTTGAAAATTATTTTATTTTGAAAAATGGCCGGATCTGGGTGCTAAATTAGTCCAATAGGGAGTAATTATATATAATAAGTTCATGATTCATTATACTAATTATATATAAATATATACATTTACTTAATTAATGTAAATCAGCTGATTCCGAAGGGAAAGAAAGGGACGTTTTTATATCCCCTTTGCGCTGTTATGCAACACTATTCATTTGCACAATGACACTAAGACGCTTTTCTTTTCATCAGAATCAGCTGATTTTTGTTTGCATAAGCTCCTCACTGCTGCAATGTCACCTATCAATGCAGGGCTGCTTTCCTCCATTTCATAATCTGCTGTGATTACATTAATGGCATAAATGGTTTCAGAGTTACGGTAGTCAAAACAATGTAAACACTTGAGCTACAGTGGGCTAATCCCAAAACAGTTTGAGTTTTGTAATATATTTGTTCTTTGTACATTTGAAAATAGATATTGGCAGCAATTTTCGAGAAATCTTTTTGCAAACAATATGTATTGTAAAAATGATACTTTGACTATGGCTAGTCAAAATGAAAGAAAAAAATTACGTAAAAGGGAAAAATAGGTATTTCAGAAGAATGCATTACATAAAGTGTATGATGCTAAATGAAGTTGCGGAGGAAGGAAATATGTTATCTTTTTTAGGCTTTTGCAGGTCTGACACAAAGTAATAACCTCATTTAGCATGTAGACTGTTTCGAGGAAGCATGTGTCCTGTTTTGGATGCAGGATGCTAGATATGATCTCATGTGGTTTCTAGAGCCCTTGTTTGGTTCTCGGCTGATGATGTCTTGCATGCGTGATAAGCACAGACCACAGCCAAATAAACCCCAGATCCTAGTCATTAAAGGTGGTTAAGTACCGTGGCCTTGAAGTGTGAATCACATCAATTCATCACTTTAAGCAAAAACAAATGAAAGACCTCAACAACAATAAAAAAAAAAAATAAAAAAACCTAAGATTTTAGAAATCCAACACAATCGAACCTATTCTGGTTTCTTAATGAGTTTCATTTTTTTTAGCATTTCATTTAGATTTCTGGAAATTACCTTTGTTTTAAAACATGTTTCATTTTCATATTGGTATTTCTTTTCCATTTATGTTTTGATTTCTAAAATATCTACTTTTCCTTTGTGTATTTTCCTTCAGGGGTCGCCACAGAGAATCCGTTTCTTCCATCTAACCCCATCTTCTGCATCCTCTACTTTAACACCAGCTACCTTCATGTCTTCATTAACTGCATCCATAAACCTCCTCTGTCGTTCCTCTAGACCTCTTGCCTGGCAACTCAAGGAGTCAGCCTCCTTCTACTAAGAGTATAACCATTCAGTTAAACGTCAATTCAGTTCCATTTGTAATTGCCAATTCTATTCTCTTTCAATTTTGGTTCAACAATTCAATTGGATCCGATTCTCAGACCTAAAATGGATTCAGGACACCTTTAACCAAAACCTCAACCAATGTAACACAGAGATAAATACTGAGCAGTGCAGGGGAAGTTTTCCAGATGCCTTGTATTTCTTTCAAGATAACCAAGTGTAAATAATTATGTGTACAACAAACTAGTAAATAATAATTAATGGCAAATCCATTCACATTTTAGTTTCCTAAAGTTCAGAACAGAACATTATTAGAAGATTCTACAACACTGTATGAAACGATGTGCCAATTTGAAATGTTCTCTTTATCCAACTATGATGCCAATTCTAATACTCCTCTGCCAAATGTGTTGATTTAGCTTATGCAGCGAGCTAAACACAAAGGGCTTCAAAAACTCCACAAACTCGCTTTTCTTGAGCCACTTTTTAATTTGGAAAAAGATCATAGCTTCTCACAGGGTTCTGTATACATTAAAGAGCTTAACTTTTCACGCATGAGTACCACTACCCAACACGCAGCACGTGCCTGCCTGTCTTTTCTGAGCCAAGCTTCCCACTTTACTTACTGCATGAGGCCACTAGATGGCAGCATAAGACATAAACATTTAACTTAACAATGAACTTGTAAATCTTACTGTACCAAACAATAAAAAAATAACAATTAAACCATATTAAACTTATAACAAAAACATACAACACTGAGGGAGACAGAACACTCCCCCCCTGACATTTTTAAATGTCATACCTCTTAATCAAACAAAAAAATAACTATTAAGCATCGTTTGCCACAAGCAAGACAACTTCACTGATGGGTCTCACATAATGTTTCTTTTCACCATTGCGAATGACCTTCACTTTAATCTTTCGGACCCTGTTGTCTTTGCTGGGAAAAGTCTGAGTCACTAGTCCAAGTGGCCAATCATTTCGTTTCTCTTGTCCATCTTTCACCAGGACGACATCTCCAACTTTTAGATTGGGTTTTGATGTTTTCCATTTCCGTCGTTCTTAAAGTCCACTTAAGAACTCTTTCTGCCATCTTCTTCAGAAGATGTTGGCCTTATGTTGCACCCTCCTCCACTGTGCCCTGCAGAGATCTTGTTTGTCAAACTGACCTGATGGGACTGCAGCTGATCCAACCTTTTGCATGAGAAGCATTGCAGGGGTGAGAATTTCAGGATGTTCTGGGTCAGTGGAAACTGTGGTTAGTAGGGACGGGTACCAAGCACCGGTATTTAACGAGCGCCGGGGCAACATTCTTCAAGACCGCAGTATCGTTAAGATTTGACCTCTGCTATTGATACTGGAGAAGTCGCAGTTTTTTTATGTCCCACAAGATATAAATGTTATCTGCCATATTTAACCCTTGTGCTATCGGCACTTTAACTAGACCCACTAGACAGTGCTCTGAACCTTTTTCTTCTATGATTTGTGATCTTCACTGGTGTCCATGGATTACATGAAATCTTTCCACCTTTATCCACCTTTGTCATGGTAGGGAGAACACGTCAATGGAAGGGGGGGTCATCTAAGATAGCACAAGGGTTAACTGGCCAGGTAAGTCAATTTTCCGTTAATTAATGATGATATTAATTTAGCTAATCTTGCTGAAGAGGAGATGTCTGTCTGGCTATTTGTTCATGGGGGGCAGGGCTGTTGTTCAGACAGTACGCGCGCACACACACACAAGACCAGGAAGCGCACACACGAACACTACCAAAGATATATAATGGCGGAAAGAGCTAAAAGGTCCAAAGTGTGGCTGTACTATATTAAAGTAGATGCAGTCACAGCCTGTTGCCACAAGTGCGACAAATATTTTGTATCAGCGTGCGGCGCATGCGGCTCTCTCATCCTTGTGCTGCGGTTGTCTGTGTTTTTTTAGAACTATTGGGGCGGCAACACAAGCAATTTGTCAAAGCACCTGGCAAAACTTCTCAGTGTGTGAGAAACCTGGGTGTCATTTTTGACTCTGAGATGAATTTTATCCCACAAATTAAAAATATCACAAAAACAGGATTTTATCATCTAAAAAATATAGCCAGAGTCCGCCCGTTTCTCTCTCTTGCCAGTACAGAGGTGCTAATGCATGCTTTTATTACCAGCAGATTAGATTATTGTAATGCCCTGCTCTCTGGTCTTCCCAGAACAAGAATAGCAAATCTTCAACTGCTGCAAAATTCAGCAGCACGCGTGTTGACGAGGACCAGGGGGCGGGAACACATTACACCAGTTTTAAGATCGCTGCATTGGCTCCCTGTGCAATTCAGAATTGATTTTAAAGTTCTTTTATTGGTTTACAAATGTTTTTATGGTCTCGGGCCTTCATATTTATCTGACATGATTTTAAAGTATGAGCCCTCGCGGACCCTGAGGTCCTCTGATACAGGCCTTTTGGTTATTCCAAAAGTAAGAACAAAAAACATACGGCGAGGCCTCATTCAGTTTTTACGGACCTCGCCTGTGGAACAGCCTCCCAGAGAGCCTCAGGGCCGCAGAGACTGTTCATGTTTTTAAAGGAAGGCTTAAGACCTACCTTTTTAATTTAGCTTTTAGTTGAATTTTAGGATTTTGTGGGAGCCAGTTTAGCTCATGCTGGTTTGCGGCGCCTTCCATCCGTGAAACCCGAGTTCGACTCCAGGCTGCTCCCTGTTCCCTTCTCTACCTCTGCTGGTTCCAAGCCCAGTTTGAGAAGGTTGTGTCAGGAAGGGCATCCAGCGTAAAACATTGCCAAATTTACCATGCGACGTGTTCGCTGTGGCGACCCCTGATGGGAGAAGCCAAAAGTGGAAGAAGTTGAATTTTAGGATTTTAAATTTTTTTTTTTTAATATTTTAATTATTTATTTATTTTTCTTTTAATTAGTTTTATATGTGTATGTAAATACATTTATTTATTTATTTATTTATCCTATTAATTTTTAAGTCGCTCTTACTATTTCATATGCCTATTAAGGTTCATGTAATTATTTGTTTTTTGTCCATGTTTTATATATATTTTAATTTTATTCCTTTTACATTTTATTACACTCCAGTGTTTTCCTCTGAGGGATCCTCCATATCTGTGACTGACCCTTCTCAGTGAGCGGGGACGCTGCAGTGGGATCTCCTGGGTCTGACTCTTTTGATCGGATCTGGGGGGTTCTGTGGTAGTGTTCTCCATGAACTTGGGTTGGGGGGTCGCTGGTGTGGACATGTCCCCAAAATATCGTTTCCCCACGTCAGGATAAAGCCTGGTCTCTACATTCTATCATTTTATCACTTTTTTATTTATTTATTCATTTATTTATTGATGTGTGCGTGTGTGTGTGTTTTTGCGGGGGGGGGGGGGGGGGGGGGGGGGTTGTCGCACGGTTTGTCTTGTCATCTTGTTTTTAAATTTTATTGTATTTTATGCACAGCACTTTGAGTGACATATGTTGTTGAAAAGTGCTATATAAATAAAGGTTGATTTGATTTGATTTGATGAAAGGTGCATCACATCCAAACTGAAAGATGTTCAGTGTTTGATTGCCCCAGCACATCCAGGTGCATTCCAGGTTTGTATTGTAACAATTTCATGCTAGCAGCCCACACGTGAAGTTAATAACATTAGCTTTTTTTAAGCTATGAGTATGTTCATAAATTTAATGGAAATGTAGTTTCAGATGAATAACCTTTCAGAGCAAGAGATGCAGCCTAAAAGCGATTCATTATTACACTATGCAAAGCAATGTGCTGTGTTGCTGTTTGCTAGTTTTTTGTAATTATTCCGCTGACTGACTTTCTGCGATTAACTCAGCTTAAAACATGTAATGTAAAAATTTCGTTAGAACTTTGTCGCGTAGATCTGATAAAGGACACTTGAGCTATGTATTGTTACTTTTAAAAAATATTGAGGATAAATCAGTGAAAATTTCGCATTTATGACATCACAAGCTTTTTGCTTTGCTGGTATTTCTATTTCCTTCCAGAAATGCACTTCAGTTATTAGTATCAATTTGCAACCACCAAAGTCTGTCTTTATATTCACCCTGTTATCTAGGATCTTTATCAATTTTTAGGCTATAATGCTGGTTTGATTGATGAATAAATGGGCTAAGGAATCATACTTTTACATACTATTTGTAAAATCTGGATTGCTTGAGTTTTATTAAATTTACTATAAAAAGACCAATTTAAACAGTTTCCCAATTTTTATTGTTGTTGAAATTTAAGCTGCAGTGATCCAACCCAGTCCTCCATCTACTACTGCCACTGGTGCTGTTCCAAAACAAGCACAAAGAAACTCCTTCATACTAGCAGCTAGTGGCAGAATAAACGAGGAGAGTATGAAGAAGTGCCACCAAGCTGTGACCAAGTTCAAAGTGAAAGGTCTACACTCCTTTGCAACAGTGGAGTCAAATGGCTTCAGGTAAATATTAGTCAGTATATTCAGTTGTACTATTGTTTAGGATATAGTAGTATGAAATTAAGTAAGTTAGACACATCATTCCACAAACACAACATTCAATAATAATTCAGCGTTAAATGTTTTTCTTTCACTGTAGTGATATGTGCAAGGCACTCAATCCTAAATACAACCCTCCCTCCAGGAGTTACTTGAGCAACACGCCAATTCCGTCCTGGTATGAGGTAGAAAAGGCCAATTTGATTGCTGAGCTCAAGGATGTACCAAAGCTGGCCCTTAACATCAGATGGGTAGACTAGCCTCAGCCAAGACCACTATATCACTGTGACAGTGCATCATACGAATCAGGGCAGGCTCAAGCAGAAGGTCCTTCACACCAGGACAGTCTACCAATCTCAAACTGGTGAAGTACTGGCAGAGGAGATCTCTGACATTCTAAAGGAGTTTCGAACAGAGCTGGGCATGGTTTGTGCCATTACGGTTGACATCTCATCAACATAATCTCAGCGGCAGCACAGCAACAACATAAAGAGGAATTTGAAGATGGGGAAGTAGAGGATTTGGAGATGGACCCACCTCAATCAGTGTTCAAATCAAAAAGTGCCTTGGAGGAGCTGTTTGTTTGCGGAGGAGGAAAGAGAACTGAGATCAAGAATCCAGCAGAGCACCTTGTCCCTCACACAGCGTGTGGACCCAGAGGTTACCCTTTACAAAAGCCTGCCTTTTACAAAAGCCTTTGGTCAGTGCAGGTACTGGAAATCTTGTCAAAGTTGAAGGTTGCATGTATTCCAGTCAGTATCAGCAGATTCTTACAAACAATGTTCAAGAATCAGTGACAAAGTTGAAGTGGCGCCGGGGCTGGATACTTACACAAGACAATGACCCTAAACACTGCTCTAATTCTACAAAGGCATTCATGCAGAGGAACAAGTACAATGTTCTGGAATGATCATCTCAGTCCCCAGACCTGATTATTATTGAAAATCTGTGGTGTGATTTAAATCGGGATGTCCATGCTCGGCAGTCATCAAATCTGACTGAACTGATTTGAACTGGAGATATTTTGCAAAGAGGAATGTTCCAAAATACCTTCAACCAGAATCCAGGCCCTTATTGGAAGCTATAGGAAGCGATGAGAGGCTGTCATTTCTGCAAAAGGAGGATCTACTAAATATTGATGGCATATTTCTGTTGGGGTGCCCACGTTTACGCACCTGCCTTTTATTGCACAGTTTCTTTAAATCCAATACACTTCATTTCACTTCTCAAATATCACTGTGTTCCTCTGCTATATTTAACTGAAATTGATGATCCGAAAAACCAATGATTTATGAAGACAAATCTTGGAAATTATCAGGGGTGCCCAAACTTTCTCATTCCACTGTACCATTTCGTTATAAATGTTATCATTTCATTTTATACATGTTAACAATAATCATGGTCTTCTAGACTCATGTGTGTCACAGTTGGAGCTGAAAGGAAACCAGAGATTTGTCCTCGCAGATGGATGCCACTTTGCTCGTCCTGCTGGTTCCTGGTGTCGTCCTGCTGTGGCTCAACATCTGTGGCTCCAAACATTCCCCTTTGCTGATGGACAGATTGTGCAGGATGGCGCTGCAAGCAAAATAATTTTCAATGCCAAGGTTGGTTTTACTTTCAACGCCCCCAGAAATATTGTTCTCCTCTTCATCTTTATCATGCCAAATGCTCTCTCCACCACAGAGCGTGTTCTGGCGTGGTGCTGGTTGTAACGGGCCTCAACCACATTCCTCATGGGTTCCCTGTAGGGTGTCAGGAGCATGATGGGATGTACAATGCAGAGATGCCCTCCATTACCCAAAAGCAGGGGTCAGGAACCTATGGCTTTTTTGATGGTCACATGTGGCTCGCAGACAAATCTTTCATTATGAAATCTTTTGTTCATTAGACCAGTCCAGGGGTGCTCATTACATCGATCGCGATCGACCGGTCGATCTTCAAGGACATGAGGGTAGAACACAGGCCAGCAAAGATAAATAAATAAAAAAAGTCGTTGTTTCCCTTTCGGCTTTTCCCATCAGGGGTCGCCACAGCGAACGAGTCACATGGTAAACTTGGCAATGTTTTACGCCGGATGCCCTTCCTGATGCAACCCTCTCAAAGCAACCGGGCTTGGGACCGGCACAGAGGTAGAGAAGGGAACAGGGAGCAGTCCGGAGTCGAACCCTGGTTCCACGGACGGAAGGCGCCGCAAACCAGCACGAGCTAAATCGGATCCCAAATAAATAAAAAAAAGTACTTCTAAAAAATTCACCAGCCAATCAAAATCCTCACCGAGAAGTACGGGACTTGATTGACATGCAGAATGGCCAATCGGACATCCTCTGATGCATCCGTCACTGCACATGCATGTTTAAATTCACTGAGCGCAAACTCTCTGTCATCAGAAAGTCGCTCTCTGTCCCACGGCACGTCAGGTTCCCGGCAGAAGACCACTCCGGACAACCGGAGTGTTTATCGAAGCCGCCCTGCGTGTCTCCTCCTGCTACCGGCTCTGCAGTTCTCACCCAATAAATACGAGCTCATTTAGGAAGCAGTTTTTTACGTGGCACGCGCTTCGTACAGAGCCATCAGTGGTTTTGGAAATGCTATGCTCCTCGCATTGCACGGTTTAACAGAGCATGACAAATGATAGTCGCAGTTCCAGAAAGCACTATCATCTGTCATGCTCTGTTGTAAATCGTGCATGGGAGCATGGCATTTCAAAGGCGCTGCTGGCTCTGTACGAAGCGCGTGCCACGCAAAAAAAACAGCTTTCTTAATGAGCTCGTATTTATCGGGGGAGAACCGCAAAGCTGATTTTGCAGAATTTGCGCTCAGTGAATTTATTAAACACGCATTGCCCAAAGAGGAAGGGGGTATGTCCCTCCCCAATTTAAATTTTTTTTTTTGGCAGCACAGATTTGTAATGTTTGTTGTTGGTGTGATTCTAATTATTATGCAAGATGGAAAGAGATTGAGACATGTACAACAAGATATCAAATTCAGACTCGGAGAAGACCATTTACCAAAGGACATTACCCCACTATTAAATCCAGTAACAATATTTACTTTAGAACTGTGGCAAAAAGTAGAACAGGCAATTAAAGCTGAAAAAAGAAAGGAAAAAAACTAAAACGGATTCATCTTGATAAGGATTTCAAACCAGCAAAAGAAGATTCCACATTTAAGCAGTGGAGTCACAATTAGTAGAAAATGCTTAAGTTTAACTTTTAAAAAAACAAACTTTAAGTTTAACTCACAAGTTGTTCATGTCTGGTTATAGCATCCAGAGGAAATCTTCTGAGAAGTCTCCTTCTCCATCATGCCGCCCAGTGATGATGCATATCTGCTCCTTTTCAGTTTGATCTCACGAAAAACGGTGAATCATTGCCAACAGGACCACAGACAGATTCATATTCAAAGCCATTTTCAGTAAGGTAGAAGAGAAAAATACAAAAAAAATGCCTCCTTGCACGAGCCCGTGAATCGTTCAGCGGCGCGAAAATAAAAATAAACATTGCCATGGACTAGTAACTTGGCGGTTCATTTCTGAACATTAAATCTACACCAATGTGTTTGTAATTTTACTATTTATTAGTCAGCCACATTTTCCATGTTTAGAACACAGCAGATTCATAAATAGTCTTCGTAAAATGTTCATATTTATTAGGTTTTTACTTTGGAAAATGGGTGTCATAATCCGCGTTAAATAGAAGTAGTTCGCCTCTAGACCAGGTGGTGGCGGTAATGCACCACTTTGTTTTCTTGTCAAACGCCACATGAACAACACCTGAAGGAGAAAAGTAGTGAGCATGAGTGTCCAAATTGCTTTGAAAATCCAGAGAACTATAAACTGCCGCACTTATGTAGGGTCTTAGTAGTTAGGGATTAGGGTGGGAACTCGGACACAGCCCTAAAGTCAGGGAGAGCTTCCTCTGTGATGATGACGTTCAGGTTTGTTAGATGAGAAACTGTTCGGAGACATGTAACTTCTGGGACGATGCAGTTTCTTTTTTTTATTTCTCAGATGAAAACTTTGATGATGGACAAACTTTTTAGTGTTTTGTTTTTCCTGGTCGATGTTTGGATTTTAACCAGAGGAGGTGAGTAAAACGAAAATCTGTTTGATTTCTTTTCTGGCTGAGTCTTGTTGGCCCTTCGGTCCGGCCTTCGCAGATTCCGATGGTTCAGGACGTCCAAAAATGAAATGTGCAGTTGGGAAACGAAAAGACACACAAGAGACACACATGAATTTTCAAACCTTTTGCAAAAGGGGAGAGGTGGAAAAACACGACCTGTTAGGCTCTGTGGCTGTCCGCTCTCTCTGTCCTCAAGGCAAAAAGGCATTTTTATTCAGTAAGGGAAGATGAAAACATGCAAAATATGTCATTAGAGTGATGCTTTTGTCTAGTCTGCATTGCAGGTGACGTGGCTCCATAAACACTCCAGTACAGAAAGAAAACAGAGACTGCAAGTCAAAAACAGCCCTACTGGTGACCTCGGCACATTATCTGTTACTGAGGGCAGGAATCAGGCATATTTCTGCAGTACAATATACATGCATTAATAGAATCCATTAAATGCATAATAACAAGAACATAGAAAATATTTGATTTGAAATGGTTTATTTCAAGCAATCAAATAGAAATAATACACAAAAACAGTACAATCCTCAGTTATACATTCACACAATAACTAATCAAACTTTGGATAATTAGGCATATTAATAAATATTGCTTGAAAGGGAGTGGAAGGAAGCGAACTTATATAATCCCACCCCTGCTCTACTGTAACCATTTTATTACATGATTTATCAATATCCGGTTCAAAACTTTTATCGGACAGAATTAAGAATCTTTGCAATATCAATAAAGCACATGACAAAGATGAATTACTTAAATTATTTTGTAAAAAATAACTTTTAGAAATCAACATGGCAATGAAGTATCCAAATATATGAAGATTATGTTACTTATAAAAGTAATTGATATGATTAAAAAACAATACTAAATGTCAAGGAAAGCCTCCTGCTGCTCAGCTGCACTCCTCCTGGAGGCCCCTCCTCCCCTCCCTGGAGTGCCCATGCCCTAAATAACAACCATCTGTGTACAACTCTTTACTCCCTGTGGACTGCAAATCTGACCTGATCTTCTCCTGTTTTTTCCACCTGTTCAGCACACACATGTGGTGTTCCTGTGGTCGTGTGGTCTGTGATCCTTTGTGTGTGATATTGGGTGCTTCTAAAATGTTGTTCAGAGAGCGTGAATTCCTGAGAGTTCACATTAGCCTCTCCTCCATATGTGGTCAGTATTTGTAATGGGTGTCCCGTGACTATGTGCTACTACAAAATGTAATACATTCGTGATGTCTCTTACCCATGTTGTCAAACATAATGCTTAGGTACATACCAGTAAGTATTACTTCTTCTCCCCCTTTTCTCCGGAACAGAACACTGTTTGCAAGATCTTCTGTTCCAGAAACATCAAGGAAAAATGGTCTATGATAATCTGGTGTTGTCAGCTCAGCGGTCGCAGCCAGGGTCTATTTTAGGTTAATTAACATAGTTTCAGCCTCTGCAGCCCAGTGCAGGTATGCTTTATGGTTCCTCCTATTTTGCTGTCTGCCCATGCCGCGGAGTGGATGGGTCAATCCTTTGTAATTGGGGACGGAATGTCTGCTGCAGCCAGGCAGACCTAAAAATGACAACATCTTGGACCTTCATGTGCTTAGGATGAGAAGCACAGCTGATCTGTGGGACTGGGAAATAATGTTCTAAAAAATCTACTTGTCTGGGGTACACCTACAATTTTTGCGAACCTTACACCCTGTGGCTGCTATACGGCTAAGAATTACCCCTGTGGCGTCTGAACATGCATCAACTGTTTCAGCTGTTGTCAGAATTTTATCCACATTCTGGATGAGAGTGACGTTGCCTGAAAGGGGACAGTCAGAAAGCACCTCCTTTAACACCTGATTGAAAATTCCTGGAGAGAGTGTGAACCCCTGTTGAAAACGCGTGTAACGCATTTACTGGGTTTCACACGTAAATGAGAAGATGTCTACACTAAGGGTGTAGAAGCAGACCGAAAAAAGCATTAGCGAGGTCAATGCATGTAAACCAGCAGTGTGAGTGGTCCAGTTTGGCCAGGGCTACATATGGATCAGGATCAGAAACGGTTGAAGCGCTCAAAATTTTATTTAAAGCATGCAAATCAGTGGGCAATTTATCGACCCTTCATCAGTGGTGCCCTGAACCCACAGATGACGTGGCTTTTCAGTCAATTAAGGCCCTGCCAGGGGATGGTCAGTCCGTTCATGACCATGACGGCAAAGTACCTGACGGTGTTCTAGGGTGGCTTTGTCCTCCCCGCAACCATGATGCCATAAGTTACTGCTATTGGGGAGAAAACCATACTTGGGACATCTGAGTGGGAGTCTAATCTGTTTGGGCCGAGACGCGTTTTAACACTCCGCTTAATTCTTTAATCTTATGTTTGGGATGCAATGTAAGGGAAACGTGGGGTACACTACGCCTTGTGAGAGGGTGTGAGCAGAGCGTCTGCTACCAACCCCTTAGAGGCTACATAAATATTTAGTCTAGCGATCTGCTATTACTGTCCTTCTGTTGGGCCTTGGGTTTTCTCATTTTCTCATTTCTATCTTTAAAAAATATAATGTGAGGGGGTCAGGCGGGGAGGTGCAGGGCTCAAGGCTGGAGATCCAAGGTTTCCACACCAGAAAAGCTGACAGAATTCCTTCATGTGCTGTGGTTTCTGGATCTAGCAATCCCCAGTACAAGTCTGCCTGTGGCTCCTCTGTTGGACAAACAAGGTCATGAATTAGTTCATCCGCTCGGCAGTGGAGTATAGTTCCATCTGGTAGAATGACTTGTAACCCATCCGGGCTGCACAGAGTGGTGGCTCCCAGCTTCACCAGCAGGTCACAACCCAAAAATCGTCTTCAAGGACTTGGTGTATGGCAGAGTCTGTGTCTCATTGTTCTCATTGTTGTCTCAGGTTCCATGCCTCCTGGGATGCCAGTTCATTGCAGTCATTTGGTGAACAGGCCCATGTCCACGCCCTCTTGGGGTTCCACCCTAGGTGGTCCACCTCTGGACCCATGCCATCCATAAGGCTGCCAAAGTTCATATGGACAGACCCTAGTCCAATGGCCGGGTTCCTCGCAGTAATAACACAGTCCAGCATCCATCAGTTCCCTGAGTGTACCTCTCACCCGCCTCTCACCCCACCTCTCCCCGTCATTGTCCCCTAAATCCTGAGGGGCAAGTGCCAGATTGACAGCTGTCACCACCAAAACTGTTCATAGGTGAGTTATAGTTTGTAAAAGGAAACCAGGTTGGACCTGGCGGAAATGTACCAGACAAATGCGACTCCTGAGTCTCAGTTGTGAGCCTAAGAAATTTTACTTGTATATGTAATTTTATTTTTATTTATTTATGTATTTATTTATTTGCTTTCTGCCTAGCCTCTGCCAGCTGCAACTCAATTAACTGTTTATTAACTTCTTCCAATTTATTGTCTTCCTTTTGACATTAAGCGTTTCATCCACAATTGTTTCTCACTTTCAGGTGCATTCGTTATAGTTTGGCACTGTTAGTGTGAGTTCGTTAGTTTGAATCATATTATCATACCAATGCCTAGTCTGAAGAAACATTAGTTGTTTAGTTAACACTGCGCAGACACCCTATCCTATGTTTTTATTGAATGACACCGGCATGCACTCCTCCACACCATTTGAAGCAAATTCCAAACAAAGCGCTCTGACTGCATCTCTTTGGGAAACTCAAGGCTGCAGACCTGCAGCTGTGATGAGAGGCTGAATCTCTAGGATGTGTGTCCAAACAGTATCACTGATTATAATTTTGGAGAGCACCGTCAGGGGACAGAATAAATGCAAGCATTCTTTTCAAACCTCAAAATCTTCTTCCCTTATTTTTATTTTATTTTATTTCCTTATTTTAAGTCTTATTATAACTATTTGTGTGTCTGGAAAAGCTGGGCGTGAACTAACAGCATTTCCATGCAGTGTGATTTCAGAAATTACATCAGCCGTTGTATAATTAAAGAGTTAGGAGCCCCTAATACTGCAACTTTCCGCCCATCCAAAATTGTTTTTTTTTTATCATTATTTTTATTTATTTATTATGTATGTGTGTGCTGTAGGTCCATCATCCTGTTCAATAAGCAGTTCCCAGGCGAACCTGCTTTGTCACCGCTCCTTGTCCTAAGTGCATCTCATCTTCCTGTTTTGTCTGACCCCCCCAGAGGGAAGACATTGCCCTTCTTCACTTCACTGCTCTGTCCTGTCAGATGCGTCAGATCCTCCTTGCTGCGTTTGCATAACTACGGACTCCGCTCCGATCCGCCTGTCAATCTCACGCTCCGGTCTTCCCTCACTCGTGAACAAGACCCCCAGATATTTAAACTCCTCCACCTGGGGTAAGGATACTCCACCCACCGAGAGATGGCAAACTACCTTTCTCCGGTCAAGAACCATGGCCTCAGATTTAGCGGTGCTGACCCACATCCCAGCCGCTTCACACTCGGCCGCAAACCGCCCCAATGCATGCTGGAGGTCCTGGCTCGATGAAGCCAACAGGACAACATCATCTGCAAAAAGCAGAGAGGAAATCCTGTGGTCCCCAAACCAGATCCCCTCCGGCCCCTGGCTACGCCTAGAAATTCTGTCCATAAAAACTATGAACAGAACCGGTGATAAAGTGCAGCCCTGCCGGAGTCCAACGTGGACCGGGAACAAGTCTGACATACTGCTGGCTATGCAAACCAAGCTCCTACTCTGTCTGTACTCTTTGTCCTTTTATTTTTATTTTTTTTCACACACACACTTCGTCCGCGCGCCTGCGGGAACGTGCAGCTGCACCTTCTTCTCTGTGCAAAACCTCAATCCTCCACCTCTTTACAAAATAACATTACAAAATATTCCTATTCTAATTTAGAATTTCTCAACAACATCAGACTTATAAAGAGGACAGTTCTTTTTTATTTATTTTTTTATTTTCAATCAATTTAGGATAAAAGTTGTCACCGTTGGTTCAGACATTGGCTGCTCCTCCTTTCCCAGCAGAATTTCCTCTCTGTCTGTGTCTTTCAGGTCTTTTTATTTTTTACTCTATTTTCATGTTGCGTGACCCTCATTGACGTTTTATCTAACAGATTTTCTGGAATGCTGTGGAAGTCCAAATGGAATTTCTAAAGACCAGTAATAGTACACCTCATCATATGTTCTGCACTTTGCCATCACACTGCCAGCCGAGACCACCAATTTTAATCCTTCTAAAAACTTTACGCTCACGCTTCTCTCCAGCCCAACCGAGCCCCAAACATCATCATCCTAAGTTTCCCTGTCAAATTCTCCCTCAATATTATCTACTCTACATACATATCACGACAAGCTCAAAATGCCAATATAGTACAGGATCCATTATTCAACAGTAGTATTTATGTATCTATCAACACTCTATCCTAATGCTAATGTAGTATAAGATTTATTATTAAGCTATAAGAGTTATGTGTTTATTAATAATATATCCTAATCCAGAGGTTTGTGCTCCTACTTCAACAGACCCATGCCGCCTTGTGTTGACACCGTCAGGTTTCCAGCAGAGCTGCTGCTTCACAGCACAGACATGGCTTCCACATTCACATACGCAGCCGTGCACTTCATTCATCCCAAAACCACATAGCAGAACATACAACACTGCAGAACCTATACTAGCCTATACGCGTTTATTTACAACACCATAAACCTAACAGATACAATAGGGTCCTTGCAGTACGTGCTCGGGCCCTAATAATATGTCCATCTCCAAACCTTACTGGGCGGGGCCAGGTCCTGCTGGAGGATGAATTCTGCATCTCCATCCAGAACCTCAGCAGAAGGAATCCTGAACTCCTCTAGAACTTTCTGCTAGACTGTTGCAGTGATTCTGGACTGAAGACAGCAGAGGTTTCATGTCAACATCAACTGAGACATCTGCTGCTGCTGCTATGTTAACTAATCAGCTCATCACATCATTAGTAATGATCCTGTTTGTCATTTAGGTTCACATTTACAACTAATTTTGTCTTTCTATTGATCTCCAAATAAGGAAAATTGTATTCTCATGTCTTAAAAAAAGTTTGTTTTCGTGTGATAACAAGTTATTAAGTCTTTATAACAAGAAAACAAGCTGTAAAAAATATGAACAGAGGCTGCTGTTCTTATCTTCAGTAAATTTATTATCTGAAAAAGTATCAAAACCCATGAAAAGATTGAAATGAGCCTCCTTTTTTCAGATTTACAACAAAATTATTGTCTGGTATGATTATATAGGCTGTTCAAACATTAATCTTTCCTTATTACAAATCAATAAAGTTTTTACGGCAGATCTCTTACTCAAAGAAAAAGTAAAAAAAAACTAAAAGTGAAGAATGTCCTTCATTGAATCTCATCCTATGAGAAAAAGTGTTTCTGTGCAGCTCAACATTGAAACATCTGTCTCTGATGTTCACAGATGCAGAGGTCTCCTGTCAGTTTGGACAGAGCTGCATTTTACCCTGCAGGTTTCCACCTGGAGATCATCTTGGGATTTACTGGGTTCAGCTGACACCAACACAGGCTGGATTTCACTCCTACTATGACAACAAGGACCAATTGAGACACCAGGACCAGAGGTTTAGAGGAAGAACGTCGCTGTTCCAGGATCAGATCTCCAAAGGAAACGCCTCCCTGCAGCTGACAGGAGTGAAGGTTCAGGATGAAGGATCATATCGATGTTTGACCAGCACCATCACTGAAACAGGAGAATTCGACATCAACATGAAGGTTTACGGTACGAGAAACCCAGAAAACTGGAGAAAGTCCAAATGTTTTAGTTCAGTTTCTCCCATTCAGTCCATCAGACATTCTTCAAGCTGAATGTTCCACAGTAAGTCATGAAATGAACTTGAATTCAGAGTTTAGACAGTAGTTCATGATCCAAAGTTCCTGATTCTCCTGAATCTGTCCCATTCTCTGATGAACAAATGTTCTGTGTCTCTGAAACTAAAAGCTTCTTGAAATCCTCCAAATCTTGGAGTCACTAAAAGGTTTTCTTTGTTGAAGCAGAGACGACTGCAAGAACAGAAAGATGTGGAAGCTCTGAAAGCTGAACCAGAAGAGATGAAGGAAGGACAGGAAATGGGATAATGCAGACATTTGTTGACTTTACAGCTGGAAATCTATCAGAGAAATCTGTCATTAAGGCTGAAAATGTCCCAAAAGAAATGAACAACAAGTGAGAGATTCTGCAGAATTGAAGGAGGTTCAGCTCCAATGTTGAAGGAAATGAAGAAAGATTTCAAGCAGAGCTGCAGATTAGTGAGAGTGTGGATTAGAGGAGGACACACCTGCTGAGGATCAGTTCATCCTGAACCTGCTTAAAGCTGGAATTCTAGCAGCAGGAAGAGAGGATTGACTTTTCCACACACACACTGATTCTACACTGCTGGAAGCTGAAATTCTACTTTTTCCACTTGTTGCAGCTCCACCTCAGAAGATCAACATGAACCAGGCGGAAAACCAGATCATCTGCAGCTCAGATGGGATCTATCCTCAACCTGATCTCAGCTGGTCCATCAGTCCTCCATCCAGCAGAACCTTCCAGAACACAACCAGAGTCCAGAAGACTGAAGAACTTCTTTACAACATCAGCAGCTCTCTGACTCTTTCAGACGGTGAAGATGACCTGGACTACATCTGCACCATCAGCACTCCATCAAACCAGAGGAGAGCTTCATGGAGGAGAGGACGTGAGTGTTCCAGTTCATCTGGAGACATCTCTGTCTGATCATGGCAGAACTTTCAGAATCAAAGACCTTGATGTTCTTTGTCACTGTGGGACTGTTTCTGCATGCAGACCTACAGGATCCTCCAGGATCCAGCAGACTATGGAGGATTCAGCTCTGAAATGATTTCTTTCAAGTCTTTCAAAGTGTCATTCATGTCAATATGGAGGCAGGAGGCTGTGTGCAAACATCTCAGTGTCTTTGCTTCAGGCTGTCAGACATTTGGACTGGATGTTTTATTTCATGATGAACTGTTTCTGTGTTTCTATTGTCCAGCTTCAGTGAAGATCATCTCTGGAGAAGCAACCATCTCCTGCTCTGCCTCAGACTCCTCCCTCAAAGGCTTCAGTCTGGTTTGGAGCTTCAATCAGAATCAGATGATTGTGACCAAGAAAGAGGATGAGGAGCAGAGAGTGTCAGAGGAGTGGAAGCAGCATGTGAAGGATGTCTCAGAGTCAGGCAGACTCACACTGCAGCACTTATCTGCAGATCATGAGGGAACATACACATGTGAAGTCAGCAAGGATGAGGAGACCAACATCACTCAAGTCTCTCTGAGTCCAGCTGAGGAATCAAGTGAGAAACTAGTTTTTCTGTCAGAGATCAGAGAAATTGCTCCCATGTTCCAGACATCCAAACGTGATCAACATGAAGTCTGTCAGAACTCGTCCCGTCTTTGTGATTGTGTTTTACTTTGAAACTTGCAGCAACATTTAGATTGAGTTCTCATGAAAACATGATGCTGAGTAAGAAGTTACCAAAGACGGCAACGTTTAGCTGCAGAAGATTTTCTGTCAACTTTCCTCTAAATGTTCTTTCATGTTTTAAAGAAAAAAAATCTCCTTTTTGAACCAGATAACTGTTTTCTGTTTCAGACAATCCTCATGTACGCATCATCATAGTGTTAACAGTTATTGGGATCTCTGCTGTTGTAATCGCTCTGGTGTTTTTCTGCAGAAGAAGAAGAAGAAACGGTAAAGTTCCTCAAATCCTGCTGTTGTTTAGTTGTGGAGGAAGTTGTTGTAGATCAGTTATTTTCAAAATAAAGTTGAGGAGGTGAGAGTTTGTACATTTAGGACTGCTCTGTGTGAGGAAGACATGAAGGTCAGTTGATGAAGAGCAACAAGAAGATGATTAGTTTTCTTTATTGTGTGCAGAGTCTGTCTGACATTTAGAAATGAGCTCAGAGATGAACATCCCAGCTGAGAATTTACATCCATGTGTGTTAGTGCACGTGTCTGTGCACGTCTTTGTGTTAAACACTGGTGTGTGTGTCCTCTTCTCTGTTACAGCTCAGAGAAAAGCTGCTGAAGTTTCATCAGTGGCCTCAAACACAGAGATAATCCTGTAAGTGTGTCTGTTTGCTGCCTTACTCACTGGTTTGTGTTCAGTTTTTGCTCAGACAGCAGAATCAGAAATGCAGATCTAGCAGATGACCTTTAGGTGACAGAGGTCAGCTGCAGGTCTGTGGGCCTGCTTTCAACAAACACTCCCATCAGCTTCATGACTGCAGTTCAGCTTCATTTTTCCTCAACAGTCTTTGAGTTTCAGCTGCTCTGACTTTGAGGCTCCAGAGTCTCCAGAAGATGAAAAAGGACTGAAATGGAGCTGAGCTGCAAAACTGCATAAAAAGACAGAAAGAAAGATGGATGGATGTGTTGAAATTGTCAAAGCAGAGCAGAATCCCAGCTTGTGTTTGATCCAGGAGAAAATGTTGGACCATCAGGAATATTTGGACTCAAGTCTTCCATTGAAAAACTAAACATTGATTTTCTGAAAATCTTTTCATCCAAACTGGAAACACAAACCACTGAACAACTTCTGGTTCAGGTTTCATCCAGCTTACAAGTTTCTTTCTAGTTTGGAATCAATGTGAAAAAGAGACAGTGAGCAGAAAATGTGCAGAAGTTTCTGAACAGAATAGATAATGATTCTAAAAGATCAGAATAGAAGAGAATCTCACTTTTTATCACACATGGTTGTTGTTTGGATCTAAGATGGTTTCTAATCAAACAAACTGATTCACTTTTGGAAAAAAGAGGAGATATTGAATCAAATAGCACAGATGTAGCATTCTGGCGTCACAGTGAGAGGGTTCTGGTTCAAATCCCTGCTGTTTGTTTCTGGGTGGATTTTGGATGTTCTCCTCATGCATGTGTGGGTCTTCTACAGACACTCTGGTTTTTATTCCACTGTCAAGGAACATTGTGTGTGTGTGTGTGTGTTTGTGTGTGTGTCTGTGTCTCTGTGTGTGTGGGTGTGTATGTCTGTGTGTGTGTGGCTTGTGAGTGTTGTTAACATGTGAGTGCGGTTGTGGTGATGTGTTCAGGGTGTCCTCTGCCATTACCCAACAGCAGCTGGTTTGACTCCAGCAACCCTGTGACCCTTGAAGAGATACAGCGGGTTCAGAAGATGGATTGATGGATTGATGTACGGACGGATTGATGGATGGATGGATTCATGTTTTGATGGAAATGAAGAAATGTTTCGGTTCCTGTTTCAGTTAAACTTCATGATCTTTAATTTCTCATGTTTCATGTTTTTCAGCACCAAGATCTCAGAATTCCACACAAACAGAGTACGGAACAACAAGGAACAATCAGGAACAACAAGCAGAAACAACATTGTGAAACTGATGCTTCATCTGTGTTTCATCAGCAGAACCGACACAACGACAAAATTCATGAATTCTGAAGATTCTTTTGCATTTAGTTGTAACATGGTCCATGGTCAGGGGGGGGGCTTTGTTACACCAACAGCAGCACATGAACCAAAAATGAGGGAGACAGAGAGAGAGAGAGCTGAGATAGAGGAAATGACATTGGACACTGGAAATAAAGCAACATCTGGAAGCATTTCACTTTAATTGATGATACAAAGGATGAGTGTAGAGTCTGCAGGAAAAGAATTCCATCTAAATCTATCTATTGTATTTTGTGATGGTATTATCATTCATTTTGAACATTATATCTGGGAGGAACAATAGTAAATACTTTTTATACTAAGTATTTACTAGTATAAAATACTATATTATATTATATTAAATGATATTGTCATCCATTTGTTTACATTAGTTATTCATTTTGTGCATACTTTTGTGTAGCTGTTGATAATAATTAATTATAGCAATAAAACAACCTAAAGAGCCATTTGGGAGCCAAAAGATCCAGTTCTTTTTAGTGAGCCGATCCAAAAGAGCTGGTATTTCCATCACTACTGAGGAGCTTGTTCTTGTAGTTCTGGCTGCTGGACCATTTGTGGAGCCGCCGCCTACTTTCTGGCCTTGCCCAACTGGAGTTTCACAAGTTGTACTTGTAACGCTGGAACTCCTTCCATGGTTTGATCACTATGGTCATGTGATGTGTTTCCTCCCAAACTGTCCTATTTGCCCCATCAAATCAGGATTATAATGCAAAGCTTTAGTGATCACTTCTACTGCTTTTCTGATGACACCTGATGGACCCACGCTTGGTTGGAATGAATCCCCGTGTGTTTGACCCATTTGTCCTTGCATTGTTCTACTTGCTCCTTAGGAGGTGTCTCAAGGTGTTTCTCCTTTTGATTTGTCTCACTGAAATCTGGGGGGGGCCTGTGGACACTGGGAGTGGAAATTTGTCTCTCATGGCTCATCCAATCCCAGTGCAAACCTCCACAAATGGAATTTCATCGTCCACATATGAAATCTGGGCCATTCCTTCTAATTTTAAAAGCTCCCCCCTGTCCTGCACTGCTCTCCAATCTCCCACGTCCACCCTCTGGTCCTGTGTTTTATATATATATATATATATATATATATATATATAACACATATATATATTATATATTCAACTACAATCAGTCCCCCTCCAGAGGAGGAAGCATTTCTCTACCAGAGCCGTCACATCAACAGAAAGATTGTATTTGACCGCTGCTTTGTGGCGGGCCTTCCTCACCTGCCATGGGTCAGCTTCTTCATCAGGAGGCGTCAAAGGATGTTCTGCATTCTTCAGCCCTCCTCACTGTTGTGGAGGTGAACAGGGGTTCCACTATAGTTTTTTAGGCTCTTTTGATTTTGCATTTAATGGATTCTATATATGCATGTATATTGTATTGCAGAAATATGCCTGATTCCTGCCTGCAGAAACAGAAAATATGTGCAGAGGTCACAAGTAGGCCTGTCTGTGACTTTTGGTCTCTGTTGTCTTTCTGTGCTGGAGTGTTTATGGAACCACAATACCTGCAATGCACACTAGACAAAAACACCTCAGACCTCTCAGTCCAGAAAAGTGCAGTGCTAGGAACAGCTAAGATGCTGAAGGACCCTCAAGCTCCTAGGCCTCTGGAAAGGACCCGAGCTTGGAGGAGAAAACACCCGCAGAAGGGTGAGAGGGGTGTTTTAGTTTTAGTTTATATACAGTATATCTCCAACTTTAATGAATTAATTCAATTAGTACCAAAATATTTTGTCAGATTTATTCAACCCAATAAATAGGTCAAATGTCAAGAAGAAAAACTAAATGTTTTGGTGTCTGTTCCTGTGAGAAAGTTGTCAAAGTGTGTTTGCGACAGAGTTGTTTCTGTTCAGTAGTCAGTGGTTGTAAAAGCCAAATGATGGTTTCTCAGATCGTAGCAGCATTTCTGCCTTCGGCGATCGGGAGCTTCGGGTCGTGGAGATTCGCGCTCCGCTATGCGAAGGCAGCTGCTGGTCAAAAGTTTGTTAGGGGGAGAAGGTGGAAATGCTGCTACGTAGTCCTGAGAAGCTGTGTACAATCATCAGAAGTTCACAACCACTACAAAGCCCTCTTCTCTGCCGCTAACACAAAGCTACACTGCTCCTATGTGTCTCTTAGCACCCGGACAGACGGAGATAGCACTGACGTCATCGCCCCGCCTCCCCGCTGGAAATGCTAAATCGAATTAAGATACGCGACACTCTTCGCAGGGTGGATCTGAAAATGAAAATGCAATCCCCTCTTTGCATTTTGTTTTAATTATGACACAGAATAAACGGTTTTTAAGTAGAAAATGAAAAAGCATTTTGAAGTATTGGGTTTTTAATTTTGAGTCATTTGATGCAGCTACATTTTGAAAATGAAAAAGCATTTCTATTAATCCATTTTAATTGTCAAATTAGACATTTCTAAATGAATTTTGCTACACATTTACCAGAGAACTTTTTGAAAATGAAATGTCAAATACCATTCTCTTTATCATTTTAATTATATGACAGAATAAGCTGTGTTGACGTAGAAAAGGAAAAAGCATTTTGAAGGAATCCTTTTTCATTGTAACCCTTGTGCTATCCTAGGCACTTTACCATTGGGAGTTGGGTCATCTAGACCCACTAGACAGTGCTCTGAACCTTTTTTCTTCAATGATTTGTGATCTTCACTGGTGTCCATGGATTACATGAAATCTTTCCACCTTTATCCACCTTTGTCATGGTAGGAAAAACACGTCAATGTAAGGGTGGGGTCATCTAAGATAGCACAAGGGTTAATTTTGAGTCAAAAAATTAAGCTTCATTTTGAAAATGAAAAAGCATTTCTGGTTTTGACTTTTATTCTTAATTATGCTATTGAATCGCTGCCATACTACAGCAGCGTCCTGGCAGTGAACCAGGAGTCCTACATCAACCTGAAGGCATAAAGCAAAAACAACAACTCCAATGACATTTCAGGTGGAAGGAAGGACGGCTAGACTGTGTCTGTGCTCAACTGTTTGGCTCTGAAAGACTTTCACGGCTCTGTAGAAGGTTCCAGAAACACATCCATCTGCTCCTCAGTGGGCCGGCAGATTTTAATGAAACTGTCCGTCTTTGCAGGCTTTTTCTCCCCAAACCTTCCAAGAGATTTTGAACTGTTTGCTTTGGAGTTGAACCAACACTTTTTAAGATCCAAACAAAATATTTCAGCATTCTAACTCCCCCCTGGGGTTACGTATGTGATTTTGAATCAAATACAAAAACTCCGGTCTCAAAGCCAACATGTTTAATTGGGCTGGAGGTCAGGGCTCTGGGGGGAAAATCGGGATTTCCCACCCTCCACCCCTGTGTGTGTGTGCGGGGGGGTGTGTGTGTGCATGTGTGTGTGTGTGTCGTGTCCGTTGGGTGTTTTTTTGCTAGGTCTGGCGGGTTTTAGATGACTTTTGGGCTGTAAAAATGTGACGCTATCTGGCAACGCTGATCGGTGAAATCCACGGAGTCTCATTCCAAACGTTTATGGCAGTAAAACTCCTCACTGCCTAAATACACTTTTCTCACACAGACATGAACATTTTCTCCTTTTCTCTTGTTTAAATTCTCAAACCTTCATAGAAATGAGGTCCAGGATCTTAGAATGAAAACAAAAATCTGATTGATCACAGATTTCTGTAGATCTGAAGAGCTCCACGTTTCTGTACAGGACAGGAGACACGGAGGAGATTGATTGACAAGATCTCCAGCCAATCAGGACACAGAACAGGTTGCACTGTTTAAAAAAGCAGCATAATGGCTCTAAAAGAATGAGCTAAACCAGGAAAGATGAACTTTGACGTAGAAAGGAAAGACTGTCTTCTGTTCTGTTTGAGAGATTTTAGAGGGTTTCAGATCGGGACACAGACTGCAGAAGGGGGGAAGAAAATGTCATGTTCTATGCGGGTATTGATCGTGTGGCTACATTAAAAAACAAACAAACATGGGTCTCTAATATTGTTCAGTGGGCCGGACCAAACATGGAGGTGGGCCGGATCCAGCCCGCGAGCCGTAGTTTGCCCACCCCTGTTCTACATATTTATGGATCATCCTTTGTGACCTGAGTTTCTGTCAGTGCTTTTTGCTAGATGTTTGTCCAAACTATCCTGACACCCAGACGACATGTTTAAGCTCCAACCCGTCCCATTCCATCATTCCTCCACCAAACCTCACTGCTGATTCTATGAAACCAAAGTGTTTATTTTAGCTCGGTCAAGCTGTTGTGTTTTCCAACATCCCATCCAGTTTGTCCGTTTAGGTTTGATATGACGGAAACCACATTACCCTTAAACACTGTCATCAGCTGTCATCAACTCCAGAAAATAACACACTCTTTGAACTACCATAACCTTTTCAAAGTTTACTCAAGTAACGTAATTCCAACGGATTTGGAAGCAGAGAAAAGCAGCTTTGCATCAATAGTAACACAGTGTTAAAGCTGCTTTTCTCTGCTTTTACCTCATTTTTTATTGTAAAAAGTTTCTAATGTCAGAAATTAAAACCTTTAAGGTAAGTGCATGACACACTTATAAAAGTATGTGTTCTTTGTTACCCAACACAAGCTGAGTTACAAGACAGACGAGCAGTCCTGCAACAGGGAAACTGGGAATGAGAGAAACAGTGTCTTTAAAAAAAATAAAGGAGACATCACTCATAGTTGCTTTGGATAAAGTCTGACGAGTTTGCATCTATTCAGAGTTCTACAAATAGTGAAATGAGAACAGCAGTCTGAAATCTATCTGTCTGGTTGCAGCTTTGGTTCAGGACGTCCACATTCAGCATTCAGGGAAGGAGATCAGTTGGGATTTATCCAAAACCCACACTCACCTGGACACACCATCAAACTGACCCAAAGACCAGCTTCACACAGACGGAGCAGAAACTGTACAGCATCAAGAGCTCTGTGCCGTCTTCTGACAGCAGGGAAAGTCGAGACGTCATCTGCACCCTCAGCACGCCAGCAAACAGCAGGACGGCCGTTCTAAAGCCCACAGGTGGAGAATTCTGCGCTGCTGTTGTCTTTATGAATGCTGCTCGTCATCTATGTAGCATTTTGTTTTTAAGTCCATCATACATGGAACTGAAACGAGCATTCAACCACAGCAAAGAGATTGTGAGAGGAAAGGCAGGGAGCCCCCAGAGAAGTGGAAGAAGCACAACCTCCAACATCCGAATAACTGCATAAGGAAAGAAAGACAACAGACCAAGGTACCTTTTACGAGGAGAGCGAACAGAGATCATACCCAGCAACAATCTCTCTCCACTCTGGTGCATATTCCTGTCACCTCCGCTTTCATTAAGTTCGTTGGGTATTCCCTAATTTACATATGCGCTGAGCTATAAGGAGGGGAAACAGAACACAGCTGCAGTGAGATCAGAAAACATTAATTACGACATGTCTATCTTTTCACAGCCTTCCCACATCATCAAATACATTAAAACTCGGAGGTTTTGTGTTGGAGACACTTACACAGTGTCTTCTATGAACAGTCCAGCAGCATTCAGGTCATCTTCATCGTCATCATCATATTGCTTCAAGAGAGGATGCAGCTGGGTCTCTTCTGGTGTTATAGCTGTGGAGATGAGATGATCGCACAAAGAACGCACGCAAGGAATACAACAGCATCCACACAAGGTCAAGATTGCGACAAATACAGCTATGGACACCAAAGCGGAAGCTACCAGTGAGCAGTACTTCCCAAACACACCCAGCCAGGAGTCCCACATGGTGGTATCAACACCGGAATGGTCCTTCATCTTACCATTGAGAGTGCGAAGGCCCTCTATGGCCCTGGTCAGACTGCCGTCTGCAGTGGTGTTGTTAGGAATGGACGTGCAACACTGTTCTCCGAACATGGTTTACACTTCACCCTTTCTACCCAGCAGCATGTTGAGAGCGATCCTGTTCTGGAATGCCATTAAAGATGTAGCAGAAACCTGTTCATGCACAGCTTCAAATCTTTTTTGTGTCCAGTTACCTAATTTTTGGACGCTGTAGTGGATGTAGTTGATCCTGTCCACGTCTTTGTCAATCGTATACCAACAACAGAAGGAAGATTCTCAGCTGGCAGCCACCTGAGTAACTAATTTATATTCATCTGTTACTCCACGTTGTCATGGTTCTTCTGGCCACACATGGATAAAGACGTTCGGGAGTATATGGCCGCCTGCACTACTTGTGTGCGGTCCAAGTCCTCCAACTCCCCACCTTCCGGGTTCATGCATCCTCTACCTACTCCTCACCGTCCCTGGTCCCATATTGCAGTGGATTTTGTTACCGTTCTACCCTCCTCTCAAGGCAATACTGTTGTTTTCACAGTTATTGACCGTTTTTCAAAAGCTGTCGAGTTTATCCCACTTCCTCAGCTACCTACAGCCACTGAAACCGCTGACATCTTGGTCCACCATGTCTTCCGCCATCATGGGACCCCTGCTGACATTGTTTCTGATCGTGGCCCACAATTCATATCCCAGGTATGGAAAGCTTTTTGCTATGCACTGGGTGCTACAGTCAGCTTATCCTCAGGATACCATCCTCAATCCAACGGGCAAGCGAAACCAAATCAAGAGCTGGAGGATGGGCTTCGTTGTTTGGCAGCCCAAAACACCACAGACTGGTCCAAGTACCTTGTATGGATTGAATACGCCCACAATTCTCATACTTCGTCAGCCACAGGGGTATCTCCATTCGAGGCCTCCCTCAGGTACTCACCACCTCTGTTTCCTTCCCCGGAGTTCAATCTGGCAGTGCCCCTCGGTCCAACATCACCTTCAGTGCTGCCAACGCGTTTGGAACCAGACCAGGGCTGCTCTCCTCCGCACCAAGGAGAGCAACTGCCGCACTGCCAATCGACACAGGGTGGTGGGGCCCACCTACCAACCCAGCCAGAGGGTATGGCTCTCCTCCAAGAACATTCCCAATCAGTCCACCTCTCGCAAGCTCGCCCCCCGTTTCATCGGCCCTTACGTCATCGATAAGATCATCAATCCCTCCTGTGTCCGTCTCCGCCTCCCGGCTACACTTATGGAACACGCGTCATTCCATGTTTCCCAGATTATACCTGTTCTGGACAGTCCATTGTGCCCACCTTCCGCTTCCCCTGTTCCTGCCTGTATCATCGATGGCGCTCCGGCGTTCACGGTCTCCCGCATTCTAGATGTTTGCCGTCATGGCCGTGGATTCCAGTTTCTGGTGGATTGGGAGGGGTACGGTCCTGAAGAACGCTCATGGGTCTCCCGTTGCCTCATCTTGGACCCCTCCCTCATCTCCGACTTCTACCATGCCCACTTGGATCGACGTCCTGGACCGCCAGGCAGCGGTCATTGAAGGGGGGTACTGTCATGGTGCCTCTGTCAGTTCTCCTCCCCCTCCCAGCTCTGCTCTGCTCCTGACTCTACCAGCTGTGACTACTCACCTCATCAAACCACCTGTGCTACTTAAGGAGACCCAGCTCCAGCATTCATTGCCAGTTCGTTAACCCTGATGGTGCCTAGTCTCCTTGAGCTTGAGCTCTACGTCTGGCCCCCTTGCCTTGTACCTCTCTTGCTAACCTTGTTTTGTTATGCCTCAGGACTCTCATGCCACGAGAGGGGTGTGTGTGTGTGTTTCTGTATTTTTCCCGTCTAAATGGGTTGGTGGCCTTACCGGAGGCTTCACTGACTTTTGGGTCTACCCAGACTCTAAACGTCTGATTTTGACTGCAGTAGGAGTAGTCAGCAGTGCCTTGTATGGCCCCTCCCACTTGGGTGAATACCAGTATTTTTTTTTCTTCTTTTTTGCTTCTTATCCACACCCAATCACCTGGTTCCACAATATGGTTCTCTAATCTGGTACCAATCTGGAAAATGATTTTGAGGATTGGACGGACAATGTTACATTCATTCTGTCCACTGACAGTGCTTTCGAAAATTCTAATCAGTCATATTGTTTGGACTCACATACTGGAATTCAGCCTCTCCTCACAGCTGCAGGTCTGCTGCCTTGAGTTTTCCAAGAAGATAAAGTCAGAGGGGTTTGTTTTAAACTGACTGCAAATGGTGCAGAGGAGTGTCTGTGCATGCCGGTGTCATTTAATATAAACAGAAGACATGGTGTCTGCGTAATGTTAACTGTACGACTAATGATTCTTTGGAATTTGATTTTGTATGATATGATTTAAACTAACAAACTCAAAGGATTTGAATAAGAATTCAATCCATAGGATGTGCAATGTTTGTATACATACAGTATATATATATATACCGTGATTTCCAGACTATGAGCCGCTACTTTTTTCCTGCACTTGCAGCCCTGCGGCTTATTCAGTGACGCGGCTAATTTATGGATTGAATTAACGGCCACCATGCACGTACTTTCCGTACTTTTTTTCAACCCAAGTTGAATACTCTATCCAACTCCAAGCAACAAGGTATTTATTTGTCAACACACCTCTAAGCAGCCAAACAGCATGGACTTGACTTCAGGTCTTAGACACTTCAGTCATGGTTCAACAAAGCGAAACACGCATGCCCGGCCGCATCCCAGAATCCTTTGGTGCCATTAGACCCAACGTGCACGTGATTGCGACTAAGCAATCGTTAAAAGCAGCGTGAATAAATCCACCATCACCAACAGGCTTGGAAAAGCCGCTCTGCTATGCGACGGAGAGAACAGCGCATGCTCCGGAGTGAATTTACATCAGAGTCATAGTGACATCAGTCCATCCATTAGCTGCTCCGTAATACACGAGATGATCTTTTAAACGTACGTTTATTATTGCTATGTTATGGTTATAATGAAGCGCCTGTTCGCTCATTTTATTTTCATCTGTGTGGTCAGCACTTTTTTCTGCCAGAACGAAGCCGGAAGTATGGTTAGGCGAAGGCTAACATGCACTAACAACATTTAGCCTTTTATTTCACATAAATCCATGCGGGAAAAGCTGCAATCTGCAGCTTGGCTGAACGTAAATATGTGGGAATAACATCAGCCTTTATTTTGTCGGGACACGACTGGAAACACAAATTGACGTGATCGTTTGGACTGAGCGGAATTTTGCATTGAAAACCCCACAGCCTCCGTGTGACCTGGAGACATGTTGTGCTGCTGCTTGTTCACATAGAGCTGTGGGGCCGATGGCAGTTTGAAGGCTCCCACACGTAACAACTCATCCGCCCCTCATCCACAAAGCGTACAGTATTAAGTCCGATTGCTCTGCACAGACACGATTCGCTCCTTCCAACGGCGCAATGGGGACGAAGTGCTCCTCCTTGGAGCTGCCCTGGCAAGGGGTGTCGGAGAAGATAGGAAGGGGAGACAAAGAGCCCGCTTGGCGAGCGCTGAGCGCAGAGGCGTCCGCGGAGCAAAAGTGTTTGTTGTGGAAGGAAACTTCTGACGCACGCGTCGCGGGGAGGCACGTGTATCGCGCTAAGGCGCGTGTATCGCGCTAAGGCGTGCGCTTTTCAGTTGCCGCTGCTTTATTTTACTGGTGTGTTTTTTTAACCAGCCCCGTTACCACCATAAAGGAGAGATGCTCTCCCGTTCGCCCCTCCATCCACTGCTGCTCATTCCTTAAACACTGACAACGGTGTGGCGAGCCGGGGGTTAGACCCACCTTTAGCCCCTAAGACTCATGGGAAATGGGGAATCGCGGATGTGAATTTCCTCATTATAACTGAGGGATGTAATGTTGATTATATGGTTACTGTTTGTAATTTTATGTATGATGCCTAGATTGTCGATGAGTAAAAAAAAAAATAAATTAAAAAATCCATAAAACAGAATAGAGGTCCATGCTGTTTGGTGGATGTGGGTATATTCAAACTCATGAGCTGATGCAATGCCATCTGCTCCTGCAGTGAGCTAATGAATTGTGCTCAGTCTGAGAGTCAGGATGTGATTTGTCAGGCTGACCATGTTGCATAATGCATGCGGCTTGTGCACTGATGCGGTTTGTGTATGAACAAAAGATGTTAAACATGTGAAAATGGGTGGGTGGCGCTTGTAATCGGGTGTGCTCTATTATCCGGAAATTACGGTAGATTGTTTAAGAGATTAGCATTACGTTTGTTCCAAAGGTCTCTTTCAGATTGTAAACTCTGTTTTTGCATTTCCTTAAGTATATCATTGTTCATTTTTCTTTGAAGAACCATCTACATAAAGTATTTCACCTTTTGTCAGTGGTTGATCTTTTAGGTCATTTCTGCTCTCTGCTGTTTTTTCTGCTAATTCTTGGCAAACATGTTCGCTTCCATGTAAGGAAGTGGCAACAATGTTGTAGGGTTCAAGGAGGTGCATCTTCCTATAGTGAAGTGCGGTTGGGACAGTAATGTGGCCATGCAGGATAAGTGTCGCCATAAGCTCCTCTCTGACGTCCTCCTCTACCTCTGAAACCTCTTCTGTTACGTCCTCTAAAACTTCCCCTGCTTCGGCTGCCTCCACCATGATAAAACACCTCTTCTTCTGCTCCTCCCTCAAAGAATGCTCCCACAGTTTTTTATTTCTCTTTTCTTTCACTACCCGTTCAGCGTGTAAAGCATGATTCACACACTGCTCTGATCTGATAAATCAATAAATGTTTTTGTACCCAGCTATTGCATCTTTTGATCCAACATGTAGAGCATTTTTAAGTTGCTGCTCGTTGCTCCAGTAGGCCAGGACCTTGTGTCACAGGGGCGTTGCCATCCATAGGATTCCAATCTCTCCAACTACCCCTGGCTGCAGCCTGCAGAACTGCACAACATAGTGGAATGCTGAAATGCTGAGGAATGTGAACACGCTGTGGAATGTTAACCCTGCCCACATTGAGCCCGTCTTCTTCTTTGGTTTTACAAGTTTCCATGTGCAATATTGCCACCTACCGGTTTTTAAGGAGTTTTTCCTCACTGTGAAGGGGGGGTCTAAAAACAGGAATATCAGTTTAGTTTAGTCTGTTTTGTTAAAATTGAGTATTTTCCTAATGCATTCTTTGTATTCATGATCCCTTTTTCATTGTTTTTCATTGCACTAAATAAAAAAAAATATTTAATTGATTTAGAGAACTTATACAGTGATTGCTGTCTTCTTATGCCTTTTACAAGTTTCCATGTGCATGTATTAGGGAGTTAATAAATTTTGTGTGGCCTCACAGACTCAAAAAAATAACTCATTGGATGAACTCAATTTAATTGTGGGCAGGATTTCCATCCAATAAATATGAGTAACCCCACCTCAAAGAAAATTCTTCCATGTAACGAAATATAATTGAGTTATTTGAACTAAGTTTATCAAGAAAGGCAAAGGAAAAAATTTGTGCAACAGAAGTCTACTACCAGCTTTGAACTCAGAACCTCTAGTATGAGAAACCCAGTACCTAACCCACTGAGCTAACACTCCTATGACATCATTAGGCCGCCGGTATAAATAAATAGATTCATTATTTCCATAAATGAGGCTCGTCGTGTATCGTCTTATTGGGAGAAGCCGAGTTGAAACGATTTCATGCCACAGTTTCGTTTTTTACGTGGAAAAAACGAACGAAAGTTTTCACTTTTGAAAAGTCGAAGGATTTGAAGGACTAAAAGTCATACCAGGCATTAGACGAAGGAGTTGAACATTTTATTAGTTGAATGGTTAAATAGGTGAAAAATTGTAGCCGTGAGACGGCAAAAACAATAAAGAGAAACAGGAAAACGGCATTCAACAGCATGCCCCTTACTTGAACTCAATTACTTTGGATTACTGGAGTTATAGGGGAAAATATTAATACATTTTGTGTTAGGTCAATTAAATGTAGATACATTATTTTAAAATAAATATTTTTAAATAAAACAAACAGAATTTTATTGTGTTACATGAAAGAGGGGCTTGAATCATTTTTTTGAGTGACACATAAAAAAATTGCACCATTCAAATTTTCCTCCCTCTGTTCTCTTTCTTCCTCATACAATTCACAATGACACAAAATGTGCTCCACTGTTTCTTCCCCTTTCCTGCAATCACAACTGCACTGATGAAGGTGAATCAAATGCACGGGCTCAGTGTGGGCGGGGTTTACATTCCTCAGCATTCCAGCATTCCTCTATGTTGACCAGTTCTGCAGGCTGCAGCCAGGGTTTACTCAATCTCTCTGCACAAAATGCCACTCCGGCCCCAAAGCGGCCATCCACACCTGTTGCACTTCCTGACAATTCATATGATATGATTGTCTCAAACTTTCCATGTCCTGCACAAACTGATTCACATCTGCTTTGTAAGAAATGTCACCTTCTATAGCTTTTTAACATCTTCCATTGTCCATGTCCTGTATACTAAAATAGTAGGGGGTTGATAATCTCCTGCCTGGGGGTTTGCAACCTGGATCTTAGGGAATGATTCTGTACTTGCTGATGTGTCTTCAGGTGCAGAGGAGAGAGAAGAAAGTCCCTCTCCCATCGTTTTTGACCACTATAATTTCTGCCCTGCCTTTGATCTAGTCATCATTCCTGCTTGAGAAGATTCCCAATCATGAGGTGGGGGATCCTTAACTATCTGATGGTATAGACAGCTGTTTACATCTGCTCTGTGTGGAGCAGTCGCTCCCTCCCTCTGCTCTCTCATGCTCTCCTTTTTTCTACCTCTCCACAAAAATTCAGGAGACTCGAATCCTGTTTTCCTTTTTTGTTCGGATCTTTTCCTGTCATTTCTTTAATCGCATCCTGCAATGCAATTACTCTCTGAGTGTTTAACCTTCCATTAAATCCATAGTATTTTATCCATTTATCCAAACGCTTGATTTCTGTAGGATCCTGACTTTCCACATACTTCCAGTCCTTGCTCTGCAAACTTTCTTTTGGACTTTCCTTACTCTGTGCCTTTCCCATTTTTCAAAAACACTTGCTTATCTAACAGTTCAAAAACACGCACAGCAAATGCAACGATTTGCTAAACACAGCAACAACAAAACTCACAGCAAATACAGCTATTTGAAAATCAAATCACATTAACATACACACATTCCATAGTTTACTTATTTATAAATTCTGGCAATTTAATTATCTTTAATTCTTACAGCTAAAAGTTATAGTACTGGGACTTTTTATATCATATCTATGCATACATACATTTATTATTTTCATTATTATATTTAACACGGGATTTCAAGGACCGCGTCGTCCATACTTGCGGAATATCACAGGAGTCCGCCGTCCTTTCCGTTGTCTTTCCTTTGAAACAGAATTGGACACACACACACTTCTGAAAACATGATTATAACACATATATAGCTAGGTAAAGAATAAAATCAAATATGAGATAACTTACAAACATTTTTCCAACAGCACATTGTTGAGACCTTATCAGAGAAACTCACATTAAAACATCTGCTTCCCAGCCTGACTGGGATCTACACCTGTGAGATCAGGAATGACAGCGGGACCTTCATAAGAAGCTCAGATGTTCTAATCATAGAAGGTAAAGTCAGAAGCAGCTTAGTTCAAAGCAGAAACGTCAAGTGACTTTTCCAACACAGAAACTGATACTGAGTTTCATTTTTTCCTTTTACAGATGATAATAATAATAATAAAACAATTGGAGTAATTATTGGAGTAGCTGTTTCTGTCCTTATTACAGCAGCAGCGATAACAATATGCCTCTGCAGGTTCATAAAGAAAGAGAAGGTAAAGAAAACATTTGTCCTTACACGGCTTACATGTGCACACCTCTCTCTTTTGAATACATGTTCTTATCACACACACTTTGTTACAAACCATCACACTCTGATAAAAGGTCTAAATGGACTTAGTTACACCTTAACCGCAGTTTTCCAAATAATTCAGTTTTTGTGACATGTGACAATAAAAATATATGACTGTTTGAAACTAATTCTGATTCACTTCTTTGCAGAATAAAGACCAAAATAGTGGAAAGGAAGGAATGATCTAAGAGGCACTTCCAAGTCCAGTTGATGAAAGATGAGATAAATGAGAATGTCTGGATGACATGGTCTGAAGAAGGACACTTGAATTTCTGACTGAAATGTTTTGGTTCGGAAACAGAAGTGCTCCTTGTAATATTGTTGACACTTGAATCCTGTAGTAAACCATTCTTGGTAATTGCTACTAGCAGAGGATTATGAGTTGAAATAGCAATGCTCAGCTTATCAATCATTGACTGATCAACATGGAGATCATGCTTTTTGAAAACATCAACAGCTATAGTGTTTGTTATTGGCACAACAGCAGAAGAAAAAATAATATGCAAATCTTCAAGTAACACGTCAATTGCTGAGCTTGGAACATGTGAGTTAATCTCCAACTTCAGAAGAACAGACGCCAAATTATGAATAATTTTATCTTCCAGATTCTCATTTTTGTCTGTGTCAATTATTCAGGCAGAATCTAAATTGGAACCTGACTCTGGATTATCATAGCAAAGGTCATCAGGTGAGGAATCCTTAATTACATTACTGTTTGTCACTACATCATCTTTTAAGTCGTTCACAGTGCAAGTGCCATGTTTCTTGCTTTTATGAGATTTGAAAGAAGCATATATGTTAGAATGATAAAAACAATTCTTGCACATACACGTAACAGTCTCAAAGTGCTTTAAGTGGGTATAAATATGAACAAAGTATTCCCTATGGAACTGTCTGGACACAAAAAGCATGTATATACTTCTAACTCTGTACTTTTTGGGGAAACATGAGACTTATTTGAATGCGTCTTCAGGGCATTCCAAGTTTTAAATGAGCATGGACAATGATACTATGAGCATGGATATCTACTGTGTGTCTCTGGCCAAAATGGCCATGTGCCAATTTATAGTGCTTCAGTAGCTCATACCTTTTAGATACAATTGCAGAACACTCTTAGCATGTCCACATGATCTAGACAAAAAAAAGGATAAAAGATTAGTATATATTAAGCATATTTTGTGAGATAGATAGATAGATAGATAGATAGATAGATAGATAGATAGATAGATAGATAGATAGATAGATAGATAGATAGATAGATAGATAGATAGATAGATAGATAGATAGATAGATAGATAGATAGATAGATAGATAGATAGATAGATAGATAGATAGATAGATAGATAGATAGATATCTCAAGCTATAAAAAATGTAATACATTTTATCTTAAAGTTATTTTTTGCTGATGTCCTAAACTCAAAATATAGGCCACCGCTGTGTGTCTGCTTACCATGAGGGAGCTAAGCATAACAAACACTCAGTTCTAACGCGCAATCAATGAGCGTTACAAATAAATTGTGCCGTTAAAACATTTGCGTTAACGCAGTAATGACGCCTAAAATTCAAAGCCCTTGTCACTGTTACGGTGAACTCAGCAGCACACCCTGAAAGCGCTCTCATACACACACTTGCGCTGCAAATTGCTATTGTTATTTAAACACAATGTAACAATGTTTATATTACTGAAAGTGAAGTGATTTAATATTTTCAACATAAATACTTTACATAAAAAACACTACACAAATTTTTCATTTCTCTGAGTGTAGAAATAGCCGCGGTTACATCTGCAAAATGTTTTGATCTGATCTAAGCTCGGATTAGAATTCAACGGTGTACATGGAACCAGAAAAACTTTTTCCGATTAGAACAAACGTTTACATGTACCAGACTTTCGTTCAGAATAAATTATTTGCACATGCGCACTTCTAGTTAAAATACCCGAAGAGGAAATGAGTCCCACTGTAAACAAAATATGAGACGATCTTTTAAATGTGCTTTTATTATTGTTATGGTTATTACGAAGCGCCTGTTCGCTTATCATTTTATTTTTATTCCGTGTGGTCAGTGCATTTTCTGTTGATGAAAGAACCATTGGAAGAAGCCAGGGTTAGGAGAAGGCTAACACGCACTAACAACAACATGTAGCTTTGGATGAACATAAAATCCATGCGGGAAATGCAGCAATCTGCTGCACGTAAATATGTGGGAATAACATCAGCCTTTATTTTGTCGGGACACGACTGGAAACACAAATCCACGTGATTATTTTAAGATTTCTAAGGACAAAGCAGCATTTGTGCTTTGAAAAGCTCACACACCGCCCCAAAGCCGCTATGTGAGCTGAAAGTCCGAGCTCTGGTCGGAGACACAGTTCTACCGGGAGACACGGTTCTCCTGAGTCCGGCAGCTCGCTAACCCAGAGCGGCGGTACGGATGGCAGTCCGAAGCCTCCCACATGTAACAAAGCATCCTCCCCTCCCTTCAAACACAAAAAAAAGCTATAAGTCCGACTGCTCTGCTCAGAGACAGCCGAGTCCAGGGGTCATGTCTGACTCCTCCCCCATGAGCACATGTAAACCAGCTCTTTTACCAACTATTTCAGAATTCACAAAGCCTTTTTGATAAGAAGTGAAATGTCTTCAACATTAAAACCCAAGTCTAGATGACTACCTTTAAACCCACTACTATAAAGTAAACTAGAATGAATGTCAAATCCATTACATTTTAGTTTCCTAAAGTTCCGCCCACTGTTGTTTTTTGACATCCAAAGAATCCAAAGGAAACATTTATTTAAGTCTGAAGTATCTTTGGATCACGGAGGAGGTTCACCGCCCCATCACTTTCAGTGCAGAAATAGGTACGTGGAGTGCAGCCGGCGTTGCGGCACCTATTCTCAAGGAGTGCAGGGGCATTGAAGCCACAGGACGAGCAGAGACTGTTGAACTTGGAAGCTGGCCAACTTCTTGTTAAGGGTTTTACGCCATCCACCAGAAGCTGAGGTGCTGACCAGGGAGTAAGGGTCGCAGGCTCAGGAAACGATGCATGTATAAAATACAAAAAGCAGGATCAGTCTTGGCCGTGAATATCTGAATACCTTGCAGAACTGATCCGTTTTAAAATGCTTGAGATAAAGGGAATAAATGTGCTCTTAAATGACAAATCGGAGAAAGTGAAATCAAGTAGTGAGTTTAACCCTTGTGCTATCTTAGATAACCCCACCCTTACATTGACAAAGGTGGATAAAGGTGGAAAGATTTCATGTAATCCATGGACACCAGTGAAGATCACAAATCATTGAAGAAAACATGTTCATTGCACTGTCTAGTGGGTCTAGATGACCCAACTCCCAATGTTAAAGTGCCTAGGATAGCACAAGGGTTAAAGAGAGGGTTCTATTTGTGTATTGACCACACCTTAGAAAGCCATCAGAAGCTTCCAACAGAGAATTGACATAGTGAAATATGGAACCTGCACATAATCTTAGCACCAATGTTTTTATGCACCAATTGTAAAGAGAGGTAACCTTTTGTAATTTCCAGAGGGACGCACCTTTAGAAGGCCATCAAGGAGCAGGCGAATGGAGGGGGTGTCCAAGGACCAAGGAGATGATGAAGTTCAACATCTCATGTAGAAATGGACTGCAGCTCGGCTGGATTTGATGCTTGGTACTTGATATCAGGGGTTCTCAAATAGGTTGACAACAACAAAGACAAACAACAACAACAAAGCTGAAAACCCAGGTTCAAAACCGAGTTGTGACCATAGAGATGCAAAGACCGGGGGATAAAGAAGGAAAATCAACCACAGAGAAATCATCAAGAAGATGCAAAACGAAGGGGAGCCCATAGGATTGCACAAAGTCCAGCACAGGGCTTCTGACAAATGTAGTTAAAAACATGAGGATTGTTACAACAGCCAAAAGGTAAACGGATAATGAATACTTTGAGCGCCACCTAACGTTAAAAAGACGCCACTGGGAGGGATGGAGAGGCTGAACAGTGAAAGCATCTGCGATATCCGCCACCCCCTGCCATGCATCGCGTCCGGTGGAAATAATCATGGAGATGGCATGGTTAGCAGAAGGTGGAGTGACAGTAGGGGCTCCAGCTCATTATGCTACTAACCTGCCAATCAATGTGAGGATTGTGTTGACAAAGCCATGGGCGACCCAAGATAATTTGACTGGAAGCGGCCAGAAAGACATAAAACTGCAGGGTTTCAAAATGGTTGGCAGAAACACAGAGGAGAACAGGAGCAGCTTGGTGATTGATAACAGTAAGAGGATGTCCATTAGCAGCAATGACCCTCAAGGCAGGGTCTAAAGGGATGAGTTTTAGTCCAGCCTAGAGAGCCATGTCCTAATTGAGGAAATTTCCCTCAATGAGTCAATGAGGGTGGATACAGAGCAAGACCATGAGCCAGAGTAACCCTTGTGCTTTCCTGGGCACTTTAACATTGGGAGTTGGGTCATCTAGACCCACTGCCTACTACTAAAATGTCTATATACCGCATTTTCACGACCACATGACTATGCATATGACTGCCGAATGCAGTGCTTCTTAAATAGCGGGGCGCGCCCCCACTATTGGGTTATTATTATCTGTTCTATCACAGATTTTGCAGCGGGCTGAAACCTGTGAATTGCCGTCCCTGTAGCTATGCGCTCCTGTCTTTGAGAGGGTGCTGCGTGCCTCTGGCTACGTTCACACTGCAGGCTGAAACGACCCAATTCCAAATTTTTTGCCCCTAAGCGGCCCAATTCCGATCTTTTCATGACAGTCTGAATGACACAGATCCGATCTTTTCAATTGCGACCCAGGCCCCGTGGGTTTGCCGTCCTGATTCCGAATTGTAGCCGTTCTTTTCAATTGCGACCGCCGTCTGACCGGCCAGGCGACTTGATTCCGAACCGTACGTCATCGACACGCAACAAACGTCATCATTTTGCGTTGAAGTAGGCAGGAACGAGAACGTAAACATTAACCATGGTGGACGATGCTGCTGAGATCAGTCAGTGGAAGGGAAGGGAGGTCACTGATTGGATTAATATTTGGGCTGATCGCTCTATTCAGGCCAAACTGCAGGGCTCTGATCGCAACTGGGCGGTTTTTGAAAAAAAATCCAGATAAATGGCAGAGCGTGGTGTTGAACCTTTCCCGCGATAACTTTTTTTTCTTTCTCCTCTTTCCGACCGTGGTCAAGCGCGGGGGACCCGAGGCGATCCTCCTCCTCCTCCCTGTTCTGATCCTTAGATTCTCCAGAACGGGTTAATAAAGAGTCCATAGCATTTATTTTGGGGGAAACCTTCTTTTATTACCGTCCTCCGTAACACACAACATGAATGCGCGCCCACACTGCCCCCCCCCCCCCCTATTCTCTATCGCGGCACGCGCTTGCACACACACACACACACGCGGGCGCGCGGCCCCAACACATACACATTCCTCTTCCACTACAGTGGGTCCAGACGATCCCGACTCCAATGCCTTCTTAAAATGAGAAGATTGTAATTGTGCTGCTCCTTCGTGAAAATAAATTTAATATTACAAAAAGAGCTCCGCTTTTGACAACACTGTTGTTGACATCCATTGTTAACGTTGGCTCCGCAAACAACAAGTGACGTCGTTCACCGTTGAGTATTCTTCTGGCTTCTGCGCATGCGGGTCTCGTTTGGGTCGTGTCACGGTCACACTGGAGATCACAAAAGTTCGGATTTACTTGGAAATGTGAACGGTCTAGCAAACAATTCGGATTTTTTCAAAAAATCCGAATTGAGCATTAAGCCCTGCAGTGTGAACGTAGCCTAAGACTGGGAGGCAGCGCCGGGCGAGTTACGCCACACTTTGTGAATGGATTTGCAGATGCCTATGATAACGTGTCTCCTTGCACTGTTCTTCGAGCTTTGGCAAGCGGCATCATTCACGAGGAGCCGCACGGCAACGAGCCGGGAACCTGGCATGTTTGAGGGAAATTTAGCCCAGCTGTTCTTTTCAGATACATAAGATGAGGACGTTGATGGACTTTAAATGCTGATTGATGACTGAAAAATTAAAATATAAATCACAACCAACTCAGATTTTCTCCCGCTGACTTTTTTTAAAATACACACTTGCGTGATTAATGTTTTACCGGTATGTTTTAACGTGCCTGCGCCTTCAAACCCAACACCTTTTGTATGTGTTAAAAACGTAAATACAGAAAAAGCACCCATAACCGAAACTGCGTCCTATGGCCGTGAAGATAAGGTTACCGCTCTTTGCCTCATTTAATTTTTTTCGCCTCTTAAACCACACTCAAATTCATCACACCCAATTTTTTTGTATTAAAAAGAATAATAATAATAAAACTAATTTGGCAGAGTGTGAGTGCTGCTCCTGACACATAAGTAACCGCCAATCACCTGCGGGGGTTACGCCCAATGCCGGAAAAAGTAAGAACACATTTTATGTGTGCGCAGACTGTTGGCAAAATGCAGAGCTAAACGAAAATATGAAGAGGAACACAGGACATTTTTGGAAGAATGGGAAGATTCGTACTTTTTTATTGAACGGAAGGGCAAGTCACTATGCTTACTATTCAGTAACACCATATAACATTTCAAGGCTTCAAATCTTCCGCGTCATTTCAGCACACTCCATGCTAATATGGACAAAGAATTTTACAAAGGCACCGAACTACGCAAGCAAAAATTGAGCACATTGAAAAGCCAGGTAATGAGACAGTCTCAAATGTTTCAGCAATTGACCAAGCATGCAGAAACCGTCACACTTGCCTCTTATAAATTGGCGTGGAACATTGCCCGGTCAAAAAAAACCATACAACGAAGGCGATTTTTTGAAAAAGTGTTTTGTGGATTTAATTGAAACTCTGGCTCCAGATAATAAAAAACTCAAAGACTCCATCGCCGATCTACAGCTGTCACGACACACAGTTCAAACCAGAATATGTAAGGGTTAATGGCCGACGAAGTGTGCGGTTACTACTTTTTAACGCACGCCGTGGAAGCCTGAACCGTCCGACGCGAAGCGGAGGACGGTTGCTTCCGCGAAGTGCGTTAAAAAGTAGTAACCGCACACTTCGAAGGCCATTAACCCGCTTATACCATGGTCACTTACAAAAGCAATACATATTAACCAGGTTTTAGTCCTTAATTCTTGTTTTTTTTTCGATTTGTATCACTTTTCTCATAAACAGCGTACTATGCAGCACCACCGCTGCAGTCAAGATTCGGCGATATATATATGCTGATCGTCCCGATGGGTTGAATAAAGCATCAATTCAGAGGGAAAGTTAATCGCTTACCGCTTGTTTTTGCCCAGATGATGAAGCAAAAGGTTGTTTTACAGAAGCCGGCGCAGTGATACAAATCATTTAAGCTAGTCGACCGGAACTTCTTTTTTCACCGTGCGGTTATCAGGTTTTAACGCATACCCAGCAGCCAATCAGAATCGAGTATTCAACCGGACCATGGTATAACAGACATTAATGAAGCGGTGAATCGGATCTACATGCAGACCTGAACACGTGTGCTTATTTTAGTGTCGCATTGGACGAGTCATGCGACATACAGGACAAGCCACAGCTGGCAATATTTGCACGGACGGTTTCTGAGGACTGCGTTGTTAAAAAAGAGCTTCTCGACATTGTGCCATTAAAAGACAGAACTCGCGGCATTGATATAAAAGAAGCAATGACTGAAGTATTCAAAAAAGCGAACTTGTCTTTGGAAAAGCTAACTGCAATAGCCACAGATGGAGGGCCAGCAATGGTTGGTTCTGCAAATGGTCTTGTGGGCCTATGCTAGGGCGATGACATCTTCCCCGAATTTTGGAATTTCCACTGCATCATCCACCGGGAGCAACTCATGTCCAAAACACTTAATTTAGACCACGTCATGAAGCCTGTGATAGAGATTGTGAACTACATCCGTACGCACGCCCTTAATCACAGGCAGTTCAAAAATCTCATTGCTGAACATGACACAGACTTGCATGGTGACCTGCCACTGCACTGCTCTGTGAGATGGCTCTCAAGAGGTAGAGTAGTGTCATGCTTTTTGGAGCTTTTGGAAGCAGTAAAAGTGTTCATGGCAGAAAAGAACAAAACATATCCCATGATTTCAGACCCCAACTGGCTTTTGGATTTGGCTATTTTAGTGGACATGCTTTCACACCTGGATAAACTAAACCTGGATCTGCAGGGAAATTTAAAATCTCTTCCTGATCTGACACAAACTGTATTCTCCTTTGTGAACAAGTTGAAGCTTTTCAAAGTGCCCATACAAAATGGCAATCTAACCCACTTTCCTTCTTTGCGGAGTGCACAGCAGAAGGCTGCCGTCAAAATGAACACAGCGCAGTACGTGACGCTGCTTGCACAACTGGACAGAAACTTTACTTTGCGGTTTGAGGACCTGCAGCAGAAACGACCACAGATCACTTTTCTGATCGACCCCTTTTAATGCAGAGACTGACTGCCTGAAATCCCCGCTTGTCACTGATGAGGCAGCGAGTGAACTGGAGATAATTGAGCTATGCGAGGACGACAGACTGAAATCTCTTTTGAAAGAAGGTCCTGTTGGGTTTTGGAGAACTGTGCCAATGGAAAAATACCCGTGTGTGAAAAGAGCCGCTCTGAAGCTGCCTTCGATGTTCTCCTCAACATATGTCTGCGAGTCCCTGTTTTCTACCCTGAAACACGTGAAATCAAGGCATCGATCCGTTCTGACTGACACTCACATGAAGGAACTGCTTAGAGTGGCTACAACAGAATTTCAACCTGATCTGCAGAGGATTACAAGAAACAAGAGATGGCAGAAATCCCACTGAGATCATCATCCATCACTGCAGCAAGGTCAGAAATTCTAAGATGTAGTTTGGAAAACACACCTGACTGAGCATGCTGGGGTGAATATTTTAACATTCCATGAATTATCAATTTTTCATGCAAATAGTTAATTAATAGTTTTTTTAATAAAAGAGAAAAAGAAAAGTTATAAACGTAAAACATTTTTACTGAAGGTCAAAATTAAATTTATGCTACACACAACTGAAATGAAGGGTATCTGACCTCCAGGGTAGTTGCTGTGTTAACTCTGGCTAAGCTGCATTTATGTGTGTATTGAGGGTGGACACTTTCCTTGACATAAACACAAGTACAATACTTGCTGTTGTGTTGTAGGGAGAGGAGTGTGTTATGGAAAATAATACAGCTTTAATTGCGTGTTTGTGTGGTGTGTGTGTGTGTGTCCTTCACAGAAGCCTCCACCACACCACCTGACTTGACTTCACCTCCTGCAGGAGATTATTCCATCTCCTCCCCTCCTCCCCTCCTCCAATCACCAGGCTGGGCGGGAGGCATTAAAAGCCTCAAGCAACCCTTGTTCCAGTGGCAGCTGAATTCCTGGGAGGAATCTGTTTTGTCAGCTGGCCCCTGTTGTTGGACTTGGCATTAGAAGCCTGTGGAAACTGTCTGGTTTTCCTCTGCATGTGATCTTTGTTTTTGGTTATGTTTTGTGTCTTGGTGATGTCCCTTTAGTTTAAGTTCCACTTTGGTTTTGTTATTTATTGCAATATTGTCTGGGAATTTAAGTTTGTTTCCTTCTTTTCACCTTTGCAACTGTCACTTAAATAAACAGCTGCACTGGCAGCCTTTAAACCCTACCGGCTTTAATATTATTTTGTTTATGTTACCTATTTTCTACCTCCCTTGGGTGGGATGTAACAGTGTGTGTATGTCTGGCAAGTCAGTGCGTGGTGTGGCTCTTTGACTCTCACAAAATTTCGGCTCTTTGTGTCAAACTTGTTCCCCACCCCTGCACTAGACACGGTCTGAACCTTTTTTCTTCAATGATTTGTGATCTTCACTGGTGTCCATGGATTACATCAAATCTTTCCACCTTTATCCACCTTTGTCGTGGTAGGGACAACACGTCAATGGAAGGGGGGGGGTCATCTAAGATAGCACAAGGGTTAAAGAGAAACCTTGAATTCAGTACTTGATGGGGTGTAACGGTCATTTGTTAGTCTGTTGTGTTTTGTTTGATTATTGTTGGTTAAGTTATGAGAAGTTTATTTTGTAGGTAATTGTATTTTGAAAATACCGGAAGTGCTTACTTGCTTACTTGTTTGTTGATTTTCTTTATAGCTGTGAAACAGCTATGGCTCATATCAAGACATTGGAAATCTTAAATGACTGCAATGAAAGCAGAAAAATCTTGTCAAAGTTGCCAGACTGGTTGACAACACGATGGAACAGAAAAGTCATTGAAATAGAGGAAGAGAGTAATCGTTTTCCATCATTCAGTGAGTTTGTTAAGTTTTTAACAAGAGAAACTAAAATTGCATGCAATCCCATCACTTCCCTGCATTCAATAAAACAAGGTGAAGTTGAAAAACAAAAAACACAGAAGCATTCCAGTTTTGTAGCTAAATCACTGAACACAAAATCCACTGAAAGACCGCTGGCTACATGCATGTTTTGCAAAAAGACTGGACACACTTTACATAAATGTCAAAACTTCATGGAGAAAGATCTCAAGGATAGAGTCAAATATGTTCAGTCTGAGAGATTATGCTTTGGATGTCTACAATTTGGTCATCATTCGAAGGGCTGCAGTAGTAGGAGCACCTGTGACATGTGCAAAAGACGACATCCTACTTGCCTGCATGAAGAGAGAGACAAAGAAAAGCAAAGGTCTTCACAAATCAATCAACCGTCTAGAACCGCCTCTCATACAATGCAAGTGAACAAAAGAGAGTGTTCACCTAATCCTCACCCCGAAATAATTCCATCTGCAATTTCAAACAGAGTGGTGCATGATGGGTCCACAACACAAACAGCAGCAGTTGTTCCTGTATGGCTTTCATCGTCAACCCATCCAACCAAAGAAGTCCTCGTATATGCACTCCTAGATTCTCAGAGTGACACAACTTTTGTTCTCAAGGACGTGGCAGACACTTTGGACATAAGCAAGGAAGCAGTCAAACTCAAACTCCCAACAATGGCATCAAACAACACAGTGATAAACTGTCAAAGAGTAAATCATTTACAATGCCGTGGTTTTTCCAGCACTAAGAAAGTTTCTTTACCCCCAGCCTTCACACGTGAGTTCATTCCAGCCAATAGGACTCACATACCAACAAACGAAACAGCTAAAGCCTGGTCCCACTTGGAACATCTTCAAGATGAGATTCCAGCTCTGCAAAACTGCAAAGTCGGTTTACTCATTGGCTATAACTGTTCTCAAGCTTTACTGCCAAGAGAAGTTGTGTCTGGCAAAGAAAATGAGCCTTATGCTTAACGCACAGACCTTGGGTGGAGCATTGTTGGCCATGGAAACCCTCATGTTGATTTTAGTGATGCTATAGGTTTAAGTCATCGCATAATAGTGCAGCAAGTGACACCGATGGTTAAACCTTATGTCAACCTCAAAACTAAAGTGAACTTCGTCAACAGAACAAAAGTGAAAGAAATAACTCAATCTGACCTCATCAGAGCCCTTGAGCTAGATTTTCAGGAAAAAGGTGAGGAAGAGAACTTTGTTTCTCAAGAAGATCTCACTTTCATGACAACATTAAAAGACAACATCACACAAAATGAAACAGGTCGTTATGAAATGCCTTTACCAGTCAAAGTTCAAAGACCAAACATACCTAACAACAAAGTAAGTGCTTTACATCGCCTTAAGTCTCTTGAAAGAAGATTAAGGAAGGATAAGGAACATTATGAAGACTGTGGGAACTTTATGACCGACGTAAGTTCATGCAAAGAGGCAAAAAGGGTCCCTGAAGAAGAAACAACCAACCCAACTGATGCTTCTCAAGGTTTGAAGGTGAAACAACTCAAGAACTCTAATTGGTTCACAGGTCCAATGTTTCTCTGGCAAAGTACTTTACCTGTTAGAGAGTCCATGGTGGGAGAAATTAAGGACGATGCCAAGAAAAGTGTGTAACACGACGACACAGAAAACGCCATCATTCGTAGATCATTTTCAGAAATGTTCTGATTGGACAAGACTGGAAGGAGCAAATGCCAGATTGAAGCGATTTAACAAAGAATTAAAATAAAGGAAGCAAAGAACAACTAGCAATAATCTGGAAGTAAGAAGAAATGCAGAAACCACAATCATAAGACTAGCTAAAAATGAAGCATTCTGTAAAGATATCAAGACTTTGAAGTCAAACGAAACAATCACAAATCACAAGGACAGTAAACTGTGGAAGTTAATTCAGCACCAGACAATGAATGGAGGTTAGCCAGAGTCAGGGTACGAGTAAGATGGCAAAGTAAATAAACTTAAGTTGCAAGTTAGCGATACCACACTTGACAAAGGTGGGAAGTCCAATTTTCTGAAAGACCAGTTCTTAAGGTTGTAACTTTGATTGAGGCAGACTAATAATACATGTGAGGTGTTGTTAAAGACAAATTAAAGGACCTGAGAAAAATCCCACATTAAGATTAGTGTGATTTGGTGGGAGTGTAACGGTCATTTGTTAGTCTGTTGTGTTTTGTTTGATTATTGTTGGTTAAGTTATGAGAAGTTTATTTTGAAGGTAATTTTATTTTGAAAATACCGGAAGTGCTTACTTGCTTAGCGCAGATTGTACGGACAGAGAAGAGAGACGCTGGAAGCAGGAGCACCACGTTTGTATGCAAAGAACACCAGATGTGGATGAGAGGACAATAAGAGTAACTCCCATCTCGGCATGCAGCCAACGAGGTGATTCATTTATTTGTCTTAACTGTCTGTTTATAATGTATGTTCGTTGTCAAAGAAGTTTCTATTATGTTTGTCTATGGAGTTTTCACGGTGGATTTGGAGAGACCAAATAAACCCGTTATGAGAACCATTTGCGTCTGTAAATGCCTGGTGTGGAGAAACATGGGGTGTGACTAAGAGACTGTGCCCCCTCCTGTATCACTGCAATGGCAGAGCAGAGCAGGGCGAAGCTTGTGGCTTTTCATCACAGATAAGCAGAATATTAAAACATTAACGAAACAATTAAGAAAAGTGAAGTCTGGATTTAAACAATGGATTTCTGCTGGAAAACGAGACGCATTCCAAGGGGTAAATTAATTCAGGACCACAACAAAAAACGCCATATTTGGCCCCAAAGCTAGCTCTACTGTCCCTGGGTCTGTCATTACAGGCCTTGGATCCATCTGTGGCCCCAGCAGAGAGCTTGGACCTAGAAATACTACCATCTGACTAGCTGTGGGTGCCCCCTGCTACATCTACTCCCAGTGAAGACTCAATCCCCCCCCCACTTTCACCCATGGCCCTACCCAGCCACATTGACAGCCTCATCAAATCAGGAATTAAGATGGCTTCCCTAACACCTGTGGGGCTCACACCACACAGGTGCTCTCCTACCCCTTCTGCGCCCCCTCCATGTCCTTCTCCCAAAGTCTCTCCAACACGTCTTTCCAGACTTTCATCCCTCTGCCGTCATTTTCCTGCTGACAGGAAAATGACGGCTGCAGCTCTCTGTTTCTCATCTAGTAATAATGAAAAAAGCAAATTTATGTCTTCTGCTGTCGCTAATCATATATCTGCGTTACCTTTTCACCATTACAGAGTTCCTTCTACTTTGTAGCCTACATTCTCATCATGTTTGTTTGAATTAGGGTGAACATGTTAATGCCATTATTGTGGCTGATTAACCTGAATTATTTGAATGAATTGAAATATTTAACATGTTTTTTATATCAAAGTATTCCATTGACTGCATCTGAATACTGATGCAGAGTGTAGGGAACCTAAAGGTGGAGTGGATCTTTATTCTGGATCAGCTGAGTCATGTTGAACAGGATTGTTTGCACTTTGTGACTCAATAAAAAACCATCAGAAACTTGAAGTTAAAAAGTGTTTCCTCTGCTGTCCTTAACCGGGGCGGCGTCTTCAGACCCCTTTCCTGGAGTGCGTGTGTGGCGTTGAATGACCCTCACCACTGCCGTCAGTGCTCTGCTGGGCCCCGCCCAAACCCCCTGAATGTGCCCTGATACTGTTCTGGAAAACACTTTGCTTCACAAAAACTATTTTATCTTTTATTTGGAGCCCTTTTCATGAAGCCACACAGTGGATCCACTTTAAGGAGGTCAAAGGTCAAAGGTCAAGCTAAATGAATTTGGTTGAGTCTATTGCAAAGAGTCCGTAGGTAATTTTTTGATGGTCTGTTGAAGTAGAAAAGGGTTAGATTAATGCTCCAAGGTGTAAGGCTCTTAGACCTGGACATCAAAGTTTGGGCTCCTTTTACCACAGCAGCTGTGAGGACGTGCACACTTTCTGAACTACTTGGTGGGAAGTGTTAGTATAAACATCCCACAGTCATTCAACCAGAACAACACAATTATTGGATGTGAATCACACAAGTCTCAAAGAACATGGTATAAACATCATTAGCTGCGAACTCCTGAGTTCCACACCACAGAGTCTAAATGAATGATTGACACTGCACTGCAGCTGTATGGCTGAAAGGAATGCTGGGAAATTGAGTTGACAGATTGACAGGAAATTTTCTACAATTAGGCACAAAAATATGACAAATATTAGAGTTAAGGATTTATTTGTCCAATAATAAAATATCTTTTGACAAGAGACCTTGAAAAAATTGCTGATGTCATCAACAAAAATGTTATTGCTGATGTCATCAACGATGTCATAACTATGCCAGAAGTCAGATGATGTCTATTACATCAGATGATGTTTATGACATCATCATTAAATGATGATGATGTTTATGACATCATCTGAAGTACTTTCATAAATAGGACCTAAAACCAAAAGTGCATCACTTGGTCTTTCATGCTGAAGAGCTTCACTTGTGAAACCACGTTTTACGGAGAAGAAACACTGTCATTTTAAAAACACAGGATTTCCACTTTTGATTCTATTTTGAGAAAAATGCATCAAATTCAGGACAATCCAGAAGATCAATCAGACGTAAAGTCCCCATTAGACAGCACCCAAAGACAGCTGCTGTCAGAGGACAGAAAAGTGCCCACGGTCTGGATCATTGGGTCGGGTCACTACATCACTGGGGCAGAATATACAGCTAATCGATGCTATGGACAAAACCTTGGCGTCGATGCAAAAATCCATTGGATGGGAAAAGTCAGCATGCGCTGGAGGGATGTTCTTAAGCATTTTTATAGCCAGTTGTCCCAACAAAGGAGTTCCCCAGACTTTTTGGTTCTCCACGTTGGCAGCAACGACCTGGGAAACACAAATGTGTCAGATCTTGTCAGTAAAATGGTCAAGGACTTGACACACCTCCATCAAGCTTTTCCCCAAATGAAAATAGCTTATTCCTGCACAACTCCAAGGTTAGCATGGGGGGCATTTGATCCCAGAAAAATAAATGACGACAGGATGACGCTCAACAAAAGTATTCAATCCAGCGCCGGATTATTCAATGGTGCTGTGATAGAGCATCCAAAACTGACACTAGTTGAAAGTCATCTGTTCAAACCAGGTGGAATACACTTCACCTCAAAAGGATTTGAAGTGTTTGTAAGCTCCATCCGTGAAACCATTGAGCAAACTCTCCACCAGACATTGTCAAGAGGCCAAACTCACCAGCCTCAGTCATGTCTTCGTGTCCCTTCTACATCTGGGCCAATCCAGTCTGACAACCCAAAGCCTAATCTGAAAAGAAAAGTCAGTTCAGAGGAGCTCTCACAGAGCAGAGTCAGCACACATTTGTCCCCAACCAAAAAGCAGAAAGTCATCTGTGAAAATGATAGCCAGGGTAGGCAGCACTCACCAGATTTTAAAAGCCTTTTTGCTGGTCTACCACCATTTGAGACAGAAATCCAGCCTGAGAAGAGGGAAGAGGACACATCAAGCTCCCCTGACCTCAGCTTTTCAACAAACAGCTCACCAATGGAAACACCCAAAGTCACCAGACCGCCTGATGTCTGGATCGTTGGGTCAACTTATATTTCACGGGCACAGCCTGCAGCTAAACATCTTTTTGGACAAAACTTGGATCTTGATGCTAATGTTAAGTGGATTGGAATTAGACACGTGGGCTGGAAGGACGTTGTTGATAACCTTCATCACACAATCTCCAAAGAAGATGGTCCCCCTGAAATTTTAGTTATCCAAGCTGCAGGAAAAGAATTGGGACGAATGCCTCCAATACAGATCGCAAATCAAATGTTAAAAGACCTGAGGCTTCTGAGACAAACGTACCCTCAAATGAGAATAGTTTTGTCCCTCATCCTTCCAAGGAAAAGTGGGAAATTAGATCATCTTTTTCAGAAGGATAAAAGCTGGACATTAGTCAACGACATTATGAAGGGGTATACGGACCGGTTCGATGTAGTGGAGCATCAAGATTTGTCACCTGATGATGACAAAATGTATAGACCTGATGGAATAACTTTAACATTACAAGGAAATCAAATCTTTCTAAACAACATCCACACTGCCATCCAGAAATGCCTCCAAGAACAAGATGAATGGATGACTTCTTGTCTTGACAGACCTTTTTAATGAGCAAGATTTTTTCAATTGGCTGAAATAAATGACAACAAGCACCAAAGAACCTTGGATGATGAGCTACTCCAAATTCAAATTTTCTATTGAGGGTTGATACATTTTGAATTGAAGACACATTTGTTTGGATGAAAACAGATTTAAGCTTTAGGCCTGCAATGTATGGGTTTTCTCCGAGTCTTTCGGTTTCTCCCACAATCCCAAAAAACATGCCAGCAGAAAGCTGGAAAAAGAAAAGCTCCAGCTGCCTCAAGAATTTAAAAAAATATTGACCAACAGAGCCAGGACCCTGACAAGAGTTGGCAAATGGAGGCAGCAGCTAAAAAGGAAAAATAAATCTTAGAAGATTTTCTCTCAAGCATAAGGAACGCCATCTTAAAGAACCTGGTGCAACCCCCACCCCCCACCCCCCACCCCCAGCATTAAAAAAAGGTCCCCTACAGATTTAACATTTCAAAGTTCCTCAACAATTCGGCCACTGACTGCCAGGTCTGTACCTCCAAACCCAAGAAGAAACTCTTCCTCCCTAAAAGTCTCTCCTCACTCTGTGGAAAAATCCCCAAATGAGCTTCAAAAACAGGGGCAGCACGTTGGTCTGTTGGTTAACATCGTTTGCTGACAGGACCACGTCTGCGTGGGTTTTCTCCGAGCACTTCGGTCCCCCCCACTTTTACAAATATATTAGTAAATATTCAGTGACCTTTATAACAAGAATAAACAAATTATTAAAATAAAAACATTCAATTTGATTCAATAAAATAAATTATCAGTCACCAAATTTATATGGAAATACGTCCAACAAATCCTGGCAGTCCTGTGGGTTTTCTCCGAGGACTTCGGTTTCCCCACAGTAATTCTTAGTAATTGGCTAGTGACTGATGAATTCCCCTCCCTGAATCGCCACCTTATCGTGGTGGAGGGGTTTGCGTGCCCGAATGACCCCAGGAGTGGTGTTGTTAGACGCATTTGCCCTGTTGGGCTGTTTCATGGTAAACTGCTCCTGGGGGACGGGCCAGACTAAGGGCGATTCAAACAAACAACATTTTATTAAAGGATAAAATTCATCCTCCCAACAAGATTGACCTGGGCCTCAGCCTGGAGCCAGAACTGGAGGAGGGACTAGTTTGTAATGGCTGTTACTTCCACCATGTTTTCTTTTGGGGTCAGACCAAATGAGCTCCATGGCTTCACCTCTGATTCTGTTTGTAACTTTGATGGACATAACTGCTTTGGGCAGCCACACACAGAGGTTTGACTTCAGCAGCCTTAGAATGGCATCTAGACTGTTCTGGAAGGAGTGGTGTTGGGAGAGTGGGTCCTTTTCACAGCAGGAACAAACTCAGACTAGGAGCTATGCAGCTTTCTGAAACGGTTCAGTTAGAATTTTCACCATTTCAGTCTGGACTCAGGGGAGGACGTGGACGGGGTGGAGACAGTCCAGTTAGCTGAAAGTTGGTTGAAGCACAAGGCTATCCTAGGTTCCTTTCATGTTTGGTCCAAAAACATAAAGACACTGATAATGGTATGCCTGCTCTAACAGGTTAGGGTTCGATTCCCTACGGTGTTCTGCCAAATATTTGGACTTTTATACATGAAAAGATGAGCATTGCAACCATAAAGCTGGATCAATGCTCATGTCCACCTGAGGATCAGAGAAGAAAATGAGTGGAAGACGGCTTTCCACATTTGAAATGCTTGGTTCTGCAGTTCTGTCAAGCTGACGCCCCCACGGTCTGTTAAGTCATGGTGAACAATGTTCTTCATGGCTTTTTCTACAGCTTTGTTTTTGGAAAGCTTGATCTTGATTTTCCCCAGATATCAGTCTGACTACGTTCATCATGTCTGATTTATTTTGCAGCTTTTGCTGGAGAACTCTTAAAGCAGAAAAATGTGAGCTCCACTCTCCTTTAATCCGCTTTCTTGGATACATTTAGGTCTCTGAAACATTCAGTTCTCTCATAACAAGTTCTCTTCTGCACCAATTCTGACCCAAACTGACCCTGAAAATCCATTTGATGTAGAAGTGGACGCATCAGACTCTGCTGTGGGTTCTGTGCTCTCATCATTTCCTGTCTCTGATAACAGTTATGTGCTTCCTACTCCAGCAAACTGACCTCATCTTTAAAAACTACAACATAAGGGACAACGAACTACTAGCCATTAAACTGGTGCTTGAAGAAAGGAGGATTTGGCAACCATAAAATCAAATAAAGTCAGAAACAATTTGATACAATAGAGAAAGAATAAAATGAATTAAACAATAAAGTAATACAATAAATAAAATTAACAAGCTGCTCACTAAATCTGCTCACTGGAGTTAAAAACCTCTCCATGACTCCTTTGGTGCTCCAGCCTTACACAACAGCCTGTAAATGTTCACACACTCATTCTGAAACGACAATAAAGTAGCCGGATCCATTCAAGTAAAGAACTCATGAAAGATGACAGGAAATGGATGGAAGATTCTGGACGTTACACCATGGAGGAGAAGAGGATGGACTAGAAACCTGAAGCTGACCTGAGGGGTCAAGGACCTGCAGAGACCTCCTCAGGATGCAGCGGCTGCTTATGAGGAGCTTCTGGAAGGAGATCCAGAGAACCTGAAGGAGTCTTCCTCCTCTGATCACTTCTACTTGATGTGCATCTCTCTCATTCTCAAAGGTTTTTGAGAACTTTTCAGCATCAACCGGTCTCCATCAGGAAAAGGACAGAAGCATATGCACTGATTTCATTTGAGTTTGATTTCATTCCTGAATACTTTCACTGTTTGAAAACCCGATAAGTGTGTTTTGAAGGAGTAAAGTCTGCTTCATCCTCAGGAGTGCATGTTTCTCCAAGCCTCTCTCTGTCACGGTGGGGATTTCTTCCTCTTTGGCAGCTGGTTCCACGTCGTGCAGGTGTGACGAGGCGTCGCACCGTTTGAATTCCGTGGTAATAAATCAACACAAAATGGGATTAAATCGACAATCGTTTCTGACAAATGAACCCGTTCAAATAAGTAACGAACCAGCGATTTTAAAACTTGAAATGTCAGCAATTTGAGAAACTTCTGGTCTGTTTCTGACAAAAACAAGTAGAGGATTCACGTCATTTCTGGTGAGGGTGTGAGGAGCTGAGGTGGACCTGAAGGCCGGGTTCATCCTGGACCGTCCAGCAGTCCATGGCAGAGTAAAACACCCTCCCGTTCTCACATCTCACAGCAGGAGCGGAAAGAGGAAGAAGCTGACTGCAGAGCTGAACCACCTCCTGCTGCACTTTTATGACAATTCCAGGTTCTCAGAAATATTTTCATCTGAATGTTTCTAAAGAAACAGACAGGAAGTGAGCATGCAGCATCACTGCAGTCTCATGTCAGGTCGGTTCAACACAAAGTCCTCTGCTGCCCGATTCCTCTGATGAAGAACAAAGTGTAGCAGTGATTTAAAATGAAAATGAGACTTCTGCAGCACCGACGGGCCTCTTTTTGTGAGCCCTTTGTTCCGTCCTTTCAGGACGTTGTGGGACGAGCAGAACAGCGGATCCGCGATCATGGAGGACCCAGAAACCCCAGAGCTTCTCTGCGTCTGTCATGCACTGACCTCAGGGGGAATCTGTGTGGTCTCCTCTGTCAGCCGGGTTCTGACATCGTTAAAATAAACATAACAGTTTTCCTGTAAAAATACTATGCAGCTAACAAGTGGTTCAAATAAAGACTCTTGCAGCATATTTAGCTTCTAGAGTCAAACATTTTTGCTTTTTTTAAAGCAGAAACAGATCTTTACCATCAAGTTGTGGTTTAAAGGGAAATATTTCGGGATAAACTGCTCACAGCGGGCTGTTTACGACATATTTAATGCAGAGACAGATTTGGTCTTTTTTTAAATTTAGGATTCTGTGTTGTGTTCCCACTGCAAAAACAAGGCCCCAAAAATAAGTCATACATGTTTCAAATTTAAAAACTTGTTTGAAATAAGCAGAATATCTGCAAAGAGGGGTCTTATCAAGAATTCCTATTTTAAGAAAAATATTTCTAGGACATGTTTTCTTAAAGATTATTTTGCTTTAGGAAAACTTTCTTGATAAGATTATTTTTCTTGAAAGACAGATTATAAGGTACATTTTCTCTTTTTACTTGAAGATTTGGTTTTTGCAGTGCACTGACACAAAGCTGGAGGTTCTGCTGCTCCTCCTCCATCTTTGCTCCTGAACACAGAGGAGGAGCAATGCAGAGGATTTCTGCAGAAAGAAACTTCAACTAAAAGCAAAGGAGGAGAAGGAGGAGCTGAGACTTCAGGAATGATGTGAATGTGAGGGCCTCTCCTCCCATAATGCAGCAGTGCGGTGGTCCCGGCGCCGGTGTTGGTCCTTCAGCCGCTCCTGTCGTTCTCTTTTTCTGTCTTCTCCGAACTCTTCAGCTGAGAAACAAAAACCAGCAGAGTTCAAAGAAAACCAGAGGCCACCATAACTTCTGGCAGAACTGGACTCACCTTTTTCTTGCTGAACGGTGGATCCTTCCACAGCGTTTCCACGGTAACGCGGCCCTGTTCAGCCCAAGTGAGCGCCGAGTCCCGACCCGTCTGAGGGGAACATGAACATCACGTCTGTTTGTTTCTGCATTCGAGAACCACCAAAGGAAAGTTTATCTTCCTGAGAAACAAACCTTTCAGGGGGAAAATGGCTGCTGAAATTCTAACAACACCTACAGAGGGGCACAAAAGTATTCAGTCAGCCACAAAGTGTGCAAGTTCTCCCACTAAAATAGATGAGAGAGGCCTGTCATTATCATCACATCAACTATGAGAGAGAGGAGTTTGGAGTGTGACTGTTTGAGCTTGTGGACAGGTGTCTTTCTATAGATAACCAGCTCAACAGGTGTCATTAATACAGGTAACAGTGGAGGACAGAGGATCCTCTACAGAAGAAGTTACAGGTCTGTGAGAGACAGAAATCCTGCTTGTAGATGACCACATAATTATTTTCCACCATAATTCACAAATAAACTCTTTAAAAATCAGACGTGATTTTCTGGATTTTTTTTCTCATTTTGTCTTTCATAGTTGAGGTTTACCTATGATGAAAATTACAGGCCTCTCATCTTTTTAAGAACTTGCACAGTTGGTGGCTGACTGAATACTTTTTACTCTACTTTATGTAATTGATTACAAATATATGAAATGGATGAAGGCGCATATGGCGAGCTCCATTCAGTTATCTGTTTTCAACATGTAGAAATAAGGAATATTTTAAAAACATTGGTTTTAAACTCCATGTTTTCCGAGGGATTCCAAAGTCCTAAAAATCTGCTCCCTGTTCTGCTGCCCTCTGCTGGCCAGTAGGGGTAAGTGCAGGCTGTGTCTCAGGCTGCAGCCACCGGCAGATTCTTCCTTTAACTCGCTGACCTGCATGACCTCAACACATTCTTTCTCTGCTTCCATGGAAACCTTTGAAAAATCAAACCCCCAGCTTCACCCAAACAGAAGTTCAGGTTAGAACAGTGGAATCTGTCCTGCAGGAGGCGCAGTGGAGAAACCATGAAAGCAGGTGACGAGTGGAAATCAGGAACTCCGTTCACAGCAAAGGAAAACCACCTCGGATCAAACCAACTCAGATAAGCTTATCCTCCAACAGAAACTGTTCTGAAGCTCTAGCTGTGATTTTTCTCAGTTATTAGCTGCTAGGAAGAAGCTTTTGAGCCAAACGATAAATGATTCTAGTCTAAAATTAAAATAGAACACAATGGAGGTGAGAGCAGCTGCTTCCTGAAGCTCAAGCCAAGCACAGAGTCCTGGTTTTCCCATCCAGGTTCATGAAATCACAGACTCTGAGGTCAGTTTGGAAAATTCTCTACAACTAAAAACAGAAGGGCTTCATGACGAGAGACTGATAAAGCAAAGAAATCTAAGAAAAACTGAAAAAGAAACAGGGTGAAGCTAAAACAGGAAAGAATGAAAAAGAAGAAAAACAGCAGAGGCCAAAGTCTGGTTGATCCACGGACTGTAATGAAAACTGGAGTGAGTGAGAGTGACGCCACCATAGAAAATGACTTCACTCCAACTACATGAGGTCAAGGCAGTCGCCATTTTTGCTGCAAGTTGGAGCCAGAAGACGTCAGTAAATATTTATTATTCTAAAATCTGTCAATCTAACGGTTCAAATGTTCAACGTGGAGGCCAGAGGGCCCCGCCTACTTTCATGGAGGCGTCTGGTCAGTTTATAACGAATAATTTGCAACAAAGAAAAGAAATCATGAAAAAAATGGAGATTATCCAGAAGATGTTAAAAGGGGTATCAGATCCAGAATGGCTCTTCTGACCAATAGGATGACTGAACCATTTTCTATAGACGTCTCTGGGATTTCTGTACTTCCTGTTGGGGGGGCTCAGTCCAGTTCTCATACACAGTCAATGGTTTATCCTGATTAGCTGAAAACATGGCGGGAAGGCAAAGAGGCAGTGTTGTGGGCGTGGCCTTTGTCTACCTTCAACAAGGCGGCGGCCTGCTGGGGGTGAAACATGGAGGCGCTCAGAGCCATCAGTCCGACCGGGAACAGCAGCCGCTTCAGCCGGGAGCCTGGAAGCCCAGAGGGGCAGAAACAGGAGGTGATGTGGACCGTGGTCACTCCCAACAACACCTCAGCACGGCGGCGGAGCATCATGATGAGGGCGTGTAACGGCTATCTGTAAAGACCGCCACGGGGAGAATCGCTGCACGCTTCAGAGTAAAGCAGGACAGGAAGGTGGAAATATGAAAACCACCCCCACTTCGTTTAAAGCTACATCCCCAAAGAATCACACAAAACAAAAACATCCAACAGGTTGACAGGATGGAGATGAAGCCGCTTCTCCACAGCAGACCTGAAGAGTCCTTTCAAAACGGCTCTCATTCCCTTTAAAATATCTCTAAAGCTCCAGCTCACATGGAAGCAGTCTGAAGATGCTACACACAAACCACAGAGGGGTCAGCGTTGGTGACCAGCAGAGGTCATCGAAGGCTTTCATCTGAGGGCGACGGTGGAAAAGACAATTCCCTCTAGATGTGAGATTAGAGAGAAACCTCCAGCAGAGCCAGACTCAGCGAGGACGACCGGAAAAACATAAACTCACTGGAGCATCGGCCACAGAAAAGAAGAGGGAAGAGAGGAGCCACGGCACTGAGAGGACAGGAAGCAAACAAACTGAAGATGTGTTACAGACCAGTTGGTGCCTGCAAACAGAAGACAACTGACCCCAAATGTCAAGAACACTAGAAAGTGCTAAAAAACCAAAGATTTCCAGGTCAGTAAATGCATCATTGGCGTCTACGTTCATGGTTAGAACAGAGCCGACCGGGGCAAAGCAGAAACTCCCAGCATGCTCTGAACTGAAAGGGGCGCGTCTTATTTTGAAAAGCTCGGGTGGGAGGATTTCTCTCTGACTTTTTCTAAATCCTACTTTGTGGCACCAATCTGGTATTTTTTAGAGATTTGGATTATCTGATGAATCGACGAAGAATCTTTAAGAATCTGGTTTTTTTTTTTAAACCCACATCCGGTTACCTTTGGCGAGGTAAAGTCCCAGGAAGCCGGAGAATCCCACCACCGCCACGCCGGGGTACAGGTCAGGGGGGGGCTCACTCAGGAACCGGTACGTGTCTGGAGGTCAGATGAAAGTGTCAGGGATCACATCAGATGTGGCATAGATAGTCTCAGAATGATGATGAAGCCAAACGTCTTCAAGAAAAGAAAACGGTCCATCTGATTGGCTGTGGCGACGGCTGAAGGGGGAACGACCATTCAAAGAAAACACACTTCCATCAGAAAAGATACAATAAAGGTGAGAATTAAAATGATTATAAATAAGAACGACAAATAAGAAAATGCACAAATTACATGAAAATTCTAATCTGTATTTTAACAAATTACATCCTTTAGGATTTTTCTCATAATCCCTAAAAAAATGTAAAAGTCAAACCCACAGATAAATGTTGCATATGCGTACAGGAATCTGGGACTTTAAGGTTTTAGTTTTCTGTTATAATGATGTTCTCCTAAAAAAAACAATAACAAAAAGAATTCTTTTAACTGTGTTTTCAAAGAAACAGCAGAAACAAAGCTTTTATTTCTCCTTCCTTCCATGGTTTAAACCCTTTTTTTACTGTTTTACACAGCTTGTGGTGAAGTTTAGGATTGTGGGAAGACACTTTCACTCAAACCCTGCAAACATTTCTATGCTGTTCTAGTTTTCCATTTCAACTCCACAGATTGGTGGAGTTTTCCTGTTTTCTTTTTATGGACACTTAAGCCGTTTCAGAGAGATTTAAAGTCCCACTCTGATCTATTATTGAATGATGATGATGCTGCTTTTAGCCAAAATCTAAAAGCCTGTATCGTTTTCTAGGACATAGTGTCTGCAGAGCGGCAGGAGTTCAGCAGAAATTCCTCTGAGTTGTGGGGGCGGGGCCGAGTGAGCCCGCCCACCTTTCCCCTCCCCTGTTGCGGAGCAGAGCAGGGAGCTTGTGGCCCCCCAGCATATTATCTACATCACATATACCATCTTTTTCAAACAGAATTTTTTCATCTGCTCCTGATTCACAAGGATTACATAAAGAAATCCTTGGAAACGCTTTAAACCCTAATTTTCTTTGTTCATGTCCTCCATCCTGAGAAAAAGTCTACTAGAACGTGTTAAAAACCTCATCTTCATTGGATCTTGAAGCTGTTTTGTGCTGACCGCTCGTGTCTTTGTCCTCACCTGTGGCCGTCCTCACGGCGGCGTGGATGTAAGGCTCCACCGTCCCGTAGGCCTGCTGGACTCCACGGAGCAGGAGACAAAGAGAGGAACGTTCCAAATGATCAGGCTGGTCCACATTTTCTGGTGACGGTGTCACTCACAACGTCTATCTGCAACAACACAAGCTGCCATTTCTCTGACACTGAGATCTTCAGTCTGCAGGACTCCTGGTTGGTTCTGGATTGATGAGGCTCCTCTATGGTGGAGCCAGCTCTCTGCTTCAGGTCATCTGTCTTCAGAACTTTAAACTATACTAATAAAGCTGAGAGCTGAACTTTAGCTGGGTGACTTTGAGCTCAGGATGATTTCAAAATCCTCTGGAATAATAGGATTCTGATCAAATCTACTCAAACCCGTTAGCAGATCTCCTCAGGGTTTATTCTGGATCCTCGTGTCTCCTTGAATCCCAGACTCACCTCAGCTTTTTCCACTCCTGTCTGCACACTTTGCTGGAAAAAGATGCACAGAATTCCAACAGTCAATCAACGTGTGTCAGTGGAAACGCAAAGATATGAAGCAAAGCTTTGGGGACTAAAGCAGACATCTGCAATTCCAGGAAAACCTCCTCATCGAAGGATGAGATCCGTTTGGATGTGCTTCAGTATGAACTTAGGTAACACACCTGACAGTGGTTTGTGTATGGCTCCGCCCACTTCCTCAGCAGCGCCACAGTCTGCTCCAGCGGCCCCGCCTCCCGCTCCGCCTCTAGAGGCTTGGATTCAGGGACGGTGTACAGAGACGGCAACTGAAAGAGACCAGCGGTCAAGGTGCTGCAGACAGAGACGGCCTGTCCAGGTTACTTCAGATCAAACACTCTGAAAGAGTCGGTCCTTTTCTCATTTTAATAACAAAAGCTTTTTTTATCACTAAAACACTTTTGGTCTTTTTTTCGTAATCTCACACGTCTTTGTCACAGATTATCTTTGTCCCAAGGATTTTGTGTCATTTTAAAAATTGTTTTACTGTGTGAGAAACCTTCATTCTAGTGTAAAATGTCTTGAATATTTACTGATTAATCCTATTTCTTGTCGTATTGGAATCTTTGAGGTCATTCTGAGGGGGATCCAGACACAGACGTTAGTAGCAACAGGATCACAATCGATGCGTAAACAGTGGAATAAAAACGTTCTCGCATGTTTCCATTCAGTTATTTATTAACCCGTCAGTGAGGCTCTAACAACCTTCAAAAAGACGAGTTTAGCATAGAGAAAAAGATGAACTGTGATTCTAATGTCACATTTAATAGATTCTGAATATTTTTAAGTCTAAAATATAGTAATAGTTGATCTATTGGCTGGAATATTTAGGAGCGTGAAAAGCCTGACTGGAGCATCCGTTCCCAGAACCACACTGCAGCTCAGACAGCAGCTGTGAAGACTTTACACCTGTGGTGGGGGTCAAACAAAACGACTGGAACACACAAAAGAACACTACTTAGTGTATACTTTTGTCAATCTAGAACATTTTAAAAGCACTTTCTTCCTTTTATCTGAATTGTGAACTTTATAAAGGACAGATTGATACCCTTTTCATCTTTTTATCTGTATTTTTGGATTGTGATAATTGATCATTTCTGACAGAGTCACTGGTTAAAAACTGCTTTCAAAAAAACTGCTTTTTTATGTAGATGGAAAAACTTAATTTACCACTTTCTTATTTTAAACATTAATGACTTTATCAGCTTCTCTGTGTGATTGAGATGCACTTATCGAAATCTTTTGTTCTTTCCTGTTTTGATTGTGAAGTCATATTTATATTTTGTCTTTAATTTTTTTTTTTTTTTTGTGAATAATAGACCTCATTCAGGTCCAGAAGCGGCTGGGAGCTCCTCTTCTTCGCCTCGCTCATTCCTGCCGTCAGTCCCGGAGCAGCAGCGGCACACAGCGACACCTAGTGGACACAAACAGATCACACGCAGATCTTCAGAATCAATTAAAACTCGATGGTGTCAGTTTTTTGAGAGGACGATAAATGTAGGGTAAATATACCCTATAAAGAATAACACATCTTAATCCTAAACCAATTCGACACGAGCAGAGATGCTAGCAACGGCTACAAGCGGAATGCTAAATTGACATCAATTGTTAAAGTTAACCACTAACTCCTCAGTCAATTCCTCTTCATCTAGAACCGTTTATAAGGAAATCAGTCTGCCGTTTAGAAGACGATCCACAAGGTTAGCGTTATGGAGAAAATTACCAGCTTCTTTAAGGACATCTTCATTCAGTCGTGTTTTCCTACGGGTACTCGTAAGGGTCAAAAGAACGAAGCGCACGCGCACTGGAAAACAAGAGGACCATGCTTTATGAATAATAAAAGAAATAGTGACGAATGAAACTGCAACTGGAAAGACAACCCTGACTGCAAAAAACTACAAAAAAATGTCAGAGGCTTCAGTAGTATTAAAAATCCACGTAGGAAAGAAATTAGTACTTCAAAAAATGCACTTTTAACATTCGTTTACATAGGAGAAACAAAGAAATTGTCGATTTTACCTGTCAAACTATAAACTCAAATGCATTTGTAATTAACGTGGTTCTGTCGTTTTTATTTTACTTTTGTACCTCATGAGGGGCATTTTTCATGTCAATGAAAACCTTAAAGCTCGATGTTTATTCAACCCTTGTGCTATCCTAGGCACTTTACCATTGGGAGTTGGGTCATTTAGACCCACTAGACAGTGCTCTGAACCTTTTTTCTTCAATGATTTGTGATCTTCTCTGGTGTCCATGGATTACATGAAATCTTTCCACCTTTATCCACCTTTGTCATGGTAGGGAGAACACGTCAATGGAAGGGGGGGGGGGGGGTCATAGGATGGCACAAGGGTTAAGGAAAACCTTAAAGCAAATGTTAAAAAAAATAGAATTCAACAGTAAGAATGATGTTTGAATCAAGCAACAGTCTGATTATGACGCAAACATAATTAAATGTGTTAATGACATTTATTATAGACTACAAACGTGTTCAAGTAATTAGCGTAGTAAAGAGAAAAGAAGAGGAGCAGACAGCTGAAAGTTGACCAATAGGAACATTTATTTCTGGAAAGAAGTTACAAATCGTTTCCAAAGTCTCTACTCAGATTATAACATCCATTAATCTGATTTTACTGACTTTTTCTGATGCAGGTATGAATTATTTCTCTTCTCTATTCTGGTCTCCTACAGACAGACTGAAGACTGGAGGACTAAAGGACGATGCGCTGTGACTGAACGTGCCTGACACCCGTTATGGTTCCAAGCTTCTTCAAAGAACGACATGAGGAAGAGGAGGCAGACAATGCAGCAGCAGACGTGGTGACATCATGAGAGTGAATGGGAACGGGTGGAGATGTTTGTACCCTGAAAAACTGACAACAGAACAGTTGAGTGGCTGAAAGGACAGAAGTTGGAGGTTTGTCATCTACATGGATATCAAGATTATGTCTACGAGAGTTTGACAGCAAGATCATTGATAAATACATCGTCTGAATATAACAGTCTTCAGTTTTTTTCTTGTGGGGATTTACAGATTGTAGTTATGTAGAATGAGATGATTTGTTCCACACTATCAAAACACAACATGCCTGATTCAAGAGGAAAAACCTTAAGACTTTTGTGGCCTTTCCAACCGTTCTCCTAAAAGCTCCTCTGAGAAGGAATGTGGATGAGCAGATTTATTCCAGTGTCACAAATCCTCTTAAATCAAAACAGCCGTGCATGAACGCTGTGCTGACAGCAGAGAAATGACACTGTGTTAAAATGAAGAAGAAGGCGTCCCGTCCTCATTTACACGAGCGTCTGCCGACAGAGAACAGCAACGTTACTGCAGGCTGTCAGAGACCAACTGCAGTTTGACCTCCAGCCTGGTGTTTCAGGCAGGACTCCAAAGAAAACCGGAGCTGACCGGAAATGAGCAAAAAGAACAGGATTCAGGATTCCCTTCTCCACAGTTTGAACTACTTGACCACTGGTACTGCATAGCTTGGCGAAAAGCAATACTTGAGAAAATAAATAACTTAAATAAGCAGCTAACAGACAGAACTGCATCAGTGGGTGCTCTAGCCCTTTTCACAGTTGCTTAAATAATAAAATAAAAAAAATACCGGTAATCAACACCAAACAGCCGCTGGGCTGCAGGAACGAGGCGTCTGAATGCTGAAATGTGCAATCCAACGGTTTACAGGGCCTGTCTGAACCCAACAGCCCCCATGATGCACAGACTGGATGCTGGAACTGAGGCTGAGGCTCTGCTCTGAGGTTTACTTTGAAATGAACCATCTGTTTAATGAAAGGTCTGACTTGATCTAAACGACTTTAACGGTTGTTCTGTTAATGTCTTCTGGAATGAGGTCAACCTTAAAGTAGACCCACAATTAATGAGGTCTTTCATTAGGAGACAAGTATGTATTTATGAAAGAGAAATTTATGTAGTTAAAGAAAAAATTGGAATTAAAAATCCCAACGAACTGCTTCCTGTTTGTTATGGGCGCTCACATCCTTTAGCTACAATATTTATGTTACAAATATCTATGAAATAACCTCATCTTGTGCTAAAATTACAACCAACTACCAAACAGTGCAGTTAGCTGCAGCTAGCTCTACTGTAGCATTAGCTTAGGAGCTGAATTGGTGCATAAGGTTAGACCGCAATAATGTGAAATGAAAGATGAGAATCCCATTTTGAAGATATTTCCATGTGAACAGTTAATTCAAAAGTAAACCTCAGTTAATGTGATGTTTCTATTGCTGCCAGCTCTTTTCATGTCATGCCTTCATATTCCTGATTTGCTGTATAAAACAGATGGTTAGTGTTTGGAAATGTGAGGTTCAGGTTCAAAGGTCAACGCTGTGCAGACAGAGCCTCCAGCTGCTGCTGTCGTTACATTCAGACACTGTCGATCCTCTTTGCTTCACAACTGTTTAGCTGCTGGGGGGGGGGTCATGTACACAAACAATTAGAAGAAATAAAGTGCAGGACAGAGTGACAAACACAGACACCTCTTCTTCTTCACCTGTGTGGTGTACCATCCTCCTCCTCCTCGTCTTCAGTGTAGTGTTCTGAACATGAACATGAACGGTTTGGAACGCACTGGAAGCAGACCCTCGGCGTCCCACCTCCTGCACTAAACGTCTGGAAACTCCAGCCTCTTCCAATTTTGGGGGATTCTCCACGTTTTTGGTTTTTTCAACCTCACACTTACAGCCACACTGTTTGATCCAGCTGTGGTGAAGACGGAGGCAGAGCTGAGCATCGGAACGCTCACGGCGTGAGCCGAGGTGAAGAACGGCAGGACTTCTGGAGCCAAACAGGCCGCTGAGAGGAGCTGCTGGTCTGTTTGGATTTCCTCAGGAAGCCTCTGGGGTTTCGCACTACCTGAACCCACAGAGAAGCAGCTCTCTGTGCAAGAAGGCCTCTCCGATGTCGGGGCAGACATACCGAGAACGGCAAAGACTTGGACCTAGTTATCCGTTGTGACTAAATATGGGGATTGGGTTGTACTTTCCAGAAATGTTCGCTGAGGTTTGGTGGAGGAGAAATGAGATGATTTCTAAGAGCTCCTCACAGGCTCTGTCATCTAGGATGCAGACACTTTTAATCTCAAATCAAACAGATTATTTGTCTATTGAGGATGTTAATCCGCTTTAGAGAAAAGCTCACCTAGATCAGTGATATTTACCTGTAAACCTGATATTGAGGCAGGACTGGAGTGTGAACTGTGTTAATGCTGCGGTTGGAATGACAGCTGTGACATCATCAGATGCTTTTGGATGTGAAGACGCAGAGCTGCTGTGAAGAGTGATGGGGGGGGTTGTCATCTGGCGGCACCTTTGACCTGAGGAGGCAGTCTGATGCCTGACGTGGAGTCCTGCTTCCAGTGCGTTTCTGCAGCAGCGTGCCCAGACAGCCGACACACAACATGTGGAGGGGGGGGGACAGGAAACAGAACCAGCAGAGGGATTCACCCCAAAAACCAACAAACCGGCTTCAGGGAGAATTCTGAAACGGGTCGAGCAGACGGTTAAAATGTGGCGGCCTGCAGCGCCGCGCTTTGCCCTCGTTCGGAAGAGCGGCGTTTTCTCACCTCTAAGTAAGTGCTGGTCTCTGGTTTGAAAGCGTCAGAAGTCCCCCCACCCCCCACCTGTGAACACCTGGTTCCTCGGTGGAGCAGCAGACCTCAGCTGCAGCGCCGCACGTGCTCCAGCACGTACTCTGGGAAGTGCAGGCTGCACACCTGCAGACCGTCCAGTTTGCAAGGCATCCTGGGATACTCGTCTTCCTTCCACTTGTTTTCGTCGGGGTCAAAGGTGAGGATGGAGTCACTGTAGTGGCCGTTGTAACACAAACCGCCAAGTACCATGATCTGTCGGTCCAAAACCGCCACCCCGTGGCCGCTACGCCCAATGGGCATGGAGGCCAGGATGGTCCACTCGTCGGTGTCGGGGTCGTACACCTCTGTGGACGGACACCCCTGCGACTCGAAAGACGCTCGCAGGATGACGCACACGCCTCCAAACACGTACAGCTTCCCGTTGTGGGAGATCATCTTGTGGAAGCACCGAGCGTAGTTCATTTTGGACTTGTTCTCCCAGCAGCTGGCGTGCGTGCCGGGCAGCAGCGGGCCGCGGCCGGAGCGCGTCCTGTGTGAATCTGAGCCGCCCGAGCTCCCTCCTCCGCCGCCGCCGCCCGCCTCCCGCCCGGGATCGAACACGCACACTTGCTTGGACGTGGAGGATGAGGTGATGCCGCCGGTGATGTACAGCTTCCCGCTCAGAACCGTCCCCTCGTGGCCGTACTTGTTGACAGGATAAGGATCCACGAACTCCCAGCGGTCCTCTGTGATGTCATATCGCTCGGTGGAGTAAAAGGTCTCGTCTCGGGTGCGTCCCGCCACCGCGTAGATGTACTTTCCAATGACGCCAACAGCAAACTCCGACCTGCAAGCGACGCACACACACCAGGTGGAGTCAGAGAGCGTCGCGGGGTCAAAGGGCGGCAGTTTCCTCGGCCCCTCACCTGGGCACGGACATGTCCGCCATGCGCTGCCACGAGTTCTGCCGCGGGTCGTAACGGTAAACTTTAGAGGAGGCGTGGAATTCCCCGTCGGGCCCCAGCTCCTCCCCGCCCAGCAGGAAGGCAAAGTTGTTGATGATGGCCAGACAGTCCGGTCTGAGCGGCACCTGAGGGCCCTCCAGCTCCCACCACACCTGCAACCAGAGTCAGTGAGGCGTTCAGGCGCCGCCGGTCAGAGCAGACGCATAACAACGACTAAATTCTGTTCCGTTACAGCTGAATGAATAGATTAAAGGAAGAGAAGTCAGGATTTAAAGGACTTTTAAACTAATCTAAATATAACAAATACAGATAGAATTACAAGAAGGATTGTTCTTGACCTTTGGCCGCTGCAGCAGCAGGATCTTGCTGTTGACCATGCTGTGGCCGATCATCCCCCTGAAGACCGTCGTCTGCGGCCGCACGGAGCGGATGCGGTTGGACTGCGTCTCCACCAGAGGCTGCTGGTTGACATCCTGGAAGTAGCTGAGGGCCTGATCCACCTCCTGCCTCAGCTGCCTGGAGTACCGGTAGAACTCAGACGTCTTCACCTGAGAGGAAAACATTAGAGAACATCAGAAGGGATGCATGGTGTTCTGCAGAGTGGGAGGCATTATGGGTAGCAGCGCCTTGTAATAAAGGGAAATATAGAGAGAAGCCACAGTGGGAGAGACAGACATGAGCTGGAGCTGCAATGCACTCATATAAATGAGGGCAGTCATTCAGAGGGGTGACATTCTGAGCTTCTTTTGGGTTTAAACTTCATGAAGGCGCCCCACAGAGAGGGGAAGCTCTGCTCTCTGAAACTGATGGTGGAGCTGAAACAGCTGCTCCTCTAAGCTGAAAACCACAGAGATCCACATCTGCTGCAGTCAAAACATAAACCACAAATCTGCAAACGTGTCAGCCACCACCTTCTCGAAGATGTTGGCGGGCGTCATGAGACAGAAGCGGATGGACTGCACGATGGTGTCCGTGTGCCTCCAGCGCCGCCGGTCGTGTCTCAGCCAGGCCTGGACGGCTTCGTACAGCTCGATCTCGGGGAAACGGCTCAGGGCGTCGCTGTTCAGGTACGCCTGTTCAGACAGAAACACGAGAGATGCATTATGGTTCTGACCTTACTGCAACGACTGCTGGCTGCTTAACCTACGTTTAGTTTGACCTAAATTAGTTCAAATGATCAAGTCTGTTCTCAAAAAGACACACAAACAAAAATCACACTGCTGAGTCCGAGGATTTCATCAGAATTCAGCCTAAATCGGATGTTTTGGTTTCCTCTCTGTACTGACAGTTCCTATCTGGCACGCTTAACGCCTGTGTGGTGAGCTAGAAAGGCTGCCGTGGTGCAGAGAGCGGGCAGTCGACCTCTGGTAGGAAGACTGCAGGTTCGATTCCTGCCTTGCCTGAACCCCCCCTTGCCTCTGGTGGAAGGTTGGCCACAGTGTTCGGCAGCGGAGCCGCCATCGGTGTGTGAAACGGGACTGTGACTGTAAAGCGCTTTGGACCTTCGGGGGAGGTAGAAAAGCGCTGAACAAGTAAACGCCATTTACCATTTAACGCCTGTGTGGTGAGGCAGAAACGGATCATTTTAGCGTTTGATCCTGGACCCAAACAAAGAAGCAGAACATGGAAACACGATGCAAAAACTCAGGGCGTCCTCAGAGAGGAGCGGCATTTCCAGATTACACCCAGATCCTGTTGCTGGAGAAGCTTCTTGTTTCAGGACCAGTTTAGGTTTAAAGATGAGATGGAATCGAGCTCTTCTCCTCATCGTTTGACTGAATCATTTTGTTGCCTGACCTGACCTGCTGTCAGCGTTCGGCGGCCTCATGCACGCGCTGAGCGTCTGTCTGTGGCAAACCTGCAGTCTCTCGAGGCTGAGGTAGGACAGGAAGTCGGCTCGGCTCATGAGAGGCACAAAGTTGTCAAGCAGGAAGTTGTCGAGCTGCTCCTGGACGCCCTCCACGCCCACGCTGAAGTCCTCCAGGAGCCGCATGACCTCAGCACAGTTCTCCAGGCAGATCTTCGCCAGCAGGAAGGAGCAGCAGAACTCCACCGCCTCGGTCAGCTGGACGTACATGGCCGCCTGCCGGGTCAGAACAGGTGTATCCCGTCAGCTCTGGTAAAGCTACAGCTTTCTGTGTCGTGGCGGGGATCCAGTTACCTGCAGGATCTCCTGCACGGTGGGCATGCTGAGCTCCAGCGAGCCGTAGTACATGAAGCGCAGGATGTGGCCGAAGCCGGCGGCCGTCAGCCCCTTCATGTGGATCTTGTCCTGGTCCCTCTCCCTCATGTCTGCAGTGAACATGACCCGGAAGTAGTCACTCTGAGTCGCCAGGAGCGCCTTGTGGGCCTGAAGGAGAAGAATCAACACATCAAGTCCTCTGGACCGTTCACTGGCTGAAGCCCAGCAGCAGCAGCAGCAGCAGCAGCAGCAGCGGCAGCGATGCACACATACACAGTGAACTCGGGAACACAAGGAGTTCATTAGCAATTCACCTCTGAGTTGTGGGCGAGACTGTTGGCATGGAGCAACCCCGCCCCTCTTCCCTCCGTGCATAATCCCGCTATCTTAAAGCTCCTCACAACCCCAAGCTAACATTAGCGGTACAACAAAAATTGTTAGCAATATCGTAGCTGTCCATCCGTCCAGTTCTGATCCAGATTCCAGTTCAGACCATGGAAACAAAGACGTTCGTGGATCTGTTTGTCTGACAGTGGATGATCAGAATGGAGCGGAGCAGGAAGACTGTAGCCTTCCCAGTGCAGCTTCTACATCACAAATACGATTGTTTCCAAACAGCATTCGTTCCTCTACTCCTGACTTACAACCATTTAAATAAATAAATACTCAGAAATGTAACTTTAAGCTTGTTTTTCTTCATCTACATCCTCCATCATGAGGAAAAAGCCACAAAAACATGTTAAAAACACCAAAAACATCTATCTTTTCCAGTGAGTGGGTCTTTAAGGGCCACTTTCCTGCTTTACTTCCAACAGCCCTGCTGGGGAAACCCCTCTAAGAAACACACCTGATGCAGGTGAACAGCAGCAGCAGAGGCAGGGATAACAGCACAACTGAATGCAGCTGTGCAGCTCAGCGGTTTGGGTTGGTCCGCCCCAAAACGCCTCTGCTTTGACCTCAGACGAGGCCTCTGAAGAAACCACACGAGGAGTTCAGGAGCGCGTCTCCAAACCCCCCCCCCCCCCCCCCCCCCCCCCCCGTAAAAGTCCCCTCCACGGGTTCACTAAACGGTTCCTCACCTGGAAGTGGTGCTCCTCTATCAGCAGCGTGACGTCCAGCAGCAGGCGCTCCTCGTAGAGCGCCCGGAAGCCCGACGACACGCTGCCGTCGTGCACCTGGGACAGGTACACCTCCACATCCGCCCCCGACATCACACACCTGTGGGAGAAGGCGGAGTGAGAGGGGGACCGTGTTCCGGCTGCTCCAGCCCCCGCCCCAAACACCCCCCATGACCATCACGCCCACCCTCACTGCTTTGATGGACACACACACACACACACACACACACACACACACACAGCACACTCACCTCTGATTGGCCACGGGCATGTCAGAGGGGGTTGTCCGAGCCAATCAGAGGACAGTGCCCCTTTGTGTCCAGACGATGTTAACAAAGTCCCTTTTCTGAGCGTCAATCACCTGAACAACAAAGCCAACACAACCACCACGTTAAAGCAGAGCTGCTGCTGCCCGGAGCTCCACGCCATCCACGCCGCAGCCGCCATGAGTCCACAGCGAGGAAACACATCAGCAGCGCAGAGGTCAGCTGACTCAGCTCAGGAAGAGCATGGGGTCAGGCTTGACCTCAGCGTGATGCTAACGGCCTCCTCTCTGGACTCAGGTTTTTACAGAGACTGAGGTCGTTCCAGGAGGAAAATGAATCGTTTGATAAGGATTCAGATTCAGTCACATGTCAGACGGTTTCTGTTAAAAGTCACGACATCAGCCAGTGTCTGAGCAGATTAACAGACAGGCACGTCTTTGGGCAGCACGGGGCTTTAGACTGCTTCACTGTGTTTGCAATGACAGCCTTTGAAACTCATGTTCCTACTATAACTAGGAAATCAGAGAACATCATCTAGACATTTAATCTTAGCCGTTTCTCACTTCATATATTTTTATTTTCAAAAACTAAAGGACATTTAAACAATGATTATCAGTGAAGAGAACAGCTATGGTTCAGTTTTCTGATGCAGCAAACTCTTGTTTTAAGCAAACCTGTTGAGGTTCAAACATTTGAAAGCTTTATTAGTCTAAATTATAGACAGCATCTGCAGCAAACGTCATATTTGTACCACAAGAAACAGGAACGCTTGAAGATGTGACTTTGTATAAACTACAGGCATGAAAGCATGAAATGTCATGAGTGTCTGTGGAGCTGAAACATGGAGTGAGGCGGGGAGGGGAGGGGGTCGTACCTTTTGGAGCCCGAGCGAGCGATCACAGGCTGTGACAGCTGAGCACTAAGGGGTCGCTCGCATTTCCTGTGTTTGTGTTTCCCTGGTTCTACCAGAACACACAGGAGACAAAGGTTCAGAGGATGATGGGTTCAAAGACCAGGAGCTTCCCCACAAACACCCCAGAACTGAAACCGATTCCTCTTTTTTTCAGTCCCCACCACTCAGACACGATCCAAAGGAACCGTCTGGTTCTGCTGCAGGTACACGTCATGTTAGAGGGAGTTCTGTCACAGGATCTGCTCCTTCCAAATGAGGTCCGGTTGGCCTGAAGAACAGAACCCTGTGACCTACAGGACCGACCATCTTCTTTACAGTCGCTCAACGTTGGGTACAGGAAAACCTGCAATCTGTCACCTACATATGTCGTTATTTAAATACAATCCCATTGAAATGATGGATTAAACGTGACTGAAACATCTGACGTTATTCCTTTTTTAAATGTTTTTCTGTGTTTTCTAAAACACATCTGTTGTCATTTGGTTTTAAAGGAATAAAGTTAATTTAATTCACAGGTAAATAATTGTATAATAGTGGGAAAAAACCTGAGCAAAACAAACGTTTGATTGTTGAAAACTAATCCCAGGAACGATGACAACCATCACTTCAGAACATTATGAGTAAAACAGCTCGAGGCTACTTTCAGAGATGCACAAAAAGAAGAGGGTCCGTTTGATTTATAGTGACGTATCAGTTCTCTCGTTTGTTGCAATAACTCCGGAGATATTATTATGGTCTGGCGTGTTGGGGGGTCTCAAAGGGCCCAAACCTGGAGGTGTGTGCGGGACTCAGCACCCGGATTTTCTCCGAGTCACGACAGAAAAACAACAGCAGGTGTACGGCGGCGCTCCTGCAGGTGATGGCCGTGAACGCGTCACAGAATCACAGCTGCCCCGTGACAAATCATGGTGCGTTTGAGTGCTTTCGTCCGTCACGTAAACAAGGTTCTGCCCGCAGGAGTCCGGAGTGAGAGCTGCTGCTCCCGAATCAAAGGGGCTCCAGGCGGCTCCGGGGGCCGGAGGGCAGCGCTCCGTCACGGGCAGGAAACCCCATCAACGGTCCGCGGCTCTCCGCCCGCCGCTCCGGATCCACGTTCACGGCTGTCGGCGCTGGTCAACAGAGGAACGGCTTAGCTTAGTGGCTAAATCCAAACAGCTCACCTCGGCGGTGCGAATCCCCACAACCCCTCTTCGACCAGCCAGCTCTGGCGCCTTCGGACATGAAGTTGCGAGTTCGTTTCCGTGTTCAAGAAAACGGGCGGCAGTGGCTCACCGCCGTAGCTGTGTTGGAGCCCATGCGCGGACGCGGAGAGCCCCGACAAGGAGGCGAATCACACGGCCAAAGAGCCACCGCGGTGGCCGGACTACACGGACGCCATCTTCTGCAGTGGCGTCATTTCCCTTCTGGGCGGAACTGAAGGGCGTAGTGCAGTCCGCCGAAGATCGTCTATTGACGAACATGTATCACTACAGGTGAAGAAAAACACGAACCTGGTTTCTGGTTTATACCACACAGATGTTTGTAGATTGAAGCAGTTTAAAAAACAAGAAATATAAAATAAATACAACAATTAAATGTAAATATTACAACGTAATGTAGCTTTCTGTGGTAAATATCAAAACCCGATTTAAACCACCATGGATAAAAGGTTTCACTGTTATAGTAACTACAAAGTTACACACCCTTAACAAAAGGAACCTGTTTAACTGTACTACAAGTATCCTCAGTCTACACTTAAAAAGGCAGTATATTTGAAGTTTACTTTTGATATACTATTGTAAACTTAAAGACACACTCTGATGAAAATGGTGTTAAAAAATTAAGCTCGGTTTTGTATTTCTCAGTACTTCTGTATTCAAATCACTGTGAATCGAGAGCAGACAAAAAAATGTTGTGAAAAACATTGTATTTGTGATGTTGAAGCTACGCTGGGCAGGCTAGCGTCTCCCTGCTCTGCTTCATTCTGATTCCTCCACTGTCTGTAAATCCATGTGGGTCTTTGTTTTCCTCGTCTGAGCTGAAATTTGGATCCAAATTCTACAGTTGGATCCTCTGATATTGATCACCATTTTTGTTGCACCGCTAATGTGAATGTCAAAGTGTTCCCAGTGGTTTTTTAATTATGTTGATGCAGTTTTTTAGTCACAATCAAAAAACCTGTGTCTTTTTCTAGATCATAGTTTCTGCAGAGTGGAAGGAGTTCATTAGAAATTCAAGTCTGTGGCAGGAATTTTAATTTATTTATTTTTTTATTGAACAATTGCAACATACAGAACAAAAAAATGCAACATTTATGCTTCTATAATGTACATTACAATTCTGAATACAGAATAAACGTGTTACATCCTTAGGAAGATTTTAATTATCAGTAACAGTCAAACAAAAGGGAATAAAAATTAAATATAAAGAAAGAAAAAAGAAATAAACATAGGGAAAAAAGAGAAAATGCTAGAGTAAACTTATGTCAGTATTCCAAAAGATTTACAAATGTTAATTATTTTTGAGCTTTTGTATTTTTTGAATCTAAAATTAACTTGCTGCAGTTCTAGTTTGAACACAAAGAAATCAGTTTTTTTATTGTAAAATTAGCTTTTGTGAACATGAAATTTAGCCATAAATAAAAACATGTCTATACAAAAGAAAGCATCACGGTCTTTGAGATCAAAACTATGGAAACCAAATAGTACGTTTTTATAGTAAAGTTGTATATCAGCAAAAATAGAGTCGGTGATAAATTTGTGAATGTTTTTCCAAAATTTTTGTGTGAATTCACAAGACCAGAATAAATGAGAGCAGGTTTCAGGTTGTTTCTGACAGAAAGTACAGATGTGGACTACAAATTAGAAGAACGACTACAGATCGTCACTTTGTTACGTCATCTTCAAAGGACGCACCTCGACTACTCATTCACGAACCCGATCATTCACACGCTTTTACTTAGGTAATATGTTAACCTAAACAGGAACCTTTAAACGATGAATAGATCTACAAAAAATGTGGACAGCGATAACTTGATTAAAAAAACTTGTGAAAAGGACCAGAACAGATAAATTGCATCATCTGTTCAGGAAGGACCCCAACGTAGCCACTCGGATAAAACACGCGGGTTCAAACTAAAGTTATTTATAAACTGAAATACATCCATCACCCAGATCGTGTTCTCCTATTCTGAGATTTAACTCTGGTCCCAGTAAAAGATAAAAGCTACAGAGAATGAAAATATAATCTAATTGAACTGAGGCGATTGTTTTCTGCCTTGTTCAGGCATTCGCCAGAGCCTACTATCTCGTTCCTCTTTCATCCAAGATGGCGGGTGATGAAAGCGGTTCGACGCTCGGGCAGCCTCACCTGGCTAAACAGGACCTCAACACTTTGGTGAGTGTCCCCTTGTCACCCCTGCAGTGTGTCGGTTGTGTGTCGGAGCCCGCTGGCTGGTTATTTTACAGGAACGGAGCTCAGAAAGACAAACACGACCGCGAAGCAACGTCGGAGCTGCCATGCCTGCCAACACCCGGCACATGACGGAGGCAGCACGGCCGGGCGGAAAGCACATGCCCCCCTTCTGTTCCTTTCACATTCACTCCAGTCGTTCGAATTCCATTGATTCTTCACTATTGGATAATAAGTGCTTTTGTTGTAACCTTCGTGTGGGATTTGAGTGACAGTCCCGTTCATGACATGAGCCGTCCGGCCCGGGTCCGGTTCCCTCTGTCCCGTTTCCACAGGTTCAGATAGTCGAGATACTTCCAGGTTTATTTGTTTGACCATCTGTGCTTTTACAGGACTAAATCACTTTGTCCAAAGGTCCCACACTTAAGAAAACCAACAAAGTTGAACCCGCTTTATAACCAAACCAAAGGAAAATGTCTGTCAATGGCATTAATGTTTATTGAATCGTCATGATGGTGAGACATCACTATGGTCAAAACAGGTGGGAGGAGGAAGCTCCGGCAGGAGCAGTCAGGAGTGTGATGGAAAGGAAACCCCAGTCTGGACCAAGAGGAGAATCAATCAGATCAAAGTTGGATCAATCCGAAAACTCAGCATCTACATCAACAAGTCGCTCAGAATCCTCAAGATGGAGATCTTTGAAATCTGCAGGATTAGAATTTCACCTCTGAGTTGTGGGAGAAACTGTTGAGAGTAAGTCTGCCCCCCCTTCCCCTGCCTTTTGTTGAGAGCTCTCTGTTAACATGCTCTCCTGCAGCCCTTTCCACCCCCTAACCTAACATGATCTGGGCAACAAAAATCCAGAAGACCCAGCTGCAGACATGAATGTCCAGAACCAGAAATCCTCCTCTGGAACCGGAAGTCCCCCCACATCGCACAGAAAAACTTTATTTTAACTGGTGACCCTAACAGTTGCGCTTTTTTCCCATTTTTAGCTTTCATAAGAGTTTTTTTTCCTATTTTTTCTGAATCCTTTTGGGTTAGGATGAGGTTAAGTTGTATAATTTCTGGGTGGTTATGTCTGGCGCCATCGTGTCTGCAGTCAGGCCCCTCTCACAAATGGCGAGCAACACTACAGCGATCCATTTTTGACTCAGATTCCAGTTCAGACGATACAAACTTCTTCCAGCTACGTTTTTGCGTCTGCTCCTGATTCACAACAGTTTAAATTAATACTCTGAAACTCAACTCTCATCTTAATTGTCTTTATTCATGTCCTCCATCATCAGAAAGATGCCTCAAGAAGATGTTAAAAACACTGTTTTCATTGGAGTGGATGTTAAATCACTCTGAGAGACCCACTGCTTCCCAGACGCACTTGGACCGCCTCCTCTTCCGGATCGCTTGTGCAGGATTCTGCAGCACCTTTCGAATGTTGAGAAGTCACAGTCCCGTCAGTCAAACACCCGGCTGTGGGAAATGAGTTTCCTACAGGTCACCGGTCCGCTGTGGCAGCGGTGAGCGGCAGTCACAGCTGCATTTAGGAACCGTTTAGCGGTTGAACCCTCTGTGTCAAACAGGGAAGCATTCAGCCACATTTTAAAATCCTTAGTTTGATCCAACTGTGGATTTGAATCCACAACCTCCCAGTCTCAGGGAACGCTACACCACCAGGCCACTGAGCTGCTCTACCTAAGACTGACCCAGAAGAAGGTTCCATTGAAGAAGACGTCCTGCCTGAACGCTCTGATGCATCTGACCTCTAACTGCAGAACTGGTCCTGCGACATCACACCTCACGGCCGCTTGGGAGACTCCAGCGGAGGAAGCAAACGGGCTTCTTCCAGAACCCACTGCCCTTTGCCTATGGTCATAGTTCGGAGCTGATGACATCATCACACGTGCAGCTCTGTGAGGATCATGTTCTTAGTGCTGGTACCAGTTCAGCCCGATCACTGCATAACAAACTCCAGATGATCGGTTGAACTGCAGAGCCAGACCAGGTGATGAGCTGCACAGGTGTGCCACAATTCTCTTACAGTTCCTTTTGCCCTGTGCACATCAGACGCCCAGCAAACATCATCTGATAACGAATATGAAGAAGATAAAAGGAGAAGATGAACATGTACTGGGTAGATCAAAGGACCGAACAACAACAGAGTTCAGAATCACCCAAACGTAAGGCTTTAGAGGTCCACAGACTGTGGTTCCAAACTCCCAACGAGGGGAAAATCTCACTGAAAGAATCCAGTTTTTGCGTATAATCAGAATGTGAAGCAGAGAAACTGGTGTTAATGTTTGCTAGAGTGAATCATCAAAATCAGGTTGTTCCTAAAGCTCTGCTCCCAACTGTCCGTTAAACCCGTCTAAATTGTTCCTTCAGCAGAAGTGACTGGCGTTCACTGCCCGACTCTGCTGCAGTTCCGTTTAAATTCTGCTGCTGAAACAGTTCAGTCAGGACGCCTGCAGTTTGCTGCTGGGATTAGAACCAGCACCTCTGAGTCTGATGCCACGGCTGTCGGCTGGAATGAAGTGGAATACTTCCTCCAGGTCTCAAACTACTCACCCCTCCCATGTGATGGAGTAATGGTTTATTATGTGTGTATTCCTTTACCCCACCCCCACCCCCCAGCATGTGGAGCGGTGGGTAAACACATAGGCAGGACTTTGACTCAGACAGTTGCTGGTTTCAGTTGCTTCTGATGTTAGAGTTGAGGTTTTTCTCTGCATTCTTGTCCTGATCCTCTTTGTTCAGCTCCAGGACCAAACCGGGTCGTCTGTCTGCGGACAGAACTCCTGTGTTTGTGTTGTTTTTTGTCGCTGTGCGCTCAGCCTCTCACGGTTTGTTCTCTTGACAGAATGTGTCCACCCTGACGCCCCTCTCTCCAGAGATCATCAGCAGACAGGCCACCATCAACATCGGTAACCAAGTGACCCGTTTTGGGGCCTTTGTGGGGGAAAAAATCAAAACCCAGACGGTTCTGAGTCCACTGTTGTTGTCTCCACCTCAGGCACCATTGGTCATGTGGCCCATGGAAAGTCCACGGTGGTGAAAGCCATTTCTGGAGTTCACACCGTCCGCTTCAAGAACGAGCTGGAGAGGAACATCACCATCAAGTTAGGATATGCCAACGCGAAGGTGAGAGCAGGGCTGAGTTCTGATCCGGAGAAACGCACACTGATGTAGACAGCCCCCAAACGAAACATCCCAACCATGAAACCCAAGTTCTACTGGAGGAAGTGGAGCAGAACAGACTGATGAGCAGTAGGGTTGTGTATTGGTCAGAGTCTGGAGAAGCGATACGTATCCCGATTCTGTACCAGAACACATTTTCTGTCTTTTTTTAAGAGCATGACTTAGAAAAAACCTCTACCTGAATATTTATATGCCTTACATAGTAGTAACATTGTCAAATTGAGTTTATTTAATGATGTTAAGCACTGTATCTCATATAGAAGTTGCTTTTACCCAGGCAAATTCATAGTGCTTCAAACATGAAGGGGGAAAAACACAGAAATAGTAAAGTGATGATGATGAGGCAGCCTGACAGGATGAAGGAGACGCTATAATGTTGCAAAGATGCTTTGTTTACATCACAGTCTGCTCTGCACTGATGCAGCTACGCTTTCTCACACGCGGAAGTAAACTAGTAACGCTCATCGCCACAATGTCGGCTTTTTTTCAGAGCGTTGTACACATCCCTCTGATCAATCAAGTCGCTAACTAGAATCTATTGCTTGGAGGTTCTGCAGAACTTTGGCCCGCTTTGCCAATAGCATTTTGGTTGATGCTGAGTGCATTAGCCGCTGTGCAGCTGCTGTTCTTATCTGAGCCTCTAAAAAGCACCACAATCCACGTTTTTATATGTTACTGGCAGCAACATGACATAGAGTTTTGGTCCGGTACCATCCTAAATAAAAATTTAGTAGTTCATGTCTCATAACAATAAAAAAGCTGCCTCTAGCTGAGCTCTTCCTGTTCTGTGTGGTGTGGAGCTGCTCTGAGAGGCTCTGTGTTCTCTGCTGCCAACTAGTGGTTGGAGATTGAAGCTGAAAACAAGAGGCAGACGCTGAAGGACGGTCAGAAATAATTAAAGAAATATCGTCCTGACAGCATTTTAAATCCATAAAAGTATCGCCAAATGAACCATATCGCCAAAACGATTTTTCCCAACACCCCTACTTTGCCGTGATGGATTTAGCCAGCTGGGGGGGCTGTGCTGTGTTCAGTAATCTCTGCTTCAGAACCTCTGATGGCCCGGTGTTCACTATATGTATGGAAGCTGGACAGACTCTCCTTCCCACTCCAGAGTCCAGAACCCCATCCTCACCCCCCACCCCCTGTTCTCTGTTGCAGGTCTACAAGCTGGACGACCCCAGCTGTCCCAGACCGGAGTGCTATCGGTCATGTGGCAGCAGCACTCCGGATGAGTTTCCCACAGACATCCCAGGAACCAAAGGACACTTCAAGCTGGTCAGGTGAGGCAGCAAAGACCCGTTGGAGACTAGAAAAGACATTCCACTCGAAACCACGTGACCTCAGGAAGGCTCAGCCTACCTTTCAGAGCCCGTTGTGTTCATTCTCCCACACATGATCTCTGTGAACCCTGACTGGATGATGCACTCAAAGCTTCCTCCCCCTCCTGCAGGCACGTGTCATTCGTGGACTGTCCCGGTCACGACATTTTGATGGCGACCATGTTGAACGGCGCCGCGGTCATGGACGCAGCTCTGCTGCTGATCGGTAAGAGTCATGGAGTTTCCGCTCCTCGCCGTAATGCGTCTGGATTCAGCAGGATGACCGTGCTGGTTTACGGTCTGAACGTCCAGCACTTCATTAAAGAGGTGTTGGTCTAAAAACCCAAACCGCTAAACATGAGCACCTTTAAGCCCACAAAGACATTTACTACATTTACTGTCTATAAGTAACATTTGAGCAGAATGTCAATATTGGATGATAAAGTCCCTCTGGCTGCTCTTAATGCCACACGTCAATGACTGACAGCCTAACACTCTGCCTGTTCCTGTCATGGTGTGCGTTCACTGTAACTATGGAAACGCTCCTGAGTGTCATAGTTGTATCTTCTTTAGACTTTGTTTTTTTTTTTTAAATGTTTCAGTAAAATAGTTTGGAGCTTTTGATTTCCCATGATGCAGCTGATATTTCTCAAACGGTCTCTGAACAAACATCAGAATACCGTCAATAAATGGGTTTTGTTCGAATCAGAATTTTATTGTTGTCAAAAAAGAAGTGTTTTATTCTCTGTGGTACTTCATTTTTAATTTTTTAAAACCTTTTTGCAGTCAAACTGTTTGTTTTATTTCTTTGGTGCTGTGCTGAGCTGTGTTTGTGTCTGTCCAGCGGGGAACGAGTCGTGTCCTCAGCCTCAGACGTCGGAGCATCTGGCTGCCATAGAGATCATGAAGCTGAAGCATATCCTGATCCTGCAGAACAAGATCGACCTGGTGAAGGAGAGCCAGGCTAAGGAGCAGCACGAGCAGATCCTGGCCTTCGTGCAGGGTGAGCCGCTGAGGCGGTTGTGCGCTGCTGCCGCTGCAGAGCGTTCTCACTGAGGACTGGGTTTGTTCTGCAGGCACAGTAGCTGAGGGCGCCCCCATCATTCCCATCTCAGCCCAGCTCAAGTACAACATCGAGGTGGTCTGTGAGTACATCGTGAAGAAGATCCCAGTTCCCGTCAGAGACTTCATCTCCGAGCCCAGACTCATCGGTCAGAGCACAACGCCGGTTGACTTTTGCTACTTCATGTCCTGGCGTTTGTGTGAGCGTGTTTTCTCTTCTTCTGGCAGTCATCAGATCTTTTGACGTGAACAAGCCCGGCTGCGAGGTGGACGATCTGAAAGGAGGCGTGGCCGGAGGAAGCATCCTGAAGGGAGTCCTGAAGGTGAGGCTCAGTCATCCTCATCAGCTGCTTCTGTCGGCTCAGAACCTCTGACCCGGTTTCCTGTTGGAGCTGCAGGTCGGCCAGGAGATCGAGGTGCGGCCGGGAATCGTCTCCAAAGACCAGGAAGGAAAGCTGATGTGCAAACCCATCTTCTCCAAGATCGTGTCTCTGTTCGCTGAACACAACGACCTGCAGTACGCCGCGCCCGGAGGCCTGATAGGTGAGGTGTTTGCTGCGCCGCCAGGGCCAGCGTGTCCAGCAGAGTTCACCTTTTACATTCTTCCAGAGAGTGAAGGTCGGCGTGACGGTCCTAAAAGCCTGCGCTGACCTCACTGACCTTTTCCAGAGACGTTAGCCCTGACGGGTGTACCTGTGTGCAGGTGTGGGCACAAAGATCGACCCGACGCTGTGCCGGGCTGACCGCATGGTCGGCCAGGTTCTGGGGGCTGTTGGCGCGCTGCCTGAGATCTTCACGGAGCTGGAGATCTCCTACTTCCTGCTCAGAAGGCTGCTGGGAGTGCGCACAGAAGGGGACAAGAAAGCAGCCAAGGTGAGCAGTGCATCCTGGGAAAAAGTTTGTTTTACAGCAAGTCTCAACGGCAGCAGGCCTCTTGTTAACCGGCTGCCCGTCTGTCCTGCAGGTCCAGAAACTGTCCAAAAACGAGGTTCTGATGGTGAACATCGGCTCGCTGTCAACAGGTGGGCGTGTCAGCGCCGTCAAGGCCGATCTGGCCAAGATCGTCCTCACCAACCCCGTGTGCACGGAGGTGGGGGAGAAGATCGCTCTGAGTCGGCGTGTGGAGAAACACTGGCGGTACGAGGAAGTCTAGGAAACATTTTTCAAAGTTCTCTCCTTTAATCTGAAGACGACGTTCAATATGTCCGTTTTCCGCTTTTGTATATTTTTGTGATCAATCTGCTTTTGTTGTCCCTAGTCTGATTGGTTGGGGGCAGATCAGAAGGGGCGTGACCATCACACCCACAGTGGACGACGACTGAGAAGAGCTCCCAGCCGAGCCACTCATCTAGTGTTTATTTTGTTTTTATTTGGCCTCACGGAGGAAGAGGACGAGGAAGAGAACCAGCAGGAACACCTGGGGAGGAGGCTCCTCTGTTTCTCTGCTCCTCCTGTCTGTTCAGCTGCAGCAGAGGAGCGCAGGAGCAGAGGAGCAGCTTTGGACTTGGAGAACAATCCTGCAGCCTGCAGGAGTCCATCAGTGCAGAGGAAACCCTGTGCTGCAGCAGATGTCAGCTCAATAAAGGAAATTTCCAAACATCTTTGCTCTTTCTCCAGCATTTGTTGTTGCAGCTCCAGAAATGCAAAACAGTTTATTGGAAGAAAGATTGAAACTCATCTGGGAACCAATAATAATTTAGTTTTATGTTTTTAAAGAGACAATAAGATGTTTAAAATGAACCACAGAAAACTCCAGAATTCTCAACGTTGATTTAAATGATGGATTCATTTGTTTCTCTGATTTTAAAGGTTTAGGAGTTTTATGTTTTTTTTGGTGATGCTGGAATTTATCAACATGAATCCACAGAACAGATGTTAGAAGTTGGGTTAAGAAGATATTTACAGAAAAATATTTTTATTCATTTAAATATCTTAGAGTTGAGGCAAGTTCTTTAAAAAAAGTGCTCACATGGAAAAAAGGTTATGGAAAAACCTTTTTCTAGAGAATCTAAATGTAAAATTGCTGGAAAAATTGGTACAAATTTAGTGTGAAAAACATCTCAGTTAATAAAAAAATTAAACCAGTTTTGCAGAGGATAAATACAGATGATTATGAAATGACATCTGGATGGATTTTCTTTACGTTCAAGTTTGCTGCTGTTTATCACCATTTTGATTGAAAAAAAACTACCATGTATGAACAGAAATGATAAAGACGATAGAATATGATCCATACATTGTTCAGACTTTGGATCTCCATGGTAACAAGGCTTTTTTAAAACTCCACCCACATTACAGTGGAGGAAGCTATAGATGTGATTTTGTTCATATCCAGTTATTGAGGATTCCACATCAGTCAGCACTTATGAAAACTCACAATAAAGGCGACGTTGACCTCCAGACATTATTTTGTTTTTGGCAAGTTGAGGCACAAAATAAGACAAAAATGCTATATTAGTATACGCCATTTATTATTTCATTAGGCATAAAAAAAAATCAGTGAAATTAGATTGAGAAGATAGTTAGTAAAAAGTAGTCTATTAAAGTGTAATACTAGTACTAGTGCTAAAATTTAGGCAGTTTACTTTTTATAGACTGTCTATATATTGTAAACTTAGAATGTTCCAGTTTAGTCTGATTAAATATTCATTCACTAGGCCTACATGGTCTAGTGTACACTCACTTCATTAGATCCTCCTTGCTGGCACCGGGTTGGACCCCCTTTTGCCTTCAGAACTGCCTTAATCCTTGGTGGCATAGATCCAACAAGGTTCTGGAAACATTCCTCAGAGAGTTTGGTCCATGTTGACATGACAGCATCACACAGTTGCTGCAGATTTGTGCGCTGCACATCCATGATGCTGATCTCCCGTTTCACCACATCCCAAAGGTTCTCTAAAGGGAAAGGGACGGAAGTGGTCAGCAACAATACTCAGGTAGACTGTGTGGTTGGAACCATGCTCAACTGGTACTAAGGGGTCCATAGTGAGCCTAGAAAATATCCTTATGTACAATTATCAAAATCCATTTTAGTGTGCTTCATTGTGTTACAGGAATCAATAACCAACAATAAGCAAAGCTATAAATCAGAACCTACAGGTCTACAAACAGAACGTTCAGAGAGGAAGTGTGACTGGCAGAATGAATGATTCCTCCATTAGAGCTTTTTAAGAGTTGTGGTTTTTATTTATTTATTTATACACGTTTAACCATCAAATTTTACCAACATTGTTTGGTTCAAACTGTAGCATTTGTAGAAGTGTTTAGCAAAAAAATTATGAAAGCAAGAACCGAATGTGAATTTTAACCTGTAGGTTTATTTTGTGTAAACACAGTCGCAGCACTTCCGGCTTCTCAGCCACCTGACTAGCACGATACGTGACGTCACGCAGGTGTTCAACAGGCGCTGTGAAGATGTGAGTTAGCGAAGAAAGGTTTAATTATTGACGGATCTTTGTGTTTTTTATGTAACTCGTGGTTACACAGAGCTGCTTTTAGGGGGTTCTGTTGTTCGATACCTTATAGTTCGGCCAAACTGAAACCGAATCACCTGCGGGATTACTTTACATGCTGGAACAGAGCTGCGCCTTTATCCTCCAATGGAAGCTGCAGGTAAGAAGATCTGAGGTTTAAGTGAACGAACATGAAGATTTCTGCGAGACTAGAACTGTTCCAGAGTCACCTGCTGGACTTCAGCGACCAGTCAGATGACTGCTGCGTGACGTCACCACATGATTTTAGAATCAGATTAATTCCAAATAAAAGTAATTAATGCAACAATAGTCTAAATTGTATAAACCTTTCTGGAAACAGTTTAACTGTGATATTTGAATACAGTAAGTCAGAGAACAAAAATCCATAATCTACATTTAATTCTAATCTGTTGAAGCAAAGCATTTTTGAGGAGGAATCCCTGTATGTTTGGTCAGATAATCCACAGGGGCGAGATGGTGCCAGTCAGAGGCGCTCCCCCCTCGATGTCCTCATGAGTCAGATCCGGAAGAAGCGCTCAGACAGGAAGCCACTGGGTCGCTTCTTGTCCTGGACCTCAGAGCGGACCGGGATCCCTGAGGATGAGCCGGACTGCAGAGAGGAAAACCGACCGAGTCCAGGTGGGGAACACCGCTGCTTCCCCTGCATTCACTGCAGCCGACTGCTGCACCTTACAATGCTTTTTGTTGTTCTGAACAACACCGAAAACGTTCAGCAACAATGATCAAATGTGTCTGCTCTGCTTGTTGACACGGTAACAGTCAGAAGACTAAAATGCTGCACACACGCCTTATTTTGAAGGTAACAGGTCCGTAGCAACCACTTACTGGTATAAGATTTGTTGTTGAATAATGAAGCCACTTGGATGATGGTGAAACACATCAAGTAAGAAGGTTTGAAGTCCAGATGTCATGATTCAGCTAGAAGACAACATCACCTAGGAATGAGAACTTTGAGCCAGACTGACAAATACTTTCCGATCAAACCTTTGTGTTTCTGTTGCTGAGCATCCATCCATCCATCCGTCCGTCCATCTATCCGTCCTTGCGTTCGTCCATCCATCTATCTAAGGCCTCTAACAGTCACCAGCCACACACTCACATGCAGACCTAGGGGCAGTTTGGAATCAATGAATTCATTGGAGCATTCGATGTCATTAAGTACACATCAGGAAATACAGTTATTTGGATGGTGTGTGTGCACGTGTGTGTATGAGAAACAGTGCATATAATTTGCGCATGACACGCATCTTATCCCATGACCTTATTATCACCCCCTCCCCTCCCTTTTTTCCTCTCTCTTTCTTCCCCCCCATCCTGTCTGAGCAGCTAAAACTCAATAAAGTTTACATCTGTTACAGAAGGGGTTTATATGAGCAAACTGGATGAGTAACAAACACGTCCATCACTAGAGGCTCTCAGCTCCATTCTGTGTCTTCGTTTGCTCGACAGGACAAGGAAAAAAATAGAATCACCAAACAATCAATGACATCAAGTTCCCACCCATGCACGAGGAGAACATGCAAACTCAGCTGGGATTTGAACCTGTGCTTTGTGTGTTTGGGCAGCACCTGCAGAGGGCGAGGGGGACGTGGGCTGGGGGCGAGTGTGCGCTTTCCTACAGAAGCTGGGGAGGAAAGCCGACAGTCGGAGCCTGAGCCTGAGCCACTGTGACCTGACGGCCACAGACCTGCTGGAGCTCGGTACGGACACACCTGAGAATCCCCGGAGCTGGACAGGAGCTTAAGAGATTCTCATCTGTGCTTCTCAGCATCTTTGCTGCAGTCGCTCCCGCAGCTTGAGGAGGTGGATGTGTCCTGGAATGACCTGATTGGTGGAAGCCTGACAGCAATAACCTCACACTTCCAGCTGGTGGGCGGGGTCAGGACGCTGAGGCTCTGCGGCTGCAGGCTGGATGGGGAGGATGCAGCGGCTCTGGGTGAGGCTTCAGTGCAGCAGGTCGTTTAGGTTGAACAACATTGTGTGCATGTATCCCTTCTTCTGCACGGTAAGATTTTACAGCTTCAGGTGCCACTATAAAAATAAAAAAATAAACACTATCATGAGAATAAAGTCGTAAAATTATTAGGAAAAAGTCAACATTTCAGGAATTTTATGAGAATAAAGTTCTAATTTCCTAAATTATGAATTAAGAATTTACTACATGAAAATCTCAATCAATTAGTCTTTTTACTAAGAAAAATATAAACAACAACAAACAGAGATATTATCAGCATGAGAGATGTGGAGCGCATTGTTAGCGGTTACTTCCGCTTTGGTTTCTCTAATAAGGAAATGCTGAGTCTTTCAGTGAGTCAACATGGTTTTAGTAGAAGGACATTGAAAAGAATTTGCAGGAAACTGGACCTCTTCAGAAGAAGGTTTTTGACCCATGAGGAGTGGACTTCCAGCAGGCAAGCCGTTTATGTCGTCAGCAGTGTAGTTGCAGAGCTCCAAATGCATGATGGGACATGGATTCCTATGATAAACTAAAGCCTTATGACATCACCATACATGATGGATTTAATGAGGATGGAGGCTCACACAACCAACTTTAATTTTTACTAAAGCATGTCTTTTTTCTTTTAAAATTACAACTTTTTCCTCATAATTTTATATTCTATTTTTGTATGTTACTTTAATTTATTTTCTTTTGTGGTGGCCCTAATACTCTGCTGTATATGTCCTCCATTCCTGCTTTAGTTAGACAAAAGCTGACTGTGAGAATTTTATCAAACGGCAGCATTTCAGTTCATCTTGGATGCCTAAAATAACTTTAACTTAATTATGATTGATGGTTGATTTCTAAGTTTTTTTGTGCGGTGTTGCCCCCCCCTGCTGGTAGTGAGAGAGAATGCAGGTTGCAGGCTTCCTCTGTGTTGTTTTTCTGCAGGGGAAGCTCTCGCCTGCATTCCTCTGTTGGAGATCCTTGATTTGTCCTGGAACGGTGGTGTTGGAGGTGGTGCTCTGCAAAACCTGCTGGGAAAACTGCAGCCTCCTCTGAGAGAGCTCCACCTAGTGGCCTGTCAGCTTACAGACGCAGATTCCTCAGCATTAGGTGCAAATTTTACTCTGATGACCGCTGCTCCCTCTTTTCTGTGATGGGTTTTTGTCAGCTGGTGTGATGTCTTACCCCCACAGGGGGAATGGTGGCCACTCTTCCCAGACTCTGCGTTCTGGACGTCTCCTGTAACCCCCAGCTGTCAGAGGATTCAAACGGCGTGGGCTTCCGTCAGTTTGCAGCCGCCCTTTCCAAGGCCACGCCCCTCACCACACTCCGCCTACAGGCTTGTGGCCTGACTGCAGACAGTCTTGCTGCTCTCAGTAAAAGACTTTTCTACTTCCTGCTTGATTTCTCCAAAGATGCAGTCTCCATGACAACCACACAATCCCGTTTGTCCTCAGAACTCCTCATACAAACTTTGTTTGTGATCACAGTCCTTTAGATACCAGATTCTTTGTTTAAAAAAAATCTTTTCCTTGTAACTACAAATTGGGGATATGTCTTGAGTAGTTCTAGGGTTAGAAACAAATTCACTGAATTCAGTTTTTTTTCATGCATTTCCTTTAGAAAAACAGCAGGAAAGTTTGCTTCCACTTTTCTAACTGCAGCTACTGTTTCTCTAATCCTCATAATCTTCTTTTCCACTGGACCAAAGCTTTTCTATGAAATCATTTTTTGATAATCTGTTGTGTGAACTAAACGTCAAACAGATCAGTAACAGGAAAATACCACAGAGCACATAAATGATGAAGAAATGGAAAGCAGAAGGAAGAATTCAGAATTCACGATTCAATAATCGTTCAGTTTAAACACATTTTAAAACGGCTGGAGGACGACAAAACCAGGAGTTTGTCTTAAATTACCCAGCATGCCTCCTGCATGGATCTCCTCACTTGCAGATGATGTCGTGTTCTCTGTCTGCTCCCCTGCAGGCGCCTCCCTCTGCAGCCTCCCCTCCCTGCGAGAGCTAGACCTGTCCTGCAACAAGCACCTGTCCGGAGGCCTGAGCCACCTCACCTTCCACCTGGCTCACGTGGCTCACCTGGAGAGCCTGGACCTGCACCTGTGTGCTCTGACGCGCGCCGACCTGGAGGCTTTGAGTGAGTGCTTCTCAAAGCGAGCTGCAGGCTCCTGCCGCAGTCATGTGACCCGTCGTCTCCAGTCCAGGCGCTGCCCACCCTGACGGCGCTGACGCAGCTCGACCTGTCGTCCAACATGGAGGTGGGGGGCGTGGTCCATCCACTGGTCTCCTCCCTCCCCCTGACCCAAATGAGGCGGCTGCCGCTCAACAGCTGCAGCCTGAGCCAGGAGTCCTTCACTGCTCTGAGTAAACACACACAACCACACACACACACACACACAACCACACACACACACACACAGAACCACACTAACACGCACAGAGAAACACACACACACACAGAACCACACTAACCTTTTGAGAACCTCCCTCTGAAATCAAACTTGTGACCTGACTTACTGTATCTCTAAACGTGGTTTGAAAACTTCAGACTGGTTCATAATGTGGAGCAGGTTAGAACCTCACCTCAACCAGTTGTTTTAGTAATTCACCACCTCCACCCACCTGTCCTTAGGACAGGTCAAGTGTTCCCAAAAGGTCAGCAGGGCTGCAGTTGTGTAGTGAACAAATGAAGTTGTCTTGCATCTTGTGTCTAAATTGGATTACGCTCACACATCCACAGGGAGAACATGCAAACTCCTCACAGAAAGACACAGTTGGGATTTTAAACAGCGGCTTCTTGCTGTAAGGCGGGTGCTAACCGCTACACCACCTGAAAAGACACGAACCACACAGAAGCTGTGCAGAAAGGCAGGTCAGGATGCTTCATTTTAGCCTAAAACCTTCCAGTTCATCAGAAAAAAGGATTCAGCTTTTTTTAGACCAACTCTGCAGTGAAATATTATCTGCTTTATTTAAAGGTTTCTAGTTTTTAAAAATTCAGATCGATATCAGGAAGTTTGTAGAGGAAATTCAAACTATTTGAAAATGTCTTAAACAATAATTATCCTAAGGGCCCCCCCCCCCTCCCCCCAGTAAAATAATAAAATAAAAATAACAAGCAAGAGAAACAGGTGAGTGAAAAAACTGTCAGGAATGGGGCTGAACAGACGGATGGAGGATCAGGTAACGTTCTTGTGTGTGTGTCAGCTCTGGCAGTGCCTCACCTGCGCAGCGTGGACGTGTCCTGGTGTAAAGTGGTCGGCGGTCGCCTGGCGCTGCTGCTGGACGCGCTGCAGCCGTCTGTCATCGTGGAGCTCCGCCTCAGCAGCTGCAGGCTCAGCGCAGACGACCTGCATCACCTCGGTAACAGAATCACAAACATCAATTTAGTCTCCCCTTTAAAACTCTTTAGTTCTTCTTTTTTGTGTGGCAGTCATGTAAACATGTTCATTTTAAAAGAGAAACCAATATTTCAATGACTGACTTACAAAGTCATGATCATCAGGCAGAAACTTCTATAACTTTTGGGTTTATAAAACAACATTTAGTCTGTATCTATTTTAGTGCCGTCATGCAATTCCTGTTTTGTTAGTTAATCGAAGTAAATCTATTGTTATTGCAATTATTTTGAACCTGATGACTGCTGTGAAAGGCCTCATTTTGAGGTCTTTTCATTTAAATTCATGACATTATCGTCGCAGAAAAAGATCAAAACACAACTAAAGACTGGATGAAGCAGAAGAGAACACGAGGAAGAGGAAATGAGACGAGGAGGAATTGAAATGTGTAGATTTTGTTTTTGTTGCTTCATCATCTGGACAGAAACAAACAGGAAGAGGTGAACGTTCTCTTGGAACGGACGCTTTATTGAACTGTGGTCATGATGGTCACTTCTCAGAGAGGAAAGAGCGAGGACAGCGTGAGGTCGTTACGGGCGCAGTGCTGTTACCATGACAACACGACACGCCGTGCTTTAAATAGTCCACGTTTTGTGAAAACCTATTTAAACTTTCAGTGATAACTGGACTAATGTTCTGATAATTGACATGACATTTATTGTTTTGGTAAATGACGGTGGTATGACAGGGATGATGCTCTTCCAGGTGTGCATCATCAGCAACCATCAGAAGATGAGATTAACGTGCCTGTAATCAATACTTACAGACATAAATTGGTTTATATGCAATATTTTAGGTGATTCTTTGTTGTGACAAAGATAAAACTGGAGATATTTTACTCCTCTGGATTGATCAGAGGTGTTTTGGGCGTCTGTGTGCAGCTGCAGTCTGCAGGCGAGGCTCTCTGTCCTCTCTGAGAGTTCTGGATCTGTCCTACAACGACTCGGTGGCGGACGACGGCTGGTCCGCCGTGTTCGCAGCGGGAGGTCTGGCTTCGCTGGAGGACCTGGACCTCAGTCTGAGGCCTTCGGCGTCTGCTTCCTGCAGCGCCTGGCTCCCCGCTCTGATCCACGCCCTGCCTCAAATGCCGGCGCTGACCCGGCTGGCGCTGCAGCGGTGGACCGCCACGTCTCAGGAGAGACGGAGGCTTATCCACGGCACGAAGACGAGAGCTCTCCTGGTGGATTGGGATTCAGACACGACAGACTCAACGTTCCAGTCAAGTGGTCATGACACGCCTGAGGAGTGAGGACCGGCCCACAAAAGATCAGGTACCACACCTGTCCTAGATGTCCTTCATCAGCAGCAGGACTGGAGACTGTCATCGGAACTTGAGACTCACTATTTGATGTTTTATTCATTTAAATTAAATTTTTATCTGAAGAAAAATATCAGGCTGCAGCAAACATGAAGGTGAGAGGAATCCACTAGAGAAAAGATCACACATCAGAGGAAGAACATGAAGTTCCTTACATTTGATTTGATGTCTGATTCAGCTGATGAAATGATGCAGCAGCAGCTTTCTGTCTGAAGGGACTTTCTGGGAGAAAATCTTCTCCAGATTTCAAGTCCAAATGGAATAAAAACCTGGCGGCTGCTGTCGACCTCTGTGTGTGGGTGAATGTTTGGATTTTAATGCAGAAGACATCTTTGATGAGAAATAGTTTAAAAGCCAATAATCTAAAAATGTGTTTTGACTGATGGAATCCCAGAGGCCTCCATTTTAAAATGTTCCAGAGGTTTTTCAGCTGCTGCTCCTCGTCGTCTTCCTCCAGCAGCTGGATTCAGGAGGGCCTGGGCAGATCCTTCCAGTTCTGTCACACAGCAGATGTCAGACTCCTTCAACCTTTTGCTATCAAATATACAGAAAGCCGCGTTCAGCAGAGGTGGTTTATTTAGTCTGCAGAACTGCAGAGGAAGGAGCTGCTGCATCTGGACAAGACAGGATGTCCAGACTCCTCCTCAGGTGCGTTTGTGGTCACGGTCGATGCAGCAAATCTGTTTCCTTAGACCCTGGAAGACCTGAGCGAGGAAAAGCCGTCCGTCCACCTGGTAGGGGCTGACGTCCGTGTGCTCGGGCAGCAGGCGGCCGCTGGAGATGAGCTCGGAGAAGACCTGAGGGAGGAAGCAGCAGAGCTCCTGGAAAGGGCTGCAGCTGGGAGAGGAAGTGAGGAGTCTACCTGACAGACTGGCTCATCCAAGCGGTTTCCCCAGACGTAGATGTGTGTGAGACTCTGGTTGTGTTTCACGGCCTGAGCCAAAGACAGCAGGCCCTCCGTCCTGATGCAGTTCCTGCAGACAGACAGTCTGACAGACACACAGCGAGCCAGCGCTGCAAATGAATCCAAAGTGCAGAACATGTAAGCAATCCACACTGGCAGAAAGTCTTCATAGGGAGTTCCACCCTTTCAGTTAGACTCTTCTGAGTTTGATCAATGTTATGGATCAATTTCAGTTTCATTGAAAATTAAAGGAAACCTTAATTGTCAAACATGGAGAGGGTTTATTTTTGTAATTTTCATGCAGGGAATTGACCAAATGTAGTCATAAATTAAGAAATAATCTTAATTAAAAATAAATGTTGAAGTGCACTCACTTCCTCACTGAAAAAGTGAGAGAAACGTTAACTGTAAGATGAAGGCTTTCTGACAGAAGACGTCAGAGCGTCACAGCGAGGAGCCGGTTGGAGCTGCAGAACTCACTCCTTCAGGGAGCAGCCATGCGTGGCCATCGCCTCGCTCAGGTGAACGGCGCCTTCGTCTTCTATCCTGTTAGACGACAGATCGATGATCTCCAGGGTCTTACTCTGCTTCAGCACTTCAGCCAGATGGTGTGCGCCGTCACGGGTCACGCGGTTGCTGCAGGCCAGCAGAAGCACAGTGAGGTGAAGAAGAGGAGGATGAAGTTGGGGATCAGCCTTCGTTGTCACCAGCGCAGGTCCAGGTAGCGCAGGCTGCGGTTCCGTGTCAGACCCTCAGCTAGCGTCTCCATGCCGCTGTCCGTCAGCCCCATCCTCCCCAGGTGGAGCTCCAGCAGGCTGCAGTTCACTGTCAGCATCTGGGAGAAGTGCACCGCCCACTCCTCCTGATGGATGGGGGGTCACCCATGAATGTACGGACCTCCGCCAAGCACTGATGTTCTGATGCCAGTGTCTGTACCTGCCGACTGAAGAGCAAAGGCCGGCTGATGTCGAGGGCCTGGAGAGCTGTGTTACGGTTCAACGCCGCGCCGAGCGCCGCCACGCTCCGATCTGCCTGTGGGGGCAGAAGAAAGCTCATGACACTGCTGTCAGCTGCAGACGGCTGCATCTGCGCAGTTACCAGGTTGCAGTCAGACAGCTGCAGCATCTGCAGCGTGCTGTTGACCTGCAGCATGCGGGACATGCTCACTCCCCCTCTGTCCCCGAACCGGTTCCCCGACAGGCTGAGAGACAGCAGGCTGCTGTTGCTCTGCACACAGGAAGACCGCCGGCCGCCGTCAGTCAGACACTCCTGACGCTCCAGGACAGCGTCACACACATTAAAGACAGGTGTGTGGTGCAAACCAGCAGCATTCCACAGTTACCACTCGCATGACAGACTTGGAGGTGTGATGTCATCTGATTCGGTCTCATTTGCTATTGGGTTAAACGTAAGACTTTGACGCACTTTAAAAAGAAGTTCTGAGCGATGAAGAACATAATATGCTTAATACAGTTGGAATGAATTAAGAGGAAAACGTGTCAGCTGTGGCCATTTGAAAAGAGACAAACCTTCAGGCTGTTGGCGAGGAATTCTGCTCCGTCTGCCTGGATGTTGTTAAACTTCAGATCCAGAAACTTCAGAGCCGAACTGCTGAGCTGTAGAGTGAAAACTCACATCGACTACATGTCACAAACTAAAGTCATACCGACCGTTTCCCATCATTTCATTACAAAAAATTAACTTTCACATAATATAGATTCACCGTTTAGTTGATTTCAAGTATTTGTTTATTTTTGGCAGAGTTGGGCTCCAGCCCATGAACCCACAAAAATTGGAGAATCTGCTCAAATTTTTCAGGACATGAATATTTAAAACTGAGTTTCGCCAACTAATCATCTAAACATCTAAACTTGAAACACCTGCTCAGGTTCCCACAGGTCATTAGATTGGTTCAATATGGGGAAGACTTCAGACTCATTTTAAAAAGACTGTGTTTTGATTGATGTCATCATAATTTCTGTCTTTATCTTTTTGCAAAAGCTGAGAAGTAAACGAGGATTTCTCTACTGTTTTCTGAAATCCTGTTTTTATGGGTTTTATGAGGCAGAAACCCAATTTATGCAAAAATAAATGAAGCCTTGAATCTACAGTCTATGACTATGATTATACAAATGAAAACACCTTTTCATCATGTTTGTTTTTTTGGAAAGACTTTGTGCTTTTACCACGTGTTCCAGTTTCCAGCCCATGCTGGTGGTTACCTGTAAAGCGTCAGCCAGGTGTTTGGCCCCTCCATCGCTGATGTTGTTGTAGCTCACATCCAGGCCTGTTGACAGCAATGATTGACAGGTTCATCGAATGAGTTTACTTACTCACACCTTCCACCACCGTTCAAAGTGCTGTAGGACGATGACTAAAAGGTTGAAAAGGATCGGAGCATTTGTTTGAAGAACAGCCTGAGTCTGACCCGTCACCCTCCCGTCGTTCTGCAGACACTTTGAGAGAACCAGAACATCTTCATCCTCCAGCCTCTGAGCTCGTCTTCCTCCGTTTCCGGGCAGATCTAATGTGAAGGTCCTGGACAAGCAGACGCTCCTTCAGACAAGACGGACGCCACTGAGTCAGATCTACCTTTAGACAGGGGTGCATTTTGGTACTTTGATTGCTGCTGACAGACAATGAAAAAACTGAACAAATGCTAAAACTTTACCTGTGAATTTCATTATAAACAACAAACAAAAGCAGCCGTTTGTGTCTCTACATTACCATTATTGTTATTACAAAGAACACAAAACCTTAGGATGAGAAAAAGAGCAGCAGACGTGCTGCACGGCTCATTAAAGGAAAAACTATAAAAAAGTTAGCCTAAATGTGAATTTTTCCAGAAAAAGGTTAACATATAAAATTAGAAATGACAACAGTTTAAAAATACAAAGTAAACTTAAAGGAGCTGCATTTCCAAAAGAAAATACAGGGTGAAACGGAAACTTAAAGGGTAATAATTGGCAAAAAATAAAAAATTAAATGAGGAAATGATCAAAGTTGACCATGAAAAAAGTGAAAACAGCACAATAACAAAACAGGTATGTTTGTAAAAAATGCCTGAGCCGGGTATCGAACCAGCGAGCTTCTGCACCAAGGATTCCCCGTGTATTTCAATGGAACAAAAGTCCTCCAAATCCTGGAATATCTTGAAAAGTTCAAGGATTTGAAAGACCAAAAGTCACGACTGGAAAAATATGGAAGAGCTGAAAATTTGAATAGTTGAATGGTTGAAATAGATGAAAAATTGAAGATACCATAATAGAGAAAGAAACAATAAAAAAGTATGAACTACTGCAAATCCTCATTCTATTGGTAGAAAAATGTCAAACCTTCATTTGTTATTGTATAAAGACACGGAATGGTGAAAACGTTTAATATCTAAACAAAATGGGTGTTTGTTTATTTTTAACATTAAATCAATTTCTTTCTGTCGCTTCAAATTTCAGGATCAAAGACTTACCCGGATTTAAATGTCTTATCTAGAATTTCTAAAACATCTTTGTTAATGTTGATTTTGAGCTGAACACAAAACTCTTGGTAAAAAGCGGCAAAAGTTTTGTTTACAGTTGTGTCTGCAGCCATGTTTCTGTTGCTATGACAACGGTGGGGTACGGCGGGACCGCAAGGACAAAAGAAAAAGTCGAAAAAGCAGAGTAGGCTGTTCTCGGCTTCCGTAGTTGAGCACCGACAAAGCGCCATTTTATGATGGTTTTCTTTTTAAACTTTATTGAACGCAACAATCCAATACACAACAGTGCAAGACAGAAACAGGAAAGTAACAAACCAGGGGCTTATTATTACATTTTACACAAAGAAATTGAAACTGACGCACAGATCGAATGTTTAAATGTCTTTCATATTGCCAGAGTTTCTTATTGTGTCCTTGTATTGTTTGAACTCATTGATGAAGACAGAAAAATGAGGCGTATGATTTGTAACTTTGGATTTATGAATGTTCCACTTGCATAGAAACAATAAAATGTTAATGATGTATAATTGTTCTTTTTTATGAGATGGAGAGTATGTGAGGCCAAACATAACATGTTCTAAGTACAGGTGGAAGTCTGAGTCAATGTGGGCAGAAATGAAATGACAAACTTTAGACCAGAGTTTAGTGGAAAAGGGACATGACCAAAATAAATGTACAGCATCTTCAGGCTGTTCTTGACAAAAAGAGCAGCTTACATCAATATCTTCTTTAAACCTTTGCAGATATAGTTTGGATGGGTAGAATTTATGGATTAGTGTAACCCTTGTGCTATCCTAGGCACTTTAACATTGGGAGTTGGGTCATCTAGACCCACTAGACAGTGCTCTGAACCTTTTTTCTTCAATGATTTGTGATCTTCACTGGTGTCCATGGATTACATGAAATCTTTCCACCTTTATCCACCTTTGTCATGGTAGGGAGAACACCTCAATGTGAGGGGGGGGGGGGGGGGGGTCATCTAAGATAGCACAAGGGTTAAATGAGATTTCTTTTACTTTATTGGTTAAAAACTGTTTTGCTGGTAGATTCCAGATCTTTTCCCATTCAAATTGGTAAACTAAATTATTCCAATAAGGAACTACATAGGGAATGGAAACAACATCCTTCTGAAAGAGTGATCTTATACAGCGATTTGTGTTACATGAAGAGGAAAAACAAATTTGTCCTGTTTCTATTTTAGTTGGGTCAATTGGTAATAAAGTTGGACTCTGCAATGATGAGCTTTTGAATAACAACGTAACACATTTAGGCATTGATTTTAAAACAATGTTAAACTCCATTTAAGGTATTTTAATGCTATATTTGAGGCAGAGTGCTTCGTGTGACATTAAAGATCCGTTTGAGTCAAACAGCTGATGAACCAGAATCCGGAATTAAATTCCAAATTTAAGTTGGATTCTTAATAAAATGTCTCAGCCAATCTATTTTAAAGGCATAATATATATAACGGTCTTCTATAATGGGCACGAAACTTTCTTTTTCCCAGGAGGGGCCTTGCAAAAATAATTTAGAAGCACTGGATTAAAGTAGGAGGAAGGAAATAGTTGTTTAAGCTTTCCAAGAATAAATGGAGGAGGAAAGGAGCAAGTAGTTTGGAGAATGTTTTATAGAATGCAAAGGTTAATCAGTTTGTGCCTGGAGATTTATTTAATTTAAGGTGTTCAATTCCCATTAATATTACATTTTTGTATTGAATTATTCTTAGCATTAAATCTCCTACTGCTCCTTCAGCTTTTCCTCTGTGTCATCCAGTATAGTTTGCAGGTTGATTTAGTGTTTTTGTTCATTTTCAGTTAAGTAGCAGGAGATTTTTGTGTTGAAGATGTTAATTCTGAAATAAACTTTCCTCCTCACACCTTTTAGCTTTAGCAAATGAGCTTCCATATGTTCTAAACTATTCAGAAAATTCAAATTTTAGGAGTTCCAAATTTCTGCCAAAATGTTTTTCTTAAGAGGCTTTTTGCCAGAAACATTTAATTAATAAGCAGACGGTTTTAGACACATTATCATGTTGAAAGATAAGAGTTATTAATTTCCAGTGTGAACTTCTGTTGTAAGATTTGGAGTTGAAGAGATTTGGATTGAGATAGCTTTAAAGGAGTGGTGAGAATATTTACTTTTATACGATTTTCATCAAAGCAGCTTAAAAAGCTGGTCTGGGATTTATTGCTGCAGGTAAAATAATTTCCATTAGAATTCTTTTGTCTTCATATATCTACTAACTGACGTTTCTGCATGAATTGTATTAAACTGGAGTTATTAGTTCTAGGAGGCCACCAGACCATCCAGAGAAACATTAGAGTCTCCTCCCATCACAATCATAGCGTTTGGACATTTGGATAACCAGTGTAGGAGACGGGATTCTAAGTTGTCCAACAACAAATCATTTTCACACTTTGAGGCGCGATTTTATGTTAGTTTTGCTGTGAGCAATGAAATGCTAAACAATCATGAACCCACCCAAACATTTATGAAGATACTTTAAACTCAAACCAGTTTTTTAGTTTTTAACTTTCACTGAATGGGTAAACAAACACGTGTTAATAAACTGCTCAATAATAATACACACTTTAAACTAAAAATATTCAAGTTTATTTCCTATTTAAATATGACTTTTCTCAGAGCGATGAAACATTGTAGGAATAACTGAATGAAACGCATCAATGGTTTGAGTCCAGGCATCAGATTTTGTTTGGAACAGATGCAGACAAAGGTTCAATGCTCCTCGTCACGTGACGCCCCAGCATTTGGATGCAACTTTATTTCCTGCTTTGCTGTACGCTAAAATGTTTGCTTCAACAGTCCTGACAGGCAACGCTTCAAGTTCGTGGAAACGAGAAAACAACACCTTCAGTGAGCTGTCAGGGATCAGAGCAGCACTTCAGATGTTCAGACTAAATTCAGGGGCAGCTCCTGAATCCATGGCCGGAGTGTCCGCCCTGTTAAAGGAAACGCGCTTTACGGTGCTGCAGTCTGTGCAAGAAGAAACAACTCAACGCAAAGCAGAAGCAATAACCACTTTTTATTCTAGAATCCCATAGCAGGATTTCACTGTTTGCTAACTCTTTTCAGACTGAGAACATCTATTTTATTTAACATATCCTCTTCTTTAACCTGTTTCTGTAAAAATGAGCAAAAAAAAATCCCAGAGGATGACGAGGATTATAAATGGCAGAACAGAAAACATTTTTACAGCAGAAACCCAGAGATTTTATTAGAAAGATGAAACGTGCATCTTTCAAACTTATTTATACAAAACCCCAGCAGATTACATACATACACTGAAGGAAAAAGCTCACTTCTCTTGTCTGGGTATGAAATATTTCCACAGTGAACAGGACACGCGTGTGTGAATGTGAAGGACTTCTTTAAGAGATTTCAGTGTTTCAGTTGAGTTTCTACAAAAGAAAAAGGGCCTTTCAGATAAAAACAGAATCATGTTCTAAAAGAAAGCCATCATTTACAGAACTGTGTGCAGACGCTGAAGGATGGATGGAGGTGTTAACTCGCAGTGGATTCGTCTGAAGAGAAGATTAAAATGAGATTATTATCAGACACAATCTGGATTAGAATGTCACCACTTCCTCTTTTCTAGTTTCAGTCGTCATCTGAGCAGTCGCTCTTCAGGACCGGTTCCTCAGAGGCCGGCTGAGGGACAGCCCCCCTCCCCCCTCACTGCTGGGGCGCGTTGCCGTCTGCGGTGTCCACCGTTCTGATGATGACGATCTGCTCCAGTCCCTGAGCGGGAGACGGCGGCGGTCGCAGCTGCTCCACCAGAGCGTGGAGGGTGTCCGAGTTGATGGTCTGCTCCTGATCAAAGGTCACCTGCTCTGCGGTGGAGAGGGGGAGGGCGGACGGCTCCGGCTTCAGCTCCTGGATGATGGCGGCGTCGGTGGTGGTGGTCGTGTCTGAGGAGGAGGCTGCCGCCGGCGTGGTGGCTCTGGGGTTGGGGGTGGCGGGTTCGGGGTTGGGCGGCTCCCCTTCCGGGATGGAAGCCAAACTCTTGTTCTCCTGCGACAGTTTGCTTTGCACAAACGCGACAGGATGGCTGGAGGCCAGAAGCACCACTGTGGAGGAAAAAGAAGAAGCTGCTGAACCCGTACAACAACCCACATGAGAGCAGGCTTCATCTGCAGAACAAACACTCAAGTCCTCGTTCAAACCTTTGGTACTCTGACCCCACCCACACCTCTCAGTGTGGGTGGGGTCAGAGTGCTTGTTGTGTCCTCAGTCTCATCCAGAAATGATGGATACTGCTGCTGCGTTACTAATCTGTCTGTTGGATTACTCAACAGCATCCTCAGTCTTGTTTCAGAAACTGAACAGCATTGGACTCGTGCTTGGATTTGGATTTTCCAGTCAGTTTCTGCGTCACTCGTCCCGCAGAGCAGCTGGAGGCTGAAGAGCCGTGTGCAAAAGCAAACCTTCGCCCTTTTAGAAAGCATTCTTCTTCAACAACCATATAATAACTAAATGAAGATCTTTTATTACCTCTAAGGCCTGATTTATTCAAACCCATTGATTGATTTTAAGATGTTCAATGCTTTCAGTCATTCAGTCTGTCTTTACTGTTACATGACTGCAATAATCTCCTTTTCATTTTTAGTCACTTCACAGCTTTAGTTATGAAAACACCTTTATGACGTCATGAATTCTATCAGATGGAAAATACAATACAGTTTAGAAATTTGGCAGGAACATTTCTGTCACTCAAAGGACAAAATAACATTTTTATACTCATAACTGTAAAAGAATAAAGATCTAATGTCCAGTTGTTGAGTTTTTAAAAAGACAATAAAAAGTGAACCCTCCTTAAAGATGTTATGGATGTTCTTGTGGCTTTTTTTATGATGGAGGAGAAAATTAGGATTAAAATTGCCTTTTGGAGTATTTCTTTATTCATTTTTTTGTTAATCAGGAACAGATTAAAAAAAATGCGGCTGGAAAAAGATTTCATTTGTGACGTAGAAAATACGCTGGGGGGGGCCACAGTCTCCCTGCTCCGCTCCATTCTGATCATCCACTGTCAGACAAATGGATCCATGAACGTCTATGTTTTCCTGGTCGGACCTGGAATCTGGATCAGAACCTGACGGCTGGATAACTCCGATATTAGTAACCATTTTTGTTGCATTAGCAGTTAGGGAAGCACCAGGCCCAATCAAGTACCGTAATTTCCGGACTACAAGCCCCTACTTTTTTCCTGCCCTTACAGTCCTGCGGCTTATTCAGTGACGCGGCTAATTATTGGATTTTATTGGCGGCCGCCGTGTACATATTTTTGGACACAGTGAATGGTTTGATTTCTCTAACATCAAACACAAGTCATTTGGTTTTCAACACAGCTCTAAGCAGCCAAACAGCATGGACCTGACTTCAGGTCTTAGACACTTCAGTCATGGTTCAACAAAACGAAACACGCATGTCCAGCCGCATCCCAGAATCCTTTGGTGCCATTAGACCCAACGTGCACGTGATCGCCGCTACAATATGATGAAGCTTTCAAGTTAAAAGCAATCGTTAAAAGCAGCGTGAAAAAATCACCAACGGGTTTGGAAAAGCCGGTCAGCTGCGTGACGGAGAGAACAGCGCATGCTCAGGAGTGCATTTACCTCTGAGTCATAGTGACTCGGCTGGCTGCACGTAAATATGTGGCAATAATATCAGCCTTTATTTTGTCGGGACACGACTGGAAACACAAATTGACGTGGTCGTGTTAACGGTTTCTAAGGACTGAGCAGAGATTTGCATTGAAACGCTCACAGCCTCCGTGTGAACTGGAGACATGTTCTCCTTGCTGCTCGTTCACATAGAGCTGCGGGGCCGATGGCAGTCTGAAGGCTCCCACACGTAACAACGCATCCGCCCCTCATACACAAAACGTACAGTATTAAGTCCGATTGCTCTGCACAGACACGATTTGCTCCGTCCACCGGCGCAATGGGGACGAAGCGCTCCTCCCTGTAGCCGCGCTGGCCAGAGCTGTCGGAGTAGATAGGAAGGGGAGACAAGGAGCGCGCGGGAGCGCGGAGGCGTCGAGCCATTCTGCAGGCTGCAGCCAGGGCTTACTCGAGGCGTCCGCGGAGCAAGTGTTTGTTGTGGAAGGAAACTTCTGACCCACGCGCCGCGAGGAGGCGCGCGTATCGCGCTGAGGCGCGCGCTTTTCAGTCGTCGCTGCTTTATTTTACTAGCGTGTTTTTTAAACAGCCCTGTTACTCCCATAACGCTGCCGCGACACAAGCGGAAGGAGAGCTTTACCCGTTCACCCCTCCATGCACTGCTGCTCATTCTTAAACACGTACAACAGAATGGCGAGCCGGGCGTTGGCCCCGCCTTTAGCCCCTAAGACTCATGGGAAATGGGGGATCGCGGATGTAAATTTCCTCATCATAACTGAGGGATGTAATGTTGATTATATGGTTACTGTTTGTAATTTTATGTGTGATACCTAGATTGTCAATAAGTTAAAAAAAAATAATAAAAATAAAAACATAACTGAGGAACTTGTGAACAGAATAGAGGTGCATACTGTTTGGCAGACGCAGATAAACTCAAAGACATGAGCCTGAGGCAAAAATGACTCCACCTACTGTGTGCTAATAAATCACACTTACACTCTGAGTCAGGAAGTGATCCGTCAGGATGACAATGTTGCCTAATTCATACGGCTTGTACCCCGACGCGGCTTGTGTATGTATAAAATTAGTTAAACACGTGAAAATGGGTGGATGTATAAAATTAGTTAAACACGTGAAAATGGGTGGGTGCGGCCTTTGTAGTCCGGAATTTACGGTACTAAGTGTGCAAAAGGTAAACGGATCCAGACATTTTATGGCCAAAAAGTGCAGCAGGATACGGCACTAGTTGGAGCAGGAAGCCCACAAACACAGTTCAGACTTCCTGGCTCAGTAACTTTATTTGATAAACGTTTTTTAACTTGGACTGAGTGTCTCTTGTGTTAGAACGACTCAGGATTTCAAAAGAGAACATGTTATTCACATGCCTGTGGTCCCTCCCACCACTCAGAGGTGAATTTCTAATAAACTCCTGCTGCTCTGCAGAAATTATGTCCTAGAAAACCACACAGGTTTTTGGGTTTGGGCTAAAAAATAGCGTCATCATACATAAAAGACCAGTGGGTATAGATCTAAAGATGATCGGCGTGGGACTTTAAAGAGTAAGCTTTCAACCTGAGTTACTCTTTCTAAAGGTTCCTGAAGGAGTCTCTGTATGTCTGCTGTGTTTGTAGCCAGCTCACCTGCTCGAGCTCTCTCTTTGTGCTGCCGCACTTCGTCGGCGTGAGCTTTCTCCTGGTGTTTGATCATGTTCTTGACGCTGGCGAATCGGTTTCCACACAGCAGACACTGCACCCCCGAGTTCCCATCTGAACGGAGCCGCAGAAAGCAGACTTTGAGTGACGCCGACACAAACCGTCTCATGATGCAGAAGCCCGCTGCGTACGGCAGGAGACTCACCAGGGTGAAGTCGACGCATGTGCTTCTTCAGCTCAGAGGACGTGACAAACTTGGCATCACATTTAGGTTGTGAACATTTGTAGGGCGTCTCTCCTGAAACACAGAGATCAGTGAGACATGAAGCAGCTGCAGCCCTGCTCCTCAGGTTGGACCTGCGCGTCGGCGGTTTCACCTGTGTGCTTGCGAGCGTGAGCGATGAGCGAGGAGGAGACGGAAAAAGACATGCCGCACAGGTCGCACTGGTATGGTTTCTCTCCTGTGTGCCTCCTCTTGTGGTACGTCAGCGTGCTGGACTGAGCGAACGCCTGACCACAGATGTCGCAGACGTACGGCTTCTCGCCACTGTGCAGCCTGCAGGAAACGTCAGAGCAGAGCGACCACGTGAGACCGAAGATCACTCGCCGCCACACAAAAGATGGGCGAGCTGCAGACCTGATGTGGATTTTGTAGTTGGACGACGTGGCGAATTTGAAGCCGCAGCGCTCGCAGGTGTAGGGTTTCTCCTCTCCGTGGTGCATCCGCCGATGGGCAACCAGCTGACACTTCTGAGCAAAGCATTTGTCGCAGTCGCAGCAATTGAACGGTTTCTCACCTGTGAACAGAGAGAGAGGGTCAAACTGCAGGTGGAAGACTTTAAAGGAGAACAAGATTTAGTGACAGATTATCAAAAAAAGATCTACATCCCGTTTTCAAATCTGTGCCAGTTCAAAGATATTAGCGATGCTACAAATTCATTCATTTTTTTCTGTTTATTGTGACAGATGTAGGCTGATGGAGCCACGTTTGTATCGGTGTCTAAGTTCACATTTCCTTGTCTCTGTTCTTATTTGTCTGGACCTTTTGTGCGTCATTTCAGCTTTAAAAAAAGGTAGAATGTTCGACCCCTAAGGTTTTTTTCTTTACGTTTTCTTTATTCTTTATTATTTGTGGTGGGGGTTTGTCCGGCATGATCATCCAACGATCTGTGGATGCTTGAATGTTCATCTACAGATCATTGTTGGTATCTATACAGCATAAGCTTCAGAGTTTGGTGCCATTTTTCATTTGAAATACCAATTCTGTAATTTATCATTATGTTCTCTATTTTCCCTACATCTAAACCAATCAACAAACCAGACTAAACTATTTTTGGTTGTATATACTACTTTTCATAATGAAGCTAATTTGGTTTTGAAATGGAAATGAGAAAAAACTGAATGGATGTTTTCATCTTAATGCATTTAAATCATAAACATATAAATCTTAATTGAATCACTTCAGGAAATATCCAGTCACATTTGTGGACAGACAAACAAACAAAAAGAATAGTTTTTGTTTTTTCTAATGCATTAGGAACCGTTTTTCTCTGACAAAATAAAAGCTTTTGTTGGAAGAGAAACAAGGTTTGCTTTAAGATAAAACAGGCGACACTTTAAAGAAAAAAGGGGCCAAAAGTCTTTTCTCATGTTCAAAAGCCAAAATCAGAAACATAAAAACAATGCTAAATTGTTCAGACTTCAAACCTAAGAATCAATATTCAATAAATCCTAAGTAATGAGTTTTTCTACATGGTGGTCATGACTCACTCCTGACTGTCTGTACAGTAAACTCAAACAGACAAATGTGAAAACATTTTTAGATTCTCAATGTTTTTCCTTTTCTTTCAAACAGGATTTCTTAGCTCCATAAACAGGAAATCCAGAGAAGAGAGCCACAAACCGGAAACAGCATCAGCCAGCTTCCTGCTGAAGGTTACGTGACAGGAAATGGGAGAACAAAAACAACACGGACACCGTCTCCTGGGAGTGGGAAGGTTGTGGTCTGGTTGTGGGCTCACCTGTGTGGATGCGCAGGTGAGTCTTGAGCTGTGTGGCCTGTCTGAAGGTCTTGGAGCAGAAGATGCAGGAGAAGGGCTTGAGGCCCTTGTGGATCTTCTCGTGGCGCCGCAGGCTGCTCACGTCTTTGAACCGTTTGCTGCACTCACTGCAGGTCAGCGTCAGCTCGCTCAGGTCGGACGGGTCCCGCTCCCCAACTTCACCCTCCTCCATCTCATCGTCCAACCCCCCCTCACCGCTCTCGTCATCCTCCTCCTCCTCTTCTTCCTCCTCTTCTTCTTCTTCTTTGATTCTCCTCCTGCCCCGCCCCCTCCCTCTGCCTCGCCCCGTCCTCCTCCTTCCAAAGCTCAGGCGAGGTTTTTTGGGAAGTGACTCCTCCCCCTGTGAAGGGCTCCAGTCAGCAGAAGTGTCTCCAAAGTCCTTCATGCTTGTGTCCGAGTCTCCTAGAAACAGATCGTGGCTTCTGGCCGCTCCTCTTCCTCGTCCTCTCCCTTTCCCACTGCCCCTGGGTCTGCCTCTCCCCCTAGGACTCTGGATTTTGGGGGCACCGTCAGCTAATTTTGGCTCCACCTGCTTGCTGGTAAAGTTCTTCGGCTTCCTGCCTCTCTTTCCGCTGCCAATCTTTTGCACCTCAGGCATGTACTCTTCATCGCTTCTCTCCGCAGCCTCTAAATCCTCATCTCGGGACTCCAGATCCTGGACTCTGGAATCCCCCTCCTCATCTTTCCAGTCTCCACCAATGGAGATGATGGACAGGGGAACGGGGGAGCTGGGGCTGCCGTCAGAGCAGGGACTGCGGGGGGACAGCCCTCCTTCTTTATCCCCCTCGGATGTCTCGCTAGGCTCAGAGCAGTGAGGGAATTCCTCCAGATACTTGGAAGCCTCCGACATTCCCAGGAACACAGCGGCTCGTCGCACCGCCGCCTGCCTGGTGCTGCAACAAAGTCGTATCATCGTCAGCAAACCCTTGAACCCTTGAATTTGACATCAAACCCCAATCAAGCCCTTTACCTGCTGAGATTCATCTGGCCTGTGTAGATGAACTCCAGAAGCTTCTCCAGAGAGTATCGGCTGACCTTGTCTGGGTCCAGAGTTATGACTTCTTCCCCCTTCTCAGCCTGGGAGTAAAAATACTTGCTGAAGGCAGCCAAAATGTTGCGGTGAGCTCTGAACTCCACGTCCTTCACCATAATGGTTATATCACACAGAAAATCCATCTCCCGCTGCTGGTACAGGCGCTGCAGGAGCAGCTTCCCGTGGCCGGAGAGATGAGCCATCGCTGCCGCAGGAACACCAGAGGAGTGCGTCAAAAGCTGCAAACCACACCGGAGTTCATGGTTTTCTTTGGGTACCTGACTTGTACACCATGCAGTTACAAGGGACAAGAATCTTCATAGAAAAAAGTTAAAAACACCTCCTGCTGTGTTTGCAATATGACAACGGCTGTGGAGTCAACTACAACCTGAGGTTTCCACAACTGCACCTGAACTCACCACACTTTAGTTTGTTCAGATGGTGCGAGTCCACAGCGGCATGTTTGACAAAAACCAAACCAGCTATCAGACATGGTGTGAGAGGAGTGATGATAGATCGACAGATAGATGATGTGGGCTGTTCTTTATTCCCAACACGTAAACACCACTGTCCTCCCTCCACTCGTTTATGTCTCCCTTTTCTACTTCTAGAAGAAAGTCTTCACCACGGACATTTCTATTCTCTTCACAAAGTGCATCACCATCTGACGATCCTGAACTCCAAACTTCTCCATCACTTCATCTCTGTTTCCTTCACCCACATGTCTGTTAGAGTTTGGTCCAATCGTCACTCTCTCCTCTGGAGAGCCTGGATCTCCTCATCCATCTCCCTCCAGAATTTCTCCTTCTCCTCTGCAGCTCCTATTCTACCTGGGGGTCATAACCCCTGACAACATTCAACATCACACCTTCATCTTCCAGCTTCAGACTCTTCCTCCTATCTGACCCTCTCTTCACCTCCAGAACCTCCTGATCAAACTCCTCCTTCAGGATCTCCTCCTCTGCTCCTCTTTCCATCCACATCATGATAAAACAGCTTGGAGCTGCTTCCAATCTACCAGTCTGGATCTCTTTCCATCTGAAAACACAGCAGATCCATCTTTCTGCTTTCTATAATGTCGACTAACTCTCTAGTTTTCTTGTCAAAGTTCCTACTTTGAAAGTTTCTCAGTTCTTCTCTCCTGCCTAAACATTTATCTCCGTTTGCACATATGACTTCCTTCTCTCTTTTGTTCTTCCACCAACAGTCGCCCAGCTTCCACCAGAACCCACCAGAATGTCAACAGCACCAGTGGTTGCTGTCGATCCGGACCACGGCCAATCCAGAATAAAAGTCCGGGTGACGATTCACATGACTGATCTGTTTTTGGTTTTATGTCAGTTCCCCTTTCTGACAAAGAACTGCATCTACTGACTTGGACTGGCGCGTGAAAGCGCCGGATTGTGCCCCCTAGTGGCTGCATTGCTAATGGATCTTAAAGCTGTTTCTGTTTGTATTGCCACTCCATCTAGTAATTTTTACATACAAGGCAAAATCCTTATGAAATATTTCAAGTGATTTTGTTGCTTCTAGTTGTATATTTTGCAATCAATACAAATCTCAATCATTTACTTTTACCTCCCATAAATTGGATTAAACACATGATTATATTTAAACAAAAAGTGTATGACGGAAAAATAATGTATTTAAAAGCTTTGCTTGTCATTTAGACATTGCTTTAATTTAGAGCATGTAAAATGAAAAGTCCTTTTCTGTTAAATTACAAAAACAGCCTGTAAACAACAAAGAATAGCTTCTGGTTTGATTTTTGTCACTTTATAAGTCAAAAAAATTATTTTATAAACACTGAAAATACTGTTGTAATAGAATACCAACTGGGAAAACGCAAACACCATCATAAAATTGCAATTACAAGCACAACAAAGTTATATTTTCAAGTGTTTTAAGCCTTTTGAAATGTTTTTTTTTTTATATTTAGGGTAACACTTACTTACCCAGTGGGTGGTGTGGATGGTGCTGCAGAAGGGTCACAGCTTCACCTCTTCTTCAATTCTATTTGCAAATCCCCCTGCAAGATATCATAGAGTGGTCGACATCGATTAAAGTTGTTTAGTGTCTAAAATAATAATAATAATCCCTACATAAACGTCCGAGCACAGGTGAGACTCAAGAGCCTTGACAGGTGAGATGTAGAATCTATTTTGGAAAATAAAAGCTCCCCCCTGCTTCCTGGACAGGCCTTCGTTTCTCGCTAATGCTAACGGCGGTGTCGCAGGTCAATTAAAACGACCTCTGTCGGCATTCAAATGTTTCACGGGGCTTTATAAAAGCTTTGTACACGGAGCGGCCCACAACAGATTGACGTATGCTTCTTATAATTTTCACCGTAGAGGACAAAATGCAATGCTAAAGCTAACGCTTCTGTTCTTGGTAAAAAGCGCGGAAAACATCGAGCTCTTATTTCGAAGGTTTGACGGTTTTACAGGCGGAGTCGAAGTAAGCTACTTCAAAATACTCCAAACGTTGACATTTTACTAATAAACAACTCATATATGCATCAAAAAGAATTACTTTCATTGTGTAAATTTGCTAATATTGTTCTAAATGTTTTTAAAAAAGCAGAAAAGTACCTACTAATATCCGAGATCTCCTGCCATTATCCGTATGACGCAGAAGATCTCGCGAGAGCATCTTGACGGTTACTCTTTGGCTCAGTCAAGATAAGTCACGCAGCGACTTCCGCGAGACGCCGGACCGTAACCATTTCTGAAAACGGGGAAATCATTCCTCATGTGTTTGAATCATAATTAGTTTTGGCGAGACAACTACACTTGAGTTATTTTATGGAAATGGCACAGTTTGAGTCCCCATCCTTTATCAATTTGCATTTAATATAACTGGTCCTCAAACCTTTTACGCAGACAGCTGTATAAATATACTAAAATACATTCTACTACTCTTTAGAGAAAATAATGAAATTATATGTTTAATGACAAATTGATTGAAACTTATGTCTCTTGTGACTTTAATGAATGTTTACTTAAGGAATATCAACAAACCCTATTTTAAAAGGTCATTAAATGTTACATTAATCTAAAGCTCCTTTTGTGTTGTTTTATTGGCAATGTATTTTTTGCCCACAAAAATATATTTTTAATAAAAATAATTTTATTGATTTTAATTTAAAAATATTGCATTTCCTGTATACCTCAGAAAAGGCCAACACTGTAGTCTGTTGGACCACAGGACCGCTATGGGGGGGCAGGTCAGTTCCTGCCTTTTGAGTGTTTTTGACATTTATGTTGTGAAACTGATTTAGTCAGAGCCAGTGACTCAACACCATATCACGAATAAAAGAAAGAATCTACTAGTGAAAATAGATTTTAGAAATTAAAATACATCTTTTAATTCTGGTCTAATCTTGCAGTTCTTTAATTACACTATTTATTCATAAAAACAACGTGTGCTTTTACTGATTGGTGACAATTCAGGATTAAAGTAAACAAAAATGTTTCATTTAATGTCAATTTTCTGTTTGTAATGATTTAATTAGAACAGGGGAAACACATGTTGAGAGAGTTTTCAAGGTGTATGCAACAGTATGGAAAAATTACTGTAACTTTCTTGTAAAAATTATGATCAATAATAACAGGAAACTAACGCCTGAGATGGGAAACTGTGTTTTTCTGATGGTTAAACATATCCCAGATGACTTGGAATATATGTAAAAATAAAAATCAAACAGTGAATTTGGTTGTAAAATCATTTAACTCAGACAAAAATTGCATTCATAGCACAGATCCGTGGACTTTTTTTTAAATCAAATGCTGGGATAGGCTCCAGCAACCTCTGAACAAAAGGGAAAAAATCTGCAAGAAGAGAAAACAAAACAACAATAAATTTACAACAACAAATATGCAACATGCTCTCTGCAACAACAGTTTATCTTTATCTCTTCTTCATAAAAAAGGAAGAAAACACATGAAACTGGATGAAGATGTTCTCTTATCAGCTTCTGTATTTTGTTGATAAATTTGACTCAAACATTACACAAGACTCAAATTGTTGATAAACTATTTGAGTCTTGTGTAATGTTTGAGTCAAATTGACCCAAATGTTAACAACTGTAGATTAAACATTAACCCAGGCGTGTCAAACTCATTTTCACTGAGGGCCACAGGAGCATAGTGGCTGTCCTCAAAGGGCCAGATATAACTTAAAAATGTAACTAAATGCAATGAAAAATGAATGTAACTATTCCTTAATGCTGAATAACTCATTTATTTATTATAACTTTTTAAAGTGACAAAGTGACATGTTTTCTTGTTACTCTAGCATAAATCCTTTTACATTTGATTCCGCCAGGTCAGGTTATATGGACAGTGTCCCAATGTAAAGTTGCCCAATCCCATATTTCAAGTCCGATTCCCCCTAGATATGAATAAATACACACCATTTTTTTATTTTTATGTTTAGAAAATAAAAAATTTTATGCTCTTGCGGGCCACATAAAATTACATGGAGGGCCACATTTGGCCCCCAGGCCTTGAGTTTGACACATGTGCATTAACATGGTATAAATGTTGATTCTTGGCAGGATTTTACTCAGAACAAAACGACCAATGTCATTAACCTCCTTTAACCTTGTTTTAACTTGACTGGAGAAGACAAGCATATTTTTCCAGCTATCTAGAGAAACACATTTTGATAAAGGAATACAATTATTGCTGGTGATCTTGGGAGAAGGTGTCATGGTTGGGCAGGTTGCTGTTCCTCTGTCTCCCTCTTCTGGTCACTCTGATCTGCCTGACTGAACTCTTGGATTATCTTCACCTTTTGGACAGCACTGACCATCTACCACTCCTGTTTCTGGACTTCACCACCTTCCCTCAGAAATACATCAACTGTTTTCTCTAACCAGGTAGATTCCTCTTTTCGTCATGATAGAACAGAGTAGCCTGCAGATGGTGCTAAATCCTCATGGTTTTTTTATAGATATATATTTTTTTTTACAAACTTTATTATATGTAACAATCCAATACACAACAGTGCAAGACAGCAACAGGAAAGGAACAAACCAGGGGGTTATTATTACATTTTACACAAAGACATTGAAACTGACGCACAGATCGAATGTTTTAATGGCTTTCTTATTGTCAGAGTTTCTTATTGTGTCCATGTATTGTTTGAACTCATTAATAAAGACAGAAAAATGAGGCGTATGATTTGTAACTTTGGTTTTATGAATGTGCCATTTGCATAGAAACAATAAAAGGTTAATGATGTATAATTGTTCTTTTTTTTTGAGATGGAGAGTATGTGAGGCCAAACATAACATGTTCTAAGTACAGGTGGAAGTCTGAGTCAATGTGGGCGGAAATGAAATGACAAACTTTAGACCAGAGTTTAGTGGAAAAGGGACATGACCAAAATAAATGTACAGCATCTTCAGGGTGTTCTTGACAAAAAGAGCAGCTTACATCAATATCTTCTTTAAACCTTTGCAGATATTGTTTGGATGGGTAGAATTTATGGATTAGTTTAAATGACATTTCTTTCACTTTATTGGTTAAAAACTGTTTTGCTGGTAGATTCCAGATCTTTTCCCATTCAAATTGGTAAACTAAATTATTCCTATGAAGAACTACATAAGGAAGTGAAACAACATCCTTCTGAAAGGGTGATCTTATACGGCGATTTGTGTTATGTGAAGAAGAAAAACTAATTTGGCCTATTCTCTGTTTTAGTTGCCATTCTTAAGAAAGCTTTCTCAGCCAGCAGAAACATTTTTTTCATGGTTTCACACAGTTTTTGTGATGATGGAGACATAACAGCGAAAAGAACTTAAAAACTCTGTTAAACCACAAAAGATGGCTGTCAATCAGCAGAAGATGGAATACCAACCAATCGACAAAATATGGACCCTTTTTTCTCACTTTATTTTATTTCACAGCACTACCTTATAATGGAAAAATAAAAATTGAAAAGAAAATACAGATAAAAAGAAAGTTAATCAATTATTGAAGATGGTTGAAATGAGTGATTTTTAAGTTTATCACTTCACTTACTCCAAAAAATTGATTCATAATTTTTCCCAATGAAACATAATTTTGCACATAATTTAACTTTTGATACTTGATCAACTTTTGCTATGAAGATTTTTGAAACAGTGTTATGTCTGTTTTACTGATATAGTATTATTTTCTAATCATGTACATGATTCTTATAATTAACATAACCTGCATTTATTTTATTTTTATTATTATTTAGACAACTGATCTGCATTTGCCATGTTGATTTCTAAAATAGTATTTTTTTACATAATAATTAAGTAATTCATCTTTGTGTTTTATTGATGCCTAAGGATTCTTAATTCTGTCTAATAAAGTTATGAACCGGATAATGATAAATCATGTAATAAAATGGTTACGGTAGGGATGTGGCCTTCCAACAAGCTCACTCCTGACTGGTTACAGTGGTTGCCATTGAAACATTGACTCAGACAAATCCCTGCTTATTGTTGTTGTCTGGCTCCAACATGGTAGTCCCTATCAGGCAACTGACTGAATTGACTTCAAATGGATGGAGCTGGTGAACTGAGCCATTTTCTATGGACGATGTCACACTAACTGGGTCCAGTTCTCTGATCCAGTCAATAGGGTCGGCTCCAGACTCAGAACCATTCAGCGGGGATCTTGGGCGCAGCAGAGGATTCCTCCTTCAATTCAGACATGTTTTCCTCCAAATTTGCCTTTGGTAGATCTACAGATGTGTTCATAAGTTTATCCTGGAAGAAATGATGGTTTCTTGGTCATTTTTCAGAGAGTATGAATGATAACATAAAAACCCTTTTAAATCATAAAGACAACAGAAACATCCCAAATGACCCTGATCAAAGTTGACTTCCTCCAGTTCTTAATACCTTGAATTGCCTCTTTTTGCATCAATACCAGCTAGAAGTCTTTCATGGTCCTTGTGGACAAGGTTCTTCATTTTCTCTGATGGTAAAGCATCCCATTCTTCTAGCCAGAAAACCTCAAGTTCCTTTAAATTCTTGGGCTGTCTTGCTTGAATGGCTCGTTTGAAATCTCCCCAGAGGGTCTCAACAGTATTGAGGTCAGGACGCTGAACCTTCACCTCAGTCTGTTGGAACCAGAGACAGGTGGACTTGGCCTTGTGTTCTGGATCCTTCTCATGTTGAAATGTCCAAAAGTGTCCCATGTGCAGCCTCTGAGCAGAAGTGCAAGTGTTCCTCCAGTATCTTCTGATAATGAGCTGCATTCATCTCACCATCATTCAGACCAAGTCTCCTGAGCCAGTGTAGCTCACACATCCCCAAACCATCAGCCATCCGCCTCCGTGTTTCACAGAAGGAACAGTGTTCTATTCATCAAAAGCCTTGTTGACTCCTCTCCAAATGGAGCGTTTATGGTTGTGACCAAAAATGTCAATCTTGGTCTCATCTCTCCAAATGCCTTTGGTCCAGAAGTATGGAGACGGGTTTTTGTTCTTTTTGGTTCATGTGTTTTGCTGATATTCAGAACACCAGTTCCCCTTTTTGAAATGAATAATACATGTTGCACTTTTTCAGGATAGTCAAATGTTTTTAGATGTACCCTAAGATAGTTTGAACAATAACCGTATGTATTTGCACACCAGGGGGCGTGGTGAAAAAAAGTAAATCAGCTGAACTTCCCCTCTTGAAATTTTTTTTAGATGATGATGTATTGATGGAGCATTTCTATGAGGAAATGCATGAGCAAAAGTGGGTATTTTTAATTCAAACAGGATTACTCTGGGCTCAGAGTGACCATTGGATTCCCACATTACAGCTGTTTTTTCTGTGTTTTTTTATTTTTTCAATCTATAAAATTGTAAAGCATTGTAATTTGTAGGATAACTGTATTTTTTAAATATCTTTTTCTTATAAATGGTTGATATAAAACAAACAAATGTGTTTATGGAGCCCCAACATTCATGGAGTTGTCCGGTTTCACACAGAACCTTGTCTTCTGTTTTAGAGGTGGCTGGTGTGGCTATGGAAGATTGTTTAACATCTTCGATGTCCAAATGTCACCAAAGTGATAAGAAACAGCTCGTACCCGAGGAACAGCTACATTAGTTCGTCTGAAACCCTCTTTCAGCAGATAAACATTTGTCCTATCCCCTGCAGGACGAGGAATGCCACGGTTTTCCTCTCAGTCGGTATGCCAGACTTCTTTGGAATGTGTTTTGGATTTGTCAGTGAAGAGCAAGCAGACATTCGGTCACTAAAATCTGACACAAGGGATGATGAACCAGACTGTGACGGATAAGATCTGTAAAAACTGACTGTCTTCTCTTTCCAAGAGCGTCACGGGTTATGATTTCAAATCATGAAGCAATTATGCAAAAGTCATTTTCTCCGTGAAATTGAATTAAAGACATAAAACGTTCAAATATGGATATTTTTTTCATTAAAATGTACCTTTATTTCATCACAGTATACGTTTGTGTTCCGGATTCTAAACGCTCATGCAGAATGGAACACGTTGCCTAGAATAACCAATGATGCTATCATTCTAGAAGTTTTTCAAAATAAAAGCAGAAACAGTGACATGTTAACACTCCATAAAAAGAGACAGCGTCTCACTTTTTTACTTCATGTACAAGTTTTTCCAATGTCTCAAAATGAAATGAAAAAATCATGACATTTAAATGAAGAAGCACCATTCTGTGGTGTCTGTGACTGAAGAGCTGAGCCTCTCTTTGCATGAGGAACATCAGCTGCGGTGTTCCAGCTGTGAGCGGCTCAGGTGGCGTTCAGAGAGTGTCGGTCTGTTTACATGCTGCAGAAACGTGGGCCTCGGTGTGTTTAATGCAGCTTCATTTCCAGTAACACTGCAGTCTGTTGTGACTGGACTGTGAACATGGGTCTGTTTACATAATGTGTCCCAATGTTGTGCAGCAAAGCAGATAAATGTCTTCAGGTTTGGTGTGTGTTTGCGTGTGTGTGTGTGTTTGAATGAACCTGTGCTGTGGTTTATGGTGAGTATGGTCATCAAAGCATTCACCACGAGTTCATCTCTGGCACAAACACAGAGCCTCTAACCTGAATTCCTGACTAAGAAGACCACAGCGCGCCTTAACCAGAAGGCTTTTCCCTCGTTAAAACGACATGACACTGTGCTTGAAGAGTGTTACGCCCCCAATCCCCCGTCTAGTGCCCCAAAGAGGACGCAACACAAAAATGAAGCCCCATCTCCCTCCAGTCTCAAAAGCCAGCACACTTAAAGCAGGTCAAGAGATTTTATTTTGATCGAACCGTAAGAGGAAAGTATTTACTTCAGAGTGGACCAAGGCCAAAATAACAAACAAAAATTGGCCTACCTAACAAGAACCCAAATCTTACCTAGTAAAACAACATAAACCAAAAGACAATAACTTACCTCCCTAACACAACAAAAACAAGAGAAAACATGTTTCAAAATAAATGGCAGTCCAATTCTACAACTCTAAACTCCATATAGCTGGTTTGTGGGAGAGGTGAGAGGTGAGAGATGTCAACGAGCCTCCTCGGGTCTCCTTCCGGGTTCTTTTTATAGCAGGTGTGACTTCCGGCAGCCAATCCACTCCTGGGGCTGGAGCACCACACCAATCGCAGCCCGGCACCTGCATGCCATGTGCAAGGAGAAACAAAAGGAGAGCACAAAACAGAAAAACGTTCTGGGACGTAACAAGAGCAACACACTCAGTATGACACACAAAGATGACAATCTAAGCTTAAACACCAATAGGGCTGTAACGAATAATCGACTTAGTCGAGCAATTCATTTCCCTTGAATCGACCTATAGTATAGGTCCTATACCAGTATAAAATTGATTCAGAATAGAAAAATTCAATTAAACTAAATTTATTTGCATAGCGCCTTTCATTAATGTCAAACATAAAGTGCTTGACAAAGCAAATAAAATACTCATTCAAAATGCAGTGTTTAAAAGCAAATACGCACAAAGAAAACCTTAGGGTCTGCAAGGGTTCATTTCTTAAAAGCAAATCACTTAAATAAGAAGGCCCAAGACCATTCAAACATTGAAAAATCACTAAGAAGGTTTGACAGTATTTATGTATTTATGTAGTTTAGTTGAGCTACAGCAACTGGACTATGTCTCTTTGGATTCTTTCCACTGAGCATGTTCCTTTCCTTTAACATCTTTCCCCACACCCTGGTATGAACCGGTGTCAAGGTTATTTCTGAAAACACAAGACAGTATTAACAAAGGAAACAGACACCCAGAGCCAGGAGGGCTGGCAACAGACAACCCTTCTGCTCCAAACCGCTCTTCCTAAGGATGTCTGTTCCAACCTCGCACTTTTATTTAGGTCTCCCTAGTTAGATGGGGAGTGAATTATCTATTGGTCACAAGGTAGTTGTCAATCATTTTCTGCGGTAATCACAGGAAGTTCTGTCTTTCATGATCAAAACATCTCACATTCCAGACACTTCTTTCCTTACTGCTGAAGTGATCACTTTTTCTGAAATGGCACACGGAAAGATTCCGACCCAAACAACTTTAATTGTGTAAGAAAAACAGAACATAACAACTGTATTAAAAACAGAAGTTTGAATAATAAAGAAAAAATATACATTGAACATATTCTCCCTGTTTATTATTCTAACAGCTGCATTCTCACATCATAAATAGACAACTTCATTTCTGAATTTTCTGTCTACTAATCATTTTCACGGTCCTGTTAAAATGTACACTCAGAAGAATGTGTTGCTTTAGGAGTCCTTTATTCACTTAGGCATGTTGGTCAGAGTGGTCAGGGGAAGTGAACAGTTGTTGGAGTTGGTAGGTGTCGTTTTCGTCCTCCTCTTCACTGTCCTCCACATCAGCCAGCAAGTTACCCCATTTCAGGCTGTCCCGGTGCGCGGAAGGCCACATCTAAGATCCGTAAGATGACTCCACGGATGCACGGACTGCAACAGCATCCACACAGGGTCAGCAAGGCTGCAAAAACTGCCACAGACAGGAGAATAGACGACATCAGGTTTTTGTACCTGCCAAACACCATCATCCACTGGTCCCACATTGATGTGTCCACTCCAGAATGAGCCTTCATTTTCCTGCTTAATGTCCATAGACCCTTTGTGTTATTAAGGATGAAGGTACAGCATGAGTCTCCAAACATGCTGCATACTCCACCCTTCTCAGCCAGAAGCACGTCCAGGGCTGCCATGAGGGAAGTTGCTCTCATCTGCTCATGGACTGCTGTGAACATCTCTTTGGAATAGTTAGCCAGTCTTTGCACATTGTAATGTATGTAATTCTGTCGACGTTCTTGTTAGGTGTCACAGGAAACAGTGCACTTAAGATTGGGATGTTCTAGAATACAGCTGCAACTTGGTCTGCCAGCTTGTATTCGTCTGGAACACCTATCGGGATCCCAATAGCATCGATGTAGGTGGGATCATCTCCCCACAGTTTGTGATGCACTGCTCTTTTGGATAGGTTGCCAGGGATTCCTTGATCTTGAATTTGAACAATATTATAAACAAAAATGAATCGACAGAAAATGCTACAACATTCACCGTAAGGGCAAGATTTATCGGGGCACAAGTGTCTGCTACACTATCCGGTAATGCGCTGCGAAGCATGTCACTGCCACAGTACCACCAGGTGTCAGCTCGCCTTTGTACCAATGGGGTGGTGACTTTATGGACTGATAAACACGGACTGGCATCGATGTGACCCATGTCAGACTTGTTTCCTGTTAAAACAAAGCAAGTCAAATTGTTTGCTGCAACATCAATGCTCAGTCAGTCAATCAAACTTTTTTTATAAAGCACTTTTCATATGAAAGTATAACACAAAGTGCTTTACATAAAAAAGAACAAAATAAATAATATGAAAACAAGTAAAAAAATTAGAATAAACAAGCACAAAATCAATAAATAAATAAAAATACCCCCCCCCCCCCGCCCGCTTGTACCTACACATCCCCCCCACATCTCCCACCCCCAATGAGAAATAGAAACAGGCTGAGCACGAAAACAAGATGTTGGAAACGCTGATAATTGGAACCTCCCTCCATGTGAACAGCCGCACAATCGGCCAAATGCAGCATCACAGTGGGGACCGCTCCACCACAGCAAAGAGGTGATGCAGGTCCCCATCCAGAGCCGCAGTGGCTGAACATTAGCCGACCCAGAGGGAGGGGTTCCAGCTGAGGAAGCACCGGAATAAAAATAAATGAATAATTAATAAAAAGAAAATGGAAAAGTAAACATATTGATAAAAGCTATAAACAATAAAACTGTGAAATAACGTAAATTAAAATTAAAGTAATAAATTAAAATCTAGTGTAAGTTCATTAAAAAAAAAGGATAAAACGGATAAATAAAAATAAATAAAACAACTAAATAAATAGTGGTAAAAAATGAGCTAAAAGCCAGGTTAAAAAGATGGGTCTTTAGCCTTTTATTTAAAACTTCAATGCTCTCTGCGGCTCTCAGGTCCTCTGGCAGACTGTGCCATAAACGGGGTCATAGTGTTGAAACGATGCCTCTCCGTATGTTTTGGTTTTTACAGTTGGAATGGTCAACAGACCAGTGCCAGAGGATCTCAGGGTCTCAGGGTCCGCGACGGTTCATACCTTCATAAAGATCTGATAGATAAGAATGCGCAAGACCGTTAAGATATTTAGAAACTGTTAAAAGTATCTTAAAATCAATCCTGAAGCATATGGGGAGCCAATGCAGCGATTTTAAAATTGGGGTGATGTGAGCCCCCCTCCTGGTCTTTGTAAGAAATCGTGCAGCAGAATTTTGGAGAAGCTGAAGGTTCCTAATGTTGGCTTTTGGAAGACCAGCAAGCAGGGCGTTACAGTAATCTATTTTACTCATGATAAAAGCATGCATTAGCATCTCCATATTAGCAAGAGAGAGTAGTGGGCGTACCCTAGCCAGATTTCTAAGATGATAGAAAACCAGTTTTAACCACCTGTTTTATATGTGGGATAAAAGTTAGCTTAGAGTGGAAAACAACGCCCAGGTTTCTGACTGTTTCTGAATGGTTTAATGAAAGTTCTGGTTGATGCTAAACACAGGTTTTTCTTTTGGTGATTTTAATATCTTTTTTTTTTTTTTTAAATACCACAAAGTAGGTATCACAATTGCTGTAGTTACACAAATAGGAAAGCTAAGGTCCCTTTAAAGCCACAAGTCCCATGTTCTTTAACAACTTGTTTCATACTGGTCCTGCTCAGGTCAAGTCTGTAGGCTCTTCAGGTCCACCCCTAACGCTGCAGGAGCCCTAAGAAATGCTTAACCGGGTTTGAGACGTCAGGGACACTATTCGTCCCGCCCCCCTTTGTAATTGGACTTAGGATACGTTGGTTTGGGAAATGCTCCTCTTTTTAGACGCAATACTCCTTGAGAAAAACGTTTAACACAGATTAAAACAACTTCTACAACATGTTTTTAAGTGATTTTTATGTTGTACATTTCTGATTAATCATGTAAATCATTCCCCGTGTTGAGACGTGTTATTACCATGGCTCAGTATTTCATTTAACAACTGGTTAATTATTACATTAAACAACTGTTCCCGCCTTCACCCGGCAGTAACTGGGATAGGCTCCAGCCACCCCAGCTGAGAAAATGGATGACGTTGATGATGATGCGTTAGGCAACAAACTGGTTATTTTGAAAAAGGAAAAGAACTTTCTTTTTTCTAATTCCTTTTAGTGTTTCCATTAAGAAAACATAATAAATGGCACAGCCTTTAAGGGAGGAGGAGCGGGCCGGGCCCTGTTGTCTTGTCATTACCTTCAGGCTCCATGCAGGATTCTTTTTCATGTCATAATTCATGTTTGGACTCTTGCATATTTGGTTCAGTCCTCTTTAAGACTCTTTGGTTGAGGTAAGATTCTTTGGAATGCAACACGTTTTTTTTCATCAGTTAGGCACAACCTTGAATGTGAATTGATGCTTTGTACATAAACTGAATTGAACTTGTGTTTGCAAATATTTAAAAATACAGAAATGGAGTTAGAATGAACTTTTGCTTCTTTTGCCTCGACACTCGTCTCCTGATGTTTTACAGTAGATGTTCTGATGTTGAAAAGTCATCAAAATACTTATCTTGTCTCCTAGTACCTTAATAGTTTAGAGCGTCTTCCTGTACTGTGTGCTGTACTGTGGATACTGTGGCCAACATTTTACTGCTGTGCTGTGAGACTTTACCAGAAATGACAGTTTCTCCTTTAATCAAAGCACAGTATTCTGATGAGATGCTCAGATCAGACCAGGTCAGACTCAACACATCAAAGAAACTGGGATTAAAAACAGGCTCAATATTCTGCAGTTAATCTGGGAGTTCTAATTCCTCTCCTCTCCTCTCCTCTCCTCTCCTCTCCTCTCCTCTCCTCTCCTCTCCTCTCCTCTCCTCTCCTCTCCTCTCCTCTCCTCTCCTCTCCTCTCATCTCCTCTCCTCTCCTCTCCTCTCCTCTCCTCTCCTCTCCTCTCCTCTCCTCTATGGACAGTGATTATGCGCTGCAGCTCCTCGCTGCTCCAGGAGGCGCACTCCTCCATCCCTTTCATGTTTGTGTGCAGCATCCACATGATGTAAACCAGAGGCAGCTGGCGCTAAGCGCCCTGCTTTAAGGTATGCATCTGCGCGCTGTCACGCGCGTGCAGTGTGAAAGTTACACGCGTGACTTTTTATTAAGTCGCTTATGCAAAATCCCAGCGTTGATACAAGATATATTTGCATGCTTTCGCTGCACATGCGCAGTATCTTTATAACATTGTCAGCAACAACCTTGATCTAACAGGCAACAGCCTCCTTTGAGGAACCACTGGCGTGTTCTCTGTCCAAATGCCAGCCACCAAACATCAGAAATCACACACCGGATGTAGTCCTTCACAATAAAAGCTCCTACTGACATTATCAAATTAGAAATTTAGTTTGTCTTTCTGCTTCAGTGTGTGACTCATATACACTTATTTCACCCTGTTGATTCATTGTCCATGGCCCTAATCCTCTTCCGTAGGTCAGAATATTTATTTGAATTATTAACTTTGTTTCCATCCTGTATCAGCATTTTATTTTAATTTACAAACAAAAATGTCAAGGAAAATGTGGCACAGAATTGTTGTATAAAACAAAGTATAAGTATTGTAGCTTAGTGTTGTAAAATTTGAAAATTTTAATATTTTCTGATGTCTTTAACCTACAGGACAAGTAATGTTCTTGGTTCAATTTTAACAAAGATAATTTGAAAATAGCCTATATCATCAACACCAATCAGTATGTGTTTCAATTTTAAATGTTTCACAAAAAAACGTTTTACACAAAACTTTTAAATGAAGTAATTGATTCATTTTTAAACATTTTAAGCTCCTTATTTTTTAGCTTTGAAAATAATTTATATTTTTATTTTACAATGTTATGTGTCAATAAATCTTAATCAGATTGACAAACAACGAGTTCATCAGCACCTATTTTTGAATAATTTTGAAAAACACATTATTTTTTGAAGAAGAAAAATCACATTTCTGAAATATTTCCCAACAAAAGCTGTGAATACTGCTTAGAACCAGTTTTAAAACTTAGATTTTTAATTATCTCACTAAGCTGCTCATAGCTGTTCTGAGATGCATTTGGTTTAATTTGATTTTAGAGCTAAACTGTTGGAGCTGTGCGTAAAGGCGCAGCTTTCCTCAGCAGCGTGTTCGCTCTTTTATTTTGGCAGCAGAGCCGCAGGAAGCAGCCCCCGCAGATTGTGCGTAAATCATGTGGTTTTGTTACCCGTCACTGCGCCTCGGTCATCAGAGCGGCAGCTGTTTCTCTTGAGGTAAGATCGTTTTCTTCGCTGTGAAAAGTGGACGCGCGGCCGCGTGCACGCCTTCTTCTTGTTTGGGGGGTTTGTCTGGGTAAAGTTTCCTCCGTGATGGAGCCACGCGTGCGTCAACGCCTCCAACACGGTCGTGCTGTGAAGTTTGACGCGGGGGAGCGCTCTCTAATTGACCAGTGAAAGCATCCTCGCACGCACGCTCCCCGTAGTAGTGGTGTGCTGGCGCGTGCGCGCACGGAGCTAGTGTATGGCCCGCATTGATGCGAATTCTTCCAGATGGTCTTCAGGGGCCACGGTCGGGCCTGGAACGGGTTCAGGAGCGGCTCCGGGAGGGAACGGGTCAGACCTGTACCGTACGCGGAGCGGCCGCCTCAGTCAGCGTCTCTTCCTCTTTTCGCTCCCTGGTGTTCTACACCAAAAACAACCAAACCACTTCCTCCTTATCAGCAGGTCATCTCTGAGTGTCTGCGCGCCGCATGATGATCCAGCGCTCAGTCTGGCCTGGTTTACCGTCGTAGGTGTTTCTGTTTGTCTGTTTGTTCTGTTTCGAAGCTTGTTAGTCTGCGAGACTTCGTGGTTCTAACTGAACAGTCAGCCGAACCTAACATTTCCAAACGCCTGGTTGGTGTCACCGCTCAGGTCTTACACATCACCTGACTTGCAACACGGCTGACATGTTGCTGCAGAAGATTGTGGTCTGAAGTCACTGCAGGTTTGAGGATTAGAAGAACCAGGTCTAAAGAAAACTCTGTTCCGTTGAATCTGGGCTTTGGTACTTTGGTTCTAGGTGCAGGAGGAGCTGAGGTTTGCTGCACATCATCAGAGAAAATGTTTTGGACATGAGATGTTTCAATGCTGTAGCAGGATAATTGATCACTTTACCCGTTTTTGAATAAAAATGAACTTTTATTCAAAGACAGAAAAACATTTATGTACCTGAACAACAAAGTGTCCCTCTTTATGGTTTGGAGAATAATTCAGAACAAAATTTTGATCATTTTTCAAACACAAATGATGTCAAATGAAAGCTTATTTTTGTATGAATTTAAGCGAGTCTTGTTTGTTCTGACATGACCATAATGTTTAGTACTCCATGCCCGTCAAAGGGTCTATGCTGATAGAAGCGCCTACAGCTGGAACAGCATTTTTTCATCCTTTCCTGATTCACAACAATTTGAATAAAGAAAATACTCAGAAACGCAACTTTAATCTTAATTTTCTTTACATGTGTCCTTTACAGGAAGACAAAAGCCCACAAGAACATGTGAAAAACACAAAAACTGAATTTTCATTCTTCAAAGTTCACCGCAGTCTTGACGGTGTATGTAAAGTCAGCTGGACTTGGTCTCTCTAATATGGTTGACTATGTTTCAGTTCATAAGGCCGGCCTCCAGCTTCAGGCCTGCTCCTCTGCTGTCCTCAGAGACCAAGTTTATTGGATCAGTGCTTCTTCAGGTATTGTAAAGTCCTGTATGTAATGGCTCTTTCAGCAAACAGCAGCTCCTAATTGACTTTGTGGGTGTGTGCTTATGTGCTTTTGAGACAAACCCACACAGTCATGACGGACTGAAAGCTCAGAGGGCAGCGGGCGTGGTGGGTTGTTCTAGGCTGTAATCAATCTAATCAGCAGCAAATAGCAGTCAATGTTCAGCAGGTTGGAGAAGCTGCAACACTTCCGCCTGCAGGGAAGCGGAAAAGGTCACAAAAGCTCCTCTGCACTCCTAAACGTTTGCTTCACTTTCCATGGAAATTAAATATCCTGAAGCGGAAAAAGTTTTGATGCGGCTGACAGGTGACGTGGCGGCGCTCAGAGTCAAAGAGAAAATTGTGTGATCTAAAGGCCGCTGGCTTGTCTGCTCTGCGGAAAGCTTTTTGTCACTCACTATATGTTTTTGTGGTGTATTTTCTCTGATGGTCCTTACATCACGCTATTGTGATGCTACATTCACGCCGCGCATGTGTGGCGTGTGTTCAAGAATGCACTGGATTGCCCCATACCAACGCATGTATAGCAGTTGGAAGAGGTTTGGTGTGAAATGACAAAGTGGTGCAAATCTGGTGAATCTCGCTCCAGGCTTATTCTTTCACAACTCGATTTCCACATCAAACCCAAAGACCTGGTGTCATAAAATTCCTGCTGGACACTAAGCACATTCATTTCTCCTTCATAAGTAATTTACAAACGGTTGGTACTTCAGTGTTTTGAAAAGGACGCCACCCATACGTCACTACCAAAGCCGAGTTCCTGATTGGGCAAAGTTCAACCGGTTTAACTTTTAATGCGCTTTCAATGGCCGCGCATTTTGTAGGTGGAGCCCGAAAGCCAAATTAAACGTAGTGACATGGGAACGTGAGAGTTTTACGCGCGTTTACGTAGACTTTTCTTTGGATGTAGTGGCTCAAACGCTCTTTATTGAGCACAGTGTGAACGTAGCATAAGATTTCAGTCACTTATCTGAAACCTAATGTGCAGATGGCTCAGGTGGCAGTGACTCCGGCGGTTTAGCAGGTCGTCCAACGATCGAAGGGTCAGTGGTTCGATCCCCGCACCTCCCAGCCTACTGTCGCTGTGTCCTTGGGCAAGACACTTCCCCCTCCATGCCCTTAACATGGCTCCACTGGTGTGTGAATGTGTATGAAAGTCCCGGTGATGGTCAGAGGGACCGTAGGCGTGAACTGGCTGCCATGCCTCTGTCAAGTATGAAGGGATTAGCTGTAGAACAAAGTATGAATGAATAATGGACACATTGTAAGAACTTTGAGCGTCCATTATTATTATTATTATTATAAATGTGCCAAAAATGCCCCAATAAGCTGCTGAATGATGCACATGTTTGTTGGAGTCTTCAGTCTAAACAGTGATTGACTGTAGTTGTGGATCCATTCAGTCCTAATAAATAATATTCACAGGATTCAAATAAATGGCATTTATGGACAAATAGTAAAAGAAAATAGATTTGCAATTACCAAATGCTAGAACTCTTCATTATTTTTCCTAAATGTATGTTTCAGTATCTCTACATGTAGATGCAGTGTACTGCTCAAAGTATTCCCTCCTCTGCCTTTGCACACATTTAAATTGAAGCGACATCCCATAATAATATGGTTTAAGACAAAGTCGGCCCCCTCTTTGCTGCTGAGGCCTTAAGAGTATGTTTCCCTGGAACTATAACCCCCAACCCATCCTCATACCGTAATCCCCCCCTCCATCAAACTGGCAGACAAGTATGGTTCCCATGGGAACCACCAAACCCAGACAGCTCCATCAATTTTTAGATGAGGGGGTGTGATTCGTCCCACCAGAGGACATGTCTCCAGAAGTGGCTCTGCATCTGCGTTTTTTCAGCACGTGCTGATGGACGTGTCTGCAGCCGCTTGGTCATGGAAACACATTCCACCATTTGGCTCATCTGAAGGCAACATACAGAAAGTGGGAGGCGCCTGCACTCCATGAGCCTCAGCATCCCCTCTTTATCCTCATTGAACACTTGAGTTCTCTTCCACTGCGTTCTAACAGCTGATGGTGACATGATGGCGAATGTGCAGCTGTCATGAGTGAACCTGATGTACCACAGGACCGCCCTGGTTCCTTTGGGGTTCGTTTTTACTGGGTTTCTGCCACATTGAAGAACCTGAGTGGTCCTCATTTGGGTCAAAAGGTGGCTCCCCTCCTCACTGGAAAAAGCCTTCACTGAGGACACAATAGATGGGTCATCCAGGACATTTAGTACCAGATCCCACAAAAAAAATACCAATTAGAATGTATTTTTCTATAGTTCCTGCTGGTTTATCATAAGTGTGCTTATGATATGAATGCAGACGTCTCCGAGCCTTTGCATGTTTGCATCCCTGCAGCCTGACGTGGCTGACCTGCTCTGTGGCCTCTCTTATCGAGACAATCGAATGCTCTGCTCGTGTCTGCATGGTAAGGAAAAAGGCTTCTGTTCTGTCATCATAATGATTACATTTACAGTTCTTCACTCGCTGAGATGACAGCAGTTGTCTGTCACGCCTCGTTTGGTTACTACATGCGTTTGTAGCGTTAGCTGAGAATCTTTAGGGGAAAATCGGTCATCAGGATAATGTGAATGTACCAAAGAATAGCAAGAATTGCTCAGCGGCATGCCTTTATGCAGACAGAAATGTCTGCACACATAAATGATTTACTGTCCAAATTTATCACTTTTATCTGTTGGACAAAACTGTGCTTCCATCTGCTGCTAATTCAAGTTTAGGAAAAATCCACATTTGATTTAAATGATATTTAGGTAACACTAAAGTATATTGAGTATTCTCGTTAATCATAACCCCTGATCATGAAATACTGACTCCTGCTTGAGTCCTGCTAAAACAACAAAAAAATCCCTATACTAAAAAAAATAGATATTCACATCCTTGCTTTCAAACTGCTGTTGTCATGACCTTTGACCTCCATGGAGGCTGTCTTTATACAGCAAACTGTGAAATCAGTCAGAACTCCATCAGACTGAGAGGTCACACCTCTACCTCCACATGTCCCAGAGAAGCTGCTCCTGGTTTCACCTTCGGCTGGAGCGGGAATTATCTCCATGAACTCATCGTAGTTCACCATCAGATGAGCAGTTCTTCTACGTTCTTATTTCTTTTGACTTTGTAGTTTAAGGGGCTGAGCTTGAAATGTTCTGAGTTGTGGAACTGAATGGAAGTGGAGGATAACGTTTGAATATGTACTAGATTGTAAAAATAATTCTCTTTAGAGTAAAGGCATAAGGGAGAGTTGGGGATGGAAACTTGTGTTCATGTAGTGAACAGCAGAGTTGTGTTGAACAGCTGATGAGCTTCCTCCAGCGGGTACAATCGTTGAGTTGTGGGGGGGGGGCTGAACGCCAAACGCATTTCCGCTCACGGAGCTCACAGGCCGTCTGTTGTCCCACTGGTTTGACGGATCCTGAAGCGAGTCCTGTTCTCGACTGTCAGGAGATCCGATAGTAAACAAAGACACGCCTTCTGATTCAGCGCCATGAGGATATGAATCTGTCATCTGAGTCACACAAACTCACAAAGTGTTCAGTGTTTTTAAAGGAACAGGTGCTGTCAAAGTGCAGTCATGCGTTTATGACATGTTTTGTTTTGCTAAAAAGTAGCTAGGAAGCCGTCAGGATGAACGTTTGTATTTTCTCAAATGTTTTTGCTTCATGAACCATCACAACAGGTCGGGAAATCAGGATAAATATGTACATTTGTTGTTCAGTAAACCAGCAAATAAAAGGGAACATGTTGGCTCTTTTTTTGCTGTTAGTGATTCACGTTGCCTTATGAATTATCAGCACGTGCTGCTCCGCTTCAAAAGAAGCATTAGTCCTCTTTAAAAAATCTTGAGGTCCTTCGTTTGGACTGATTTCTTATCAATTTTGTCAGCTAATATAGTCGTGAATCAGAACAGGCGGATGTGAGGCTTAGTCTGCATCACCATGATGTTATCATTATTTCCCTTTAAGAAATGCAGAAGTGAGTGTGGTTTGACGGCTGTAGTTATGCATACTGGTCAGGACCAACAACTAGAGTTAGATGAAGATCCTCATTAATGTCACTTGACTGTTTGTGGCCCAACGATCGATGTGTGGAAAGTTATTTCAAAAAGTCTGTGGTTACTTAAAAGGAAACAATCTAGTAACTGACTTACAGTTTCATAGAAGTCACCAGCAAAAGTAGCTACTGCGTTACTGTAAAAAAGATTAGTTTGTCAAACTTTCTGATGAGTTTTCACAAGTCAATGAAACAGACATGTACCTTATTTAACCTTTTCATAATTATTCCATATGAAAACTAAAGGTTTCCTCTGAACTTGAAAGATTAGCTGTAGAACAGAAGTAAACGGGTAAAGATGATATAGATATATTGTGCTTATGTTTATTACAGAATAAATCAAACTCGTAACCTGTCAACTATATAAACAAACATTTAAACGACATAAAGTGGGTCTGACTCTAATCCAGATTAATTTAAATGTATAATCTCAGACAGCTGCTCTGGTGAACGTCTGTAGCTGATTGAATCCATCAGAATCTCACAAACAGTCTGGAGGAAGTTCTTCTCTCTCCGTCCAGAAAATGACTTCCTCTCTGCTCCAGACTCACCGTTCTGTGTGTGTGTGTGTGTGTGTTGTTAACTTGTATTCTTACAAACTCTGTCCATAGCAGAGTTGGGCTTCACTGTATGACTGTAGCGACTGATGTCTGCAACACACCTGACTCTGTGTGCAGAGACCTGCCAGTTGACTGCTTTTATTTTTTTACAAAAAGGAGCAACGTCTCTCCATGGAAACTAAAACTAAATGAATATAAATGCTGAGGAAAGATGTGGGAGTTTCAGATGCATAACTGGTAAACAAATCAATTTAATTGATTTTTAAATGTTATTTCTGTTAGGTTTAACATGTTTACTTAGTCTTTCTTCATCTCTGTGAGACGTTCCCAGTTGTAATTTAGACTATATAGATAAAACAAAAGTTCGGTTTAGTTGAGTCTTCACACAGTTGTTTCACATTCACACACTTTGCAACTGATATAAAATTATTTTTTTAGGGAGGATTTGTTTTGCAAATGTGGGTCAAAAATCCCTGAGGAAATAAACACCTTTATGACTTCCTGTGGCTCCTCCTCCTCCTCCCTGAACTCCCCATCCAGGTCTAAAGCTCCTCCCTCTGCACCGAAGATGCAAATCTTTACAAACCTATCAAAACTGCTATCAACGTTTCTGCAGCTAACAATGCGCCAACATCAATGTTTTCTTCATCATTAACCCCTGTGCTATCTTAGATGCCCCCACCCTTCCATTGACGTGTTCTCCCTACCATGACAAACTAAGGTGGATAAAGATTTCATGTAATCCATGGACACCAGGGAAGATCACAAATCATTGAAGAAAAAAGGTTCAGAGCACCGTCTAGTGGGTCTAGATGACCCAACTCCCAATGATAAAGTGCCTAGGATAGCACAAGGGTTACAGACCTACTCCAATAAAACGGTCTTTTAACATGTTCTTGAGGCTTTTTTGTAATGATTGAGGACATTAAGAGAAATACGATTAAAATGGCATTCTTGAGTATTTCTTTATTCTAATCATTTTGAATAATTGAGAAAGAGCTTGTGACATAGAAAACACGCTGCAACAAGCTCCCTGCTGTGCTCCATTCTGATGCATCCACGTGCAGACAAATAGATCCATGTACGTTTAGTTTTCATCGTCTGAGTCGGAATCTGGATCAAAAACTACGGCTGGGTAGCTCTGATATTGCTCGCCATTTTGTTGCACCATTAATGTTAGCTTTGAGTTGTGAGGGGCTGTAAGCTAGCAGGAGAGCGCAGGTAGTGATATTGGTATACTCAGAAACTCTGTTATGGGTGACGGGAAGTGGGGGTTGGGTTTGCTCCGCACCAACAGTCCCGCCTGCCCACACCTCAGAGGTGAATTTCTCCAGAAGCTCCTGAAGAAACTATATTCTAGAAAACCACATACTTCTTTTTATTTAAGCTAAAAATTATGAAATAATCATGAATAAAAGACCAATGGGAACACTTTGATAGTAGATCCAAAGGTGATTGGAGTGGGTCTTTATTATTAGATCATGCGTTTTGATTCATCCTGTTTAAGAAATACCTTAAAAGTCAATTCATGAAGTTTGATTTGATGTCGAATATATATAAAAGAATAAAATCCATTTGAGCTGTAACATTTTTGGTTGTTTCATGGGGCTACATCCAAGAAGTAATGAAAAGATTTACATTTGATCTAAAAATGTCTTTTGATAATAAAAAAAATTCACTATTCTATGAATTTCCATTAAAATTAGTGTTTAATATGGTGCGTTTTAATAGTTTAATTTGAACAAATCTCTTAAACTCTGTAAATGCATAAAGTGTTGTTATAAGTGGATTGTATAACATGCTGCAATGAAACAGGCGTGAGCTAAAAGCCCTGCAGTCAGACTTGCTCTCAGACCTTTGCTCTCTTTCACTTTTGGAGCATTTCTGCTGGATTTTGTCTGAACTTTGTCCATTGAAATGCTCTGTGTGTCGAACAGCATCAGTTGACTATTTTAATGACCAAAAGTTTTTCTCCCTGCTTCCTCGTGGGAAGGCGTGGTGCTCCTCCTCAACTGGAAAGTCTGGGTTTTCTGCCCGACTGCTCTGCCCTGAATGCTTCATTTCCAGTCATCTGTAGTCGGAAGACACCGTAACTGAAGTGAACTCTTACAAATGCGGTTCATAAACCGAGTCAGACTTGCATTCTTGTTTTAGTGTAGCCAGGAAAATCCCTGCTGGACTCGAGGAGTGGCGTTTTTCACAGGAAGCAGAGGAACAGGTGATCTACAGGTTTGTGGATTCTGTCAGCCGTGCTGTAGCCTTCGGGAGCTCATTTCAGTGTTTCTGCTGAGCAGCAGCTGCTGTTCAGGAGGGGGGGGTGTAGGCCTGGATGAGGGAGTTCAGGTAGAAAGGTTCTGCTGAGGTGACCGCTGTGTAGGGGAGTCAGGCCCACGGGGAAAAGGATCTGAACAGTGCTGTGACACGCCCTCTAATCCTGTGCCTTGTTTATTGTTAAAGAAAAAGATCATTAAAGTTGAAATATGCATGTTGGAATTCCACAAGCGGTTTTTCCCTCCCTGTGAGAGATGGTAGGAACTTCAGCTGAATCTGATTTTATAAATATAAAATTTATACTCAGTTGGTTAAGCAGGACTGACACAAGGGGGGAATCAGGGTTCAATTCCCAGGGACCTTGATGAGATTCATCCAGTGAGGGTCTTTGGGCAAAACCCTTCAGGCTGCTGCCTAACTATGTAGCCGCAAGGAGGCCCAGGTCTGGACCACCCTGTGCCCGTCCCCAGCCCAGACAGGGTTGTGTCAGGAAGTGCATCCGGCATAAAAATCTCTGCCTAAACCACTCCTTGTGCTATCTTGTGGGGTCTAGATGACCCCACCCTTACAATGACGTGTTTTCCCTACCATGACAAAGCTGGACAGGATTTCATGTCTGTCATGGACATTAGTGAAAATCAAAAATCATTACAACAAAAAACGTTCAGCATGCCGTCTCGTGGGTTCCAGATGACCCCACTCCCAACGTGAACGTGTCTTGGATAGCACACTACCTGTGTGGACCGGTAGAAGCTGATTCCCATTTGAACGGAAGAGTATAAAGTAATTTTTAAAAAGTGTTTAAATCCTGTTAATGTAGCATTGATGGTAGAAAAGAATGAATGAGCCTGGATTTTAAACTCTGATGGTCTGGAGGTGTAGTTCATGGATGTGACCACTAGGTGTCGTTATCTTCTAAATTTAGCTGGATTCTTACAGTTTTCAGTTTTTCAGTCATGTTCCACATACTTGCCTGAAGAAAAAGTATTTTTAAAAGGACTCCATCTAAATCAGCCGTTTCCTAAAGACGCCCAGCCTTTGACAGGTTTCCTGCTGAGCTGTGATCTGAAGGAAGTTGGGAGTTCATGTCATGACAGCTGTTCTGTGGTTTTCACATTCCCACTTCAGATCCTGCCTGTAGGTTTCTCTGGGGTCTTCAGCTCTCCCCCCACAGACTAAAGCTCCCACCTGTGTGGTGGACTCCCTACCAGTGCAGGTTGTATGAATTTCTTTTTGTGCAGCTTCACAGTTTAGCATATATAAATCAGTTTTTGTGCACATGAATATTTCTTGGTGATGAGAATCCCAGTAATGAAAGCAGAAATGTCACTTCGAATTCCAGCTTGGATGAACGGATGCAGTTTCACCTTTCTGGGAGTTTTCTTGGTAGACACAGGCGATGCAGCTTCAGTGCATCACCTTCACCAGGTGTAGAAGACATCAACATCTCTGTATCTCCATTCAACAGCGGCATGGCTGCCATGCTGAAAACAACGTTTCACGCTGAGCAGCACCTATTGGAGATAATCGAGTATTTCAGCTGCAGGCTAAGTGTTTATGTTCTTAACGGCATAGGAATAATTTATAATTGATGTTGTAGCGGACGGCCGTGCAATAGGGTAATGCACTTTATTGATGTTGAACAGGAAGTCACTTCAGTGCACTCGTGTGTGTAAATGTTCCACACTTATCTCTAAACATGTTTATGTTTTACAGCAGCTGGAAATTCATATTTTGTGCTTCTTCAGACACGATTTCTCAAAGATTTACAGACTGTTTGCTTCGCTCTGTAAACTCTGACAAGCTTGAAGAAAGTGTGAAGGAAGATACTTCTGTTAAAAGTCCTATATCATGATGTTATCAAGCCTTTCAGAGTAAACAATGTCCAAAGAAATTAAATATGAGTTATTTTCTGAGTTCATTTTCCGACCCGGACTGAAGACGATTCGATCTCTGAGGCTCCGCCTTTCACCCCGCCCATTTCATGACGTCATCCTAGAGCCAGCCTCAGCAGCGTGTCTGCGTGTCGCCCAGAAAAAACAAACAACATCAAAACTTTTGCAAAGATGGATGTTCATATTGTGCATAGAATATAAAACCGTTTTGCCGAACTACGCTAGTTCCGTGGAGAAAGTCGGTGTTGGTGTTAGCCTGGGGGCGGGGCTGACAGCACACACTCTTCCTGGAAGGGGCTGTTTCTCACTTTGTGACATCCCAATGTGAGATCCCACTCGTTTTTGTGGGTTGGGAGGGGCTGGTGCTCAGAGTGTAGAGTTTTGAAGGAATACTCAAATACATGAATGGATCAAAATACTGTTTTGGGGTTGTTTATAGTGCGGAATGAACAGTATAATAAATGTAAAAGCTCAAAAAATGTGATTTTGCATGGCGATATTGGCGAGCAATATCGGAGCCATCCAGCTCAGACGAGGAAAACAAAGACGTTCATGGATCTGTTTTGAAAAGGTTAAGTGTCATTCATTAATTTATTCTTTCAATTTCTAATCTGTTGTTCCCTTTCGGGGTCCCGGGGCTGCTGGAGCCTATCCAGGCCACTTGCGGGCGAAGGCTGGGGAAATCCTGGACATGTCGCCAGTCTGTCGCAGAGATTGGGTGTCTTGAGGTTTTATTTCCAGTTTTGATTAGTAAAAGTTGGAAACAGGAAATGAAGCATGAATGTGGACCATAACGTTGGGTCTGTGGCTGCTGCCTGATGACAAACCAAATAAAGCTCCAGGATCTAGTTGTAACACTTTCATTAAATTTTTCAAGAGGTTGTCCTTTGTTTTTTAACTAGCCTTTTCTGAAATCAGGATGTTGATGCACAGCACCTCCACATGCCGTGCACCTGTTTACTTCTGGATTGTCATCTGAAGTTTCCTGGTGTTTGTCAGAGGGGCGTGTCCTGGAGGCTGTCAGCAGGCCCAAGCATAAACGATACCAGGAGAACCCAGCGTGGTCCACAGGACTACAGACAGGTCCGTGGACGGCGTTTGCTTCTTCGTCTTTCACAACCAGGTCTCAGATGTTGCCTCCAAGAGTGACACAGAACCCGAGTTTTCCTTTGCTCCTCTGCAGTGAGGATCTTGAACAGTTTCGTCACCAGATACCAGCTTGTTTTAAAATGTCTCCCTCCTGTAAAGGCTCCTCCCTTTACCTTTGACAGTGTGGAGCCCCGCTCATAGAATCGGCTTGAGTCATGAAAAGCTCTTTGTGTGGAATGATTCCTCAGTCGGAGTACGGAGGCGGGCTGAAGTCTTTCATCAGCACACAGAACAAAGTGAGCAGCTCCGGACTGCCGTCATTGCAGTGATGTGTTGGGTTGGGCGGGGCATGTGGGCGGAGACTCCAATCTGAGTGCCCCAGCAGCTCTGGGGGGCACGTCTGGAAAGTTTTACTCACCTGTGGGAATGTTAGGAATGAGTTTCCAAGCTGAATGGAGTCTTGCGTCAAACATTCCTACAGGTTCAACCGGATTCTGAAGATGGCTTTTTTTGTTAAAGTGTTACGTAAATGTGGGCCTTCTTTAGAACTCATCTGAGCTGCAGGGAAGTGATAATGATTGATGAATGTCTGATAAGACAATCTGAATGTGTCTGTGAGAGATTTCGTTCACGTTTTGGCAGATTGAGATATTTATCTAAGGTGGTGTCCGCCTTCTAAAATAGCTTCTGCATGTTGCAGATTCTTTTCTTATTTATCCTCCAAACAGCCGTGTTTGACATCCTTAAGTCAGCTTCAGGTTCACTCATGTAACAAACCCCATAGATGTGCAGATCAACCTAATCCTCACACTTCATGTCTGACCTCTCTGCAAATGCAAAAGTTCATGCTTTGGTGTAGTGGTTGGCACTTTCACCTCACAGTGAAAAGGTTCTGGTTCTGGTTATTTTACAGCAAAGTCTACTTTAAATCACAAGGCTGTGTTTTGATGTAAAATTCAACAACAGTTTTTGATTTTCTATCTACGAGCCAATTTTGTGTTTCCCTCAACTTGAACTTTAAAGACCTTAAGTCCCACTCTGATCAGCTTCTGATCTATTTTCAAAGCCTTCCCAGTGGTCTTTTAATTAAGAATTTACCTTTTTTAGCCCAAATCAAACAAATTTGTGTCTTTTTCTTGGCCATAGATTCTGCAGAGCATCGGGAGTTCATTAGAAATTCACCTCTGACTTGTGGGCTGTTGGTGTGGAAGTAAGTCTCCGCTGATATCCCATCATACTTTGTTTACATACTCTCCCTCTGGCTTACAGCCCCCCACATCCCAACCTATAAACGCTGCAACTAAATCGACCAGCAATATCAGAGCCATCCAGCTGTACAGTTTAGATCCAGATTCCAGATCTATTTGTCTGACAGTGGATGAATCAGAATGGAGCAGATCGGGGAGACTTTGGCTTACCCATTTCCTTTTCTATTTCCCAACTGAGAGTTTGTTCAAACTGCATTTTTTTTATCTGCTCCTGATTCACTATATGATTTGAATAGAGAAATACTCAGTAATGCTACTTTGTATATGTCCTTCATTATGAGAAAATGCTACAAGAACATGTTAGGAACACCAAAACATCATTCATTTAAGAGAACAGCTTTATTTCGTTTTTGTGTTTTGATTTATTTTGAAGCCCAGTTTCTGTAAAGTGTCTGTCTACATTCAGGAGTCCAGTGTTTGTTGTGGAAACTCGGTGGCAGTTGAAAGGTGTTTTCAGGCCTTGATGCAGGAGCTTCTGGTCACGTCCAGTCGGGTGTGTTCACAGTTCACAGTAGAAAGGCGTGACTTCCCCATGGGGGCCAGAAGAACGAGAATAATGGGTTCAAATCTTCCAGTTCAACATAAAGTCAAATGTGGAAGACAGACAGTGAGACGTGTTTAAGGAACGTCCTTTCCACAGCGGCACTTTTCTTGAGCTTTTTTGAGGTTGTTGAATGAGCACCGGAGGTTGGAGCGAGCCACAATGACAGGAACTGCCTGAGGCAGGATCAGCTCTCTCTGGAGTCTGATCAGGATCAGGATCAGGATCTGGGTCTGTCACAGAACCCTGCAGATCTGAGCGGATCGCATGTTGTCAAACTGACCCAAAGACTGTGCTGCAAGACCTCTTTAGCAGTTTTCTGTGGGCGAGTGGTGTCACTCGTGAAACACCTGAACCTGCTGCCTCTTTAACAGGACGTCCCTCCCTCCCTCTCCTCTCCTCTCATTGGCTTGAGCGCTGCTCCTGTGCGGCCCCCCCTTTCCTCTCCCCGCTCTCAGCTCAGCCTCGCAGACGTCTGCCGGGCTGCTGCAGCCGTCCTGTGAGGCTGCGCTGGAGCAGCGTGTCTTTTGTTTTTGTCTTTTGAGCGGCTGATGAGGAGGAAGATGCCCCCCCAGACCCAGGTCAGTGGAAAAGGGGAGCCTTTCTGTGTTCGTCACCTCCTGCTGTTGGATCTTCTGGTCTGCTGCACGTCAGTCCAGCTGCTTCAAGTTCAAGAAACAATCCAGTGCATTTACTTTTCCTTTCAACCCCCAAACTCTTTCCTAATCTCATAAAAGTCATATTTGATCCTTAGCGGGGGGGTATTCCGATCTGGGATCAGATGCAGTTTGACCTGTAACTTCAGATGACGAAGTTGTGATATAATCTGCTCGGATTTCTCATTTAGATGCTGCTGCTATAAGATATTGGACCTCATCTGTCAGAGCAGAGCCGTTTGTCTGTCTGGCTGTGTTTGCCTTATTCAGGCGTCCACCACGCCTGCAGGTGAAAGCTCCGGCTGACTGCAGGCTGTGATTTCTGCAGCTCTAGTCTGTCCGGGTCTCCATGCCTCCTCAGAGGCTGACACCTCCCTGTCCTGAAGAGGCAGGAGGAGGGAGTGGAGGTCTCATTTGGTCGAGCGCAACACATCTGTGGGACTTTGGAGGAGAACCAAAGCCTGGTTTTCTCTGCTTCAGTCAGATGGCTGCCAGCTAAATGCTCTAAAATGGGAAGAATCTAGAGTTTGAGCTGCTCTAACTTTTCTATATCACAGAGCTTTGTTTCAATTCAGAGCTGGTTTCTCTTAGTCTCTGATGAAAAACATGTCTTTGGTGTTCCTAACATGTTTTTCTGACGATCAAGGACATATATATAGAAAATTAAGCTTAAAATGGCCGAGTATGTCTTCATTCAAGAGGGAGGAAAGTAAGAGTGCTGATGGTTTGCACAACGTTATGAAAAATGCAGGAATAAAGGTCATCAGTGGTGTTTCCTTTTGAAGAGGGTCTTTATCTAGATTTTTCATGTTTTTTCCTGAATAACAATAGAAGTGTTGGCTCCCTGTTGGCTTCAAGCTGCATTCTTTCACCATAAAACACCCAAAATTAACCGTACCTTCCTCTTTCGTTACCTTTGTGACGTTTACTGTAAACCCTGTCAGGTTCTATTTAACCTTGCGTTGCGATAAACCTTTATTACTACCAGAAAGTTGACAGATTAACAGTAAAAATGACGCAAAGATTTGAAAGATTAAGAGGGAAGTTGAAAGGATGGAGTGTTGCTCTCAGTTCATTCTGGACTCACAAACTCAAAGATTTGTTGAATTCTATCTATATGTGCTTTAGACATCAATGAATGTGACAGACAGTCTTGTCTCATTTTTCTCTCTTAATCAGAATTAAAGTGCCTGTTTTTCTCCTTTATTGTTGCATTTTGTTTATAGTGAAGTGAGACAGTGTGACAAAGAAACAACCAGGACAGTTAAGGAGATTAAAAGTTGGGAAAATTGACACTGAAACATCCAAACGGCATTTTGTTCTTGCGGCCATTCCTTTTTACCTTTTCATCTATGTGGATGAAATGAGCCTTTGTTTGGGAGGGATTTTAATGTAAACTGTAATGATGCTGCTTCCTGCAAAGATGTCAGCAGTGAAGCTAAAAAACCTGTAGGTGACTTTACAGAAAAGCTGACTTTTGTCAGGCCTCGTGGCTTCATTGCTGTTCACCTGTTCTTCACCTGTGCTTGCCTCTGTTTATAAATGACTGTTTCCTCCTCGTGTCTGCAGACACGCATTCATTCTGTTTAAGAGGGGCTCAGCGTTTGCATGTCGTTTGTTTAAAGCTGAACCGTGCCGTTTTTACCCCTTTGATAATCTTTCAGATTTTTTTCCCTGGGAAAAAAACGACATTTTTAATGCTTAATGTTTCATTGGTGCATTTGTCTTTAGCTGCTAAAAGAAGGCAGCTCATCCCTTTGCTGTGGGTTCATGTTCTGTCACGGCTTCATTTTCATCTTTTATTCAGCTCATTTATTGCTCCCATAATTGTTCGACTTTGGAAAAAACGTTTTTGTTTGTTTTGCCAAAGCAGATGCACAATTTGAAAGTGAAGATGTGGAAGTAAACTCATTAGGTGTTAATCAGGAACACTTTAACAGATCTGGATTCCACTGAGCTCCTGCATGAGTTCATGAACCCGATGGGACATTTGCATGGCGACATGATGGATCATCCTGCATGAAGCAGCTATGAGAGAGTGGCAGCCTTTTCCAGGCCGGCCACCAGGAACTCAAACAGGCCGGGGTGATGACAGAGCAGCAGCAGGGCTCTGCACACACGGCTGCACGGCAAAATAAAAATACCAAAAACCTCACAAATTCTAAAAAAAGCCCAAGCCAAGTGTTGTTCTTCCCAGACTCTCTGTGTGTGGAAATATCCTTTGCAGAACTGAAGCAGTAAAACGGTGCGAGGAAACTATTCCACACCTTTGCATTTCTGGTTTTTGTTGTTTTACCTGCAGGTAGAACAGAGCTGTGAGATCTCAGCCAGTTTCTGTCTTTTTAAGGTTTCTCTGAAATCAAAAGGAGTTTTAGAAATCTTCTGAGTGAGTTTTCTTTAGCTCCCTTTCTTCAGATTTGACATTTATGACTCATATGATGCCTAACAGTAGAGTTTATTTTTTTCCTTTGTGATGTACGAGAATGTGTCATTCCCCTGTACTCATAAAGACTTAAAAAATATGACTGTGACCCTTTCTTCAAGTCCTGAATAAAACCACGTTTTTTAGAGACCACAAAAGCATCTGCCTCTGTTGCTCTGCATCCTCACTCACACACACATCAGCTGACAGTGAAGGTGGGGTTTCTTTTTAAACTGCCGTTCTTGCATGTAGTTTTATGACTTTAGTGAATTGTCTTCACTGCGACAGACTGGCGACCTGTCCAGGATGTTCAGTGGGATAAGCTGGGATAGGCTCCAGCAGCCCCGTGACCCCGAAAGGGACAAAACGGGTTTAATTTTCTAATTTATTTTTCCAATTTTCTTTTCTTGATTTCAAACGCAAAGTTTAAAATGGAAAGATAAAACAAGACAGAAAGTGGGTTGAAGAGAAATCTTGTATGACCCCCCCCCCCCCTTTTTTTTTACCACACTATTTCTGTTGACAGTTTTGGTTAAAACATTACATTCTGCATAGCACCTATGCAGAAGTGACATTTTTGTTTTTATTGATCATTTTTTGCCTCATACAGTTCCATTAGTAACTTATTTTAAACCTTTATCCAGTCCGTTCCATAAATTCATACCACAATACCGTCCATAAAGGGGAACTGAGAGTGAACAGCTTGCTTAAAAGGCAATAAATGGTTAGAAATCAGTTCAGACTGAACAGTTGTTTTGATGCCAAAGCCGGCCTGAATTTAGCCAGCCACACCATGTAGGCAGAACATTGAGCTGAGAGTTTGAGGTGTTGAATGGTCTTACTGATGCTAACCCCTGAATTTACCGAGCTTGGGACCAGCACATTTCTTTTGTTTTGTTGTGGTTCTTAGTCATTTTTAATAATTTAGTTATTTGTGGATCTAGTGGGGCAGTAACGTCATTTAGGGGGGCATTACCCCCCCTTGCCTTACGCTAAGGTATTCCATAATCTGTTTCTACTCTAAACTCCTCTGCCTCTCTTCATCCACTGCTCTGCTTCCCTTTGAACAGGTTTCCCTGGAGAGCCTGTCTCCATCGATCTTTCGCCCCCCTCACGCCCTCGCCACCTCAGATCACGTCAGATGCGACACTAATCCAGACATGGAGGATTAGCAGAGGAGAAGCAGGGATTCAGCTGCATTCCTTAATAGAAAGGCATGCAGAGGGAATGAGAATTAAAAACAGGTCAAACGCGGGGTGCGTGTGCTGTCTGTGTGAGCGCTCATATGTGCATGAGGATTGACTCCAGGGATTTTAACGTAAACTGACCCAGAAACATGAAAGCAGTGAAAAAGCAGACTGTGGGGGAACAGACAGCAATGATGAGGCAAATGAGCATGAAACATTCTATGGATTAAGTGGAGTTGGTGTCATGCTGATCGCCTCTCTGTGTCTAATTTCCTCCCTTTTTACTGTGACTTTGCTTGTTTAAAAACGATCTGATAAAAGAACTGATACTCAAAGATGGTCAACAGTATCGGTGAAGGTGGAATCATTATAACACCGTATTTTTTTTACATTTATTTTGTTTTTAAATTATACTAATTTTTTTTATGATTACAATGCTGCCACGGGAACGCACACATTTCCCACGTGTGGGATCAATAAAGTATTTCTGATTCTGATTTTCAGAGGGAGTCTGGGACTGCTGCTGGTAAAACAGATGGAGGGAATTCATGTTGATTCACGCTCATGCTGCAGTTCCAGAGACTTCTTGATGATGGAACGTATTGAATATGCCACAAAAGCTTAGGATGCATTCACACTGTTTGGATCTAGACCAGAACTGGTTTCCTCTGATGGTCCTCTTGATTAGGCGAGTGTGAAAGCTCACAAACAGAACACTTAGACCTCTTCTGAACATCGGTCTCTGTTTGCAAACATACTCAGTGTGTTTTGTTTTAATGTAAATGCTTAGCAGACTATCCTTAGGGAAGAGAGGAACCAAAGGAAGTCAATGACGTAAACACCGTGGATGATGAGTAAGGAGGATAAAAATTGTCCACGGCACCATCCATTTTAGGTCAGTGAATCAGATCGAATCATTTAAAATGAACCAATATTGACTATGAATCAATCTGGTTAAAAGAGCAAAAAGCCTGGTTCCAGTTTCCCATTGGCTTAAGGTGAAGTTACTTGTGAAAGCTGGTGTGAAAGCAGCTGTAAGGAAACCGGTGGACAGGACGTCCTGACTTTCTCCTCAAAGTTCCACTTCCCTGCTAGTTTTCCAGATTTCCCTGCTCTACTTGCTGCTAAAAACGGAATTAAATGTGTTTAGTCCGTCAGATCCTGCAATCACCGGATCCAGCTAATCAGCGGTTGGTAGGACGGGGGTAGTTGAAAAAACGCATAGAACGACTGTTCTTGAGCTCTAGGATTAAGTAAAATAATAGTTGAGATCTGTGTATGTTCTGTATGTCCTGAGCTTTCAGTCTTTGTCTCTACATATCTCTTTCCCTTTTTTTACCTGTCTCTCCAGGTGAGCCTTTGGCTCCATACTGAGTGCTAGCCATGTTGCAGCAGCCCGAGCAGACATCCAGCACCCTGCAGCTGGTAGCTAGTGACATGACGGGCATCATGGAGAACCTGGACACCCGGGAGCTCGCCCTGGGTGATGGTGATTACGACCTGGCGGATGCCAGCGTTCCTGGTAACTTGCAACTCTGCAAACACACAAACCCATTGTCCTTCCCATTGGTTGTTGTAACTGTGCCCCTCCTCCAGCAGGACAATTGTCTTTTGCTGCAATATACAACACTGTGAGCTTCAAGGAATCCGGGGGTAAGGTTTTCCTGTCCTGTCCGATTACGGCCAGGGTCACGGATGTAGAGAAGCACAACGCGGTTCAGGACCGTTTCAACATGACCGCACAGAGGAGTGTCAACAAGGTGCACATCGTTCTCTAATGTCTCTGGGGGTTAGTGTAGGACACTAGCAGGGAGGGCATCCATGTGACACCAGCTTAATGTTGTAACCAGCCAATCACTGGTCTTTGGGATCTACCATTTCCCTTCTTTTACAGCTATCTCTACCCTTCTCACTGCTTCTTCTTTTGCATTGCTACCAGTAGCAAACTCTGATACTTACACTTTCAGTGCCGTCTAGCAGTTGTTGCTGGAAAGTAGCAAATGTATGAGCCTTTTTATGGCTGTAAAAAATCACAAATAAGTTGCTTCTGACCATAAAAAAACACATTTGTACTCCAGAATATTCAGTAATTATGATTATGCTGTTTTTAGCCAAAAACCTGTGTGGTTTTCTAGGACATAGTTTCTGCAGAGCGACAGGAGTTCATTAGAACTTCACCTCTGAGTTGTGGGTGGGACTGTTGGTGCAGAGCAACCCTGCTCCCCCTTCCCATCTCTGAAAGCTCAGACCAGGAAGCTTGTGGTTGTTTCTAGGTGTAGGTCACTGCTACAATATTGAGGGGCGGCCGTGGCATAGCAGTACGGCGGTCGACCCATGAGCATAATATTGCAGGTTCGATTCCCGCCTTGCACGCCCATGTGTCGAAGTGTCCTTGGGCTAGACACTGAACCCCACCTTGCCTCTGGTTGGGAGCCGCCACCAGTGCGTGCATGTGTGTGTGCATGGGTGAATGGGACTGCCATGTCACTCAAAAGCCAGGACAATCTTTAACAAGTCTCATTCATGGGCTTTGACTGAGATGTGTCTCTAAAAGTCAGTGTGCTGATTGCAGCCTTTCCCGCCTGCAGACTCTTCCAGCTCTCTACACCATCGAGCTGAAACATGGAGAGTTTACATGGAAAGTGAAGAAGAAGGAGAAGCACTTCATGGAGCTCCACAGAGAGCTGAGGACGTACAAGACCTTCGTCAAGCTGAAGCTGCATCCGCACAGGTAACCCCTTACTTTCACATCAGTCAGTCCTCTGACCTCTACCCACACCTTCCTCTGAATGTCTTCTTCGTCTGCAGTCACACTGTGAGGAGGACCACGGTGCCAAAGAGCGAGGCGACACAGATACCTAGCCTCCCCAAGGGAGGAGAAGAGGAGGGTAGAGGAGACACTGTTTCCAGCCGTAAGGTATTTCTTCTATTATGGATTTGATTGGGTCTTGTGACCTTGGTAATGCATGGTGTATTTTAATATCTCTGTGTTTTTCAGAAACAACTTGAAGATTACTTGAACAAACTGCTGAAGATGCAGAAGTACAGGAACTACCATGCTACGGTAAGAATGTGTTCTAAAGCCAGAATATTTTCTATGATTCATTTTCTAGGGCGAATATTTGCAGAAGAAGAACAGTGGAAAGATGTAAGAAGTAAATAAACATGTCGTGAAAATGTAACTGATCTGATAAATGCTGCCATACCGCATGTACACACTTCTACTGATAAACAAAAAAAGGGCATGTCCTCACAGGATCGGAGGAGAAACCGTTTGTTTGTTCTCAGAAAGTCCGCATTTCTCATTCACCCAAACCCATGAGGTCTCATTCAAAAGTTCAAAAGCATTTTCCAATTTTCAAATGGTGCTCCCCGAAAACTGAACGTCTACTATAGATGCCAGCATTGGTTCTCAGGAGCAGCTTCTCTTTTGTTCAGATTTCTAAACTTACTTCGGAGCTCCTGAGGAGCCTCAACCCTGCTTGTCTTCCTGTTCTGCACGGCCATCTTTCTGCTGATTAGCTGACTCAAGTAATTCCACATCCGGATTGACTGAGCACACCTGGTTTGGGTAGTCCGCATCAAGCAGTCCAGGGAGAACTGGACCAGATTTAGCCAGCCCTGCATCAAATGCTTAGTCTGTTTTATGTCCTGTTATATCACACATACGGAATACTCGTGTCTGAAAACTTTCTACATATTTTCTTTACGTTTGATCTCTGTTAATGAGGTCTTTGAGGTGAGTCTTTAAATCAAGACTGCAACATCCTGGTCTTTAAGAACCACTGCCTTGCACTTTCTCCAATACTCTTTCCTGATTTATTTGGATCCAGTGAGTCCAGATTCTGGATCAGACATGATTGAAGGGCCAGAATACCTGAAAAAACATGGATTAGACCCAAAAACCAGAATCAGGCAGCCCTGCTTTTGACCTTCAGACTAAACCGCCAACCTTTTGACTCCATTTCAGACATTTTGTAAAGAAAGACATTAAAAATCTAGTCTGCACAAACAGGCCCTTAGAAATGCACCAAACATTCTTACCGTGTTGGTGGATTTTCTTTAAATAAGGAAAAAACTCTGCCAGTGGGGTAAAAAAATGGTCTCACCAAGAATTCTTTTTTTTTTAAATGGATTGACTTAAACATGTATTCTCGATAAAATTGTTTCTCTTGCAAGACGGAACATTGTTTGAAACAAGGATCCTGCTTTTTACTTTTAGATTCCATTTTTACAGTGTATTGTAAGCAGAGCTTCCACAAAAATGTTTGAATATTGATTTTATTTTATTTTATATTTTGATTCATTAATTCTCTCTTGGGTTATCTTTTCTATTTTCATGTCACCTGTGGAAATGATAGAACAATTCACACACTAAAGTCCCACTTAAATGATTAAGTGATGAATATTGATCAGAAACACCAATTTATCAAACCTTTAACTCAAACCTTTAACACGCCTGCAAGCTTTGATAGTTCAAAGGATATGTAATTGTTTTAATGATTTTTATTTTCTATGATTGTGTTATTTTAAACTTTTGAGCACAAGATGACAGGGACACTGTGTGGATGACTGAGAGGCATGCGTTATGTAGAACATGTAAACGTTTCAGTTCAGTTTACTGAGAAGCTGCTCATGATCACATGACAGATTCAACTGAGGCGGCTGGTTTAAAGCTTTTGTTTTGCTTTAAAGTGAAATATTTTTTGTCCCTCAGATGGAGTTCATGGATGTGAGTCAGCTGTCCTTCATTCACGACCTTGGACCAAAAGGCTTGTAAGAATCACACTGTGTGTTAAACCTGTCAGGTGGTTGTCTCTAGAAAGGCAAAGACTTAAACCATCCAGAATTCAGAAACAATGACGTTTGTTTTTCAGAGAAGGAAAAGTGTTGAAACGGTCAGGAGGCCATCGGATCCCCGGACTAAACTGCTGTGGCCACAGCAAAATGTGCTACCGCTGGTCCAAACGGTCAGTCAACGCTGATGGACAGGTTGTGTGGAGCCGCTCCTTTGGGTTCTAGAAACTGTAGACTTCACTGGGGTTCTGGAGGGTTGAAGCCCTTCGTCCTTCTGTGAAATCTTGTTTGTGGTTCTGACTCTCTATGAACAGGAAACTTGATGAATAATTTGCATTTCCGCCTTGTTTTAAGCAAAGGTTGTTTGCATATTGAGCTTACGCTGGTTCCAAACCTTTGGAATTCCATAAATGAAAATGATGTTGAATTAATCAAACAGTCAGTCATTAACTAAATTATAGAGTTATAAAAGAGCCACAAACTCCTTTGAAATTGAGATTATTTTTTGTTATACATACATTTAATTTCACTTTACTTACTGGTACTATTCTGTTGAAGTATCAGGATAAAAAGTACAGTAAACTGGGGACCTTTTGCTCATCCATCATAGTAATAGTAAAACTGTTTATTGGTAACAAAACTACATGATGAAGCATTACTTCCAACCTTCATGACTTCATGTCCTGCTGGCCTTGGAAAGAACTGTAATGTTGCTGTGTAACCTGTACGCAAACCCAGTGTTGGATTTCTGTGTGCAGCTGGTTGGTGGTGAAGGACTCGTTCCTGCTGTACATGAAGCCAGACTCTGGTGCCATCTCCTTTGTGATGCTGTTTGACAAGGAGTTCAGCATCAAAGTGGACTCCAAAAGCACAGAAACAAAACACGGCATTCGTGTTGACAGCCTTTCCAGGTTTGTGCTTCCACCAAAGGTTTCAACAAACAGCATCTGGAGGTTCTTTGTCTTCTTGAACCGGACCCATCTGTGCAGGTCATTGGTGCTGAAGTTCAGCAACTACAGACACGCCCGCTGGTGGGGTCAGTCTCTAGAAAAATTTGCGCATGACCACGGCTCCGCCTTCCTCAAGGACCACCGCTACGGTTCTTTTGCCAGAGTGGAGGATGACATTCCGGCTAAATGGTAAAGTAAAAATACCTCCTACCCTAGCATGTTACCATAGCAACCACACTGAGAGCATCATTGGAGTTGGACATTTTTTTGGGGGGAAATGTTGCTTCCATGACACATGTGCGCAAAATGTTATTGAAATTCTAGAAATGTCAAAAAAAACACAATTTTGCAATTAGTGTTTCCATTAAATCATAAGTATGTGAATAAACACAAACCGACTCCCGCGCTGAATCCTTCAAAACATGGTGACAGATGTGAACAATACTTTGATTTTCAGCAGAGACATTTACATTTCTGCCACGGCACTAGCGCTCATTAGACGTCAGCGTCTAATTCAGGCCATGGAGCGGCGAGCTCCTTACATGTGGGAGGGGCTATGGATGAATCCATTTTGGGAAATGGTGTTTAACAGAGGAGCTGTGGATCCAACAATTCTGCATGACAATTTCTGAGGAGCTGTGTAACGCTGTGGGACCTCTCTGGCGCCCGCTGTGCAGCGTCCAAGGCCGCCACTTTCTACCAAGAACGCATCGCCATCCGGCTGTTGGTCTCGTTAATTTGAAAAAAGTGTTTCCATTGCAGTTTTGCAAAATATGACCATTTCGATACGCCTCAAAAACCAACTCCTCCAAGCGCAAAAGCTTTTTTTAAAATTTTTTATTTATAAAAACGAGTTTTTCAAACTTGTCGCGTTTCCCCTGCAGACGACTGTTCCAGGCAGATCACATCAGAGAGATCACAAAAAATCTAAAAATCAAATGAGGTTTTAATCAAATCAAAGCTTTAATCTTTAAGGCATTAATATGAGTCCATTTTTGCAAGCATATGGAACAAAGTTAGAAAAATGAAAAAGTGTAAATGGGTTCTGCATTAAGCGAGGGATTTCTATTTTGTTTGGATTCACTTATTTATGTGTTCTACTTGTAGTTTTCTGAATATCTGCTCATGTTTTAAAGGAATTTCCATCAATGTTCCTACCTGGCAGTTAAGCGACCTGATATACTAGTTTTGGCAGAAGCTGCCCTAGAACTCAAATTATTTTGCATAATTATATCCATGGCCTTCTGTATTTTTAATCTATAGACGGCCGCCAGTAATGGATAAGAAAGCATTTGCCTCACAGTCTATTGTTAAAAAAGGAATAATGAATAAAAATCCCCAACATTCACATTTTTGATGGGTTACTGGTCATCCTCTATGGATAGATTTCACTAGACCAACACAAAACCACACCAGTGAAGCAGAACTTACCTATAGGTCACTTCCTGTTGATGGGTGAGCATTGTGAATTGAGGGAGGGCAAACATAGATTTAGAAATATTGATAAAAACATTAATTTGGCCTAAAAATCAATCACTGCATTCACCCATCAGACACAAAGAACCATGCCTCTTTGGGGGGATTTTATATTTGTTTTATGTTTTAAATTAGTTGCATAAAAGCTGTCATAAATAGACATTTCCCTCTGAAAGATGCTGGAGGAAGTGAACTTTAGACCGGAGCTGCTCCAGCTGGCAGTGTGCCGGCAGGTGAGTGTGCACCTGCACATCGATCCTTCAATGGGGACATTTATGCAGAAGTCCTCAGACAGTGGTCGGAGTGATCCCGTTAGATCGATGGGTTTGATGTCTCTGGCTGTGTGAGGAAAGGGTGCTCCGTGTCACTGAAGGTGCTCCGAAAGCAACTAATGAGTGTGTCTCGCTGGAGTAACCTGACACAAAGGCGAGGAAAGTGAGACTCCCGGCTCATCAAGCGTTCTCCTGCTGGGGAACCCTATACTGTCTGTGGGACAGGCCGACTGTACAGCGTTATGATTCTGTAGAAGAGCTTGAGAAAAAACCTGAACCTGAGCTCCTAAAAATCACGTTTTCAGCAGAGAAGTTGGATAATGTGTGATGTTAAACAAAGGAACGCCTGTGGAGGAGAATACCAGAGTTTACGATGGACATCCTGCAGAAAAACCAAGTTGCAGAGGAAGAAAATAAACTTAATGAAAACAACAAATAAGCATCAAACTAGTAAATACCCACCAAGAGACAGAACAGCAGTTTAAGACGATAGCCAGGAGAGCAGAATGAATGGTTCATGCTGAGCTTGATTGTGCAGATGGAGGTGCAGAAAGCCCTATCAAAGTTCAGAGACGCTCGTCTTATCCTTTCACTCTTACCAGCAGCAGTGCAGCTCTTTCAGCTGCAGGTTGTGTTGCTGAGTAGATCAACAGACACTCAGTAATTCATCTATTCCCTGAGCCATCAGACTGTAATGAGGGTTAGAGGGCTCAGAGAGCCACAGGTGGTGCAGCAATGAGTCTAAAGACTACAGGTTTGCCCCTTAACTGCACTTTGTTTACCCCCCCACTCAAAAAAAAAAAACCCCGGCTCAACATAATCTAGATGGTGATCTGAGGAACATTTGATGGGGATCAAATGACTGACATCCACAATCCGGCCTCAAACAATTGTGACTAAAATAAATATTAGTTATTATTGACAATTAGAGTTGTGTATTTTCCCCCTTCACATGATTTTAATACACACATTTCCATACATGGTCCATGAATCAATACATGAAAGATTAAACTAACTTTGTGGCGACACGAAACAGCGGCCCAATTGTTTTTAACCTAAATGTATAGAATCTAGATACCTATGAAGCATGATGTATGTTAGCAGTGCTGTGAAAAAAGTGCTATCATTTAGTGCATTTAGTGCACACAACAGACTTCCTAGACTGTGGTTCGCCCTTAGCTAGTTGGAATTGACCTGATTTGGTTGAAGCAAGCTTGTGATTGGACGTCTTTCTGTTTGCATCACATGTAAATGAGAAGGCAAAAAAGTGGCGACGCAAAAGGAAGAGAAACTGACCCAGAAACCCATTTTTAACTTCTGGATCAATTTTGTACTTTTTTACCAACATAAACATGTTTGTAGTTGTGGTTTTTAACCAATACCCTGCTACTTCAGTGCTCTGTGGGTTTTTCAATACATATATCTGTGTCCCTAACATTGCCACTGTAAATAGAACATGTAAAAAAACAAAGGTGACTGTCTATTATGACAACTCCAACACTGTTTGTTTTCTGATCCCTAAAGATGAAGGAGCAAAGTCCTATATAAACTTTTCTTGTAATAACTTTAGATTTCCCGTTTGAGTTTCCAAGGAACTGTTCAACAGGTTTGAATCCATGGAAAACTCGTTATTATTGGAACAGACTCTATCCTTGAACTTATCTGGTTGAGTGAAGCTGAGAAAAGCTTTTTTACATTTGAAAATTGGTTGTTGGGGATCGCACTTTCAAACCAGCTACATCTAGACACATTGGTTGCCTATATTAAATTATTTTCCATAAGAGCAACCCAAATCTGGCCATTTCATAATTAGAAACAGAGCATTGCAACTCTCAGAACATGAAATGTTACAATATAGTAACTTGTCTGATCTAAACTGGGATTTCTTCTTAGTGTGATGTTAAAGCATGAGCAGCTAAGGAAAACAGACAAATTCACTTTGACTCAGACATTAAACTGCATTCCACAAATTTATCAGCCAAAGACATGAAAAAAGCTGCATGGATGTCATTGAACCGTATGTTTGATGAAGGCTGCAGTTTTAGTCATATTTGTCTTGTTTTCAAGTTGACCTAAATCCAGTTTGCACTCATTTCTTCCTAAAGGTATGTGAATGGGAAAACGTACATGGAAGATGTAGCTAATGCTCTGGAAGAAGCCAAAGAGGAGATCTTCATCACGGACTGGTGGTGAGTTTGCAGGTTTTCTCCTTCTCCTCAGTAGGGTGTTTGTTTTAGAGTTCAGCGAGTGCAGCAGGCAGGCATCCCTGCAGGAGGTGTTCTGGTCAGACGGATCAGTTACCGACTGACGTTCAGTACAGTCACAGGTTCGGGCTATCATTACACTCTGAACCCAAATACCAACGCTACGAAGAAGAACTATGTCTGTGATTTACAGCATCTGCCACAGTAAAAGCACTGAGGTTTGATGTTATTTTGTGAACCAAAAGTCAGCATATATTCATCCATTGCTCTGTATTATCACTGTTAAATGCTTTAACATTTCAGAATCATACAATAAGCCACAGACTCAAACTATACCACCAAGTTTTGAACTGAAGTCATCAGGACTCCAACATCACTAAGACTATTTAAAAGAACACTTATATCTTATTTAAAAGGCAGATTCAGCTGCAACCTCTGACATTGCTTCTAACTGCCCCTCATGCTGTCTCTGTTTGAATGGTTTAGGATTCTAAGACAAACCAGAACTTTGTCTTGAGTTAATTTGATCTGCAGAGCAGGAACCTGCTGAAAACCAGGTTTTAAACGGAGTTAGGCCCAGTTGATTTAATCTTTTCCTGTTGAATGAACGAATGAATGAATGAATGAAGGAAGGAAATAAAGAAGGAAAGAAAGAAAATGCATTGAGTTTTATGCCAAGAAATGGATTTTGGTCTTCCTGAATTAGGAGAGGATGTGAAGGAGGAAACAATGAAAGTAAAAAAAATGGTAATGTATATCAAAGAATTGTCAGAAAATTCAAATAATTTTAGATTAAAGATGTTTTTTAAACGTTTTTGCTTAAGTCCACCAAAACAAACTGACAATACCATTGTTTTACGATATCGAAAGCATCAATTATAATCTGTTGGGTGATTCGTTAAGTTTTTGCTCACAACATTCAAGATATTGACCTGAGCGTCATTTTTACCCACTGTCTCTAATTTGATCCACATATTTTTTAACATGGTGTAACTGTAATATAAATAAGTCATTATCAACAAACTTGGCTTTCTTCCATTCCAGCAAGTAGTCGTTTAAAAATGAATAACAATAGATGAGTTATAATCATCTTAAAGTTTAGATAATTAGCTAAACTTTTCCCGGCAAAAGTGTTTTTGAGATTGCACAAAAGCAACCATTTTGAAAACGTGGAATCATGACTACAGGGCAGTAATTATGGAGAAAGCTCTATACAAAGGGTTTTTAAGGAAAGTTTAGATAATGCTAATGAGGTAGAGGTCTCAGAAATGCCTGTATCAAATACGATACAATGGCTTTATAGAGTTTTGTCAAAAGGTTAATGGTAATAAATAGAGAGAATAGCTGGAGATCAGCAGCATAAATAATGGGGATAAGTGTTGGATCTTGTTGAAGGAAACACAAAGATGTAAGTGACCAAATGAAAGTGAGCATGTGTGGTTCTTCCTTCGCTCAGGTTGAGTCCAGAGATCTTCCTGAAGAGGCCGGTCGTTGAGGGGAACCGATGGCGTCTTGACTGCATCCTGAAGCGCAAAGCGGTGAGCAGGAAAACTGTCTTTAAGAATCAAGAAGCAGAAGCTTAAGGGACTGTTTATTAGGTGGGATTAGTTCATCCTTCATTAGTCCAACACAGGAACAAAGTGAAACTTTGATGAGATGTTTGAGACTTGTTAGTTGAAGACAGCAAAAATAAAAAGTTGGAAACGTTTTTAAAAGAAACAGCTGCATGAACATCTGGCGCACAATCATTCATTCATCTTCAAATCTGTTTTATCCCTTCGGGGTCACGGGGCTGCTGGAGCCTATCCTGGCCTCTGGTGGGCGAAGGCAGGGGACATCCTGGACAGATTGCCAGTCTGTTGCAGGGCCACAATCACACACCCATGCACTCTCACATTCACACCGAGGGACAATTCGAGTGGCCAATTAACCTTTGTTAGACCGAGGTTAATACGGTGCACATATTAAGTTCAAATTACGTAATAAATGCATGAATCACTAATGAATTGCATACAAACTGCAATAATCACACACAGTTTATGTTCTGTTAATTTACGTGTTCTATGCATGGTTTATTTTTAGTTCTTCTGTGGTTTTAACGTGGTTCATTCCTAAAACATCAGTGAAAATTTCACGTAAAGACCATAACTTTTCCTGACATTTTTAAAGTAAAAGTGCACGTATGACCAATTTTCCTCCATGGAAATATGCACAAACGTAGGTAGTGACTGTGGTTGAGACCTGCCGTCCACACACGCACATTGGGCTGTATCAATTACCACTGTAGGTAATTCTGAGTACCTGGGGTCCTGTGACTACCAAATAATAAAAGGTATATCAAACAAGAGCTCAGGTCTTAAGAGGGTAAGATAACAGAGAACAACTTAAAATAGTCTGGAAAAAGTTGAATTGTTTTTTGGGAATGCCTCGTATTCTTCAGAAATTCAGCAGAGGGAGGGCCTGAAATTCATCAGAAAGCGCAAAATGTTTTCTTGTGATTCGTCCTACACTGATTCTTTATACAAATAAGGTGTTGACATGCTAAAATCTTTGTATGAGCTCGCTCAGGAAAAAATCGGACTATTTGAAGGAAGCAAAGTTTTGATGCTCTTTTTCAGGAACAAGGAGTGCGAATCTTTGTGATGCTGTACAAGGAGGTGGAGCTGGCTCTGGGCATCAACTCAGGGTACAGCAAGAGAACACTACTGCAGCTTCACCCCAACATCAAGGTGAGCATCAGGTTCCCGTGAAGCAGACCACACCGCCTGCAGCAGTTTCCTGACTGAGCTCCTGCTGATGGTTCAACAGGTGATGCGGCACCCGGACCACGTCTCCTCCTCCGTCTATTTGTGGGCCCATCATGAGAAGATCATCGTCATTGACCAGTCAGTGGCGTTTGTTGGTGGGATCGACCTGGCGTACGGACGATGGGATGACAAGGAACACCGGTTGACGGACGTTGGAAGTGTGACGTTCGCGCAGGTGGCTCACCTTATTTTTGACTTGGTTTCCTTTGTCTTTAGATTTTATTTCTACTTGAGAAAAGTTCTTTAAAGGTCTGAAATCTTGACAAATTCTTGCCAAATTCGTCCAACCTGCAGAGGATTATGAGCATCTGAAACCATTAAAAACTTCATAAATCATTGTTGACATCATCTGAATGCCATGACTATAGAAGAACGAGCTCTGAGTCGAACATGTCACTGAACCGCCTGATGCTTTGGTTGTCAGAGTGAAGGTGCAGGTTCCTCTCAGGCTGCTCCAGCCAACGGCAGGGATGTCATCCCCAAAAGCAATGGGAACACAATGTTCACGGTGATGGACTCGAGGGACCAGCCCAAACTGAAGGGCAAGAGGAAGAAGAGCAGGTTCAGCCTCAGGAAACGTCTTCACCTGACCCACCACGAAAGCGACAGTGACAGCGATCGCGAGGAGAACATGAGTAAGGAGCCAACAAACATTTTTAGACTTAATGTTTAAAATGTTTACAGGAAGGATCAGTAATTACGTACGGTACTTAAGGCTGCTTTGGGCTGAAGCCACGTTCAGCGGTTACAGCTTCTCTGAGGCTTGAAGTCTGGCTGAGGACGGCTGGGTCCACACACCTCCCCTGTGTTTTGTGGCGGCTCCGCTCAGCCTGGTCTGTCAGCATCATTCTGGATGCTGCCTCCTTCCCTGCATGCTTTTCCCAGGTGTTCTCTCCTGAGAAAGGCTTTCCACCTAAAAACTCAGACAGCGGACGGCTGGATCTTCATCATCAGAGTCTGGGCTGAGACGGGAAAGCCACCTCTGTTGTTTGACCACATAAATCCAAAATGGAAAAGCGGCAGACTTCAGGACAGCTAAATAATTACAAAAAACATTGAAGTCAATTAATTTTCTCAGTATACAAAGTCACCATAGCAATTTTGTGCTCAAAGGAGCTTTGAAAATGTAAATTTGACACACAGTGAAAATTACTTCACAGGCTTTATATGCAGAAACATGAAAAACAAATTTGTCTTTCAGGAAAACTAGATTCCACTAAAATCATTGTATTCTACTTTTTAAATGTTTCCAAAGGCTTTACACCTGCAGGTTTGTTCCATGGACTTTTTAATGTAGAAACGTGGCCGTTTAACAGTCATTAGAATATCATGTTTGCTCGTTTATCGCAGTTATGTTCATCATTTGAACTGCAGCCGTCTGCGCAGCTGCCAGGTCTACACTCTCCTTAACCGACGACGACTGATTTGTGTTCGACCCCAATTAAAGTAATCGGATATAAATTGATCAGTTCCTCTGGTGTTCCTCATTTTCTCTGACAAACTGCTTTGTTTTTTGGTGTGAGCCGTTGCACTAACCACAAAATACAGAGATTTAAAACAGATTACATCTCAGTGTGGGAAAGGAAGAGCGGGGCGCTGCAGTATGTTCTCATGATCTTGTTATCACAACAAAACAACATTTGTTTTCTCGTGATAACAAGATAGCAAATGACGTTACTGTGAGAAAGCGGTCAAAGAAACAGGGGGGTCGGCAGGCTATCAGCTTCTCTATGAAACACTTTCATGTCAGGTTTTTTTGCTCTGCATTTTCTTCCATTTTGTCATCTTTAAAAATATTACAAAGCTGTTTCCAAACATACCTCTATAGTTACAACAAGTAGCTTTTTAAGAGGGTCTAAAAATATGCTATAACTTAGTCACAGCTTGTTGCGAGAACTGTTTCAGACTTCCAAGGTGGGATGTAGTGAGGAGTAGTTTTGATTTTCATTGTAAATGTGTGTTTTAGGGAGCACCTCCGTGCGAAGTCTGAACACAGGAGTTGGAGAACTTTGTGGAAATACGCGGTTCTGGCATGGGAAGGACTACTGCAACTTTGTGCACAAGGACTGGGTTCAGCTGGACAAACCGTTTGATGGTATGCTCCTCTGAGGGCTCTTTGGTTTATTGCATATCTGTACCTCCAGTCCCCACATTTCCTTTTCATTTGGCTTTAGATTTTATAGACCGGCATACAACCCCCAGAATGCCGTGGCATGACATCGCCTCAGTGGTTCATGGGAAGGCGGCTCGAGATGTGGCCCGACACTTCATCCAACGATGGAATTTTACCAAGGTGAGGAGACGGTGTCAGCTCGGAGAAGATTCTTCACGAAGAAGCTTGAACCAGGATGAATGTGAGACGAGGGTTGGAAGTATGAGGAGTTTACAAACACCTTAAAGTAGTGCTGCACGGTATGAGGAAAACTTCTGATATGTGAGATTAGTGGTTAATATTGCAATAACGATAACTTGCGGTACATGAACAAATAGCAAAACAACCAAAATACAGCATTCCCGTTTCATTCCAACAGTTTAAAAATTAAATTCCAAATGACCCTTGTTGACATACGAGACGAACACTTAAGATAAAAAGGCTCCATCCGATTGGTCAACAACGTGAAGGTGTCCATCCGATTGGTCAAATGCCTAAATGGATGTATTTGAGTCGTTAAATACTTCAAGCTGCCATAAGATTGTTTTAGCACATTTGGTGACCATTTATTGCAATTTTGGCTGTCTTTGGTGTTATGCATATTGCACAGCTTGATGTCGCAATAACGATAAATTTGCGATCTATAGTGCAGGCCTACCTTAAAGCATCATTGTTTCAAACATACTTTAGATAAAAGATGTTTGTCTGCTGTTCCGTTAGGGTTAGATTGTGACTTTGAAGCTTCCTAACAGAAATTTGAAGGAATTGTTGAAAACCATCATTTAACTCTCATCTCTCTGTTCTCCAGCTTGTAAAGCCAAAGTACCGAGCTCTGTCGTATCCATTCCTACTGCCCAAGTCTCACAGCACAGCCGGGGAGCAGCGATACAAAGTTCCTGGCTGCGTGTCAGCAAGAGTGCAGGTTGGTCGGCTCCTTTCGGCTTTGATAACTGGATCAATTATTTCTAAATTTACCATTTTGAATAAAGACAGCAGCAAAGGTGGAGTTGCAGTTTAATGTTTTTTTCCTGAAGATGGTTGCTCCTTTTTTGTTGCTTTTGAACTTTGAACTTTTCATTTACTGAGAGATCAACAAACAACCTTTAAACTAAATGTCTGCCCGTCCAGCCTTAACAGGCTGATCCCTACTCTGATCATCTTCTGATCTGTTGTAAAATTGTTCCCAGTGGTCTTTTAATTATGATTGTGCCGTTTTAAGACACAATTAAAAACCTGTGTCATTTTCTAAGGACATAGTTTCTGCAGAGCAGCAGGAGTCAGAAAATCACCTCTGAGCTGTGGGCGGGAGTGTTGGCCAAAAAAAAAAGCCTGCCTTCATTTCCCAACCTCCCTCTGTTTACACTCTCTTCCTCTTGGCTTACAGCCCTCACACCCCCAACTCAATATTAATGGTGCATCAAAAATGGCGAGCATTATCAGAGCCATCCAGCCGTACAATTTTTGATCCAGATTTCCAGCTCAGACGATGAAAACAAAGATGTCTGCAAGTGGATGCATCAGAATCACTGACTGTATATGACAGCTGGACTGAGTGACTCCTCCCCCCTGGGTTCCAAACAGGAAGTACCTGCTGGCTCCAAGAAGCCAAAACCTAGACTTCTATAGAGACATAAACAGCTATTACTCAGTCATTCTGTTAGTCAGAATAACCAATCTTGCTCTGATACCTTTTTTAATAAGTTCTTCTTAATCCTAATTTTTTCATGACATTTTTTTCTTTATTGCAACTTTTGAAATGTTTGAGAGATTTTCCAGAGCCTGCTTTCAAAGAAATGGGTGTGAACTTCCAACAAGCTCACTCCTGATTGGCTCCAGTAGTTGCTATTGAAAGGTTGGCTCAGACTGACCCGGACCAATCCCTGCTTACTAACCTCATCTGGCTCAAAATGATGGCATTTTTCGCAGAAAAGGGGCGACTGGATTGCCTTTATTCCTCTGGGGCCAGAAGAAAGGCATTTTCCTTGGGGGACATCACACTCCCTCTGTCCAGTTCTCCATCTTGGGGTCCCCCCAGAGGAGCTGGAGGAAGTGTCTGGGTTTCTTTGCTGAGACGGCTGCACCCGCGACCTGAAAAAAAAAGATAGATTTATGTTTTTCCCATCACTCTTCAGGCTAAATTCCAGATTTTGGAGCATCCCATAATTTTTTTCTTGCCTCCTTCTTTATTTTGGTGATGCTCGGGTGTTCTCTGGGTGACACGTGTCTGTGAATCAAACTCTGTAACTCCTGCCCTGTCAGTCATGCTCTGTCTGGTCCTCAGATCCTCCGCTCAGCCTCCGACTGGTCCGCCGGCATTAAATACCACGAGGAGTCCATACACAACGCCTACGTCGACGTGATCCAGCAGAGCCAACACTTCATCTACATCGAGGTACGGCTTTCTTTTAAAGTCAGTCGAATATGAGTAAAGCAGATTTAGAGCTTTGACAGTTGACGTGGTTTCAGTGAAGGCGGGGAGCAGAGACTGCTGCTCAGTTTTTCCATCTGTTTGATTGCAGAACCAATTCTTCATCAGCTGTGCGGACAACAAACACGTGTACAACAAGATAGGAGACGCTATCGCACAGCGCATCATCAAAGCGCACAGGTGAGACGGGAAAGCAGAGCGGGGCTGCAGGTCCCATTTCAGAACTGAAGCTGTTCATGTTTCACATCCAGAAGGCAACAAATGAGTCAGTTCATCAAAAAAATGAAAAACATTAACCAGATGATTCCGAAAAGTGATCTTTGTAAATTGGAAAGGAACTTTTTTTCAATGGATCTGTTTTAGTATTAAACTTGGATCAGTATCTTTATTTGATTTAATAAATTATTATTGTATTATAATCACTGCAGAGGAAAGATTCTATTTTTGGGTTAAAAGGTTAAATAAAACTGTCTGGTCAAACATAATAGAAATGGTGAAAAAAAAACTTTGATTAAATTGAGGACAGAAACCTTTTTTTTACCTGTTTTTAGTTTTGACTTTTTTTATTAAACAAAGTTTTCATTGGAGGAAAAATTGATTTTCTGTGTTAAAGGCTTCAATCTTCAACCTTTACTAAACAAAACAAATTCTCCCCGATGTCACGTTCCACCATTGGTTTCCACATTAAACCTGAAAAGAGAAATCAATTCAAAGATTGGGTTAAAATGAGATGAAGCTTTAAAATAGGATGTTTGGGTTTCAGGGGGACATTAAATGCATCATGAAGTTAGAAACAAACAAAAAGTTATTTGTTACAGACGAGAACAGAAACACGCTTGAAAACAAAGAAGGAGCCAGACACGTCAAAATCTGATTTAAAAAACAAAACTATGATAAACTTTAAAAGTCTTGAGCTGGATTTACCAAACTGACTCATAAGAGACGCGTGGCGCTCTAATCCGTGATGTCACAGGGAGTTCCGCGTCTGAACAGCCTGTTTGAATCTTTGCAGTGAGGGGAAAAAATATCGAGTTTATGTGGTGACGCCTCTGCTGCCGGGGTTTGAGGGCGACATCAACACAGGGGGAGGCAGCGCCATCCAGGCTGTCATGCACTTCAACTACAGGTGGGTGTGTGCGCATGAGGGGGGGGTCACTGCTTACTGCAGATGTTCTCAAAGCTGGTCTTTCACCGTCTCACCTCCTTCCATCCCTGCAGGACCATGAACCGAGGAGAGTTCTCCATCATTTCCCAGCTGAGGAAAGAGAGTGAGTCTGCTCTGCCATCTTGAAAAGATTCTCCTCCGTTCTTATGTTTGCCTGAAATGTTTGGCTGCTGCTCGTTCCAGTGGGAGACCAGTGGATAAACTACTTCTCCATCACCGGCCTCAGGACTCACGCCGAGCTGGGGGGGAAGCTGGTCACCGAGCTCATCTATGTGCACAGCAAGATGCTCATCGCCGACGACAACACAGTCATCATCGGTAAACGCTTCAAGAAAAACCAACCTTATTGCACCAACACAATGAAAAGTAACACAAACACGGGAACAGGGTTGCTATATCGTACCTTTCTGCCACTTCCCACACTCTGGTGTGAAAGCTGAAGAACATGTTTCTGTCATGACAGAAAAAAAAGAGATCTGGTTCCAAACTGTGAGTAAACTGATGGAAAAGATGCTCTGAACATCCTTTTTGATGTGGATGAAACATGTGACCCATATTCATTCAGTACTATCGCTGTGCAGACGAGACATTGAGAACGTTTAAAGCATTAAGAGGAAGAGCAGCTCTCCTGTTGGGCTGAGGGCTGATTTCACATGGACGTGCCATCAAATCCTCACGCATTTGCACACAAACGCTCAGCTAATCTTCATTTAAGTCAAGTTTAGTTTTAAAACGTGTAAAAGTCACCTCAGTTCTCTATAGTCCCTGAAGACGTGTATAAAAATAAAAACATTCTGCAACCTGAAAATAAATGTGGATTGAAATGAAAAAAAAAAAACTTATAAGGAGTGAGGCATGATTTGACAACAATGTACCAGTACACTAAAACTGTGCTAACAGCAAAAGTGCGACACTCATCAAAGTGTAATCAGATTAGATAAAAATCTAAAGAACCACGGTTTTTGCATGAGGCATAATCTCAGGGTGTCTTCAGACTGAAAAAACAATTTGTTCTAGATTGAGTTCCAAACCTTTGTTCTGTGTCAGACTGGCATCAATGGGACCATCCATTTTTCTAAAGATCCTGTCAGTCATTGGTCAGGAACTACGAGGCCGGGTCAAAACAACAAGAGAAAGACAGTTAACTTATTAAAACTTAACATGTCTTTTACCAGTTTTAAACGTCGGGAACAACACTTGTTACTTGTTACTTTGGTACGGTGGAGACGTGCTGCAAGGCGGTTACTGGCAAGGAGACGTGTCGTGTGTGTGCTTTAACTTAGCAGTGACCTTCATACCTGACGTCTCCTCATCATTGCAGCTGCTAGCATCCTCTAAGTGTTTATGACATTTAGATTGTCGGTAAAACAGTGAGCAGCAATGTGGATCACCTTTAAAGTTGTTTTGATGAGTCTTAATTCATCCAACCACATTTCAATGAGTTGGGTTTTATGGTATTGTTTTTAAGACAATTCTGTTGAGGAACTACCAGGTTAGGTAGCTTAAGGTGACATCACAGGCGCGTGCCGCATAACAAGACACAGAAAAGTGTATACGAAGCGTTTTCAGGTGTTCAAATAAACGTTCTTTTTCTGTTTGATAACACGACAATCGTTGCTTTACATTTGTCCGCGGCTTAGCTGTTGCCACGTTCCTACTCTGTTTACATCGGCTACGGTGGTCCAGTTGTTCTGCTCAGAGGACGGATTTTATTCAGACTGAGGAATCTCGGAGCAAACCGGAGCTCTGTCTGATTGGAAACAAGCCGAGACCCCCTCCAAAGATGGGTCAGAGAACGGCTCCTGGTCCCGGACCAGGGTCTGCTTGGCTGTATAATTTTTGCAGATTATCAGGGGAAACAAACTTTAAGCGAACCAAATGTGTCCAGTCTGAATACACCCTAAATGTGATACTAATGAATGAAACACATCTCTACCTGAGAACACAGCCTCATTCGTAGGGTTGCAGCACCACCTCCTGGTGGTTTTTGCCCTCTGACGGCTGTTTTCTTTTTGGACCTGCAGGTTCTGCCAACATCAATGACCGCAGCATGCTGGGTAAGAGGGACAGCGAGGTGGCTGTGGTCGTGGAGGATAAGGAGACGGTGGTGTCAGTGATGGACGGGCAGAAGTACCAGGCCGGAAAATATGCCCTGCAGCTGCGACTCGAGTGCTTCAAGTACTGAAACACTCACATTTATTACATTTTTACTTCCTGGTGAATGAGATCAATGAAAATCCTGCTGATATTTTCTGTTTCAGGATGATCCTCGGAGCAAACAACGATCCCTCGATCGACGTTTCTGATCCCATCAGTGATCACTTTTACAAAGATATCTGGATGACGACCGCTGGTCGAAATGACTCCATCTACCAGAGGGTGAGTGTGACGCTACACCGCAGTCAGAGCCGTCATTCGAAGGGGTTTTTCACAAACACAAACCTGAAGTTTATGAACTCAAACAATCACTTTCTTTACCAAAGTGGGGAGTTTTGATGAAATATTTTTCATTGACTTGACCTGCTGCAACTTTTTTTGTGTGTGTAACCCTTGTGCTATCCTAGGGACTTTAACATTGGGAGTTGGGTCATCTAGACCCACTAGACAGTGCACTGAACCTTTTTTCTTCAATGATTTGTGATCTTCACTGGTGTCCATGGATTACATGAAATCTTTCCACCTTTATCCACCTTTGTCATGGTAGGGAGAACACCTCAATGTAAGGGTGGGGTCATCTAAGATAGCACAAGGGTTAAAGTGATAAACCTGCATAATGCATACGCTGCAGGATGCCTTTAAGTATAACAACAAAACAAAATGTTACAGCTGCTTTTTTACTTCAATAAGGCACATTTCTGTGAGATTAGACACTTCAGATGCAGCAAAAACAGGAAACTTACCAGCAAAGTCCTGGGCTACGTCACAGTAGAGTGGATTGCATGAAAACACGACTTGTTGTTACAACATGTCAACTAGACAGCTCCTCGATTCTTATTATAATATGAATATACGGTGTTCCCTGGCTCTATCACGGTTCAAAAGTGTGAAAATGTTCATGTCTGTCTGAGAGACATGGGTTTAGTGTGTAGTGAGGGGTTTACCTGTCTTTTCACCTGTCGCAGGTTATTTTTAGAACATAACCCTGTTAAACACTGCTTCTCTATGTAAAGCCTTTTGCAGTCTGGCATGATGGAACTCCTTGAAGATTAGTGCTTTTTGGGGCCACAAATTGATTGAAAGGCATCAAAATCACATTCTCCACGAATCCTTGAGAAATGAAAACATCTGTTCCTTCGGATCCCTTCAGGTTTTCCGCTGCCTGCCGTCCAGTGACGTCCACAGCATCCAGGAACTGGAAGGATACCTGGCCCAGCCGGGTCTGGACAAAGAGAACCCGGCCTTGGCTCAGGAGGAGCTGAAGAAGATCCGTGGCTTCCTGGTCCAGTTTCCTCTTCAATTCCTGTGTGAGCAGAACCTGCTCCCGCAGATTGGCTCCAAGGAGGCCATGGTACCCATGGAGGTTTGGACCTGAGGAGGCGGAGTCTGTCTGCTGAGACCAAGTGGCTGAAGGACCTGGAAATCAGTTGCTGAATGAAGAAATGTCATGTTGGAATTCTTCTCAAACTGTGGTCATATTTTTGATTACCCCCCCCCCACACACACACACACACACATACACACACACACTCTAAACTGGAGACATTTTTCTTCTGCTTTACTCTGCAGACTGATTGAATATTTATGTAGAAGTTCAGGAAAAGGTCTGCCTGTGAGCCAAAGTGCAGGGTAAACCGATCACACTACAAGTAAAATAATTAGTTTATTTAGATTAAAAGGAGACATGTTACAGTCACCCTGGACTTTCCTGAGCCTGACGGTGATGCTGTGGCTCTGGACTCCATCTTCTCAGTCCTTCACTCCACCTCATGAAGCATTCACTGTTCCTCTGAAGCACAGTCAGCTCTCTTTGCTTTTTTTACCTCACTAAGATTAGCCTCTCAGTTTAGAAGTTCAGTTAAAAGAGATGGTTTAGTTATTTTTGGTTTGCAGAGGAACAGCTGGACGCACCTCTGTGTAACTCTGATCCGAGTAAACTAGAGGAAAATGTCTCCTTTCATGCTTGAAGAGCATAAACTACAACAGATTCTTGTAAATATCGCTATCAATTTATTTATGGATCAAATATTTTTTGAAACAATGAGAAGTCTATTATTTTGTGTAGGAAATGTTCTTGATGCAGGATTATCTCTTTATAGGTTATTCAGCTGGGAGGCGGGGGTAACCTGAATGAATGCAGTGCGATGTTTGACGGTGACAGAGAAATCAGGGGCAAAAAAGCTTCCAAAGTTAAAACACTAGATGCATCTCAAACTGCTGAAGTTTTTTCTTTGAGCGGTTCCACCGATGTGCAGTTGAAATCAGCTCAGTCAGACCCATCTGTGCAAAAACAGAGGAAGGAATAAGCAGACCTGCTGGGAATCTCTCCACGGCCTGAAGGTTTGGCCGTTTACAGGATGGAGGAAAAGGAGGTGATCGACTGTCTGACAAACCTCCTCCCGCCCTTCACCACCAAGCTGTTACTCCACTTGTTATTCTCTCGTAAACAACACTATGCAACTGGCAGGGCCAGGAAATGCAGCACAGACACTAAATAGAGAAAAACAGAAGCTTTTTCTGTTTAACAAAAAACCCCAAAGTGCCAAAAGTCCTGGACAGTCTAATGATTGAACTGTAAATTCATGAACATTCCTGATCCCATGGATTACACTATCTGCCTTAAATGTTTCCTCCTGACATCAGCTCCAAAGCTGCAGGCAGACCAGCTGAACACATTTGGAAATTACATTCTTCAAATACCAACTTTATATTGGTTTCTGAACAAGAATAAAAAATATGGATTGGTGCATCATATAGTGAAGACAGTTTTATTCCCTGTTAGAGAGATGGATAATAGTCTTGATTAAAGTCAGTATTTCCAGGAAAAAGGACAATGATGAATTTCAACTTCACTTTTTGGTTTTTCTATCAGAAATTGATCAAATTCAAGCTTGACTTGATTCAAGAAAAGTGTCGGGTGTCTCTGAAAGCTAAAGAAAGTGCTGAGAACAGCATGTGTTCATGTAAGGGTGTTTGTAAAACGATGCATGCCTGTTTGACTCAATTTGGACCAAAACAAAACCCACAGAAATCTGCATTGAAGTTTCCTTTTTGTCACTGAAATGTATCACTATGAAAAAAAAGTGCCAGTTTGTGTGAGCAGTCATTTTGCCTTTTGGAGTCTGGATTCTTCCTTTTCTGTCTTTTCTGACTCTTCTGGTGCTGCATGAATCTGTCAGTGTCTTCCGGTTTATTTACTGCATGAAGCTGCATTTTTCGAGCGCAGCTGACAGCCTGACAGCAGCCGGATGCCATTAAAGTTTCTTGAGAAAAGCATGACAAAAAGCAAAGTCTCCTCTGTAGCCAGTATTGATGATGTGCCTGTCTAAACGTGGAAGTGAAAGTTTTCCATGTTTTTCTTTCTACCTCCTGATCCTTTTGACCATTTTTTTGGTTAAAGTTTGTTTCTGTCTGCTCTCCTCAGCTCTCTTTAGGTCAGAAAAAGGACCTCTGGAAGCTCTGCAGACTCCAGAAATGTGGCCACGGTTTAGTTGTTGGTTCAGATTTGTTGTGAATGAACAAGCCCAATTGGGGACCAGAGCTGCAGATGTCTGCAGACCCTCATCTGTCTTTTCTTGACTCTTTGATGTTTGTAGAAATGCACTATTTGCACATCGGTCTGCATGATTGCGTCATATTGCTCTCGTGAAATGATGGTTCAATAAACCAAGATTCTCATAAAAACATTTATGACTTTACCTTTTTTTTTTATAAAAAGCTTCAACATTTTTTACAGATGCAACAAACAGTGGAGATGTTTGATGAAGCCAATGTTTCACCATCATGGTGGTGAAAACGTGATGTGGGTCTCCATTGTAAATCAGAATATTCTGAGGCAAAATTACAGCACTGCGAAGTAAAGTAAAACGTAATCACTACCAGTTCAATAAATGTGAATGAAAAAATTAGATTTGTTGTATGGGCCTTTTTAAATTCATTTTTCACATTTTCATATACATGGATTCAAATATCTGAATGCTCTATTGATTCATACACATGCTTGCTTTTTTTCTTTTACCTTTATGTTTTTGACATTTCTGTTGAATAGAAAGGGTAGCTTGGCATCTGCTAACAGTGTGCTGGTTTCATTTGCGTGTCTGGAGTCTGAGCTGTTGGGAGGAAGAAAGCTAAAATCGAAGTCATTGTAGTAGTTTTTACTACATTATTTAACTGAGCTGTTATTCTATGGTTGGAACCTGCACAAAGTAGAGCTATGGTTGGTTAAAATGCTGTTTTTTGCTTCCAGCCGGTTGATGTTTAAGGATCTGTGGTAGTTGGTTGTTAATATACTAACTTCATGTGTCTTGTCCTGATTCCATCCCAACTCTGAGGTTTGTATGTGAAATCAAACGTCTGTTTTCCTAATACTTTTTGTTAAGACAATAGTTTGAATGAGACATTGAAATCAGACGTTTGGGAGAAGTAAAATGTGTGAACCAGAGAGCAGGAATCACTGACATCTAACCTCTGGTTCCTATAGGTGGTGCTACATACACAGAATTCAAACCTTTAATTCTACAGCACTGTTAAAGTTCTTTTTGTGTTTTTGTTTGAGTGAAAAAAATGCTCAGATTTTTTAAATCACCAATGCACTCTAAGATAATATTTCCCTTTTCTCTTCTGTTTTTGAGAAAGGACCAGTAATATTTGTTATTTTTTTCCTCTAGTGTGGAGCTTGTGAGTTTTGTGTTGCACCAACCTGCCTGAACATGACATCAATGACTCAGGTGTGTTCCTACAAATTCAGCAGACTGAATCTGTGAGTGGAACGTTGTGTTCTGTTACTGATCAAAAGCACAAAACCTCAGACCAAAAAAGCTACTTGAGGTTCTAAATTCACTAGAACATGCTTCAAGCATGCTTCACATGCTTAGATGGGAAAAGTGTTTAATCAAGTTGGAAGGGTGTTTGCACAGGGATGTTTCCCAAAGACACAACAGGATGGAACGGAAGATAAAGATGTGCTCAGTACAGGAATTCAATGACGGATGAAGAAAAGAATCAGATATCAGAATGGAGAAGATGGATGCTGCTCTGCAGTCTGGACAAAGGGGCACAAAACACACAAACGCACAAGAAAAGAAGTAATTCAATCACAAACCATCAAAGCAAATAGCTATTGCAACAAGGACTTCAGAAAACTAGGGCACCAAAACAACTATGAGGAGATGCTTTATATGACAACCACAAATAATAAGAACCACAGAAAACAACTGAAAAAAAAAATAATTACCCACATCCAATGATTAACAAAAAGACCACAAGAAGACTGGAAACATCCTGAAGGTGCAAAATAATGGGACACATCCACAGATTTAGGCTGCACAACCACAGAGACAGAAACTACAAAAACGTTAAGTGATTTTAGTTAAATAGGACTGTATTTGTGGTACAGTTTTATTCTATTCTTTAATTTTATAACACCACCTACTGTTGAAAAAGGAACAATCTGGACACTACTTCAGATGAGAATTCTGCTCCTTGTATAACGCTGCCATGTTTGGTTTTCCTTATTTACTGGCAAAGTTTGAAACATTCCAGTCATGAAAAAAAGATGAAAACCCTTGATCTGGATAAGATCTCTGAATGTTGTGAATGATGCCATCCTGACTTGAACACATGGTTACACTCAAAACGGGATTTGATTTTTGTGGCTTTTTCTTCATTCATGTCTGTTTTCTCTTTTATTTTACTTTTTAATTGTTTGACCATCCCGTCGTCTTGTCACTTTAACCCTCGTTGAACTCACTAATTATCACAAATGTGCTCTTACTCCTTATCAGAGACTTGTTTTCACTCATTATGGTTCAGGTTTTTTTATCATCTTACTGATTTTAGTATGAAATCAGGTATTTTTTACCAAGTCTCCTTCTGGTTGTTCTGCGTTGAGTTTCCAACATCATGAGAGCTTTAGGGAAACCTGAAGATGGTTTGGGGCATGTTAAGTTGTAGAACGTGTTTTTGAACTTTTGTTTTGTGGCAAGATGGCAGTCCCATGATGAGAAAAGACAAACATGTTTACATTTTCATAAACTGCTGCAGAGTCTAGATCGGGTAAGCTGAATCCTTCTACACTGCAGAGCCATTTTGATCAGTTTGTCACTGACTCCACAAAGTCTGACTTCACCTATTAGAAAAACAAATCACTGATTTGTATGAATGTTATTGTTACTATTATAATAAATATAAATGAACATTTCTTTTTTGCATAAATAAAACAAGCAATAAGACAAAACAGCCTTTTTTTCAAAATATGAAAATAGTTTATATCTTTTGACAAAAAAAGAGGCCCTGTGTCACACCGGATTATCTTAATGCAGCAAATATTTTGATTTAGTGTCCCGTCAGCACTAATGTAAAAAAACACAGTTTATTTTACTGTTGGTGGAGCATCTCTGCCAGGAATGTGTGATTCTGGCAGAATTACAAATGTTCCATCTGATAAACCAAAAGCACATCAGAGCCAATTTTGGCGACCCTTGCTGTATTTTTCTAACCATAAGGCATTTTTAAAATCCTTGAATTTATTCACCAAAAATAGAAAATCTGCTTTATAACCCGCTGTGCCTTAATTCTGGTTGTGTTTACTGACCTCCAATGAATTTCATGTGGTACACGGCACACAAAAATCTGTTAAAATGTTTTGGTTCAACTTGTGATATGTACTGTCCTTCAATTGTTTGCAAATAAGTTGTATAAAGTTTGAGTTAGTTGACTTTACTTATATATTTTTACAGTTACTTTTTAAAATCAAAAACATTTTGTTTTTCCTTCCAGAGAGCCACGACTAAAGGAGCCTGACCCCTGGTCCACATGAAGCTGTTCAGCTTTAAAAATCTTTCTTTTCAGACTGTGGACTGAGAGTCAAAGGTCCTGGATAAAGTATGTAATTTCCAATGGGATCAGTAATGTTTGTTCTAAACCTTTGGTTAACCAGATCTCATGGACTCTAAATAGTCAGTAGGTACTGCATGGGAGGATCACTCACTTGGGTTTTCTACACAGTTTTCCAGATATTTGTATGACTCGTCATTGTGATTAAAGCAGCACATATGATAGGAATGATTAAGTCAGTAGCTGGCTTTGGGGCATTTATCTATCATGTACCTTTAAGGACAGAACAATGCCAGTATATATGACCTACTTTAACTTTTCAATTCCTCTTGACAACATTGATTGGTCCAGGTATCACATCATGTGCGTGTAAAGCATGTAGTCTTCTATTTGACCGTAAATGACAACAGATGTGTCGAAACATGTTCTAAGAACCGGGCGGGGTCACATGGTGAATAACGGAGGTTTGAAGTCCCATTTTTTGTCCATAGCAGGCTTCCATACAGGAGCGCGCCGCTATTCCCTCTATCACCGCGGAGGTGTGCGTTCCGCGTGCTCGAGCCTCTGGGGGGTGTGGAGGGGGAAGGGGCGTCTCTGACAGCAGCGCAGCCTCCTCGCAGGCCCCTCCCGGGAAGCGCGCCGCGGCTCCGACACACGGACGGTCGGTCGGACTCGGTGAGCCTCTGCTGCCGCGCGCCTCTCTCCGCCTCTGAGCGCGCGCGTCGCCCCGTATTTTGCTCCGGTGTTCGGATCGCAGTGGGGTGGGGGTGGGGGGCTCCTCTGTAGGAGCAGCATGTATTAAGCTGTGGAGCTGCGTTTGCCCCCTTCCCGCAGCGCTCCGTCAGGACGAGCATCGCTAGCACCGGGATTATCTGGATCTTTTTGGGGAGGGTGGGTGGGGGTTGACTCAGGCCTGCCTCAGAGGAGCGTGCGCCCCCCACCTCCCCCCGCCGCCCCGCACCTCCCGGTCGATGGTCCTTGAGGAACTGGGAGCACCATGGCGAGCGACTCCCCCGCGCGGAGTCTGGATGAGATAGACCTGTCTGCACTGAGGGTAAATGTCTGTGTGCGCGTGCAACACCTGTCCTCGCGCCCTTCTGTGCCTCAGCTACGCGCGTGCATGGATCACACAATGACTGTGTGTGTATCTGTGTGTGTGTGGCGCTCTTCCACTGTGTACATTGATTGATAAAATTAAGTGGGATGTGAGCGCGCGCGCGCGCGCAGCTTCTTCATCCTTATTATTTTTATCCCAACAACTGGGACGTGACGTAACGAGGCCCCGAGCCGGCCGTCAGACCGCATGCGTTATGTGGGGCAGATGTTGAGTTTCATGTGCATGTCACATTAAGGCGCTTGTAGACGCTTCAAAATCGCGCGTGCGTGTCATTTTCGATCGCACGCACACGCACACACCGGCAGTAATAACCGCAGCACGAGCGAGTTCCGCCATTTCATGATGTTGTGGCGACAGCATTTTCGTGCCTGTTTGTGCGCGTGCGTTTGTGTGCCCATCGTAATGAGTGGCATGGGGGAAGATGCAGTGCAGGAATGCGTGTGCGCACGTGTCCGAGGCCTGTGATGCTTCACACACAGGTGGGAAGTTCCAGCCAGGTAGGTAAACAGCTGGTAGAGGACACGCACGCTGTGCACGCTCGTACTTGTCTAGAGTTTGTTGTGAGCCCCAAATGAAAGAGTACCATCAGCAGGATGTCATCCTCCTCCCAGGAAGATTCTGAGGGGGACAACAAATGGACACAACATTTGAAATGTTTTAAAGTGATGAAACCTTCAGTTTGCGTTTGGCTCCAATTTTAATGTGTCACTTCAAACACGGGGGGGGGGGGGGGGGTCTTTCTTTGTCATGTGACATATTTCCAATGGAAAATGCTCCAGAACATCAAACTCTGACTGTTTTTTCCAACAGTTTTGTTTAAAAAGTGCTCTTAACATCACTTGAAAAAACAAACTGTGACCCATTTACATTTGAGAGCCCTGCAGAACTATTCCAGCCACTTGAAACAGCTAATTCTTAAAAAAACAGCTGGGTTTACACCAGTGAAGAAAGTCAAATCGTAATTAAAAGTATAGTGTTTTCCGGAGTATAAACTGCGGGAGCAAAAAAATAAACGCCAGTCTGGAATATAAGTCGCACTAGTAGGAGAAAATTGCACAATTTCTGAACAAATTGGCCAAGCCCGGCATAATGCCGCACACCTTGATCAGGTGTGTTCTGTCAATCAGAAACTGGGCTGATTCAATCCAGCTAATCAACATCTACTGAAGCAGCACTAACTGCAAAACCAACAGGGCCAACAGGAACAGGGTTGGTGACCCCTAAACTAGATACTCCCATTGGAGAAGCTATCGTCAAGGTTTTAGCCTCATCGCTACATGGAATCATTGTCTGTATGTCTCAATTTATTAACTAAACCTGATTAAGAGATCAGGTTTGGTTTTTTATTTTTGAAGAGTTCTACGAAAGCTTTGGTAATCATGTTTCCATGTCTAGGTTCATGAGATCATTCAGTCTTTTTTTCTCTGGAGTCATAGTTACTATCTACTGTGGGAGCTGTGTCTGAATGACGGGGCTGTTCTCCTGTCTATGTGACTCAATTTGATGAGAAATATAATAAAGGTCAGCAGGAAAACAATCAAAATCTGTTTGTTTTGGATGTCACTTCTTCTTCTTCTTTGTTGCTTCCAATCGTACAAATGGATACACACAACTACAGTGCCTTCTAGCTGTTGTAAGCGGGAAACATCCACTAGAGGCCAACTGGTTGTTAGTGGGAAAATAATGAATATATGAGCCTTTTTATGTTAGAAAAAAAAAATCACAAAAAAGTCGTTCTTGAGTATAAGTCGCATCCCTGGCCAAACTATGAAAATAAAAAAGGCAGCCTATACTCTGGAAAATATGGTACAAACAACTAGTGGGGGATAGAAAGCAAGCAAATCTTTAATGTAAAAGTGAAGGTGAGATCTTTGTGCTGTTTCTATTTAAAAAATAAATGACTAATTTCAGCGACTGTGAGCTCAGGGTTCTCTGTTGGAGGACTAAGGGCTCAGTTGTCCAAGAAAACTCACCGATCTATTCAGCAGCTGTGAAAGTGTGAAAATCTATGAACATGCACACACATTAGATACATTAGAGTTTTGTTCTATGTCATCTGTCTAGTGTCTATTTTGTGTTTTCAGTGTGTTTGAAGAAAGTGTTTAGGCTGGATGTAATGGAGGGACAGCAGAGAGTTAGTCAGGTCAGCTCAATCATTCAATCCTACTCATTGGATCTGCTGATGGGCTTGCCTTTGACAGAGTTAAAAAGCTAGTTAGGTTAGTGTTGTGAGTTCTGCATCTTTGCTGCCACCTTTTGTGTGAGCCGATCGATCTTGTGCATTGGATAATGACTCTTAAGTGATCATTAGAAGAACCATAAATGTCTCTTTCAAGGCTTCTGGTGTGATGTCCGTTAGTACACCACTAAAGATTGGGTTGTGCCGGCCCTATAGTGTGTCCCTGTTTTACACTGACGCCACTACCATATTTTCATTTAGCCTGTTTTAGGGTCTATAACTGAAATGATATAAGAACTGGGCGGCCATGGTGCAGAGGTAGCGCGGTGGACCTGTGATCGGAATATTGCAGTTCAAAGCATCCTTGGGCAAAACCCTTAACCCCACATTACTCCTGGTAGTTATAGATTGGCGCAGTGAAGCCGCTACCAGTGTGTGAATGTGTGTGTGGGTGAATAGGACCGGGACTGATAAGCGATTTGGGCCTTTTAACAAGGTAGTAAAGTACCATTTTGTGGCAAGACACCATTGCTGTATTTGTATTTAAACATGACTTCATCTTGCTGTCAGCCTCCATCTCTTTGGTTTGACAAATTTAAACAGACTTTGCATCTTTTATGAAGCATGCGAAGGTTTTCTCCAGGCACTCCGGCTTCTTCCAACAGTCTAAAAAGTGTGAATGTGTGATTGTGTGGCTCTTTGACAGACTGCCGACCTGTTCGGGATGTACCCCGCCTTTGCCTAACACTAGCTGGGATTGGCTCCAGCAACCCACGACCCCAAAAGGGATTCATGGGGTTTACAAGATGGTTGGATGGATTTTTTACCAGATTAGCAGCACCATAAGGAGGCGGGAAATACGTTTAGGTTTCCCTTATTTGCTGCTAAAATTCTGTTATTTGGGGTTAGTGTATTCATTCTTACCAAAGGGAGTAACAAAACCCCTTTTTTTCTAGTGGAATGATCATGGTGGATATCAACAAATTTGAATATCCACCAGAGCACAAGTGTAGACGCCAGACCTCTACATGCCATCTTCCAAGTAATTCTGGTCTTGTAGCTTCTTGTTGGCAAAAACACCTGATCCATTTAATAAGTAGCAGGCAGATATGAGTTCACCAAAAATCTGGTATTTGAATAAACTGCTTCATGTTGAGAAGAAAGAGCTTGTAATGATGTATACACTCGATTCCTGTGCTTTGTTTGTCCTGTCTGCGTTCTCTCTGAATGCTCTGGCTGCTGACACAATAGGAAGTCTCACTCATGTAGCACTGCAGCCTTTGAGAGCAAGCCAGCACACCGAGCAGCAAAGAGCTAATTCTAGACAATGCTGTCTTGCTGTGGAAAATGAAAAACCTTCACTGCAACAGAGTCAAGAACGTGCGTTAGTGAATTTCTGAAAACCTTTTTTATGCACAAGTGAGCTGTACCTGCTGAGCGGCGGTCAAGTCAGAACATGATGGAGTGGGTGGGACTGCATGTCTGTGAGGTCTGTGAGAGTCTGCATCTGTAACACACTCAGCATACAGACAGGAACGTGTGAGGAAAGTCTGGACATGATGTTCACTGTAACACGAGAACTGCCTGTCTCCCCGGCTAACAGGAAAAACACAAATTAAGTCACCGTGTACACAGCAAAAGGAAACTCTCCAGTTTGATGTAAAATATTGTGAAACTACCCTCACTTCCTGGTGAAATTGTCTCCTCAGAATGAGCTGTTCTTGGTTCGAGTGGACATTCGAGTGTGTCAGAGCGTACGTGCTTTGATATGGGCTTTTACAGACTACAGTATTAATAGCTGTTTGAATGTGACACAGGGTGATAACCTTCACAGTGATTCATTCAAGAGGAAGAGGAGTATTTGTGAGGAAAAATCTTAAATATCAACAGCCAGGGTGTTTGATTGTAAACTGCACAGTTTGTCACACGTAGATGTGATGACATCTACGAATGACCTGAATCTCCTCCAAGAAATTCACCTTTTTGATGAGCAATGAGTTAGAATGTTACGTATAATCAGCCTTTTGAAGACACACCCCCCTTCAATAAGAAGAGGGGAAAATCAGAGCACTGCACCAGAATATGTTTGACTCCCAAAGAATATTCAATGAAGCTGCTGGTATCTGTCCTTTCTCTGCTCCGACATGCTTTGGTAAACCGTGTTGAGGCTGACTTGCAGTGGTCCACCATGGTCCATGGTGCACTCTAGTGGACTGTGGTTCTGTACAGATCTGCTTTGACCACGATGTAACAACATGGAAAGTACAAGGTTCTCTACTACAGGGGCTTTCTTACTTTCCATTTGTGGGTGGTGATAAACCAACAAAAGCAGAGCTTGCGGTCTTGCTGAATGGGATTAAAACATTGGCATCCATGTTCAGGCCCAGATTGTTGAGGTCTATTTAAGAGTGAGCCTGGTAGAAGTCAACATCATTAAACTGCAGATTCGTATGGTGTGGATCTGTTGGATCTGCTGAAGTTTTTTTGTGATTTTTGTTGTTGTTGCCTAGACTTTGGATTACTACCAATAGGGTAAGTTGATGCCTTAACTCTTTTTGTAGCAGGGCTGTACCATATAACTGTCTTATGAACAGGTTCCTAATAAAGTGATATTGAAGTTAATATGTTTTATATAAATTGACCTGAAGATGAAGTGACGGACAGCTGCCGCATGCTCCTGACTTGCTGTGAACTTTTAAATTTTCAAGATTTCTTGGTTTCTGCTTTCCCGACAGTTTCACTACTCACAAAAGTCATAGTCTAGAACTCCAGGAGTTTGATTTTTACCCTCTGTGGTCAATTGTAGGACTTCATGCTGCTAACCCAGATATAACTATGACAGATTCAAAATAATCTTATAATTAACGTGTGGACACATGTTAATGTTTGTACGTGATCTTAATGTTTAGTCCTTTGTTTGCTTTTGCTTTCTTTATAATCTGACTTAGATTAACTGATGTAAACTCTAAACCAGATAATACATTTTTTACCACAAAGGGAAGTTTGTTGATCTTGAAATCTAGTTTTATTATTTGGATTAGGAGTTTTGAGGTTAATTTATATAACTTGGGTTCCTTTTATTTGTGTTTCATACTGTGGAGGAAAAATAAAACTATACTTTCCTGTTAAAAAAAAACAGGTGTATAACTGTACCTGAATATTCATTGTGCGATGCTGCATTGCTACAATGACCCTAACATTTCTGAGTAAGAATATCAGAAAGCAGTAGAATATATATATAGCTTCATTTAATAGTTACAAATGTGCTGCACAGAACGGAGTAAATCACTATTTTTTATATATATACTCACTGGCTACTTTATTAGGCACACCTGTCCAACTGCTCAATAACACAAATTTCCAATCAGCCAATCACATCGCAGCAGCTCAATGCATTTAGGCATGTAGACATGGCAGAGACAATCTGCTGCAGTTCAAACTGAGCATCAGAATGGAGAAGAAAGCTGATTCAAGTGACTTTGAACATGACATAGTGGTTGGTGCCAGACGGGCTAGTCTGAGGATTTCTGAAACTGCTGATCTACTGGGATTTTCACCCACAACCATCTCTAGGGTTTACAGAGAATGGTCCCAAAAAGGGAAAATATCCAGTGAGCAGAGGTTCTGTGGGCGGAAATGCCGTGTTGATGCCAGAGGAGAATGACCAGACTGGCTCTAGCTGATAGAAAGACAACAGGAACTCAAAGAACCACTGGTTCCAACCGAGGCCTGCAGAAGAGCATCTCTGAACGCAAAACACATCCAACCTTGAGGCTGATGGGCTACAGCAGCAAAAGCTACAGCAGCAAAAGTCAGCTAAGAACAGGAAACTGAGACTACAATTCACAAAGCCTCACCAAAACTGGACAATAGAAGATTGGAAAAACGTTGTCTGGTCTGATGAGTATCTTTCTGCTGCCACATTCGGATGGTAGAGCCAGAATTCAACAAACATTAAGCATGGATCCATTCTGCCTTGTATCAATGGTTCAGGCCGGTGGTGGTGGTGTCATGATGTGGGGGATATATTGGGATACTTTAGACCCCTTAGTACCAATTGAGCATGGTTCCAACGCCAAAGCCTACCTGAGCATTGTTGCTGGCCATGTCGATCACGTTATGACCACAGTGTTCCATCTTCTGATGGCCACTTCCAGCAGGATAAGGCGCCATGTCATTTTGTTCCCTTTTATTGGACGATACCCATCGATCGATGATCGATAGATAAAGATATATATGTATGATAGACTCAGTGAACAAAATCATTTCTCTCTTTTAAACTACTAACATTAATTTGAGCTAAACGTGCTAAAAGCAGCCTTTTTTTCTCAGACTGAAAAACCCATCACTCCTGTAGTGAGAGTTTGACGAAATGAACATTTTATTAAATAAAAAGGAAAATGCTGTAAATGCCAGTAATTGCTGCAATTAGAATGCATTTAGTCTATAAAAAAAGCTTTGACAGATTGACTGAGCTAAACAAACATGTTGGATGTAATTGAACCTATCAAAAATGTATCATTGATAAATGTAACATAACAACATATATTTCTGAGATCTCACAATTAGTTATTATTCATAGAGTGGTCTGCCTGTCCTTTTAGATGCCAGGTTAGATAGCATTACTGCCTCCCATACAAAGGTATGACAGGCAATGAACTCCAGAACAAAGAACAGCTTCCATTTTAATCCTATTTTCTAAGATTATCTTGAAATATCTTTTAAACATATGTAGCCAAAAAAGTTTTTTTTTGGTGAATCATATTTGTAATGAAGTTCAAATATAAAGAGGAAGATTTGCAGAAATCCAGACACCTAAACTTTATTATTCTTTATAACAAACTTTGCATTTTAAAATCTGTTTAAGTTTTGTTAGATAGGCAGAATCAGTGTGTGTCTTTGGTGTGTAGTTGTATGATTGGTAAAGCTATAACTGGTAAACTGGTGTGTGTTCTTGTATGTATGCATTTGCACAACAGATTCAGCCCATGAGAAATGAATGCTCACCTGTTTGACCTTGAATTCAAAGAAACACAGCTTTTTATGCTAATCCCTTTCAGAATAGAGCACTGCATTATCCCCCTGAGCCTTTTGCACACACATACAGACCATAATACTCAGCACACACCAGCTGGGCTCTGAATTAAGTTTTTTGATCATGGTAACAAAATTCAATATGGCTGGTAGATTCCTAAAAGCCTCTGGTTATTTTGAATTTGCACTAGACAAAGTTATTTTGTTCTATGTTTCTGTTGTACCACTGGACTGGCAAACAGCGGTTGTGGTTCAAAACCTTTCAAGAAGGGGAACCACGTACTTGGAAGGGTGTGTTCCAAAAACCAGGGAGTCACACTGCCCGGCCTCCTTGGAAAGTCTATGCCTGGGACCCGGATGAGGGGAAGAAGATGGATGGATGAATGAATGAATTCTCTCACAAGATACGTTTTTACCAAAAAGTTCTATTTTGCTTTTATCTGACAATAGCACAGGCTTTAGCAGGGGGTCACATCTGGGACTGCAGGGTTTGAGTCCCTGGCGGTGTGGTGTGTTACTGATGGTAGCCTTTGTTACTTTGGTTCCAGCTCTTAGCTGGGCCGTCACTAGGTCTCCCCGTGTGGTTCTGGGATTTTTGCTCTTCAATCTCGGATCATTTTGACCCCATGGGGTGAAATCTTGTGTGGTAGATTATGAGTGGCCTTACATTTCTTCCGTTCCCTGATAATTGCTTCCACAGTTGATTTCTTCACACCAAGCTGCTTACCTATTGCAGATTAAGTCTTCCCAGTCTGGTGCAGGGCTTCTATTTTGTTTCTGGTGTCCTTTGTCAGCTCTTTGGTCTTGGCCATAGTGGAATTTAGATTGTGACTGTTTAAGGGTGTGGACGGGTGTCTTTATGGTGATTACAGTTCAAACAGGTGATAATAATACAGATAACAGGTGATAGATAGAAGAGCTTCCTAAAGAATAAGTTAAAGGTCTGTAGGGGACAGAAATCTTGCTCATTTGTAGGTGACCAAATACGTACTTACAGAGGAAATTACAAATTATATCATTACAAATCCTACAATGTGATTTCCTAGATTCTTCCCCCCTATTTTGTCTCATAGGTAAATTGTCCGTATGATGAAAAATACAGGCCTATATCATTTTTTAGTAGGGCAAACATGCATAATTTGTGGCTGACTAAACCATTTTTTTGCCCCACTGTGTATCTGTTTTAACTATACCTTATCCCGATTCCTCATTATTAAATGTATTCAGGTTTTTTAAGAGCTTTAATCATAGCTGTGATTTTTCAGATCCTCTGAATTTGGGCCACTTCACAATCTTTCAGTTCTTTTTTTCTGTTTATTACAATTTCATGGTCTTTAGTGGTTTCTACCTAAACCTTAACACATGAGGGACACGATCAAACACCTTCTCCAAACCCACAAAACCCCTTAGTTCTTTTTTTTGCTGGCAAAGATATGACAGTCCTTACAGTAAACTAGTAAACATTAAGCATACTCTTTTTCCCCGTTTTACCTCCTGTGTCATTTTTCTCGAATACAGAACCTTTCTTTATTGCTACAGCTTTCTTTCTCTCTATTCAAAGACCTCATCATCATTTCTACCAGTTGTGATTTGTTCCTAACAACTTTCCCTCTGCACATTTACTTTGGTACATGAATGTTAGCATGCAGCCAATGAAGTCAAAGTGAAGCATTCTTGGGAAATGTGGCGATTCAGATAAAATAAGGCAAATATAATGAGGATGTGTTCCCATGCCAAAGTGTAAAAGTAAGCTCTTATTTTTACCTGCCAAACTGAGTGTTGTCATGTTGGCAGGTGTTGATTATTGGGATTCTTTAAGGCCTGTGTGTGTTTTGTTCATATGTGTCGATTTGCTCAGATCAATGATTGGATTATGTTTTAAATAAGTTTTTTTTCTAATTTTTTTGTGGATTTTCATGCTCTGTTGAACCCTTTAATGCTTAAGACTGAAAATCCCCGAATGGACTGTGCTACCGGTTTTCAATAAAAAGTAGGACAATAATGTAAAAGCTAGTGCCCTTTTCTTATATTTCTTTAAATTTTCCCTATCTTGCTGTTTTTTTAAACTACATGATATAAGAGTTTTATATCAAGTCAGGTCAAACCTATTTATAGGGCGCATTTTAAAACAGATGCTGACTAAAGTTTTTTTTTTTGGGTAGAGGTAAGATCCATAAAAAAGTACAAACACGGCAAAAACAAATACAAAAAAAATGCAATTAGAGGAAAAGGGCCAAAAAGGCAAGCAGTCTTAAATGTTTAAAAATACTATTTGGCTTTAAGTTTAACCTTAAAAGCTCAGCAGCTCAGCGGGGGAAGCACGGTTGTCCCTGAGCTTCAGTCTGCTCTTTTGAAAGACTCTTTTGGTCAGCAGACCTCAGGGACTGTGAGGAGGAGTTGTGTGAGGAAGCCAGTGGAGAAGGTCAGGGTGGGGGCGATGTAGTCTCTTTTTTGTCAACCAGTGAGCAGTTTGTCTGCAGAGGTTTGGTTTAGTAGCAAGTGGAAGAGGGATGACTAATTAATGCCAAAATGAAAGTGAATAACAACAATCGGTGCAAAATGCTATAAAAGAGGAAAACCTTGTTACTGTCTCATGCATTCTGTAAATCTGGGATGGTCTTGTTCAAGTACCTAGTGACAAGTTCGACTAAAAGAGGCAGATCAGCCATATTGTTAGAAATATAGACAATGAAGGCAGCAGGACCAGACAACACAAGGCCTTTTTTTGAAAGAATTTGCCAAGTAAGAACATGTTGAATAAGACAAGATGGGGACCTAGGATAGATCCATGTGAAACTCCAAAGAAAAATATTGGTGAAAAAGGGTGGTAAATTACCTAAGATAACTTATTTCAATAGGAAATGATTCAGTCAAGTGCACAGTCTATTGTCTGGTGGTCCACAGTATCAGTAGGATCTAGTAAAATCAAGACTGAGATTTTACCAGCATCTAGTAGGAGGAGCAGGTCTATGTAGACTTTATGCAAGAAAGAAAATACAGTTTCTACATTAGGTGTTTAATTTGAAATTTAATTTTTACATTAAAACGTTGTTGTTTGTCTAGGTAGGCATTTTTGCTGACATTTACAGAAGTATATTTCATTGGCAGAAATATTTTCCAGGTTCCATGATCGGGGTTTGGGCCGCCGAGGCACCCGCCCTCGACTGCCACCCAAACCACACCTCCGCAGGGTGGCTGGGCGCTCCCTTAGAGATAGGGTGAGAAGCTCGGTCACCCGCGGAGAGCTCGGAGTAGAACCGCTTCTCCTCCACATCGAAAGGAGCCAGCTGAGGTGGCTCGGGCATCTAGTCCGGATGCCCCCTGGACGCCTCCCTGGAGAGGTGTTCCGGGCATGTCCCACTGGGCGGAGGCCCCGGGGAAGACCCAGGACACGCTGGAGAGACTACGTCTCTCGGCTGGCCTGGGAACGTCTTGGGGTCCCCCCAGAGGAGCTGGAGGAAGTGGCTGGGGTGAGGGAAGTCTGGGCATCTCTGCTCAGTCTGCTGCCCCCGCGACCCGGTCCCGGATAAGCGGAGGAAGATGGATGGATGGATGGATGGAAATATTTTCACATTTTTTGTAACACAACAGATTTTTCCTGACAGCCTCTTACTTTCCAAAGACCAGAAGTCCAAAGAGGTTGCAGTGATTTTTTTAGAGAAAAACCATATATAAAAGACCTTTTTAAGGCTAATAGTTAGCTTAATTTGCGCCAGTTTTTATTATTCTGCACTTCCAGTTTCAAACATGATTACCGTTGACAATATGTTAGTTCTATAGCTAAAATAACAACTCAGACTGTATATGAAGGAAAACACATAATTTAGTCATAACTATAAAATTATGAAATTTTAATATTTGTTTGCTAATGTGGCACAAGCACTGCCCAAAGGACTATTTACTTCAGAATCAAAGATAAAGTTTACCATATTTTTTGCACTATAGGGCACACCAGATTTGAAGGTTTGCCATCAGTGAATGGTCTATTTTTGAAATGATGTCATGTATATGGAGCACTAAAGGCACATTAAGCGAGACAAAAGAGCCAGAGATTAGTCCGTACGTCAGTCAGACTGTGTTCACAGTAACCCCAGAACTTGTTAGTATAACGCTAAACCACATTATAAGTGATAGCCACAACTAGTTTGTTTCTGTAAAAATAACTTAAAGGTCATCATTTTACTCTTCCAATTTGTCACATTCTTTGACTTAGTAAGACACCTTTGGTAACTCATTCAGGTTTACATTTAGCATTGTTTTTTCACTGTGAGGTTGCATTACGTTTGACACTTCAGAGCTTAGACACGTCTCCCCTACACCATCTCTGTTTTCTAAGTCAAAATTTGATAAAATCTTTATATTTTCAAGCAGTTGTTAAATAGATTTCATTCTGATGTAAAGAAGCAGCTGTACCTGCAGAAAAAATGTTTCTTAAAGTCAAACTCACATAAGTCTGTTTGATTTATTAAGGTGCATCTATTAATCTATAACCCTGTCGAGTGGACCCTTATCAGTGTCTGCATCAAGTGTCTTCTTCATCATTTCAAGATTAGGAGCCCTTAAATAGAAATTACACACTAGCAGAGACCAATCATGCTTACTCTTGGGGTTTTACTGTGAGGCCTGCCTGTGTTTACCAGGCTGCCTTGTGTGAATGACATTGACTATTTTTATGTAAAATGAAGGATCTCACCAAGAATGCATGGTGAGCTGCAGGGGAGAGCAGACACGTTGGAGAGGTGAGCTTTTAAAGGAAGAACAATTGTGGTGACAAAGGAGGGCTTTTCCTTTTACTGGGTAATACTCCAGGTATGCTGTGCTCACTCAGCCTGTTAATGAGCGAGTGAAGGTCAAATTCCACAAAAAAGCCCATCTTTCTTGAGTCCAGTTGAGTATTTTGTTTCCTTATTCTCTTCTGTGTCTCTCTTTCAGGACCCGGCTGGAATCTTTGAGCTGGTGGAACTGGTGGGAAATGGCACCTATGGGCAGGTCTACAAGGTAAGGTCATCTACCCTAAAGAAAAAGGGGAAGGTAAAATCCTCAAAAAGTTATGAACCAGCAAAGCCTTCATGGTGGACGAAAAAGTCAGTGAGTTGGGGGTGAAGACTGGCATGAGGTTAAAACGCTACTCCAGATTCTCTAACTATGAAAGAAAAAACGCCATTGTGATGTGTATGCATCTGAGTTGTGATGCCTATTTTTAGTGAAGATATTTTATGCTAAAAGAGAAACTCTCCTCAGATTTCCATGGTGCTGGTTAATCCCTGGACTCTAATCTTTGAGGGAATTGATTGTAATGACAACAGCACCAACACATGAGACAAGCGTTTTTCTCAGTAGATAATTATGTAATATTTCACCACAATTCATTGGGTAATTAAATCCTCTTGTGTCTTTTGAAAAGCTTCTTACTTCCTCCACCAGCTGTTTTTCAAATGATCAATAAAAAAGAAATTCTTTGTCTCAGCCATTCCAGCTCTTCAGCCTTTCAACCAATAGTTGTGCTTTGGCCAAGTCGCAGTTCAGTTTTGGCGATGTAGAAAAACTAGTTTTGGGAATCCTATATTCACCTTTTACCTTATTATTCAAATTATGTTTAGTACATGAGTATTGAACATGTAGCATAAAAAATTGATAGAAAATCATTGGTCAGTATGTACACACAGCCTTTAACAACACAACGTGGTCATAGAGGTATCCATAGAGGGTCACGGAGCTGTCTTACACGCGTCCGGTCTTACCCTCACAACTATGGGAAGCAAACCGTTTCACACATGGAGGTGCAACAAAGACGCCTCAGACTCGGAACAAAGCGGCTGTATGAAAGGAGGTTTGTCTTCACACTGCTTCTCATGGTGGAAGTGGTTCCTTCAAAAGGCGCCATGTACTTTTCTAAAATAAGCAGACCAAAGTGGGAGACAGCCTTACCCTTGAGTATTCCTATCATCCAGAACACTGAAAATGGAAGATATAAACAGTACCGGAAGGATGTGGCTGAATAAGGAGCTGTTGCTCTGTATCATTATCAAATTATCGTGAAAATGTTGCATAGATACGTCAATGGGACTTCAGAAAACTGCGAGGTTGTGAGGAAGACTTCCGTGGCTGACTGCAGTTGAAGGAATTGATGTGTGTAGGTAAATTACATGTAAATATTCAAGCTCAGATGCAAAAGTGACATTTACAGCCCTGGTGATGGCCTTACATCTAACATTGGTTAGGGAGTTCAGTCAAAATGGTAAATGACCTAAATCATGAAATGGAAAGTAAGTCCTGAACATTTCTGGATTTGAGGGGATGGGTGGAGCTCACAGGGTTGAGTTAGAGTTCAAAACCCAGATTTGATGGTTGTTGTGTCTTTGAACAAGACATTCAACCCCCACCCCCCACTGCCTCAAACTGTAAAAAAAAAACGTGTCTGTAAATTGCTTTAAAATGCCTTAGTCACATGGTGCTGCAGGTTTTTGGGTTTTTCGGGGCCGTGGTTTGTGATAGAAAAGGGGGGGCTGTATCTTCAGAGGAGCAGGTGGGTCTTGCCTTCCTTGAGGTCCCTTGTGCAGCCACTTCAGTCATTAAAATGATGTCGCACGTGTGGTATGTTTATCGTGAAGAACCTGTAAGAACATTGCGAAGAACACAGGGGGCCGGGAGGTTAAAAAAATAAATAACCTGTACGACATGACTGTGTCTGACCTAATTCCCCTTGCTTACTCCTGCGTGTTGTTTGAGTGTTCGCTACGACCTGACGCCTGCAGCATGGCCGTAGTAAAAATGTGCACAAACATTTTCACCTTACAGGCTCACCGGGTCGTCTACAATCTTTAAATTTGGTCTGCAGCGTACAGATTTGCCCATCTTTCACCCGCAGACAGCCCTTATGTGGCCGTAAGGGCAGTTGTAACTGAGGCAAAAGCACTTGCCAAAGTCCCAGCCCATAGGCCCAATCCAAAGGAGCACGCCACCAGATCAATGACGTTACAGAGTAGCGTCCAACCCAATACTGGAAGGTTGTGGGTTTGATCCAATCCTCCCCACTGAAGAAGTCTCAGAGCTAGCTGGCAGGGGCTTGATTTTATGCAATCCCTCCCCCAAACCAGCAGTAGTTGCTGTTCTGGTGTTCTTTAGTCTCTGGATTCCTCCATAGATTGCTGTGTTTAAGGGGGAAATATAATGATATTTTTCACCCTTTCAAATTAAAATTACCTGAATGTTTTAGTGTTTAAGAACTCTCTTTTTTTTTTTTTTTTAACGAATGTTGGCATCTATTTCAGTCTGTAATCTGTCAGATTTAATAAGAAAACTGGTACATTGTGTCAGAAAGTGATGACAGTTAATTAGTTTAGTTTAATGAATTCATTCATTGTTGCATCTTGTAATTTCCCTTCAGATCGGTTGGTTTTAAGAGAAAATGATCACAAAACTTAAAAAGGTCACAAGCATGAAATCCCTGGAACAAGGCGGTAAAACTGTTTTCCACCTCCCGGCTGACGTCTCCCCTTCCTGCCCCCTAGTTTTAGCAATTCCTCCCAGTTTCAGCTGGTTAGCGAGCGCAGAGGAAGAGCTAAGTGATGCTGAGGCCCCTGAGGAGCGTTAAAGCATGAAAAATGCTCTCAACATTTGGCTGCAGGCGTGAGGCTGCTGCCACAGAAGCTGCCGTGCACGCTCGCTTCCTGCTAAGTGTGACCTTTTCACCAGCTTTGTTTCACTACGCTTCACATTCAAGAGCTCAGAGTCGAGGTTTTACCAGTGAGGAGGCAGTTTGAGCTTTGGCTGGATTTGATTATGCTGTGAATCAGCTTTCACAAAGTGGAGTTTATTCAATCTGTTTTATTGACTGAAGCAGAGAAGCTGAGTATCTCTTTCATTTCAACTCCCTGCACTGATGTCTGCGCTGTTAAAGTCACAATTAGGCTGGAGTCACATTGCAGGCCAAAGCCACAGAAATCAGATTTTATTTGTCCACATCCACACTTTTTCAGGACAATCTAAACAATCCTTGAGACATGAAATCAGATTTTCTGTGGGTCAGTTCTAGGTCAGAAAGGTTTCCAAACATTTTCATTGCAGTCTGTACCAACGGCTGCTTTTTCCCCCCTCCGTCACCTGCAGAATCTGCGGTGGCGGGAAATGGGAAGAGCTGCAGACGGTTTGCTCCTTTATGACTTCTCTTACTTCAACAAATAAAAAGGGCCGATTCCACCTTCAGTATTGTGTCTCGTGCGTGTTTGCTTTATTCCGAGCTGGCATAACGGCATTAAACCGCGCTGTTACTTTATGGTTCCAGTTCCAGATTAAAAATGACAGTGTAAACAAACATCCATAATCTTTACCCACTGATCTAAACTTAGAATGAGGACCTGCTGTGTGAGTGTTGCCTTTGAAAGAAAGCATTTCCTGATCTGACCTGTAGGAGCAGCAGGAAGGGAAGCAAATTTCTTTTTATGAATGCAAACATCACACTTTGAAAACCAAAAATGTACTTTTTGCTCTCCACAAGTTCAAAGGTCTGATAGAACCCGACCTGATCTCCCTTTACAGTCAGGATATTTGTTGAAACTGTCAGGGTTTAGATCGGTTTGTGACATTATTAACTCAAAAGGGTGGGCAATTCCCCTTCCCCATCAACTCATCCTGGATTAAACCTGTTTCAGATATGACCATCTCAAAGCTGGAACACTGATTCCGGCTGTAGGGGCGTTGTTAAGGCTCCGCCCCTAACCCTAAACCAGTCTGAAATTTCCACACTTTTCATTGATATTTCCGAAATAATGCCAAATTTTTGGATACACTGATGGTACTAGAAAGCAGATGAAGAAGGTTTGAGTCTCATCAGACGCCCGGAAACTGAAGGGATTCCTCTGCAAATGTGCCGCGGGTGCACAGAGTAAACACAAGTGTTTGGTTTAGCTCAACAGCAAAGTCTCCGTTCAACAAAAGCAGTTGTGAAGTGGCAGAATAGCAGTGGGAGGTTCTGATATCACAGCCTTTTGTTTAAGGGAGCAACATGTGTGATTTTACTGGCTGTGGATGTCACTCGCTGTGACACCTTTTCCTCCAACCTGCAATTAACATCTCAGTGTGAACAAGGAACAACTTAATACGAGCATGTTGCTGCTGTCGGATGCAGCAGAAGACAATAGGACGTAAGTGGAACAAATAGAAACGCAGAGAAAGAAGTTGATCAGTGGTATTGTTGCTTTGCCCTCTAAACAAAACGTTTTGTTGCTTAGCAGAAACGGGCCATTATGGAGCCAGGAGAGGTTCTGTCTGCTTTTTTTGTTGACATAAACCACTTTAATCTGTCTGCTCTATCTGTTTTTGATATGATTATGCCTTTTGTTACAGAAATATTGTTTCCTTTCTCTTCTCTTTCTAAATTTCAACAGGTTTGGGCCGTACTTTGTATGTTTGATTAAACTTTAAATTTACACCGGTCATTCAAGAATGTGCTAAACGCACGTTAATGAACATGCATTTAGCGTTTGGTGTTCACAATGGACTAGCAGGGAGGGGTTTCTTCTTCCTCTTCTTCCTTTTCTTTGGCATGTCCGCCACCAACAGTTGGAAGAGGTTTGGTTTGCAATGTCAAAGTGGTGCAAATCTGGTCTTTCTTGCTTCAGGCTTTTTTTCCTTCACAGCTCTACTTGGATGTATGAACGACTTGGTGTCGTAGAATTACAGACGGACACAAACCGCAATTATTCATTTCTCCTTCCTGGTCCATTCCGTGAATTAAAAGGGACGCCGTCCACACGTCAGGACCAAATCCGAGTCCCTGATTGGTCAACGTTTGAGCTGGTTTTACTTTCCATGCATGTTCAGTGGCCGCGCGTCTTTTATGTATAGCCTGAAAACAATCCTAAAAAACTCACATTAACGCAAGAGTTTAGAGTTTTTTAAATGGAAATGTAAACGCATGTGCATAGATTTTTCTTTGGACATGTGTTTTTGAGCGCGGAGTGAACGTAGCTTTAGGTGAATCCATTATGTCTGAAGCATTCTCTACATAATAATGACTTGTTCTTACTGATTGTTTTCTGCTGGGATTGTGGATCACATCTGCTTTCAGCTGAGCATGGTGACTTGGTTCAGATGCTCTCAGAGACGAAAGACAGCCAACAAACAAGGCTGAACCAACAAAGTTCTCAGAAGTTGGTCTTCAGACATCATAGAAACCTGCTGGTTTGAGGTCAACAGTTTTAAAAGTACATACATGTCAGTGGCGGCTACTGGTCTTTCAGAGAGGGGAAGCTCATTTTCGGCCTACATCATAAAATTGTCTATTTATTTAAAAGTAAAAAATCAAGCAATTTTGCCAAGCAAATATTTTAAAGAAATAGGTTGCAGCAGTTTTTATTTCGACTGAACTTCCGCGATGGGACTGAGCGCAAATAGCTTCAGTAGCCGCGTTTACATGGGCAAAAGTAATCGGAAAGAACGCCTGATCGGAAAGAAAATGCGTCATGTAAACGCGCCGTTCGGAATACTCTGCCCCGATCAGACTCATTCGGATCAGAATTTCTTTCCGATCGAGATAGGTGGGTTATACCGATCGTTTATCCGATCATGGAGCATGTAAACGGTCATTCCGATCGTGTGTCACTACTGCTCTGGGTTACGTCATGCATAGACGGTGTTTCGCTGAGAGAAAGCTTTGAAGCGCATACGGGACCACCAGCTGCTCTGCGGACGCCCCGTGAAAAGCGCCGCTCCGCTCTCGCCCCTCTGGCTGTCTGCCTCTCCCTCCTTCACGAGGGGTATGCGGGGCAGCAGCGCTTTGTTCCACTGGCACCCGAGTCCCGGTGCCAGTGGACCAAGTGAGCAGAAGAGCCAGATAACTTTGTGTGTGAAGGGAGGGAGGGATGCTTAGTTACATGTGCGCTTTTTTGTTTTGTTATGTGTGGGAGAATTCAGACTGCGAGCCGTCCCGCCGCTCTGGGTTAGGGACTGCAGGACTCAGGAGGAACCGTGTTGTTTGGGGCGGTGTGTGAACGTTTCAGAGCAGAAATAAATGTTGCTCCGCCCTTAGAAGCTGTCCGGGCAAAATAAAGGCCGATGTTATTCCCACATATTTACGTGCAGCCAAGATAGATTGCTGCGTCTCTCGCACGGTCCTGGATTTTGTGTCCACAAGCAAGGCTAATGTTGTTAGCGCGTGTTGTTAGCCTGTCCTAACTCTTCCAGCTCCGTTCTTCAACATAAAAAGCAATGACCACACGGATTAAATAAACGATGAGCGAGCAGGCGCTTCATACTATTCATAACATTAATAAAAGCACGTTTGGAAGATCGCCTCGTGTTACGGAGCTGTTGCATAAAAGTCTGTGGCAGCGGTCTGTTTACAACGAGGCGCACCTCTTCTTCCGGGTTTTTTTTTTTTTTTTACCACTGCTGCGCATGCCCAAACGATTTATTCCGACCAAAGGTGTGAGCCATGGGAACGCTTGTTCTAATCGGAAAAAGGTTTTCTGTGCCCATGTGCACGTGTGAATTATAACCCGACCATTGATCCGATCAAGATATTCTGCCCATGTAACCGCGGCTACTGATTCCTTATAGTACAGAATCGCTGTCAGTCAAAAGGAGACGCAGTCTTTTGACAGACCCTCCAATCATCACGCAGAAGCTCGGAGTTCGGGCCAGCCCACTCCCCAGTCACTCCCAGAGACGCTGAGCGTCCGTGGGCGGGACATAATCGCAGGGTTCATCCAATGACCGTCTAGTTTCGAAGTGCTGAAAAAAAAACGTTCCAAGCAGCCCCATTGAAGTCAATGGACGCTGTGCTTCAACAGGGAAATGCACTGTGACGCTGCGGGAATGTATGAGAAGGAAATCGAGTCAGCCGACCTGCTTTATGTAACTGATTTGAACGAACTCGTCTTTGAGAAGAACATTTTCTAACGCATTTTTACAATAGTACATATTTGACCATTAATTTTGTGACATTATAAGGGAAGCCGAGCTTTGCTTGCAGTCTTAAAGAAATTACCACTGATACATGTTTGAATGACTAATTTATATTGGGGATTGTTTTAGTGTTGAGATAAGTGTTTTATTCCATCTGGCTGCTAAGTTCCTGTGTTGTGAGGTTTGGCTGCAGAGGGGAGATCACAAGATCTTTTTGTTCAACGACCTTTGGTGCTCATACATAGGCTTCACAGAGGAGGAGCTCAGACATGTAGCTGATTGGCTGACATTGGAATCGAGGCGTGAATCTGCTGCTGGATGGTGAGATGACGGCTTCCTCGTGTCTGTTCAGACTGATTACGGAATGGACTCTTTGGATTTTTTATTCAGCTCTTTGTAACTTCCTGCTTCCAGTTCACACAACAGTTGGGCTCAAGAGGCAGAAACCAGGATATCCGGACAATCAAAGCCTTGCAAACACTCTGGTATTCTAAAATGTGTTGTTGTTCTTGTTAGAGACGTGTCGCACTTCCTCTGAAGTTGTCTGAACTGTCTGTGAATTATTTTCAGAACTTAATTCTTAAAAAGCCATGCTGAAGCCTGACTCAGACCCGTGTTAACATGTTGACTGACATTTGCTGTTCAGGATTTCACTTGGAAATGGAGGCATGTCAGGGAATATGCACTGTGACATGATGGATGACAAAAAGGGACTTCTACTTTTTATTCACTGGTGATATTTTTTGACAAGCCTGCACATATTTGTAAGATAAAAACACAAATATCTGGAAAAAAAGAGGAACATTTGAACAAAAGTAGTGAATTGATTGATCCAAACCTCAAACCACAACACCCAGGAAAAAAATGGTTTCTTTTAAAGAAAACACATTCTGAAACTTCAGAAATAAAAAAATTATTTTACACTTTGTAGGGAAACTTCTATACACAAACAAAAATCTCAGAAAACTTTGCTTTTTTTCAAAAAGATCTCTGTTAAAAACATAAATAATCTTTAGAGGACATAAACTGTGTTTAAGTAATGTGCAATAATGTTGCAATAATCTCTCATTTAATTTATTTATATGCTTTTTCTTGTACTTAGGAGTCAGAAACCAACTTTTAGTTTTAATTGTCACCTAAAAATAGCTTTTTAGATAGAATTTTGAACAATGAATTGATGCTAAATACAACTGTTAATCCAACTGACTTTTCCGGCTGCTGCCTTTAACACCGGTTAACACCTGTCTATGGTCAAAATACAGTCATTTGTGTCTGGCTCTCTCTGTTTTCTGAAATAGTTCTATTGGAAAAATAGTAATCTCTCTATTTCACTGGTTTCTTTTTAATTTTTTTTATTAGTACTTTTCTCAAATTGATGCTATTTCATCAACCATTGAGAGTTTTATCATCAACAGAGGGCTGCACAAATATCTGAAGGAAATTAGGTGAAAATGTGCCTGCAGTTGCATGTAATGAAAATGTTGGATGGCACTGGCACAGCTTTCACAGGCGCAATATGTCAGATTCTATTTTTCTCCCTTCAGTCCGTTGCCGTTTGGTTCTGCAGCTCTGCAGGAAGTAGCCTGAACTGTCTTTCACATTCGTGACGCACAGAAACTAAATCCAGACTCTTCCTATGTCTCTGTTTTGAAACATTTGTCATGCAAATATTTCTCAACAGCTCCACGGCTCACACCAGGAAACAGGTAAAGCAGAATAACCGTACAGAACAGGGACATCTGCTGACCAAATGAAGCCACGATAACGCTGAAGCACTGATGCTGCTTCACAATGGTTATGGTGTTTGGACCAAGGTAGAAACATCCGGCTTTTTAATCAAAAGATTAAAGCTGAAATTGATTCTGCCAAAATCGAAAAAGCAATCGATCGATATGGTGATTAGTAAACAAATGAAAATGTAAAAATAGACGCTGTTCTTCCCCCTGACTTCTTTCTGATGCGTTCTGTTTTGGTTTGTTGTTTGATTCTTGATGTTTTCAGAAAAGGACAGTCACATTTATATCAGAAAATACATCAGAGCTAAACACTGACTTGGATTAACTAAGAGTTGATAGCAGCTTGGGGGTAAATTCCTTTTTTGGACAAGGCAGTCATTTGTTGCAGTTTCCCCAGAGTAGGGTGTCCACCACCCTGGTCTAAAGGGCTCACAGAGACTTGTGTGAACTGACCTCTTCCTATCTGTGACAGTCCCAAAAAATGCATCCATTCACTCTCAGAAAAGAGCGGAAGATTGAAGCAGGTCAAACTGCAGAGCTTACATCCGTTATCCTCTTTTTGCTTAGATGTTCTGGATATTCAACTGTGGATACGCTCTGAAGTAAAACGCACCAGAGTTCATCTGCAAGTGAATAAATAGTGGTTCTCAGGAGGACCTTCTTGTTTGGTCCATGCCATAGTTCAAACGTTCTTTCATATCTCCTCATACCATAGTCTGGGTGAATACTCAATTCTGATTGGCTGCTGGTTGTACATTAAAAAGTGATAAACCACAGTGATAACCGCACGGTGAAAAAATAAGTTCCGGTCACCTAGCTTAAATGTTTCGTATCACTGCGCCGGCTTCTTTAAAACAACGTTTTGCTTCATCGTTTGGACAAAAACAAGCGGTAAGAGGTGAACTTTCTCTCTGAACTGATGCTTTATTCAACCCATCGGAAAGATCAGCATATATATATCGCCGAATCTTGACTGCAGCGGTGGTGCGGCGCGATGCAGACTATTTGTTATTGCGCCGCACCACGTAACAAATAGTTCGCTTTTTGTGATCCAAATCAGAAAAAAACAGGAAATTAAGGACTAAAAACTGGTTACTATTTATTGCTTTTGTAAGTGACCATGGAATAAGCGGGTAAATTGCCTTCAAAGTGTACATTATTACTTTTTAACGCACTTCGCGGAAGCAACCGTCCTCCACTTCAGGTCGTTCAGGCTTCCACGGCGTGCATTAAAAAATAAAATTTGCACACTTCGTCGGCCATTAACCCTTACTTAACCTGCAGGAGCATCAGGAAAAAACCAGCAGGGTCAAACCCACCAGTGTAAATGTGACTCCTAGCTTTGAGAGAGCAGCACTGAAGAACGGCTCCTGAACATCAGTCCTGTTTCATCACTCACTCATGACACACACGACACAGGCTACGTTCACACTGCAGGGCTTAATGCTCAATTCCAATTTTTTGAAAGAATCCGATTTTTTTTGCAAGTCCGTTCACATTTCCAATTAAATGCGAACTTTTGTGATCTCCTGTGTGACAGTGAAATGACCCAGAAGTGACCCGCATGTGCAGAAGAGTATTCAACGGTGAACGACGTCACTCGTTGTCTGTGGAAGTAGCTAACATTAATAATGGATGTCAACAACAGTGTTGTCAACAGTGGAGCTCTTTTTTCATTATTACATTTATTTTCACAAAGGAGCCAGCACAATTACAATCTTCTCATTTAAAGAAGGCATTGGAGCCAGGGTCGTCTGTACCCACTGTTGTGGAATGGAATTGTGTATGTGCTGAGGCCGTGCGTGTGTGTGTAAGAGAGAGGAGAGAGCGCGTGCAGCGAGGTAGGGAATGAGGGGGGCAGTGGGGGCGCGTTCATGTCATGTGTTACGGAGGAAGGAGAACGGTAATAAAAGCAGGTTTCCCCCAGAATAAATGCTATTGACTCTTTATTAACCCGCTCTGGAGAATCCTGGAGAATCTTAGGGTCCGACCGGGGAAATGAACCCCGGAGGAGGATCCGCCTTGGGTCCCCGCGCTTCTGACCACGTTCGGAAAGGAAAACAAGTAATCCCGGGAAAGGTTCAACACCCCGCTCGGCCATTTCTCTGGAAATATTTTTCAAAAACCGCCCGGTTGCGATAAGAGCCCTGGAGTTTGGGCTGAATAGAGCTGTCACCCCAAATATGAATCCAATCGGTGACCTCGCTTCCCTTCCACTGAGTGGTCTCAGCAGCATCGTCCACCGTGGTTGATGTTTACGTTCTTGTTTCTGCCTACTTCATTGCAGAATTATGAAGTTTGGAGCGTCAATGATGTACGGGTCGGATACATGTGGCCTGGCCGGTCAGACGGCGGTCGCATTTCAAAAGATCGGATACGTATCGGATTCAGGACCACATACCCAAGTGGCCTGGGTCGCATTTGAAAAGATGGGATCTGTGTCGTTCAGATTGTCATGAAAAGATCAGATACAGGTCGCATAGGGGCAAAAAAATCAGGATTGGGTCGTTTCAGCCTGATGTGTGAACGTAGCCAGAGAGGCTGGATGAGCCTCCTTGAAAAAGAATCATATTTTTGTAAGATTCTTTCCAACAAATTGTTTACATCAGAAGACTCCACTGTGTTCCTGTGATCCAGTGATAAGGCCGATATGCAGATAACTATGAAAACAAGTTCAACCATCAGGAGTTTCCATTTTAAATGTTTGTGTTCTGGCTTAAACATTTTCAAGATAAGCGACTTCTGTATTTTTTATGTGTCGAGGCTTGAGTCCAGGTGAGGAATGCGAGACATGTCTGAACGTGGGACCTGAGGTGTGTTTTCACGCCTCAGGCTGCCTCACCAGCATTCTCTGCCCTTTCCTATCTCCACATCCTCCGCCTCCTCGCCTGCCACCCCCCTCTGCACCGTCGCTATCTTTATCTTTCCCTGCATTACCGCATGTGTGGATTCAGTTTTAATGCAGCTTCCCGCCTCAGCCATAATCTCTGGGCTCTGTGTCACCTCTGGAGATTGTCTCGTCGGCTGTCAGGGGAAAGCGATAGTGAAACAAAGAGCCTTTATGACATCCTATCTGCTGCTGTCATCTGTTTTATCAGCTTCAGCTTTTATTGTGAGGTGGAATGCTGCCACTTGTCCTGCAGCCACAGCAACACTTCACACACTTAACCTCCAAGAAGCCGGTTCACGCTCCCATCGGAAGTCTTACTTTGCAGGATGATTCACAGGTTTCTCCCGAATCGGCACCCAAGATCTTATCAAAGTTCATTCAGCCAAGAAAAAGTCTTTGAAAAGAGAAAAATCTGTAGAGAACGAAGACAAACCACCAAACATAAACGCAGACTCAGAAAAATCATAAAATCTGGAAATATTTGACATGAGGACTCAGGGCAATGAACTAGATGAAGACAGCTGTGAATCATGATAACCTGAAACTGGTGTAACTCACAAAAGGGACCATTCAAAACAGAACATGACCAAAACCAGAACATAACTGATAAAGTCCAAGCCAAAGTTCACAATCCTCACAGTGAGAGACAGACGGGTTGGTTCCTTCTTTCTACACTCTACTTCCATCTGATGTTGATCAAACACAGGGCTTTAAAGTCCAATCTTACTATTTACAGTGATGAAAGTCTTCCGGGAATTCCCGGAAATCCGGGTTTTTGAGCAAACCGAACGTACTTTCCGGGAAATAAAGACCTGATCTCTACGGACAAATCGCTTTCCGGATTAGAAAATGGTCTGAAATCAGCTAATTTTAGCTTTATTTTCTATATTTCTCCGCAGATCGCTTCCTCTATGGTCGTGGCCATCTTTCGTCTTCCCGGCCTAATTGACCAATGACGGGACGTTTTAGTTGCTTTCGGATGCGTCGACGGGTCTGATTGGCTCTGTCTGCACCACGTGGTCAGCGTGACTGATTCCCTAGAGACCAAAACTGGCGGACCCACGCTAAACTTTCACAAACACATCTGAAGAGTTTGCGATCAAATTTGTGTTAAAATAATGGCAGGCATCGTCATTATTGAGCGTGGTCACGACCTCAGTTGTGAGAAGACGATAAAAAACAAATTGAAGTGGTCTTGGCTGGAAAAAAAAAAAAGATTTTTAAGGTAGTGTAGGTCAAATACTTTTTTGTGTAAAATAATCTCAAAACCACATTTTGAAATAATTTCAATTTTAGTTTTGAGTTTCAGTTTTTATTTTGAATACATTTCTCTATCTAATTTATTTGTATTTCCTAATTACCATGATTTAGTTCAGTATAGTTAACATTAATTATAAGTATTTGATGGTTTGGACCCGCACTCCCTTAAAAAATAATGTTTACAATGTTTAGTTTAGTTTGTATGTTTGTTTTGATATTTCCCAGATTACTTAGTATTGGTGTTAAAGAATTGATGTATTATGTTATAGAATTATAGTTTAAAGCAGATCCCATATTTTGATGTAATTATAGTTTGAGAAAACAGTGCAAGTGGATGTTGTACATCAGTCATTTCTAAAGCAGAAATAATGTATAAATAACTGAGGTATTTTCATAGAATATCATAGTTACTGGTGTTCTTTTTGCCATTTGGGGCTTTGATGTTACTATATTTTAGCAATTGTATGTTTTGCAGCTTTAAGGAAAAGCGTAGATTGTAGGATTGTGTTACTTTGAGCAATTTTCCAAATTCTTTTTTAGGACCAGCAAGTCCTTAATGGAGAGTCAAACTAGGGGTTTGAATGACAAATCATGATGCTCCAATTAGTCTTAGTTTCTTGATAAAGAAGTGAATAACTAGCTGCCAGAATGCACCAGAATGCATCTAAGACCACGTATTTTTCCAAAATTTCGCTCTGTGCCCGCCATATCGCTCAAAGAAAAGTTCAGGGATTTTTTCCTTGCCTGACTTTCATCACTGTATTTAACGTGATGAGCGGAGGTTAAACCATGAAAAATTTGACATAATAATGAATCTTTCAGTGCTTGAAAGCTTATTTTGTAATAAGCATATTGGAAAAGCTAAGTTGTTGGAAGATGTTTAAAATTTGTCAAAACTGTCATTGAGAGTTGCTGCTTTCCACATCCATCCACCCATCTTCAGGATCTACTGGATCCCTTCTGTGGCCACAGGGCTGCTGGAGCCTATCCCTGTTGCTGTTGGGTGAAGGTGGGATGCACCCTGAACAGGTTGCCAGTTTGTTTCAGGGCCATGCACTCACAAACAAACATTTACATGCACATCTAGGGACAATTTAGAGACACCAATTAACCTGGGTATTGTGGTTTTGGACTGTTGGATCGCACAAGGAGACAATCGTGCACACAAGAGAGACTTGACCCATGGCCTTCTTACTGTGAGGCAAGAGTGTTAACCACTACGCCACCATGCAGCCTTACTTTGCTTTTCAGGTTTATCCCAATTATTAGACTTAAGTGGTTCCATGAATACAACACTGTTCTAAGCACACCATCTATGAGCCTCTTTACATTCTTCTAAAAACCACATATATGCAAATTGCGCATGGAAAGGCAATGGGGGTCGATTATACGTCACTTTCAAACTTCCTACACCTTCCAGAACCCCCACCTGTCAACACTGATGGCTGTAGCCTCAGCTTTGCTTCTGTTGAAACTAATATGTGATCTCCAACTTCTTAACTTGGGATTTTCTTAGAGGCGTACCTGACAAACGTAATTTTGAAACTGTGGAATGGAGTCATTGCACAAAGATCGCCACTGACACAAGGCAGATTGGACTCATTTTCTTGGAAAATTAGCTTGCTTTACACATGAGAGGAAAGGGGATCAGTATTTTTTTTTGCTGTCGTCCAATGTTGATGAAATAAAAGCACTGAAATGCTGCAACAAATTCACCCAGAACAAAGAAAAAGTAACTTAGATTTGTTGTTCCTTTGCAGTTAGAGGTTAAAGCAGACAAAGCAGGACAGAGACGATCAATCTTTTTTGCCTTACAGCTGTTTATTCAGCTGTTGACTACAAAAGTGGGATCCCAAGTAAACCCCAAAACACTGGCTCTTACCATAGCAGAATATCAAAAAGTCCAGTTTCTGATCTGTTTTCTGATATTTCTATCGTTTGCTCCAAAGCCCTGAAATACTCTGTTATCTTAATTATACAAAAGACTAAATGATTAAACAATGGCAGCACTCAAAGGAAGCAGAAACAAAGGATGAGAGACACAAAGACACAAGAAACAGGCCTGGAGATGTGAAAAGACATCAAGAGACTTAGAGAACCGGGAGGTGATTTGGTCCTGTCAGATACATTCTGCGTCTGATGCAACGCTGAGTAACCAAGACACCGTCTGCGTGTGACCCAGTGTGTGAAAATCATGGCCTCCACTGCACACTCATGCGCACACAAACACTGACTGCCATCACTTCCCCTGCTCCAGCAACCCCCCCCCCTGCCCTCAATGCCAGCCTTGTTGCTAGGTTACCAGGAAAAAATGATGTGTGTGGTTGTGCGTTGAGGTGAATGAAATTCCACTTTCTATGGCTAACAGCTGCTGTGATGCTGACTTCAGTTCAGTTTGCCCTCCAGATTTTAGTATCAAATCATTTTCAGAATGAGATTACCATGTCAGATTAAATCCTTTGAATGATTTCTCTCACAGCTAAAACTGAGAAAGTTTTACTCTGTGACGTGGCTCACTGTGATTTGATGCTGCTGCAGGACTCAGGGTAGTGAGTTCGGAGAAACTCATGACAAAAAAGCAAAATCGAAAAAATCTTAGCCAAAAAAACATGTAATAATTCAGTCGTTTAAGTCAGTGTTTTTCAACCAGTGTGCCGTGCCGCAAGATATGGTCAGGTGTGCTGTGGGAAATTACCCATTTTCAGTGATCGAAAAACATTTTCATCTCCAGGATATCAGCTCTGTGTTCATCCAAACAGGCCCTGATAAAACACTGAGAAGTCAGGAATATGAAAGATTATAAAATACTTTTTTCTTTGTGTTTACTTGATTCTATTAAAGACACTTTAATAAGAATGACGGTACCGCGATTTAGCTGCAGCTTCAGCTGTTTTTGAAAAAGTCCCGCCCCTTTAACTGTCTCCACCAATCATTCTTGGAGGCTTAATCACATGTCATCAGTCTGACCAATCAGAAGTGGTTAAAGTCTTCACTTCCTTGTTCCGATTCTGCTCATAAAGTCGCTCAGTTCTAACAAAAATACCAGCTAAAGCTCGTCTTTAGCGGTGTAGCTTTCCACAGAATCTGGTATCAGACCGTGGAACAAGTGAACAAAACCATGAAGCTCAGAGAAGCAAGTCTTTCTGCCCTTTTGCAGGAGTTTTCACACTACATCTCCCATGATGCATTGGGTTAAAGTGACAGCGTCTCTGCACTACAATGAGTCTGTGATCATATTGTTCTAAAATTACAGTTGCTTTTGCACCAAAATTGAAATAAATATAAAAAAATAAATCACTACTTAGAAAGAACGTACTTGTTTTTTTTGTGAGGTCACATAAAATTGCATGTTAATAACCTGAAGGGAAACAGGGTAAAATTTCAAATTATTTATGTCAAACTGAAAACTCATTTAACTTTAATCACAACTTTTAGAAAAAAACATTGTGGAGGGACTGTACATCAATACAGACTATAGAGTTTCTCCTTTTTTAATTTTTGGATGCTGGTGTGCCGCAGGATTTTTGTCAAGGATAAAGTGTGCCTTGGCTCAAAAAAGGTTGAAAAACACTGATTTAAGCGTTATCAGATTTAAAACATGTTTATTTATGATTGATGTGCCATGAGTAACAGTCTCTGAAACTAAAAATAGGCAGATGCTCTGCTGTTCTGTTTGTTCTGTCCATAAACCCGGCTTTACAGAACCAGACTGCTGCTTTACAACAGAACGAACCAGAACCACAGACTGCAGCTTTACAGTAGAACTGAACAGAACCACAGACTGCAGCCCAACAACAGCGCAGTAGAGACTACATACAGAGAAGATCTTTCATCTACAGAGAGCACATTCAGCCTTTATAAAGCTGTCGTCCAATTTGAAATAAGTTAATGTCTAACACGGGGTCACCAACCTTTTTGAGACTGAGGGTTATTTCATGGGCACTAAGTGGTATGAAGGGCGCCACAGGACCTGTTTGCTAAAAACTTCCTAGCCCCCCCCACACACACACACAATTTGACGACATCCCTTTGTGTGCCCTATTTTTATTACACAAAAAAATGCATGAATTTTCTAGACTCGTATTATAGGGGGTCAAACTCAGTTGCAGAGGGGGCCTAAATCCAAAACACACTTTAGGTTGCCTGCCGAACAAGATAAACATTTATTGAACACACTAAAGCTAAACTTTTAAACCTTTAAAACTTAAACTTAACTTTAAATTTTTTAAACATAGATATGAATAAAAACAGACAGGAATATTAATCCAGAATAATAAATGTATTCTGTCAAAATTATGCAAATATGAACAAACAAAGCCATGAAATGGTTTGGTCCTGTGTGTGTCTTTGGTCCTGTGTGCGTCTCTGGTCCTGTGTGTGTCTCTGGTCCTGTGTGTGTCTCTGGTCCTGTGTGCGTCTCTGGTCCTGTGTGTGTCTCTGGTCCTGTATGTGTCTCTGGTCCTGTGTGTGTCTCTGGTCCTATGTGTGATGTCCTGTTTGTGTCTCTGGTCCTGTATTTGATGTCCTGTGTGTGTCTCTGGTCCTGTGTGTGATGTCTTTGGTCCTGTGGTCATGTGTGTGATGTCCTGTGTGTGTCTTTGGTCCTGTGTGTGTCTCTGGTCCTGTGTGTGTCCTTGGTCCTGTGTGTGATGTCCTGTGTGTGTCTTTGGTCCTGTGTTTGTCTCTGGTCCTGTGTGTGATGTCCTGTGTGTGTCTCTGGTCCTGTGTGTGATGTCCTGTGTGTGTCTTTGGTCCTGTGTGTGTCTTTGGTCCTGTGTGCGTCTCTGGTCCTGTGTGTGTCTCTGGTCCTGTGTGTGGGGGTGGTACTGTGTGCGTCTCTGGTCCTGTGTGTGTCTCTGGTCCTGTGTGCGTCTCTGGTCCTGTGTGTGTCTCTGGTCCTGTGTGTGTCTCTGGTCCTGTGTGTGTCTTTGGTCCTGTGTGTTATGTCCTGTGTGTGTCTCTGGTCCTGTATTTGATGTCCTGTGTGTGTCTTTGGTCATGTGTGTGATGTCCTGTGTGTGTCTTTGGTCCTGTGTGTGTCTCTGGTCCTGTGGGTGTCTTTGGTCCTGTGTGTGATGTCTTGTGGGTGTCTCTGGTCCTGTGTATGATGTCCTGTGTGTGTCTTTGGTCCTGTGTTTGTCTCTGGTCCTGTGTGTGATGTACTGTTAGTGTCTCTGGTCCTGTGTGTGATGTCCTGTGTGTGTCTTTGGTCCTGTGTGTGTCTTTGGTCCTGTGTGTGTCTTTGGTCCTGTGTGTGTCTTTGGTCCTGTGTGCGTCTCTGGTCCTGTGTGTGTCTCTGGTCCTGTGTGTGTCTTTGGTCCTGTGTGTGTCTTTGGTCCTGTGTGTGTCTTTGGTCCTGTGTGTGTCTTTGGTCCTGTGTGCGTCTCTGGTCCTGTGTGTGTCTCTGGTCCTGTGTGTGTCTTTGGTCCTGTGTGCGTCTCTGGTCCTGTGTGCTTCTTTAGTCCTGTGTGTGATGTCCTGTGTGTGTCTCTAGTCCTGTGTGTGTCTTTGGCCCTGTGTGTGTCTTTGGTCCTGTGTGTGATGTCTTGTGTGTGTCTTTGGTCCTGTGTGTGTCTCTGGTCCTGTGTGTGTCTTTGGTCCTGTGTGTGGTGTCCTGTGTGTGTCTCTGGTCCTGTATTTGATGTCCTGTGTGTGTCTTTGGTCATGTGTGTGATGTCCTGTGTGTGTCTTTGGTCCTGTGTGTGTCTCTGGTCCTGTGTGTGTCTTTGGTCCTGTGTGTGATGTCCTGTGGGTGTCTCTGGTCCTGTGTATGATGTCCTGTGTGTGTCTTTGGTCCTGTGTGTGTCTTTGGTCCTGTGTTTGTCTCTGGTCCTGTGTGTGATGTACTGTTAGTGTCTCTGGTCCTGTGTGTGATGTCCTGTGTGTGTCTTTGGTCCTGTGTGTGTCTTTGGTCCTGTGTGTGATATCCTGTGTGTGTCTCTGGTCCTGTGTGTGTCTTTGGTCCTGTGTGCGTCTCTGGTCCTGTGTGCTTCTTTAGTCCTGTGTGTGATGTCCTGTGTGTGTCTCTAGTCCTGTGTGTGTCTTTGGCCCTGTGTGTGTCTTTGGTCCTGTGTGTGATGTCTTGTGTGTGTCTTTGGTCCTGTGTGTGTCTCTGGTCCTGTGTGTGATGTCCTGTGTGTGTCTTTGGTCCTGTGTGAGTCTTTGGTCCTGTGTGTGGTGTCCTGTGTGTGTCTCTGGTCCTGTGTGTGATGTCCTGTGTGTGTCTCTGGTCCTGTGTGTGATGTCCTGTGTGTGTCTCTGGTCCTGTGTGTGTCTTTTGTCCTGTGTGAGTCTTTGTTTCCTGTGTGTGTGTCTTTGGTCCTTTGTGTCTTTGTGAAACATATCAGAGGGATTTGATTTTTTAAAAACCTGTTATTGTGAAAATCATGTTTAGGTCTCATAAAACATAAAAAACGAAATTACAGAACTCATCACTGGGATTACTCTGAAAATATTTTGCATTTTCATAATTCTTTGCAACACCTACATTAAAAATCCTCCAAAATCCTCAATACTTTCATAAACAAATGATTTATTGTTTATTTATGGTCTGAAAAAGTGCAGCTGTTTTCCAGCCTGCATCACCTGCTGTTTTTATTTATACGTTACTATCACCAACTAAACAACCGTAAAAATAAATGTATATGGAAAATTCAGACAAGTATTAAAAATGTCAGCAATAGTTAGGGAAGAATGACGTCATTAGAATGAGCTGAGTAATTTAAGCCACCCGATGATCCAGGTGTTGCGCAATGGTCTCCGTGCGCTGTTTTTCCTCGCAACTACCCCTCCCCTTCTCCTCCTCTCACACACACACACACACACACACGCCTCTTTCTCAAAGGCGGGAGCGCCGATTCCCAAGTTACAGGCCGTTCCATACTCTGCCATATATTTCACGATAGCAGAACTAAAGTGCCACAATTACTAAAAGCAAGCACTGAATCACCACCCCCTACTAACCAGGCAAGTATGGTTGAAAACGACACTCACATATGTTAGCGGACAATAATATCTGTCCGTTTATTTTGAGCACACCCACCACTAGCCAAACAGCATTGACCTCACTTCTGCTCACAGCTCCCTCACTTATGGTGAGCGATTTAACACACCCGAGATTCCCCACTTCCCATGAGTCTTATAAACTGAAGGCGGGGCTAACCCCCAGATCACCCCAATATATTAATTTGCCATATAAGCAGTGCTATTTTTGGAGCATTCCCTGTGGGTGCCACAAGGGGTGCCTGGGGGCATATGGGTGCCCGCGGGCACAGGGTTGGTGACCCCTGGTTAAGTTATTGACATAAATGTTTTTTTATGTTCTGTTTTTTTTGGTTCAGTCGAGAAACCAGAATTTAAAAGGTGCTTCTTTGTTTCTGTGATCATGACATTAAAACATTTGTTTTGCAGAAATGAGATATTATTATGTGAAGGGTGCAACCATGAATGTGAACTCAGTGAATTACTACTTAAACATTAAAGGAACGATTGTTTTACAAACCTATTTTCAAACAAGCATAACACCAAATAAAACATCGTCATTTGGCTAGAACAAAATTGCATTTGTCAAAAGCCCTGAAAAACTGGAAGCGTCCTTAGATCAAGTGTGAATTAGAGATTCGGCTGACAGTAGCTGGTGTGGATCAGTATCAGTTTAACGCTTGTTTGTCTGTCTTCCAGGGTCGCCATGTCAAAACAGGCCAGCTCGCTGCCATTAAGGTCATGGACGTCACAGGAGTAAGTCTTGCCAGCGGTCCTCCAACTCTGCAGCAGTCCGAATCCCAGCGGAGGAAGAAAGTGCTAATCTCTCTGTGTTTGTGTGCTTTAGGATGAGGAGGAGGAGATTAAAGCTGAGATCAACATGCTAAAAAAGTACAGTCACCACAGGAACATTGCAACCTATTATGGAGCATTTATCAAGAAAAACCCTCCTGGCATGGATGACCAGCTATGGGTATGAGAGTTTACAAGCTACGGATGCGTTTAGTGATCTATAATCCCATCAGGCCCGAACATGAGAAGGAAATATTCTCTGTGATTAACAGCAAAAAGATGCATCAGTTAAAGGCCGTGTCACTCAGCCACTACCTACATTTTGCGCATATTTCACGGATAAAAATTGGTCAGACGTGAATATACGTGGCAAAAGCGAAAAAAGTTGTGGTCTTTACGGGAAATATGCACAGATGTATCACGAATAAACCAGATTAAAATCACAGAAGTAGGAATAAACTACATAAAAAAACAAGCAAATCAACGTAGAACATAAACTCTGTGTGATTATTACTCTGTTTATATGCAATTCCTTAGTGATTCGTGTGTCAATTACATAATTTTAACATGATATGTGTACCGTATACGCAATATAAAAGTTATACATCGGTGGTACGTGCCTGAAAAGTCTGTTAGAAATATGTAGAACAGTCGTGGAAAGACACAAATTTGTGTATGCATCTGGCAAAAATCTTACACAATTGCACAAGATTTACGTAAAAATGGCTTCATAGCTGTAGGTTTAAAGGTTGTCATCTGGACTTCGTTCTTCAAGTTGAAGATGTTTCACCTCTTATCCAAAGGGCTTTGTCAATGATGACGTCCCTCTTTGGATAAGAGGTGAAACGTCTTCAACTTTAAAAACCAAGTCCAGTTGACAACCTTTAACCCTACTACTATGATAAAATCTACCTGGATGAATAAGAGTAAACTTTGTAAAATATCCGTAAACTGTGTAATTCTTAATTGACCAAAAATTTTGAAAAGCTGAACAACAAATTTACATAAAGACCCGTCGGTCGAAACCCTCGATGGACATCTGCGCACATCGACGAATGCAAAAAACACTTAGGAATTACGCATGTATCAAGAAAGACTCAAATCTCACACGTGGAAAATGCTAAACAAATGTTTGTAGTGGCTATGTGACGCGGCCTTAAGGTGGCTTTGCCTCTCTGTGAACCACAGTGATTGTTTTGTGGTTGTGTAGCTGGTGATGGAGTTCTGTGGAGCCGGCTCGGTCACAGATCTGATCAAGAACACGAAAGGAAACTCCCTGAAGGAGGAGTGGATCGCCTACATCTGCAGAGAGATCCTGAGGGTGAGAAAATAAAACTACAGAACCCCAAATACATTTCCTTAGGAACACCCTATTTATTAAGATACAGTTCTTTAGTTAGCTCTCCAAAAATTGAAAACGGCTGCCATAAAGACTGCAGTTGGATTCATCAAATAACCCAGACTTGTCAAAATCAGCAAGTAGGAATCTTTATTTTGACACTAATTACAGATATTTTAAGGCTACAAAACTCCTCACTACACACGTTATACACTTTTCTCAGACAGACATGAACATTTTCACACTTTTCTATGTGTTCAGACTCCCAAAGATCAAACCTTCATAGAAAACAAATCAGTCCAGTATTATAGAATGAAAACAATCTTTTAAAGCTAAACTCATTCTGTACTGTTCAGGAGACACGGCATGAAGGAGACTGATTGACATAGCTGTAGTCTACAGCCAGTCAGGAAACACAGTGGGCTGTGTATAAATAGCATGCAGTGTTATAAAAGCAGGATCATTGTCCAAACCCCAACCATCCTCACATGGGGATGGGTGCTGAAACTCAGTGCCGAGTCGCTACCGGGGCTGTATAAAAACACGGATTTCAGTGCTTTTTTCGGACATGTCAATCACTTGTTTTCTATTCAGGTTTGCTGTACAATTCTAGCCAATCATGTACCTTTCCAGCAAATGTGGGCGGGGTTATAAAGAATGGGTGCAGCCATGAGGGTGGGCAGAGTCCAAAAGGGGGAGGCAAAGGAAAATGAGCGGTGAAGCACGTCTTTACAGGTCATTCATAAACGCAGATCTGAGCAATATTTGGATTTACAGCAGATACCTTCACATTTCTGTGTGTGTATCTCATTACAATGCATGGAAGACACGGAGGATGTTTAGAGATTGGATTTATTTATTTTAAAAAGCTCTACAAAAGCATCGGTAATCACGTCTCCATTGTCTGAGTTCATTTACGTCCCGGTACGCTCTCCGTCCTGCCGCTAAAGCCGCTTTCTGCCGCTACATCCGTGTCTCTGTGACCCACATTAATTCAAGAGAGGGAAAAGCAAGAATCAAACTAGGGGATCTTTTTATTAATGGGCATTTTTTCACGGAGCATGCAAGGTGAAGCTAACAACAACAATAGAGGTCATCCTCTTTTTTTCTTGGCTTTTCGTAGACACAAAGCATTTAATATTGTTTGGGAGAAGATTGTGACAGCGAAGAGGAATGCAGGCACTTTCTTTGGTCGTAATGAGCTTCAGCCAATTGAGGGGTTTCAACAGTAGCTCCGCCCTAACGGTCCGTTCTATTTTTCTATGGAACTACAACCAACAGGGGCCCAAAAACGGTACAGTTCAGTCCGGTTTAATGGGTCCATTTTATAATGGAAAAATGTGAAATACCAAACTAGACCGTACCGTACCGCTCAGTGGAAACGAGACATTTGTGTCAATCAGGCAAAGTGGGTGAGTGTCAATGGCCACCATCACCATCGCCACTGAAAAACCATCTAGTGAGGTGGTTTTACTGGCAGTGACTCTGGAAGACGCCCTCTGTGTCATGAACACGTTTTTATCTGGAACAATTTAGCCGGTTTTGTGACTAAATGCACTTTTTCAATTGTGGGCTGGTCCACTAAACTCAAATGTACTAGCCTGCCTGGCTTAGTGAAGGCAGACCTCTTGATGATATGAAGCACGAATTCTGGATTAATTGTTGGAATTTGGAAGAAAACGTCCAATTAGCTCCATGCTATTTTCATGTAGGCTATGAAGACGTTTTGAGGTAAACGTACCTGTATGCTAACAGAAACATCAAACAATGCCTTCATCAAACACTTGATAAAAACACCATGTTTTTTTTTCTCAGGGCCTGACCCACCTTCACCAGCACAAGGTCATCCACCGAGACATCAAGGGTCAGAATGTTCTGCTGACAGAGAATGCTGAGGTCAAACTGGGTGAGAAGAAGCACACTGTCCCACCAGCACAAACCACCAACAAACACTGATGCTGTGTGTCCTTTTTAGTGGACTTTGGTGTGAGTGCACAGCTGGACCGCACTGTCGGGAGGAGGAACACATTCATAGGGACGCCATATTGGATGGCCCCTGAGGTCATCGCCTGTGATGAGAACCCCGATGCCACGTATGACTTTAAGGTGAAGCGCGTCCAGTTCTGAGAGGAACAGCAGTGAGACAACAAAGATGTGAAGTTTAAACGGTTTTCCAGTTCAGATCAACATGTTTCCCTCTTTTCTACACTCTGTTTTTAAACGTTTTGAAAGTTTTGATTTAGCTTCAGAACGTGGAAGGATTCTGGTTTCGGCTGGTTTAAAGCGCCTTCAGAATAATGTGGGAGGAGTTCAGAGCAGGTTGGATCTGGATCTGAGTGGCTTCAGGCCGTTTGGAGACAGTTTAGGTCATTCTGAAGTTAGAAGGAAGAGTTCACAGGAAGGTTAAACTGACACAGAACAGTTTAAGAGCTGGAGTCTGGTTTGGAGCAGGTTACACTCATATTGGACCGATATTTGTTATTTTAAAGTATGCGAGGATCAGCTTTTTTTAATCCGACGGGCCGATACTGAACTGGTGGTTTGGACTCAGGTACAGCCAGGCCGTTCGGTCTCCAGCATTGTCCTGCACCATCTGAATAGTTATGCAAACCACGCATTCAGGCCTCTGCATGTCACACTGCTAGAAACTAGGGCTGTCACTTTTAACGCCTTAACGCAAATGTCTTACGCGGTTTATTGTGCGTTAAAAAATGAATAAATGTCCTCCCTGTATGGGGAAAAGAAGAATAGCACATCTACTCTGTGAGCGGGTATAACTGTCCCCACCCCCACCAGACCAAAATCTGGTGTGACAGCGCGGGACTGGACGCACACAGGCGTCTCACACACACACACACACACACACCCACACACACCCACACACACACACACACACACACAGACACACACACACACATCTAGACACACCTACACACTATTTTTCCTCACCCGTTTCCCCCCTTTCCCCAGTCGTGTTGCCGACAGTTAACTCCATGCATACACTCTTTAGCCACGTTTATTTCCAGTTTTTTTTTGTGGCATCCCACAGTGTCCTGTGCAGCCAATCTCAATGGGGTTTTGGTCACATGACCCACTTAATTATTGAAAATATTGTCTGTGTTTTATTTTTCTAGTTTTGTCTTAGTTGGGTAGTTGAAAGTTTAACTGGGACTACTCACGATTTCACATTTTTAATTTACTTAATAAAACATCAGGCAGCTATCTATCTATCTATCTATCTATCTATCTATCTATCTATCTATCTATCTATCTATCTATCTATCTATCTATCTATCCATCCATCCATCCATCCATCCATCCATCCATCCATCCATCCATCCATCCATCCATCCATCCATCCATCCATCCATCCATCCATCCATCCATCCATCCATCCATCCATCCATCCATCCATCCATCCATCTATCTATCTATCTATCTATCTATCTATCTATCTATCTATCTATCTATCTATCTATCTATCTATCTATCTATCTATCTATCTATCTATCTATCTATCTATCTATCTATCTATCTATCTATCTATCTATCTATCTATCTATCTATCCATCTATCCATCTATCCATCCATTTACATGCATATTATTTGACCATATAAGACATGCTACAGTCCAAAGTACTCTCTGCACTTTTTGTTTTTGTTTCAAATTTCCTAAAAAATAATTTAATTTATGTTAATCTTCTACTTTATTTACTGTGAAAACTTTTAGGGAACTTTATATGTAACTTAAAAAAAACTAATAAAGCTGCTGTTGAGCCTGTAACGTCCTTGACGTCTAGGAGCTATTTATTTGCTTTTTTTTATTCACCTGTTTTTTAAATAAACAAAGTTAATTATTGGTGTATATAGTATTCTAAATGTTGATGTTATTATTTCCACTTTTACTGCAAATGAACATTGGCTCCAAATATCGATTATTAGCCTGTCCACTAATTTAAAACTCTTATTGTCAGATGTTTGGATTGGTTTCATATGAAACTGCTAATTCACTGTGGTTCATTTGGTTCCTTTGAAGCTGACAACTGCTTCAGCTGGTTGATTCATCCACTTTATACTATACGTTAACTTTTGTGTTAATACTACCTCTGACATCCTTTTATCACGGGGTAATGTGGACAAAAGGACTGTCATTAATGTTGTGTTAGATGGATGTTAACCTCTGAGGGCATGAAGCCTCCTGGCTTCAGAGGCGGTCTAACATCAGAAGAACCTCTGTTTTTGCTCACCTGTTTCCTCTCAGAGGTCTCAGAGTTGAACATGTCATCTGTCACAGAGTCACCCGGCTGTTCAACACACGACCTTTAGCAAACTGTGTTTCTGTGGAGAAGGATCATCTCTGCTCACTCGACTGCAAAAGCAGAAATGAAAGATGTCCTTCAAGAAAGCAGCAGATCTGCAGTAACACCCCCCCCCCCCAGCCACAGCCAGCTGGTGGAGGATGCACCCCCCCACATCATTAACTCCCCCTCCAAGGCTTTACCTTTTAAGAAAGTCTCTGCTCATCTCACAGCAGGTTGTTAGCCTGAAAAATCAAAATTCTTGATGAAGCGCAAGAAATGTTAGACTGAAGGTGGGCTTCTGTGGCAGTTGGGGCTGATGGGTAATAAGCGGTGAAGCAGAAAGGTGAAGTGTTTAGTCAGCACCTCATTCGGAGGACATGAACGCTCTGTTTGTCTCCGCAGAGTGATCTGTGGTCGCTGGGGATCACCGCCATCGAGATGGCAGAGGGAGCGCCGCGTAAGTGTCACCAAATCAGCTTCTCCGCCATCTTTCCCTCCTTTTTACATCGTCTTCCTGTTCTGTTGTTTTATTTCCTCCTGATCCTCAGTTCCACATCCGTTCTTTAACCTCTTGCTGTTAAACTTTCCTCTTTCTTTTGCTGGATCTGTTTGTTTTCGCTCTCTTTCCCTCTTTACCTATCTTTCCAAAACTAGTTGGATTAAGTTCCTATTCCCTCAACTGATGACATATTTATCGTTTTATTTTGATCTCTTATCTAGTTTTTTTCTTCATTCCTTTCTATTTTTTTCATGGAACCTTTTCGGTAAATTTTGTCTCATTTCTTTTCTTCCTTCTCCATTTCTTTCATATTTTCTTTAAAACCTTTTTTAAATTTCCTTTCCTGTTCTTTTAATATTTTTTCTGTGTCTGGCCTCCTCTTCTTCCTCTGCTCACTGCTCTTCTTCCTCCTCAGCTCTGTGTGACATGCATCCTATGAGAGCGCTCTTCCTCATCCCCCGGAATCCAGCCCCCCGACTCAAATCAAAGAAGTGGTGAGTCAAACATCTGGGACCTTCATGAAGCTGCAGTGCCGGTTCAGTGAGGGGAGGGGTCAGGTGTGTCCTCTCGTTGCCCTTCACTCATGCACGTGTGTCTCCAGGTCCAAAAAGTTCCAGTCCTTCATCGAGAGCTGCCTACTGAAGAGCCACAGCCAGCGGCCGAGCACCGAGCAGCTCCTCAAACACCCCTTCATCAGAGACCTTCCCAACGAACGGCAGGTCCGCATCCAGCTGAAGGACCACATCGACCGCACCAAGAAGAGGAGGGGGGAGAGGGGTAAGGCTGGTCCCCGCTGAACCCCCCCCACCGCTGTTAGGTCCATTTGCGTGATCTGGAGCTTGTGTCTCCCCAGATGAGACGGAGTATGAGTACAGTGGGAGTGAGGAAGAGGATGAGGAGAGGGACGTGGGAGAGCCCAGGTGAGTGTACTGCAGGTTCTGTGTGGTTCTGCCGAGGCCAGAGCTAAACAGAACCCGAGTGGGACCAACAGGTGCGAGGGTACCGCTAACTCTTCTCTGATTGGCTGTCCTTCAGCTCCATCATCAACATCCCTGGAGAGTCCACGCTAAGGAGGGACTTCCTGCGCCTCCAGCTGGCCAATAAGGAGCGGTCAGAGATGATCCGGCGCCAGCAGCTGGAGCAGCAGCAGAACGAGGAGCACATGCGCCAACTACTGGCAGAGAGGCAGAAACGCATCGAGGAGCAGAAGGAGCAGCGGCGGCGGCTGGAAGAGGTAACTTTATTTTATGTGGAAAATATTTATCGTGCCAGTTTATTTTAATTCCTACATTTTATTAATTCATGTGTTTGTATTTTATTTTGACTAAAGAATCTTCGGCTGTTGTGTTTTCCTCTTTTACTTTTCGTGATTGCATAAAATGCAGAACTGTTTTCCTCCTCAGCAACAGCGTCGGGAGCGGGATGTCAGAAAGCAGCAAGAACGCGAGCAGAGGAGACGGTACGAGGAGATGGAGCAACTCCGGCGGGAGGAGGAGAGGAGGCACGCAGAACGAGAACAGGTGAGGAATCACCTGACAGACAGCTAACACGGGGGCGGAACTTGAAGCGTTTCATGAAGGATCACAAAAACTTGAATTGAGTAGATATTCTTCTCCATCAGGAGCCATCCAGCCGTACAGTTAAGATCCAGATTCCAGATCTACACGGATCTATAGCTATGTCTGAATTCCCACCCTAACCCCTAACAACTAAAAAACTATATAGTGCAGGACTATGTAGTGCCCTGAACTTTAAAAGCAATTCAGACGTCATTCTCACTCCTTTTTTTTTTTCAAACGGCGGATATGACATCATCGATTTCACGAACTTAAAATATAATTAATATCAGCGTTTTGCGACGATCATTTATGAGTCCACTGTCTTCTGAAGATAAAAATGTTGATGGTTTATTAAAAAAAACACTTTTAAATACATTTTTTTGATTAAAAAAAATGTTCCGACGCAATGCATTGTGGTCTATATTCGCCAAACCGGTGAGCATCGATGCAGACTGTTTTTTCGCAGAGACTTCTGGGAAATTTCTTGGGCACTTGATTTTGGAATTGTTGATTTGGACACCGCTACAAAATGGCAAACGCACCATACAGTGAGTTGTGAAGGGATTCGGACACGACTTATTTGTCTGCAAGTGGATGCATCAGAATGGAGCAGAGCAGGGAGCTTGTGGCTCGCAGTTGTAGCTTCTATGTCACCTCTACAAGCTTTTTCAACTAACATTTTTTTCGTCTGCTCGTGATTCATAACAATTTGAATAAAGAATTAATCAGAAATGCAATTTGAAGCTTAATTTTCCTTTTATATGTACTATATCACAAGAAAGTACTACAAAAACATGTTGAAAACACAATTTTCTAGGAGTGGGTCTTTAAGATAAGGTTTTTTTAACAGAACAAAGTATCTTTTCTGATATTTTGTTCTGATGGTTTCTGAGGGCTCTTCCTCTCAGAGATGCGTCTTGCTGTCTCTCAGCTAAATTCATGCTGATCTTGATCATCCCCCCTCCCCCCCATAACAAGCATGCCTTTCTGTTCTGTTCTTACGGCCCCCTGCTGCTTCTTTCATTTCAGTTTCCCCGTCTGTTTCTGAGGAAATCACTAATCTCACACCTCCTCAGTAAATCTACTTTTGTCTGTCCTCCTCCTCTTTCTCTTCCCTCTCTGTATTTCCTGCTCTGCTGATGTCACTGGTTGCCTGGGCTCTGATTTGCTTCCGCTCCGTCTGGTCGCGTTCTAATTGGCTGCGCCTGACGCTGGCCTGGGTGCTGATTGGTTAGGAGTACATCCGTAGACAGCTGGAAGAGGAGCAGAGGCAGCTGGAGATCCTGCAGCAGCAGCTCCTGCAGGAGCAGGCTTTACTGCTGGTAACGCAACACGGCGACACACAAGTGCAGACAAACAACAACCACAGTCTGATCCAGCTAGTTGTAAGTCTTTTAAGTGTTTGGGGCTATGTGAATGTTTCTGAATCCCAAGCAAGTTATTTTTTAAAGCAGCAGGTGATGTTTGAGTCATCCTCAACAGAGAAAAGCCTCATTCCTCAGGTTCATCAATGCTGCGCTGAGCTGAAATCAAGTAGCTGAATGTTTACTAATTACTTCCTGATTAGTTCTGATTGGTTAGTCTTCTGTCAGATCACAGAGAGGCAAAGTCAGTTGGGTTTGAAACTCTCAGCTGTCCTGAAGAAACCTCCAACGGACTGAAGATGAGCAGAACATCAAGGATGGATGGTTCAATGGTTGAATGGATCAATGGCAGGATGCATGGAGGGATGGAAGTATGAATGATTTGATGGATGGATGGAGGGAGGGATCAATGGATGGATGGAAGGTTGGTTGGATGGATGGATGGATGGATGGATGGATGGAATGATTGATCAATGGATCAATGGTTGGATGGATCAATGGATAGATGAATGGAGGGATTGTGGATGGATGAAAGGATGGATTGAAGGATGGATTGATGGATGGATATACTAATGGATGGATGGATGGATAGATTAATGGATGCTTGGATGGATAGATTAATGGATGGATCAATGGATGGATTGATGGACGGATGGATGGATAGATTAATGGATGGATGGATGGATGGAATGATTGATCAATGGATCAATGGTTGGATGGATCAATGGATATATGAATGGAGGGATTGATGGATGGATGGATGGATCAATGGATGGATTGATGGATGGATAGATTAATGGATGGATGGATAGATTAATGGATGGATGGGTGGATGGATCAATGGATGGATGAAAGGATGGGTGGAAGGATAGATCAATGGATCAATGGATGGATAGATGCATCAATGGATAGACGGATGGATGCCAATGGTTTTGTAACTACACAAGCCAAATGTCCAACATGATGACGTTGAGACTTTTTTCCACTAAATGAGCTCCTTTGAAATGTGAAGCTGCTACAACTCTGAAAAACGTTGTAAACGGTTGCCATGGTGTAACTTCTTTTCATTTTCTTCTGCAAAGCTGTCACATATTGTATGCATTTTTGTAACCCCCCAAGCACCATCTTCAGACTGAACACTGGAACATCTCCGTCCTCTTTAGCCTGGAGGACACGTCCATGATCACAAACAAGAACATCACATCTGGACTCTCTGTCCACTATTAAAGCAGTCTGGGTCCACAGAACACCACAGTTCTTCTGGACCGTGATCAGATATGGCTTCATTTTATCTGCAGATGAGGAGGACTCTGGAATATTCCTGGACAATGTGTTATGTCTCTGATACTTAAAGAAAATGACATGAAGGCATTGATGAAGCTGTTTGGTGTTCTTGTTGATGCACAGAGATTTCTCCAGATTCTGTTAACCTCCTGTTGCTTTTTTCTTTATAGTTGAAAAGATCTACAAAAAAGTTTTACATTGAGGAACTGTCTTGCTCTCTTTCAGAGATTGGAGAACATCTGCTCTAGAAAACCTCCTTAACTAATCACGTCACACACCTGTCCTGATACCGATTAACCTCATTCGTTAATGGATGTTCTCCCAGATGAATTCTTCTAAAAACTTCCAGTTGTTCAGCAGTTTGTTGCCTCTGCTCCAAATATTCAAATCTGCTGCAGCATCACATTTTAGATGAACTCATTTAGCTGACGAAAAACAAACATTTACCAGTGGAAACCTCAATGTAATCTGTGCTCTGTTGTGAGTAGACAACTGCATCTTGTTTTATAAGTTTGGGATTGAGGTTGTGGATCAGATCTCCTCGTTGTTCCTCCTCAGTCTCTCCTCTGGTCTCTGTCCGACAGGAGTACAAGAGGAAGCAGATCGAGGAGCAGCGCCAGGCCGAGCGGCTGCAGAGGCAGCTGCAGCAGGAGCGGGCGTACCTCGTGTCTCTGCAGCAGCAGCAGCAGGAGCCGCCGCGCCCGCCGCAGGACAAGAAGCAGCTGTACCACTACAAAGACCAGGCGCCAAGCAACAACGACAAGCCCACTTGGGCCAAAGAGGTAAACCTACACGTGCCGAGACTCACAGACCTGCCTGCAGGCTTTCTGACGACTGTGAGGAGCCACACTGATGCACAGGCGTCCATCACTACAGCCATTTTAGTATCCTACATTGAGAAAAAAGGTTTGGCTGCTTCAAGTTTTCGTTTCTTTTTAGCTAACTCAGAAGGAAAACTCTACGTGAAGACATTTTCACTTTACGAACATTAACAGCTGCAGCTGGAGCATTTCCATGGTGTTTGTGGATATTTCTGCCCTGCAGGTATCATCAGAGCTGCTCCTGCACAAGCCACAGTAATGAAGCATGAAATGAATGTTTCTCCTTCTACAGATGAATCAACAGAGCAACAATCTGAAATGGGTCTGTCAGCAGACCAGCTTCTTTCAGGCTTCATAAACCCTCAGCCTGCTGCCTCGCTTTGAGACCGACTCATCATGTGATCTTTGAGCAGAAAACTCGGTCTGAATCCAAAGGCTTCAGCAGCTGTTCTGTGTAAAACTTTAAGGCTGAATCTTCTCCCTAAAAACATTTTTTTTAACAGCAAGCTTGGCCCAAAGCTTTTATTTTAGTTCTGTTCTTGCAGAGCCAGAAGAGCAGCTTTCACTTTATGTGGATTTTATAAACACTAATGAATAATTGCAGTTTGCTTAAAAATATACACAACTTTCCATCAACCCCTCTGTCTGTTGGCCCCCTCTAGGCATTCTGGGTAGCCCAATCATAACATACATTCCACAAGCATAAGCATCGTCAGTCTAACCATTGAACGTACACCTGCGTCACAGAATGACCCCTCCCACGTCCTTGTGACACTCAGTCACTTTGATAGAAGACCTAATGATCTGTTGATAAAGACGGGGAAACAAAAACACTGAATGTAACATTTACACAATTAGAATGTATTCAAAGGAATTGATTGACAGACAGTGTTTGGTCTGAGCGATCGTTCTAACTGAAAAAGGTGTTTTCTAAGGTCTGTATTGAGGAGGAATTCAAATTCAAACTCAAAGCTCTTTAGGGAAAAAATGGAAGTTAAGATTAGTAATAACAAAATAAAAGAAAACAAAAGAAACGATGTGACCAGCAGCCACATTGATCTAAAACGAAAGTAATAGTTTTTCCTGAAAATAAAACAATTTTTTATGTTGCATTTTTTATTTAAACATAAAAATAAATGCAGAAAGTTTGTAACAAAATGATAAAACAGCAAATTTTCTTCTTTTTCAAAGAGAAGGCTTTCTCTGAAAAGAATCCCCGCTCCGACTCAACGTCTGCAGCCGACCTTCTCAAAGACAAATTCATCAAATACAGATCATGTTCAGTTCTGCACGTCCTCTTCCAAGCTGATGGCTTTTCTTTTTTTAGTTTTTTAGTTTAGTTTACTCCTCAAAAAGTTCAGAAATCGATACTGTCTATAGATAAAGCTGACTGAGGAAGCTGCTGACGGTGATAAAAGGTTCGGCTCTGGAGGTTCTGCTGGTGTTTTTTTGGTTCTGAGGCTCCATATCTTTTTCAGAAGCAGGTGTTGTTAATGTCTGCAGGTTCATCCTTCGTCCGTTTTTGCTCTGACAGCAGTTCTGGCTTTTCTTCAGCTTCCAGAAATGCCGGCTCAGAGGTTTTTGCTGTGAACAGTTGTTGACGTGTTGTCTTGTAAACACCCGCCCTGCTCTCCAGGTGATGCGTCGAGCTCAGAGCAACTCCCCGCGCATCCCTTCAAAGAAATACCATTCCTTTGAGAAGAAGCGAGACGTCAACCTGGAAAACCTCCTCTTGCTTCCTGGATACAAGCCTTCTCGGCCCCGCCCCCCCTCCTACCCTGCCCACATCAGCCCCGCCAGAGACCAAATGCACGTCCCTGTGATCCGCATCACTTGCATCCCAGAGCCGGTGATGCGGCGGCACAGTCCCAACGGGAGCCTCGACAGAAGCTTGGACTCCAGGGGCCGAAGCCCCGGCCGCCGGGTCAGTCGGAAGATTAATGGAAGCTTTCTGATGCTGCTCGCTGTCCTGGATGCATACTCACCCCCTCCCCTGACGAAACGTGCTCTTCTCTGACCTGCATTTCCAGCTTCATTTCTCCAACTGTGCGATTCATTACCCCCCATAATGATGAGGCCCCCTCCTTCGTCGTTTTCCACCTCTTTCTTTCATGGGGACTTTTCTTCTTGTCTCTTCTTGCACCCGTCGGTGCTTTCAACCTCTTTCCTCCTACAGCTAACACCTGCATGGTCAAATCCAAACAACTCTCCAATAATGACCCCTAGGGTCATTTAGAAAAAAAAAAAGCTTTGACTTTTTTCTTCCTGAATCCACGACTTTTTGTTTTTGTATCAAAAATAGCAGCCCTCCTGAAGTCCTCCTCTACTGCTTTTCTTAAACGTGTGAGCGTACAGACCTTTGTATCTGCTTGAAAGATAATGTCACGCGGGGGAATGTTTTCTTTAAAAGTATAGGACCCATAAACCAAAAACAGGCCAACAAAAAAACAATTGTTTTGCTTGTTTGATGAATCTGTGTTAAAAGGCGCCACCTGCTGGACACAAAGTTTAAGGACGCGACGTGTTTAGATGTTACAGCTTTGTAGTATTTCAAAATCAAATTTCCACACTTGCTTATTGAAACTAAACATGTGTAAACGTTAGTAAATATCAGGTATGAACCGTTTTTTTCTCCAATGTCTGAAAATTCCGTATTCCATCCATCCTGTCTTTGGTCCGCTTGAGTTCAAGATTATAAAAAGTAATTTAATTACAAAAAATACAACAATTTTAATATTTACAGTTATTTTTACCTTGGCCTTTTAAAAAGCAAAAATCCTTTTAAGTAATGTAATGTACTGCTAGCATACAGCGTTTAGCTACCATTAAAAAGAAAAAACACTGCAGGAAGCTGTCCTCTGCCCTCTGCTGGCTCATGTGCATCATCAGTCAACATCAAACCAGCTGCCTTTCAATGCAATTCAGTTCAGAAAAAACAGGAATCACTCCCTAAAATAAGCTCAAATAATGCAACTTTCAATGAAAGTTTTTACGATTTGCTTCCGTCAGTGAGCTTTTTAGGAAGCAGCTCCTGTTGGAGGATATGACCTTTGTCGTCTTTTCTTTCGATCTATCAGAACATTTACAAACGTCTCTACATCAACAAAACTGCTCTTCTGTATTTTGAAGAGAGAGCAGCTAATCTCTTTCAGCCTTCCTTTCAGTGTCTGCTTCACAGGTGTCTGACTCTGTGGGCGTTCATGTCATGCTGAGGATTTTTCAAACTGAAGTGAATAACTGGTTTCCGTTGCATGGTTTGTTCATTTTTCTCAGGAATTCACTTCAGCATCTAACAGTTTTCTTCCTCTTTCAGGCAAACGCTGCCGACTTTTACTGCTGCTTGTGGACTCACACACTTTGTGACATTTGCACCTCTTGCAGCTTAATAACCGAGACATGCACATACACTTTACACCACAGGGCACATGTCCAGGTCTGCCCCCTGGTGGCAGCTGGCGGACAGATGTAGGGCAACTGTAGCTATTCCTGTCAGTCCCTGTGGATGCTGCACATGGAGACACTGAGCAGATAGGTCTGCCCTCCACGCTTCAGGAGAAGACTTGTCCATCACACACACACACACACACACGTGTACTGTCCTGTGCTGTGTGTGGATCACAAACTTATTCTGCCAGAAACAGACGCCCTGCTTCAGTAAAACACCATAGAAGCTTGTTCTACACCAGTTTTGCTGTGTGTTCGCTGTTTATCTTAGGTAAAAAACTGAACCTTAAGTGTGTATAAGAAGCAGCTTCTAGTTTTGCTAGTGGAATAAATTCTAGCCCCCTTTTTTTAAAGTTATCTTTATTTGTGGAGTTCAGCCGCATGTTAAGTTTGCAAAGAAAGTCAGAGTAACTTTAAGAAAAGATTCACTGCAGAAAAACAAACTTTAGTTCATCCAATAGATCTCATTAACAGCTTTTAGTGAAAAGATGTCAAACTGATTAGAAATACGCCCATTTCATACAATAATTCTTCCTTTTAACTTCACAATAGCTTAAAAAATAGCTCAAAGCAACATTACTAGACTTTGCAGTTTTCCTCCTGAGTTGTGAGATTTTTCCTGAAATAGCTGGTTGTGTCCTGGAATGAATAAAACCCAAATGAACAGGCAGAGAGGGGAAGGAGGACCCCTTCACCTCTCCCTGCTGGGGCTCTGAGTGACCGTGGTCTGGTTGTGTGCGTCAGGTGGAGGAGCAGTATGAGATGAACAGACAGACTTCTCCTGCATTGCAGCATAAAGTCTCCAACCGAATCTCGGACCCGTCTCTGCCGCCGCGCTCCGAGTCCTTCAGCAGCGGAGGAATCCAGCAGGCCCGGACTCCACCCATGCACCGCTCTGTGGAGCCGCAGGTGAGGAGCCGTCTGTCACTTCTGGTCAAATTGGAGAATAGTTTTTATTCAGCTTTTGGAAGTGCTACTCAAACCGAAAATCCAGAAAAGTAGAGACTTTTGTTTTAAAAATATATAAATATCAAATAAACTAATGGAACACAAATAGCATAATTTACATGTAGAGTCTGAGCAGTTGCACTTTTTTTCTCAAAATCAGCTCAGACTATTGACTTTGGGTCCAGTCATTGACTGAGTGACCCCTCCCCCTTGGTGTTCCAAACAGGAAGTACCAAAATCCCATAGACTTCTGTAGAGAAATAAACAGCTGTTACTCAGTCATTGTATTGGTCAGAATAATTATTCTTGCTCTGATACCTTTTTTAACATCTTCTTGATAATCCTCTTTTTTACGATAGTTTTTCGGTACTGTTGTTCAGGTTATTCAAGTTATAAAGTGACCAATTAGATGCCTCAGTAAAAATAGGTGGAACCTGCACATCTAACTCCCACATCCAACGTTTGAAACGTTTGACAGATTTCGTGTTGCCCGCTTTCAAGTGGTAGGGGTGTGGCTTTGCAACATGCTCACTTCTGATTAGTGAGAGCGGTTACCATAGAAACATTAACTTCGATCAACTTGGACCAATCGATGATCAGCCACGACGTCTGGCTCCATCGTGGCGATGTCTGTATTGTGAGAAATTGACGACTGAATTGACTTCATTTTGTTGGAGCCAGAAGTGAATCATTGTCAATGGGTGTCATCACACTCACAGTCCATGGTTCCAGCATCAGTCCCATATCAGTCTGAATGTGGCAGCAGATCTCTGTTTCATAGCTGCATAGATGTGATGTCACACTGCCCTGGCTTTACCACAGGGGCATATGGGTAGAAGCCCAGGGGCCCTTAATGTCAAGGGTCCCACCGCAGGCTTTTCATAGCATTTTAGGAGACGCTTAGAGTATTATAGGACCGTCAGTCCTTTTAGCCACAGCTTAAGTCAGCTGCATCAGCTGCATCTATACTGTATTGTATCTTTGTTATTTTTCTTGATATTTCATTTGTTTGCAATATTGCTACAGTTGGGTCGGAAGTAGTGTTATTTACTTTTGTCGAAATGATTACAAAGAGCAAAATAAAAATGAATGCTGTGTTGTTGCTGGGGTTCTAATCCTGCCTTGCTGTGACAGCAGTAACCAAGAGCTGCAGAGCCGTGGTAAAAACGGTCAGAAAAAGAGCTGGAAGCATGAGGACGCCGCAGCATAGCGCTCAGCGCCGTCTTTAGTGGGTGGGGGACAGGAGCGCTCAGGACTTCCTTCCATCATTTTGTCAGCATGAGTGGTGTGAACGCACCTCTTTCTCACCTCATTCTTCCACCTTCCTCACTCCCCCTGCATCAGATCCTCTTCACTTTAAACCTCCTGATCCTGCTCTTCCTCCTCAACTCTGCTTGTTTCCTGCCTGTGTGTGTTTGTGTGTGTGCGCGCGCATGTGTGTGTTCAGATGGCCCACCTGGTGCAGGTGAGGAGTCACGGCCTCTCAGGCTCCCAGTCCCTGTACGACCCCCACGGTGTGTCCTCCTCCTCGGCATCGCCTTCACCCTCCCGGCCTCCGATGCCTCGGCAGAACTCCGACCCCACCTCCGACACCCCTCCTCCCCCGCCCATGTCCCGCCTGGCGCCCCCCCTCGACAAACTGGACCGCAGCTCGTGGCTGCGGCAGGATGACGACATGCCTCCCAAGGTTTCTGCACAGCTGGCTGTCCAGTCCGAGTCTGCTGTCATTGGTGTCGTTCACAAATGAACTTTTGATTGTTCTTTTTGTTGCTGTGAATCTATTTCTGTATTTCCTGTGTCTGTGAATGTGGGGAAAATGACGCTTTTAGTTCTTTGCACCTCCCAGTCACACAAACCCAGGGCGACTCCAAACATGTAAAGAAATCAAGCGTGTAGTTGAACACACATGTGACAGTGGAAAAGCTTTTTCTTGTTTCACAATATGCAGATGATGCAGTCATGATCATAGTTGCTCCAAAGCATAAGTCGCAGCAGCAAAAAAATGCACAACAAAGAAGGAAAAATCATAAAAGTCGCACTTTTGGGAGAAAAGTGTGACACTTTTGAACAACTCCTCCAAATCTGATGTAATGCTGTGTTCACCAAACACGATTTTCAAAGTAAAAAAGCATACCATAGATAAGTCACACCTGAGTATAAGTCGCAGCCACAACCAAGCTATGGAAAAAATCGCGACTTAAACTCAGAAAAATATGGTATTCCAAACTAATATCAGATAAAACTTTACAGGATTAGCATGAATTTAATCTATACGATGGTAAATAAACAGCTTTGATGGTGATGACGGGTCCATCTCCAGAACAAAAAAGGGGTTCATGATACCCGTGACTCAAGATTCTGAGTGAATAGTTCATTAGAAGTCACTGTAGTATGTATTTATTCAGAAAACCGTAGAAAATTTAAAGAACAGATTTTTTGTGACATTATTCATGTGAATCCTGTTCAGATTATAACTTTCAAATACTGTTTTTCTAGGTTCCTCAGAGGACAACCTCCATTTCTCCTGCTTTGGTCAGGAAGAACTCTCCTGGAAACGGTCCTGGACTTGGACCTCGGGCCGGAGCTCACCTCATACGGGCCAGGTACCGACCCAGAGAGCAGCACGACTCCCGGCCTTTCTGAGATTTGGTCATTTCCCTCATGAATGTATCTCACCTTTGTCCTTTGCAGCAACCCTGATCTGCGGAGGACAGACATCTCCATAGATTCAGCCCTGAAGAGGGCAAGCAGCGGCAGCTCGTCCAGCTCCAGCACCCCCAGCTCTCAGGGAGGCTCCAACGAGAGAGGTGAACCACAGAGGGAGCTACCTCCTCATGCTACGTTCGCGCTGGGCATGTGTACACTGAACGCAGGTTCTTGAACGCGCTTTCAACATACCGTGTTCACACTGGAACGTTGCTGCCCGATTCTAAGAGCTGGAAGAGGTGTGAAGTCTCTGCTTGGTGCCAATCTGGTGAATTTTGATCCAGGTTTTTTCTTTCACAGCTCTACTCAGCTACATAAAAGACTTGGTCTCATAGAATTTCAGCCGGACACAAACCGCAATTATTCTTTTATCCGCCATCATCAATTTACAAACGGTTTGCACTTCCGTGAATTAAAAAAAAACACTACCCAAATGTCACTACCACATCCAAGTCCCTTATTGGTTAAAGTTCAGCCAGTTTAACTTGTGTTCAATAGTCACACGTTTGGCCTGAAAGCCGACTTAGGAAGTGACGTGTGAATGCAGAAGCCCAAAACGTGCACCTGTGTGTGTTTACATCGACTTTTCATTGGAAGTGGTCACCTGAAGGTGCACTGCCGAGGAGGGTGTGAACATCGCTTCATACCGACACAACTGAACTGTCCCAGAGTGAAGGCCGATCACTGTCCTCACTTTTGCAAAACAAAGGTTTATATTTCTGTTCTATGATTTAAAAAGGACCCTCTGATATATTTTACTGTCCAGTTTCCAGAAATATCCATTGTGTCACACTGGTCCTGTAAATGATGGATGGTCTGTGTTTCAGTCACAGGACTAATGATCCATCCACCAGTCATCATTGCTGGATTTGACTTTAGCTGTCCCTCCATCTACCGTAGTCCTCCTCAGTGTTCTTTTTTCTGAGCTTCTATAAAGCTTTTCACATGTTGCAGGGGGTTCTGCAAAATATGGCTTTGCAGAACATGTACAAGTCTTTGCTCTTTGATGGAGTTACAGTAGAGTTTAGAGTGCTTTTCTGGAATGTTCTTTCACCGCACAAACACACTCAACCTGCGCCACACCAACACTCTGGATGGACCTGTCTCCACTGAAACATTTGCTTCTTTCAAGTTGGCTGCAAATCCTGAGGTGAAGTGTGGATGCTTGCAGCATCAAAGACACTAAAGAACCAGCTCCAAATAAAAAAATCTCTTCTATTTCCTCTCCACCCACACCTGTTACTGCTGAAGACATTGAAGCTTCGAGCAGGCAGCCTCAATTTCTCTCCTCCAGAGGGAGGTACTGCCATAGCTTCCAACATCACAACCATCCCCTCCTTTTCCTGCCTCACAAAAGAATCTGGACTCCTCTCTCATCACTCCCTCACATCTCCACTTCACCCCATTTTCTCTCCTACAAGCGCTGGCACCCACACTAACACTGTCCCAACTGGCACCTTCCCAACCACTTCCAAAGAGCTGTTAACTAGACCATTGTTGAAGAAACCCACTTTAGGCGCATCGCTTGTGGAAAAGTACCGCTCAGTCTCTCTTGCTCCATTTTTAGCAAATAAACCAAACAAAATGTTGGAGCTGCAGGACAGTCCCGTCTTTGTCCTGCCTGATCTTTCCACATATTCTGCTCTGCTGCTTTTGTGGCTGGAGGTCTCAACTTCAAACAATGGCATGATGGAAATAATGAGGAATTTCTCTGGCAAAAAAAAAGGATTTCAGCCATCCACTGCAACAGCATCACACACTGTAGAGACAGAGTTTCCTGAACCTTCACCAGCATCTTCTTCCAGTCGGCTTTGGCTCTATTAGGTGTTTATGGCCTCTGGAGACACGAATGCTGACATGTGCAAAGTGTTAAAGAACATCCCCTCAGACAGAGTCTTCTGTTTGCAGCTGTTTGTTTGATTCCTCCCTCCCTTTGTGGCGTTGGGCTGTATTCGCTGATGATTTCTGTCACTGATCCTCCCACACCTGCAGTCAGTGTTGTCGTTATGATCACACTGGCACACAACATCAGGGATCCTAATGTGAAAGCAGGTAGTGCTGGCTCTTGGATTTGGCAGAAAACGTGAACACACACACACACATGTGTGCGCACAAATGCCCACTGACACAACAAAGGCGCACTCACACATATGCAGACATGCACACTAGCGCACACAGCTGTCATAAGATGAAAATTGAAATCGGGTCCCTGGGACCCAAACACCATGCAGAGTGAAAAAGTTCCTGTTTCCTGGAGAACTGCACTGTAAAATAGTTGCTGTAGATTTTACAGTAAATACTGGCTGCTGGATGCCAGTAATTATTGTAAAGCATTTTACAACTTTATAAAATGAAAGAATATCTGTGTACTGGATTTCATTTTACAGTAGTAAAGCTGTAAAATGAAATAGAGAACACTGATATTTGACTGCATTTCATTTTACAGCTTTACTAACATAAAATAAAAAAACAGTAGTTACTGGCATCCAGCTGCCAGTAGTTATTGTAAATGTTTCCACAGTAATTATACTCTGATTCCTTTGACGATAATATTACCATATTTTCATTTCCAGTTTATTTACAGTACATTAAATATGGTAAATAAAAAGTTACCGTGGTTCTCTTATGACAACTTCTTTAGCTGTTTTTAGGCCATTTTCACCTTTTTACTCCGTTCATCAGTGTCACTCTTGCAGCTGTTTTTAGCCAATTCCACATTCACATTGAATGAACTCTTAGATCAATGCAACACCAGACAATCCTTTATTTTTTAACTGGAATTAAACCAAAGACGCACAGAGAGAATATACAAAGTCAACACACAGCGGTTCCCACTGTGACTTGAACCGAGGACCTCTAGCAGAGATAGTGAGGTGATAGTGCTAACCACTGCACCACCACGTCAATACAGTTTTAAAGGACCTATAATAAAATGGTAAACTAGCCGAGACCCTAAAAACAAAAGCTTTACAATAACTGTTGAAAGTGTTGATAGATTCAATCAGACGTTCCTTTTTTCACATGACAGCATTAGTCATGCATTAAATCCATATCTATTTATATTTAAGTTAGCTGTTTCATTTACGACAATCATCCAATGTTTGTCAAAGATTAAAAAACTTGTGGACAATGATTCCAAGTTGTTTGTGATTGGCTGTATTTTCGTGGGCCTTTTTCTTACTTTACTAATTTCATTCATTTTCATTTATTTATTTGTTCCTTTCATGAAAATGATCTATGCCCAAATGTTTACATGTTGGTTTTACCTATTAAACATTTTCATGATTGGAAGGGAGCAGAATTGAAGAATACAATTCTTATAACTGATTCACAGTTACTGGGAAATTACAGTAATGATGAGGATAATTCCCAAAATCCATTGCTTTTTACAATAAGTTGCCACAATTCATAAATGTTTACCGTAAAATACATTAAAGCTTTCGTACAGTATTATACTGCTGACATTGCAGTAAAATACTGCCCGGTTTGCCGGGTCACCTGCTTCCCCCTCCAACAGTCTGAATGAGGATGGAAAAGTGTTTCTTTGAGTTTTGATCTTACGTAGAGTTCACCTTACAGCTCTTACTTTCTGTTCTAGCAACTCTTTCTCAATTCAGTTCAATTCCGTTGTATTTGTATAGCCCGATGTTACAATGTTTTCTCTATTTTAACATGTTCTTAGAGTGTTGTGTCCGTAAAGACGTCTCCTCTCACAGCTGCCTCTCTGTCTGTTTGCTGTTCAGGTAATGCAGCGTCTAACTCTGAAAGTTTGGCTCTTTCTTCCCACGATGCCAAAGACGACAGCAGAGAGATGACGCGGCCCAGCAGGCCTGCAGTGAGCGCGCACACACACACACACACACACACACACACATCCATCCGTCTGTGTGCGTCAGTCCCACAAACTCCTCTAGAGCACACGTTAAGTAACTGTCTGTCTGTGGGATAACCATGGAGCTGTTCGTTCTCACTCTGCCTGTCTCTCCTCTCATCCTGTCCTCCATCCGTCCTTCAGAGCTATAAGAGAGCTGTAGATGAGGTCAGTGGCATTCTCCTCTTTCACCCCTACTCCTCTTTTTTCTGTTGTGCAAACTTTGCTGGTTTCTCCCCAAAAGTTTCACACAAATGCCTGTAAAACGTTGACAAATGTCACCCTGGTATGAATTCTTTCTGTTGTTCTGAATCTGCAACAAAGTAGTGACACTAAAGAGCTGTTCGTGTCTAAAACTTCCAGAAAACTCTGATTTTTGTAAATTGTTCCTTAAAGACGATTAGATGACCCAAAGGGCAGCTCTGGATCATGTTTGCAAAAAATACCTTAAATACCCTAAAACTTTTCACTGTCTTCACTAACTTCCACTTCTCCCAACATTTTATCGTAAGTTACCTTTCAGGTTTAGGACATGTTTTACATGTGAGATTATTTCCTGCTAAAATTAATCAAAGAAGTTCCCTGGCATTTTTAATGTGTTTCAGTAATATGTGCACATTTAAATTAGTTTTTGTTTATTTTGCTCTCTGGTCTAGATTGCATTTCTTCATTGCTCTCAGACCATTTTCCTCTTCACAGTCAGGAAAAAATACAATTTCATCCTAAAATCATTGTTGCTTTCTCCAAAGAAATCACAGAAGAAAACATTTTGAGATTTTTGTACTTTGTAAATGTGTAGTTGCTTTAGAAAAGTATGTGAGCCTTTTGTTCGACAATATGGAAAACATTTCTCTAGTTCAGAAATTCCTGATTTTCTGGCACAGTTAATTTTGCTCTTTTAAGTTAGTCCGTTAATTACCCAAACTGTTGCAACAATAGCATTGATTTAGACTAAATCTAAAACTTGTCAAATTTATTTGTGTTAACTTTATTTTGAAATATCAAGTGTATTTCTGAAGCTCTCCTCTCTTAAAGACCCACTCACAGGAAAACTGTGTTTTTGGTGTTTTGATATGTTCTTGTTTCTGACAATACAGAACAGTTGTAAGTAAAAATTTGCATTTCTGAGTATTTATTTATTTAATTCATTGTGAATTAGGAGCAGATGACAAAATGCCGTTGGAAAAAGGTTGGAGTTTTGGTGTAGAAGCAACAATCGGCGGGCCACAGTCTGCCTGCTCCGCTCCATTCTGATCATCCTGTCAGACAGATAGATCCAAGAACGTCTTTGTTTTCCTGGTCTGAGCTGGAATCTGGATCAGAACTGTACGGCCGGATAGCTCCGATATTGCTTGCCGTTTTTGTTACACCGCTAACGTTTGGATGGATGATGGGAAGGGGGCGGGCTTATACCTCGCCAACAGTCCCGCCCACAACTCAGAGTGGAATATTTTAATGAACTCCTGCTGCTCCGCAGAAACTATGGCCTAGAAAACGGCCCAAGCTTTTTGTATTTGGCTAAAAACGGCATAATCACAATTAAAAGATCTCTGAGAAGACTATGAAAATAGATCAAAGGATGATGGGAGTGGTTCTTTACGTTTTAAAGTGTTGCACGAGCGGGCTAGATTTCTGCTGATGGTGATTAATGAAGTATTCTCTACTCTACTAAAGTTTCTCTGCTTGATGAAGTAATATTTTCCAAATACACAAAGTCTTTGCTTTTTCTGGAAGTAAATTATAGCCGACATGATTTGAGCAGAATGTTTTTCAAAACATGTTTTGTTTTTTTCATCAGCACAAGCATGACTTTTCGTTGTTGTTCCCTCATCTTTCTGGTTGAAGTGATGCCGCTGTTTTTTTTTTTTAATTCATCAGGCAGGAAGTTGATCAGATTGGCTGATAATTTCCTGCGGGAATCTTCATGTCACTTCCTGTTCAAGCACTTCCTGTTTCCTCTTGAGGCACATCTGCTTTCATTTCCACATTCACTCTCTCTCTCTCTTTCTTCCTCGCTTCATTTTACCGTCACTCTCTCTCCCATCAGGAGGAGTTGGTAAGAAAACACAGACTCTCCCCACATTACCCCCCCTGTCGCACACATGCTCCTGCATACAGCTGTCCCTGCTGTGATCTCCAACGTGGGTATTTTAATGCTGCTTCTGTTTCCTGCTGTGATGGTCCCTTCAGTCCCACACTGCTGCAGAGCGTCCTCACGTTGGTTCTGGCGTCCACAGCTCCTCTGCTGGATGATCTGTCTCAGCTCCTCAGCTCCCGGACGTCAGACCGGACCAGCTTCCTGAAGCTGAACCTGCAGTTTAATCTAGGGAGGGAAACGAGTACAACTGGAGTAGGCCGCAGCCCATCATCCGCCATCCACTACTAACTCGAACCGTTGTCCACTGACAGCAGCAAGGAGATTTAGCTACCCCTGTGGACTGGACCCCCCCCCATCAAAGCAAGGTGTCACTGATATTCACAGGTCATTCGCAGAGACAGAAGTGGAAAAAAACATCAGTCGAGCATACAGATAAAACACCAGAGAAGTCTCTGTGTCAATCTGAAGTCCTTGTACCCCACGTGAGGGTTTAAGGACCTGATGCAGGGCCTGGACCTGAGGCCTTAAGGTTCTGCCGGCTCTGGTTCTTGGAGCTGCAGAGCGGGCTGTGCTCCTCTGGACAGGGAGCTGAACTGAAGGATCATTGTCCATCTTCTTCCCTGGTGTTATCCAACGATGGTCTTCATCCTGTCCTCCTCAGAGAGGAGCAGGTCCTTCTCTCCTTTGGTTTGATTTGAACCAAGAGTCCAAACCCAGCAGCTGTGGGCAGCTCCAAATGAAGTCCTTGTGATTCCTTTTCTCTGTCTGAACTACTAAGTCTAAGAACTGGTGCAGTAAAACCACTGGAGACTCACGTTAGAACTTGAACATTCAAAACTGGCTCCCTCAAAGTGAAGAGGACCTCTGTGACTGATCAGATTGCATCTGAGGTTTCTTGCAGAGTAACCGTTAGAACCGGGAAAGCAGAAGCGAGATTCTGCAGCAGTGTGGTGACAGGACACCCCATCCGAGCGTTTCTGTCCTTTTCTCTGTGGCTGCTGATGCACCCAGGCTGCCTGAAGTCTGTTAAACCTGAAACCCTGAGGCATGCTTTGGTTCACGCTCCTCCTGCTCGATACCCCCCCCCCCCAATGAAATGAAGTGATCTGGCTGACACTGAATGAAACACACAAACCTCCTGCATGGTCTGTTTGATTGTTTGTTTTTTGAAAAATAAACCAGTCAGCCACAGTTTTGTTTCTGGCTTCGATTCAATTCAGTTTTATTGATATACCCCAATATTACAACACAGTTGTCTCAGCGGACTTCAATAAATGACAATGTAGATGTGCTCATGCGTCTGACCTGCAGTCTGGTCCAACGCCATATGCAGATTTGATGGGAGGATAAATCCAAAACATTTATTTGAGAGAAGCAAACACATTAAATTCTCCCGTTTTTCCCCAAAAATGTGAAAACCGAGCAGAAATGGAAACAAATCTCGGTGTGATGGCTACATTCTCGTCCTCCAGGATCTCACAGCTCTGGCTAAAGAGCTAAGAGAGCTGCGGCAGGGGGAGGAGACCAACCGCCCGCCCGCCAAGGTGACAGACTACTCCTCGTCCAGTGAAGAGTCTCACAGCAGCGAGGATGAGGAGGGAGAGGGCGGAGCTAACGATGGGACCGTGGCCGTCAGTGACATACCGCGCATTATGTGAGAAGCTTCATTTCTGCTTCCTGTTAACCTTCAACCAAAGGTTTGGTTGTTTTGATGTTTAAGTCATTTGACTGCAATTGAGGACTGGAGTGAGTGAGGGTGACGTCCTCCATAAAAAATGGTTTTATTCAGGGCTCCAACCAAATGAATTAATTCAGTCGCAATTTTTCAACGATATTGACGCCGCCATGTTGGAGCCAGACAACATCAGTATGCAGTGATTGGTCGGTGTCGTTTTTAGTCATAGTTTCCATGGCAACCACTCTCACCAATAAGGATTGATCTTAGCCCACACCCCTACTACTTGAAAGCTTTCACAAAATCCGTCAATCAAATGTTTGCAGCATTCAATGTGAGACCAAATATTTTTATTAAGGCATCTGATTGTTCAGTTTATAACTTGAATAAACTACTGAAAATTTATTTAAAGTAAAGAGGATTATCAAAACATGTAAAAAAAAAAAATCAAAGCAAGAATGGTTATTCTGACCAATAGAATGACTGAGTAACAGCTGTTTATTTCTGTATAGAAGTTTACGGCATTTTGGCTTCTCGGAGCCAGCAGGTACTTCCTGTTTGGAACACCAAGGGGGAGGGGTCACTCAGTCCAGTTCTCTAATACAGTCAATGGTACAGAAATTGGATGTTTCTGCTTTTATGCCTTTGAGGCATGTTTTTTTAAAGAAACAAAGGAAATTATCTAAAAAAAACTGAAGCACGATTTAGAAAAACAAGAACCAACCCAGACTGGACAAACATACATAGAAATTATGGTAGATGACAATAAGATGGCAAAACAGGTGATCGGGTGACTGAAAAGATAAAAACATGGAGGGAACTATATTTTATAGGAAGAGAGACGACAAACCCAATCACTAACTTACATTAGGAACTAAAACTGGATGTGATCAAGAATACGATGTGACACCGCACGACAGCATCACCCGTACGTCAATACTCCTAATGCTTCACGATACGTTTACCACAATGGTATGTTCCATTTTCATCCTTTGAGATGGTTTGTTCAAACCTCCAACAGCAAAACACCTGCCCTTCCTTTAAGATGCAGCCACTCCTCTCTACCACCCTCCACAGTCCCGAGCAACCCCAAAACCCAGCGGTACCTGTACAGGTCAACCACACGGGTGGGTGTGACCAAGGCAAAAAAAACAGCAGCCCAAAAAATGGGTTTAGGAAGTTCTTTTAAAAATGGATTTTTTCTGATTATTGACAAATATTTAGATAGTTGAGCATGCACACGGATAGAAAAAAGAATCATTAAAATCCTCTTTAAAATATAAAAATCAGCCATTAAGGAAAACTATGACTGGTGTGTCGCTGTCAGAGCAAAGTCCAGAGCTGACCTACTTCAGAGAGTTTCTCAGGTAAGGAACAAAGACGAAAATTGTTTTTTTTTTCTGTCTTTCAGGCCTCCTGCGAGTCAGAGCACAAATGAATCCTTCGGTGTCACGGAAGGTCAGAACGACAGCCATGGAGACTCGTATGGAGACAGATCCCAGGATGGCACCCAGATGATGCGAGAGGTGACGGACAGCTTTATTTCCTGATCCTCATCTGCAGTTTTCATCTGGGCTATGTGAAGGAAGAACAAACCTGTGTGGTTTAATGATGATGATGCCTTTTTTAGCCAAAATCAAAAGACCTGTGTCGTTTTCTAGGACATAGTTTCTGCAGAGCGGCAGGAGTTCATCAGAAATGTTTTAATCTTTAACCTGGCAGACATAACTTCAACTTCGCTATCTCTACATTAGATCTATTTACAGTTTTTTTCTAAATTATCTAACTAAGGATTATTGCATATTTGTGTGAACTCGTGGAAAAGAGAGAAAAGAAAAGAAAAACGCCCCGACCAGCAGAATTCTGTCAATCAAAGCATCACTGCACAGAGGCCCGCCCCTTTCTCTCCTTTTTCAGAGGCATAGAGGGCGGAGGCGGAGCTCTACCGCCAGCAATGGTTTCCCTGGCAACGCTAATCTATTCCTCTGCAACACCAGTCTTCCAGATTTGGTGCAGCAAAGCGCCTCTCCTCTGGTGTCTCCTGGCGAGGCTTCAGGGTCCCAAGTAGGTGCAGCAGATTCTGGCCCTAGAAAAGGTTCCTCCGCCTGACCCTGAAAGACCGTTACCCTGCTCGACCTGCTCGCCCTGTTCACCTGCTGATCAATCAGCAGTCTCAAAGCTTTGAACCCTGCACCCGTCCCTGAACCCATGACCCAGCTGGAAAACTCAAACCAACCCTTGCGTGTCTTTGCCCACTAACACAGCGGCCGTGTGTCGGTGCGTGACGTGTGTGTTTGTGATTTGCAGTTTGGGATGAGGAGCGGCGGAGGCTCTAAAGCTTCCTTCTCGGCGTTTGTTGATCCGAGGGTGTACGGCACTTCTCCAACCGAGGACGATGAGAAAAGCTCTGCTGCAGGTACACTTCCTGAAACACTGCCCCCCCTACCCCCCCACCTTAAGGCCCACAATGCTGGTCATTCTCAGTCTTCTCAGCCTCTGTGTGTATCGTCTAAATGTGAACATGATCTGGATAAACTGTCCTGCACTTCCTCAACAAGAGGTGTTTGAAAAGTCAGTTTAAGTCAGTGATTCCCAAACCTTTTCTCTTGTTCCCCCCTTTGGAGGATATGGAGACCTGTTGTCTGGGAAATATTTGAGAAAGAAACACAAACTGTACAAACTGAGTGATCCTTTATACGAAGTATAAATAATAATAATAAAGGATCTGTCACTTTGTATGTTGTCAAACTGTGGGGTACGCCTCCCTGGGGGTGTGGGGTGGGGTACGCTCTCTGACCCTGGTCGGAAGACGCAGGGGAGATCTTCTCCAGGGCCGAAGGCTGATCTTCACTTCCCCCTTTGGACCCTCAGAGCCGTGTTTTGCCCGGTGCATGGAGGTTTGGGCTATAACACGTGTCTACTCTTTGTCTGCTGTCCTGCATTTAGCATCTATTACATATTTAAGAATAAAAAATGAAAACTGCGTCCTTTCCATGCGGCTCAGTTCAGGTTCTGCCAGCCAGCCCGTTCAGCGCTGCCTGATTTTAGTTATCTATCCACGAAACAGTGAAGGTCTCCTCCACCCAAAGCCCAGCATCAGAGCCTGTGTCAAGGCCACTAAATGAGCTGGGAATGTGGGAGGAGCCAGCAGCGACCTCGCTGGTGCTCTGCCATGAGAGAGAAAATAATACAAATTTAGTCATGTGTAACGTTAATTTAAGAAAAGTATTGCATCAAGAATTAGAACAGTAAACGCATACATACATCTGCAGTGACTGTCTAAATAAAATAGGAGGAAAAATGATTTTAAATATTTAAAACTAATGCAACTTCTATTTAATACATTTTATTATAGTATTTTCACTCTTTTTTATTTAAAAATGGGAAAAAAGGGAAATTAAATAACATTTTCTGGATCTATTTATATTTAATAAACTTAAGATTTTATTTTAGCTATTACAAAATGAGGATTTGTGTAGCTCTGCCCTTAACAAATGGGTTTTAAAGGTCATGTGTGTTTCCCTGCAGCCCTGTTTGCTGACGAGCTGCTGAAGCAGGAGCAGGAGCAGGCCCGGCTCAACGAGGCCCGCAAGATTTCTGTGGTGAACGTCAACCCCACCAACATCCGGCCGCACAGCGACACGCCGGAGATCCGAAAGTACAAGAAACGCTTCAACTCGGAGATCCTCTGCGCCGCTCTCTGGGGTGAGACGACGCCCGCCGCACCGCGGGTCTGCGCTCACGGCGCCGTTTAAACCTCTGTCTGCTGTTGGTAGGAGTAAACCTGCTGGTGGGAACGGAGAACGGCCTGATGCTGCTGGATCGAAGCGGTCAGGGCAAAGTTTACAACCTGATCAATCGAAGGCGCTTCCAGCAGATGGACGTCCTGGAAGGACTCAACGTCCTGGTCACCATCTCAGGTGAGTGAACCAACTAGGAGGCGCCACATCAACACAAAAGCAGCAAATGTCTTATTTGAGGCAACATCTGCATCACCGCTTGTGTCTGCACATCAATCATTAGTCAATGATTGAAACACAGAACTCGTCCAAAAGTTGTGCATCCTGCTATGATGTCATCACGTGACAGGCGGAATCAATCTTTTCTGACATTATGAACATTTTCAACTAGCGTGAATTTTAGGGAACCAAAATAGGTAAATCCGTCCGTCGTAATCTGGACCTCGTGTTTCGTTTGGAGAACATAATCAAAGACTAAAGTCTTACTTTTCAGGCCCTAAAACTGCAGCACAACTGTTGAATGGGATGCAAAGTGTGGTAGAAAGAGGAATTTGAGAAATAATTCATGTTTGCTGCAAACCAGGGAAGAAGAACAAGCTGCGAGTTTATTACCTGTCGTGGTTGAGGAACAGGATATTACACAACGACCCTGAAGTGGAGAAAAAACAGGGTTGGATCACGGTTGGGGAACTGGAAGGCTCCGTGCACTACAAAGTTGGTATGAAAAGCATTTTCTCTGTGAGTTTTTGGTGAACATGTCTGAAAGCCAGGCTGGCTCAAACACTGAAACCCTGACTTTGTGTTTTCCTGCAGTGAAATATGAGAGGATCAAATTCTTGGTTATTGCTCTGAAGAACTCTGTTGAAATATACGCCTGGGCCCCCAAACCTTATCACAAGTTCATGGCCTTCAAGGTAACTGGAGCTCGGCAGAGGATGGACTCAGGTTACAGTCCTGAAGGATGAAGAAGTCATAAAAGCCAACAAGGCTTTTAGTGTGACTGCATTTGAAAACCCTTTCTAACAAGCCCCACTAATCCATCTTAAATTCCTATTCTGACCTAGAGAAGCTTGTGTAAATGTTTACATTTATCCAGAATAAAGCCATTTTGTGGATGGAATTTCGGGATTGTATTCAGAATAAAAGAGAGCACGGAGGAGGCACAGAAGTGCTTCCCGTGTTTTCAAAGACGTTCATGACTCTTTTCATCAGCTGGTGGATCTTCTGAAAATTGAGATTTAGGTGAATCCCTTAACATTGCAATAAAATGACAGAATAAGTGCGACTGGTCAGTTTTTGGCCAGAATCAGAGGAAACTCCAACAATGTGATCAACCACTGAGAGTGAATCATTCTGAACGTTTTCAGAAACAAATGTGAATGTTAGGAATTTATTTCTATGTTGGGTAATGCAGAAAATTCAGGCCTAAATGTGGACAGAGATGCAAATGTTTGGCCATGTTTGAATATTTCAGTACTTTCTTATAAACAAGCATTAAAAACAATTATGGGAGGAGCCGAAAGAGAATCAACTCAAAATCACCTGTATCTCTCTCAGTCTTTCACAGAGCTGCAACATCGCCCCCTGCTGGTTGACCTGACTGTGGAGGAAGGTCAAAGGTTGAAGGTCATTTATGGCTCCACCGTTGGCTTCCATGTCATTGATGTGGACTCTGGAAACCCCTACGACATCTACGTCCCCTCCCATGTAAGAAAGTGAGATCAGGAGATCTTTATGTTTAAATAAAGTCTTTTGAAGGAGGAAGTGTTTGGTTGAGTCTACCAGGAGGAGCGGCATTAAAATCCGCCGGTAAGGTAGAGTTGTTGGTTTCTGTGCAGCTCTCAGTCCTGTTGGTTCTGGTTTACTGAGGTCCATTTGCTGCTCCTGGTCGATCACATTAAAGCTGTAGGGCTTCTGAAATCCTGCTGAACCAGATGGGATGGAACTTGTGACACATTTTGGTTGTTGTGGTTATGGTTGCAACACATCCTGACTTTGTAAAACTGCTCTCAGCAAAGTTTCTGCTGACCTACTAACCCAGCCTGTAGCGGTAGGGGGGCGGGGGGCTGTTTGCCGGTCGCATTGGGTTAGAACCACAGCAGTTCTGAGCGCTGTCCATCCAGCAAAAGCTTGTAGATCGTAATTTCAACTAAAGGTCTTGGCAAAGTGTTGCATTTTGAATTTTGGGCTGACCCTCTGTCTGGTTATTTACGTAAATTTACTAAAGCGCAGCAGAATAGTAGACTTCGCCTTTAATCCTGCGTGCCGCCCGCCATACAGCCATGGCGGGAAGTGTCCGGTGCGACCACATTGGCTAGAGGGACACTGATGAAAGGTAAACTCACCGCCTGTGAGTCTGGACATTGAACAAGCTAACAGTAGCTAATACAGTCATGTAGCGCCCCCCGTTGATAAAAAAAGTCTCATTCATCCAGGTTACGTTTTGACATTAAAGTCTTCTTTTTGTAAAATGTTTCCCCACTCATCTGAATAACTTCATCAGTCTCTCATACAGTATGTGTAAAGGTGAACGAACGAATCAAAAATGAACTTATTCAGTAACTAGTGAGTGAGGCAGAGAGGACAAGGATCTGCACAAAAGAAGGGGTTAATTCTGATGAATGAGTGCTGGAGCAGGTGAGTCAGTGTCCTCCTTTAACCCCAGTCCGGTAACAGCCTGATGAATGAGAGAAGGAAACAGTAACCATGACAACCGCCTCACATGGCTTTTGGCAGTCGGGAATCACACTGTGCTGGTGTCTGCTTCCATGGGTACCGTGTGGCGGAGGAAACGGTTATTTAATCTTGCAACCTCAGGAATGAATAGGTGTTTGTAACGCATCTGTAACTCCTGCCCCCCCACAACTGTCCATGTGTCCTTCTGCCAGATTCAAGGTCAGGTGACCCCACACGCCATCGTGGTTTTACCCAAGACAGACGGCATGGAGATGCTGCTGTGCTACGAGGATGAAGGCGTCTACGTCAACACCTACGGACGCATCACTAAAGACGTGGTGCTGCAGTGGGGGGAGATGCCCACCTCTGTGGGTACGTACGTCAACCAATCAGAATGCCCTTCACTAAACCCTTCTTCTCACCTGTTGGAGGTGTTTGTTAACAAAATGCAGCAGGTTTAGGGTGATGAGAACGCGTCAGATCTGTTCCATCTGTTTTGATGATAAATACATTGAAGCACAGACTTTTCCTTTTAGGAGGTTTAGATTCATGCTGGATTTCATCCAAACAAACTTTAGTAATCCAAGACAAAAGGTTATGGCTAAAGTACAAAAATTAAACATGACCTATAGGCTCAGAGAAGGCCCTCAAATGTTTAAAAAACAAAACAAATGAACGCAATCTTTAAATCTCACCAAATAAATTCATTTGAAGATTTTATACACTTGATAGAAGACACAACAAGTAGCTTTTCATCAGCACGTTTATTTATTTGCCAGATTTATTTGTTAATTATAACTGAGCAATGTCTCATATGTGATTACAAAACCTGAAAACTAGTTGTGTTATCTGAAAGAAAAACATATTTTGTTTTTGATCAATGAAAAGAAAGATCATCAAACGCTTGTCATTTCAAAAATGAGCAAATTTTCACACAAACATAGCAGGCATCCCGGCCATGTGTCAATCAAGACACCACAGCTCAGCTTTAGCTCAGCGAACTGGAAACATTTTGAATAGAAATCTCTCCCCATGGCATGGATCTATTCAATCAAGGACAGGAGCCGAAGTGAAAGTGTGGACTGTCACATTACAGTGGAGTCTCACTGGATTCTCTAAGGAGGCCCTCTAGTGGCTGCATAGTGAAGTGTGTTGACTTCACTTTCTGTTTCACACCTGAAGAAGGAAGGGAAAGAGCAGCCCCTCATTTTGACCCCAATGTGGGGCTTTTGCTGGAGAAAAAGGAGTCAAACTCCAACATCTAACCTATCAGAAACGTCTGCCATTGTGTGAAGAGCAGAAGCTTCCGTTCCATCCCCTCTGTGCTTATCCCTGCAGCCTACATCCACTCCAACCAGATCATGGGCTGGGGAGAAAAAGCCATCGAGATCCGCTCTGTGGAGACTGGACACCTTGACGGAGTTTTCATGCACAAGCGAGCTCAGCGACTGAAGTTCCTGACGGAAAGAAACGACAAGGTGAGGCCGTCCAGTCCTTCGTCTCAACACTCATCAGCTTGTCTGGGTTTGGAACCTTTACAGCACAAAAACTGTCCTCACTTTGACAAATGAAATCTACTGGAGTAGAAAGACAACAGGGTGTAATTTCCATCACTGCAGGACTATTTTAGGTCTCAAGACCAGATAAGTCTCTCCAGGTTTTTGAGCTAATCTTGTAGTTCAGGAGGTGGGATAGCGTTGTCATGCTAAAAACAGTTTTCTCTGAAAAACTCAGTGGGGGGAGTCATTGCTGGCCTGACAGTGAGTTCAAAATGAAGCAAAGAACGATCCTATTATTACCTCAGCAGTAGAACCTGGAATTCCTCCCAGGTCCTCCTCTCTCAGCCCCCTGCAGTGCAGATTCGCCTCTCGGTGTGGCGCCAGATGTCCATCAGAGCATGTCAGAGCGCCGCTATGGCAGCTGTTTTCATGGATGCTTTTAGCATCAGAGTAGCTGACATCTTCTCCAGTACTGTGACAAACAAATGCAGACTTAACCTTGATTCAAGTATGTATTGCATGATGATGAGAGATGGATGGAGACTGGATAGTTTTTTTTTTTTAAAACTGAAAAAAAAGTTTCAAATCCTCCTGATTCTAAACGACACAGGTGAATAAAAGGATTAAAAAACACTTTTATTTTCCTTGTCGGTGTGAAACTCAAATTCTGACTGAAATAAGTAAGTGATAACGGCCAACCAGGTGTCCATTATCACCTTCAATGGACATCCTGCAGCCAATCAAAATCTACTTTTTACCCAGACCATGATGTAAGAACCAAAAAACTCCTTTGCATGAAACCATCACTCCCTTAATTTAATGACCAAAGTCAGATAAAGAGATAAAGACATAATATTACAGAGGTGTGACGAATGCGGCTGAATAGCTAAGTTGGCTGTGTGCAGAACTGGCAAATGCTAAATCAGGGTTCGTTTCCCCAAAGACGCACTGAGCTTCATCCAGCTCCTCCCCCTTGTGGGTGCTGCCCATTTCATGACAAGAACCTAGAGCCGGCCTCAGCAGCCTGTCCGTATTTCACCCACGAGAGCAAACAACATCCAGACTGTTGCAAAGATGGGTGCGTATAGTGCATATAAAAGGAAATTGTTTTGCCGATGACCACTAGCCCAGTGGAGAAAGGAGATGTGTGTGTTTGTCTGGGAGGGGCGCTGGTCCAGACTCTTCTGCAACAAAAAAAGCTTTACAGCCGTACAGTTCTGATCCAGATTCCAGCTCAGACGAGGAAAACAAAGACGTTCATGGATCCGTTGGTCTGACAGTTGATGAATCATAATGGAGCGGAGCAGGGAGACTTTGGAATCCTGATTGTAGTTTCTACGTCACAACTACAAGCTTTTTAAGACGGCATTGTTTCATCTGCTTCTGATTTTAATAAAGAAATAATTAAAATACATTTTTACCTTAATTTTCTTTACATATGTTCTCCATCATGGGAAAAATGCTACAAGAACATGTGAAAACCACCAAAAACACAATTTTCATTAGAGTGGGTCTTGGGAGAAGGGGGGTCTCTGAATTGGGGCTTGAATTAAAAAATATTTAAGAAAACCAGGCTGATTTCCAAAAGCACATAATGAAGCAGTGCTCCCTGAGGGAGGGGCTGGGTCAGTTCGGGATGGTTTCTAGCAGTGGGTGTGGTCCTGATGTTGGTCTCTCTCCCTCATCCTGTAGGTTTTCTTCGCCTCTGTGCGATCCGGAGGCAGCAGTCAGGTCTTCTTCATGACCCTCAACAGAAGCTCCATGATGAACTGGTAACCTGTTCCTCCCTTTGACCCTGCAAGCCTCACCCTCCTCGCCGAGGCAAACAGGAGGAAGGCGTGTGTGTGTGTGTGTGTGTAAATGTGTGCGTTCCGAAGGACTAACAAAGCTGCTGAGTGGACTGAAGCTGCAGAGGCGAGGAACTCAGAAACCCTCCAAGTGTATTGGACATTGACAGTCCCTGGAAGAACGACAGTGACTCCACATCCTGTCATGGACATCTGCATGGGCTGATCCCGCCGCGCTCTGGGATCCAGCAGGGGGAGCTGTGGAGACGCTCTTGCGTAGCACATCAGTGACTCTCAGACACGGATTGCAGTGGATGGTGGGTGTCCAGACTGCAGCGGGTCCTGCTCTCATGATGGGAGCTCATCAAAGTAGCAGCAACAAAAGGTGCACACGTTTTTCTGCAGTTTCATCAGACCTGGGTTCATTTCACGAGGCTTTACACGTTCGGCTGCGTCACACGACAGTTGACAATCAGGAGAGGAATGCTGGGAAGTCCGTGAAAGTGTCAGCAGATGACTCTGTTTCACTAAGACCCCTGCAGCGCGACTGCTGTGACAAACATGGACCAGGAGGTTCAGTCCACCTGCTGAACACACGAACCATCATGTTAGGTTGCTCCTGCTTTCCTTTTAAAGGCTTTTTATACACCGTTCTAAGCCAGAGTTACATTGATGGTTCTGCACTGAGTATCATATTCAGTATGTGAGGCTGATCATCAACAGCTGAGTGTTCATGCATCCACTTTCTGTCTGATGCTTGGTGCAAACCATCCACTCATTCATTCCCTATAGAGCAGAGAGTTTACCGTCTGAAACCAGACTGGCCCACTTTTACTTATTTACAAACTGCATACCCACTTGCATGTGATGAAGGTAAAGAAACACACCAGACGTGTACATGTTATCACAGGCGTGCTGACTCCAGTCAGTCTGAACTGAACTAGAAGACAATTGTTCTTGTAGTCCGGCTTCTCTCCGTCCAGCGCCAACCATCTAGACCAGGGGTCCCCACATCCAGGCCTCGAGGGCCGGTGTCCTACATGTTTTCCAACCATTCTGCCATTCAAGCTCCTTATTGGCTAAACACACCTGATCCAGGTAATCAACAGCTGATAAAACAGGATGTCTGGAAAACCAGCAGGAATGAGGCCTGGATTTGGGGACCCCTGATCTAGACCCTGAGAGCGGCAGCTGCTGTTTCACCCCCAAACCGTAGGGGGCAGTGTGCCCTCTTTCCATTTGTTCACCATTCACTAGCAAATGAAAGAAGAAGGGTTTGTGGAAAAGGTGGAAGAAAAAAGAATTGAATGGAAGGTGTATTTGATTTTTTTTCCACTATGGTCTGTCTTGTAGAGGAACATGTCTGCAGTTTGGTTTGCATTGTGGTTTGAATCTGCACCGCTGAGAGCAATTGACAGGACACCATGTTTGTTTTTGTGTTTTGGAAGGTTTGTCTGTTTTCGTCTCAGCTGCTCACAGGCCTTCATGGAGTCACGTTTACCTGGAGGGGTTTTCCTCCTGGAGTCATTGCTCTCTGCAGTTCCCAGTCTCAGCCTCAGTGCGGAAGCACAAGAAACTCTTCCACCACAGCTGCCGTCACTTATCTAGGCCATCTTGAAAATTCAGTCAGAATAATTTGAGTATATTGAATCCATCTTGATGTAAATTGTTAATAATTTTTTTTCTTCGTTTGGTGTTTTTCTTGCATTTTTCTTTGGAGCGGCTGGAGATGACCCTGGTCTTTATATGAACCTAGACTAATCCAGTTTACCTTAACAGGAACAACTTCCATTAATCCTCTTGCTCTGCTCTCGTGGCCACGCCTCTTTGTGACAAACTGCATCTCCTTGTGTGGACACCAGGGGGCGGAATACATTTATAAATTTCAAGCCAGAGTAATGTATAGATTTCAGCTGAGCTGCTCTGGTCCCCCTAAAACACAAACACAATCCTGGTCATTATATCAAAGTGAGCTTTTGATGGATATAGCAAACATTTGCACTTATTTATAGAAGCAAAAATGCTGCAGCAGAAACTGGAGCGACAGCATGTCGGTCACAGTTTCTCAGCAGGAAATTATAAAGCAAAAATTGGCGGTGCATGTTTAGTCAGGAAAGGCTTTGAGTGAGACTAAAAACATATATATTATTTTTTTTAAGTGGTCATATACTGGTTTAGGGGTTTAATTGTATTAATTTCCCAACTTTCTTTTCATATTATTTTAAATATTTACATTTAGGTTTCTGAGCGATGGATCATGCTGCAAATGACAAGTCAACAAAATCAAACTGTGAGTTTGAGGCCTGAGAGACCTGCCTAAATCTGAAGATGCACAAACTTTATGAAAAGTAAGAGAAAACGTTGGTTTCTTAGCGTCCGATAACTGATGGTCTTGTTACAGGACAGTTGCTAGTCTGCTTTTATCTGGAATCTGCTTTTTGCTCAGAAATGCACAAAGCAAGAAACTAAAATCTCAGCGTCTCCAATAAAATAAAACAAAAAAAACATGAGTGTTTGGTATCACAGCACTGCTCTACAAAACCATTAGAACAAACATTTGCTGGAGCCTAAACGGCCGTCAGCACCGGGAGACACTCAGTGGTTTATCATTTACATGAGGAGCATCAGCGTTAGCTATATGGAGCAATGGATGTGACTCCTGCTGCATTTCATTCCAACTTTGCACACTTGTTTACACACTAAAATAGACAAATGGAGTGACCGGCACACATACCTGAGGGTGTATCTGTGTGCACGCGCCCACATGCACTATCCTGTGCTTCATCAAATAGCATTGAACCCATAAATCAATGAGATCTTTCTTTTTAATTTGAGACAGGTTTTCTGCTTGGAAAGTGAAACCTTTTTTCTGTCATTTGTTGCTGTTTATTCAATTGTACTATTTGCATGAGGGAATACTTGCTTTATCTGTCTTTAAATGCAAGTTTGAGGCAATACACTGGAGGGTTTGACTGTAAAAAGCTCCATGTTGAAACGTTTTGCGCACAACACTGAACATCTCTTAGCATCTGGGCTGTTATCCGCTCGGTAAGAGTCAGGATTGTACACTGCATAGTTACACATCTAACTTTTATATTCATTAGGTATGCAAAGAATGAGCAGGAGTGTCCCTTTTTTCAGAGTCCGGTTGACTCTAGATGGTGGTCATTGTGGTGATAAATGCAGCGTCGACGCTCCACGGCCAGCGGAGGCCTTTTACATGTGCAGGTTGTCCAGAAACATCCTGTGAATAAAGGTCAGGAGGCAGGATTTGCTTGAGAAACCATAGATTAGAAAGATATATACGCTAATAATTTTCATTATAACGATATCTTAGTGATCATTTTAGAGAAGGACAAAAGTAATGTTCACTTATCAAAGCTTAGTTGTCTTTCTACAGAATAGATAACATAGATATACTGTAAGAATTTCTTAAAAAAAATAAATACAATGTTTTTATTGTGGTATTCTTTGTATTTCAATTTTGTACGTATCAGGACTGTGAACATCCGTAAGACTGTCCGCCTGTGTGTGACTGTGAGTTTGAATGCTTGGGTGAGCAGGTGTGTGACATGCATGTGAGTGAATGCTTTCACTTTGGATCACTGAAACCTGTAAAGAGACGACCTCAGCCTGATGACACACGTCTGTGATGTTGGGAGTTCTTCAATAAATGTCCTCTCCTTGTACAGCAACAGCTGCTCTGCTGTCGTTCTTCCCCGCATGCAGGTCCACGCCCCCCTCTGAAGGAGAGAAGTGCCGTTTCCACAAGCCTCTCTGAGGAGGAGGAGGAGGAGGCTCAAGCTAAAGCTGGAAACATTTAAAACTCTTCTTTTCACCAGCAGGAGACGAAAATGTCCCAGTTCATCTTTACTGAGGCAGAAGTGAAGCTGTTATTTGGAAATAGAGATTTATGCAAGTGGGGAGGAACTTCAATTCAATAGAAACAAGCTTTGATTAACTATTAAGAATAAATAAAATATCTTCCTGATCAAAAAAGGATGAGCAGAAAATAAGTATAGACAGTTTAGTTCAATTTATGTATTGCTTTAGGAAAAAACAGCTTTACAGAAGACAAATTTTAGGAAATGTAATAAAGTAAAAATTTTATGCGAATTTATAGAAAACTTTTTTTAAAGGCATCTATTTTTGTGTTTTAATAGATTAAGAGAAAAATCCTAAACTGTTTATTCATTGTGTTATGGAATGATTCAAAACAAATAAATACTTACTAAAACATAACATGATCATATCACTTCCAATAGAGAAGAGATTATTTTTAACCTTTGTCAGAACAAATTACTGAAATGTTTTGTTACATTTTCAAAAGTTATGTTTTAAACAAAAGCTGTTTAGATTGAGACATGGTAGGTTTATTTTACTATACCATAAAAATGACTAAGTGCATCAGCGGACAACACACACGTGATGTCATTAAAACGGATCCGTCCATCATTCCAGTCCAATGTGTGGACAGACTTTGAATAAATTCATGTGACCATCCAGTGTCTAGAATGTTCTAAGAATGTTCCCTTTGGATTCTTTGGATGTGGAAAAACAACAGTGGTGAACTTTAGGAAACTAACATGTGAATGGATTTGACATTCATTCTAGTTTACTTGTTTGTTTGGACACAGATCTCATTTCCACTTGATGATCTGGAAGAAATCCAAGAATCTGGAAAACTGTTCAGTAGCAGGAATTTCTCTCTGAGTCTCACTGGTTGAGGTTTAGATAAAGATGATCTGGATCCATTTGAGGTCAGAGAATTGGATCATTCAAAGTTAACCAAACTCAACTACGAACCGTACCAGTGACCACAAATTACGATATGAATTTAATCTTTTTTGAATGAATTGTGGCACCCATACTATCATGTAAGCCTGATATAACCATGTAGGACAGTAAGGATACGAGATAACAGAAAACACTCATGACAGCAAGAGTGGAAAACACGACTAATGACAGATCCTTGTAGCATTAGGGTCAATCATATTTTTTTAAATACAGTAAAGAATTGTCGTAACATCAAGCCCACTTCTAATCATGTAAGTCTTGTAGGATGAACCTGGGGGCAGAGAGCAGTGTTTCTCTACCAGTGTGTCCCAGTACACTAGTGTGCAGTGACAGACAGTCAGGTGGACCAAGGGAATTTATTCAATTTCCCCCAATTATTAGTTTAAAGAGCATTTACCGTGGCCAGGAAATCTGCTCTGTTATTATCTGAACAGGACCAGGTTTTAATTAAAGACCATAAAATACTTTTTTATGCTTATTTGATTCTTATTCCAGACATGGTATATTAACTGTATATTGTACAGACTACAATGTTTTTGGTTTTCTTTTCTCCCATTTTGGATTGGCGGTTTGCCTTTCGGTTTTTCATCAAAGAAGCCATTATTTTTCAAAAATCTTAGAGAAAAAAAACATTGCCTTGGACTAATTTAACTTTACCTGACCAGATGTTGTAATAACATAACAGAATGTTGACGTTCCAACTCTGTAGCTGCATACATATATTGAGTCATTTCTGACTAAAGCATGCCAACAAGGGTTTTCCAATCATTAGATTTCTAAACTGTGTGTAAACAAATCAGAAAAACTAAAGTTATGTAATTATACCTAGTTATCAGATGTTTGTGGTCATGTAAACAGTCTCTCTCTCTCTCTGATTTTTTACACATTTTTGTTGATTCTTCTTTATTCTCTTTTATCAAGCTCAACACATTCCGTCTTTCAAAGTTTTTCCGTTTTAGATGTTCAGATAAAACAAATAAATACCTATTAAAGATGGAGACCCTGGTTGCCAGGTTTTGCGTAGATCTGGCATCCCTTTCTGCCTCGCTGCCACCGGAACACATAAACGCCCCACCTCCTCCCCTCTTCCTCCACAGATGCTGCAGTAAAGTTGGCCGCGCCTGCGCACTTTTGGTCCTCTTTTTCTTGGAAGGTAAGTGTGGTGTGGCGCGTGTTTCTGCCTTCAGGGACTAAATGTAAGAGTTTATCCGATTTTAGGAGAAGTCAATGCGGGTTCGGATGCTCCGGGGTAACAGCGCGCGGCCCCCTGAAGCTGCTGAGGAGTTTATTCGGGTTGCGTGTAGTCGCTGTCGGGGTGTGGGTGTCCATGTTCTAACCAGGCTCAGTCAAAGGGACATGCGGCCTTCAGCGGCGCGCTCGCTGGAAGTCGCTTGTCATTCTCAGCGCTGAAGACCGCGGGTTCGGCGCTCTCCCTCAGATGACTTCTGCATTCTCCGCGGGGCGAATCGTTTATCTTTACTGAACAGAATAAAAGTTAATGCTACCATTCAACGATTGTCTATATATTATTTGTGTCTGGACGTATTCGCAACTGAATGGGCGATTAGCATCGTTAGCCGCTGCTAGCATGGCGTTAGCTTGCGATTAGAAGGCTATTTGTGAAGCGGCACGGCGTGCTTACCGCCTCTGGACTTCGACGCTGCCGAAGTTTATTCTTCAGTCGAAAATGCAGCTTTCTAATGAAATCTCCCGGGAATTCTTTACAGATATGTTGGAGCGTGTAGGTTTTCTTTTTTAGCGTGCTCCAAACAGACCGCCACCGAGAGGCGAAGGCCTCCTTGCATGCTGGGATTCTTGTGAAATCACTCCGCTAATTTCCTCTTCAGAAGATAAATTAGCTTACAGCCGCGACCCGCGTCCTGTTTTTCGGTAACAGTTCGGGTTTGAGAGCTCGTGGGAGCCGCTTGGTTGTGCGCCGCGGAGGCTGGTAGATTAGTCCGCGGGCGCAGCCTCGTGTTGAGCCGGTTAGCTGTGCGCGTGCTTCCACGTTTCAGGGCGCAGCAGCCCGACAGGAACCAGGACGAACCCGAACGCAGGGCTGGTCCTTCGCAGCGCTCTTCTCCCGACCAGAGGAGCAGTCTGGACCCGCTGCAGTCCTGAAAACACACTTTAGGACTCTGTCATTGCAGTTCTTTAGCATGAGGGAAAGTCCCATTGACCTACATTTAGATTAATGCCTCGGTATTTCTATGAATACAAACTAGTTTTGAACGGGGGGGCACTGACATGAAAGCATAAAAATAAAGGTTACAGTTACCCCATTGATGCATATATTAACACATTTATTTAGAGTTAATATGAACCCATTTTAACCGATGATCGTATTATACAAACAAGATCAAACTTAGAAATAGCTTGTAACTTCAGTTGTTTTGGGTACATTTAAAGTATAGATTTTTTAAATCATGGACTTGATTTTGGATAAATTTACTGTTAATTTGTCTCCTCAGCGCCCCAGACCCATTGCACCATGGCAGATCCCGATCTTGACTTCACGACCGGTGAGTCTGGCGCCTCCGCCACCTACCCCATGCAGTGCTCTGCCCTGCGTAAGAACGGGTACGTGGTGCTGAAGGGCCGTCCCTGCAAAATCGTGGAGATGTCCACCTCCAAGACTGGCAAGCATGGGCATGCCAAGGTACAGTGGCTCTTTTTTCACTACTCTTCTTCACTACATTGACCCAAAATTGGAAGTTTAGATCGTAAAAGTCAGGGGTCTGAAGGGGGACGTGGCCCCCGGCCAGAGAGCAGACTGAGCTGAGGCTGGGAGGATCTCAGGTTTCAGAGCAGTGTGATCCATGCAGCATGAACCGCTGCTGTGGAGCAAAGTCATCCTGTTGGCTTCACAGTTCAGGATAATGAACTTAAGTGTCTAAACATGTCATCTTTCTTTTCTTCACATCTAAACATGTATTGACTCCCAATTGATCTCAATGCAGGTTAACCTGGTTGGTATTGACATCTTCACCAACAAGAAGTATGAAGATATGTGCCCCTCCACCCACAACATGGATGTTCCTTCCATCAAGAGGATAGACTATCAGGTACTGGCTCTGTCCAAGCGCGTGTGGAGCTTTCTCACACTGTGATCCACTGACTGTGACTGAGTTAGGGAGGTCATGTGACCACTGCCATCTGCGCTCCGCCACGTTTCCTTTAACCCGATGGCGAGCTGTGTTTGCATTCATTTCGCCATGTGAAAACGTTGCATAAACGGGGCTTAACTTGATGGTTTTTGGGGGCGTGTTTTGATGCCCACTCTTTACTAGATTTATTAATTTGCTTATTGCACCTGCAGATGTTCACAGGTCAAACATGTGGGTTCTTTAGAATTGGTCGGCTCTCATCCTTAATTTAAACAGTCAAAATGTGTAGACTGGATGAGTTGTGGTGATTTTTAGTTTGCAGCAACATGTTTGTTTCCTGGTAAGGCCAGTCTCCTCCACGTTCCCCCCGTCGTGGCCTTTTTGGCTAAAGTAAACATGGCCGACCCGGCACCAGAGGCAACGCTGCTGCATCACCTTTCCTGTAAACACTAGTTTGCACTTTCAATCCCCATGGCATGCATAAAACCGTTAGTTACTCTGTGAAGTAATAAACCATTTAAGAGAATCCCTCCTTTAGTTTTGCCAGACATAGTATGAGAAGATCAAACTTCTAAACTTGGATGCGGTTTTTGGTTTGGAATGACCCTGTGGTTGTTGATCCAGCAGACAAAGTGTTTCCATCCAGTTCAGACTTTTGTTGAGTGCCAGAATTGTCTTTTGCTTTGTGGCTCCTTCTTCTGTTGGCTGTACACCAGTACCTTCACACAAAGCCCCTTGAAGGGGGTTTTGCAGGTGAGCTACTGTCACAGCGCTCAGTTCAGAGATCAAAACAGCTGCTTCACATCCCAAGACAGTCGTAAACGTCTCTCCATCATGGCAGCTGTGGCTGTGGGGCTGCTGTCTGTCCGGATGCTGTCTTAAGGCCCGTTCACACCGGGACGAATTTCGTCCCGGTGTGAACGGGCGAAATTCGCCGGCGATTTTCGCCGACGTTTAACGCCTCGTGACTAAACATAGGGCACCAATGTGAGTGTGCACACCGACGTGAAAAAACGCCACGCGCCAAAGCGTCAAAAAAAAAAAACTCCTCGGGTTCGTTTTTTTTTTTTTTTTTTTTTTTTTTACGCGTCGCGTCGAAATCTATTCGACCAATGAGAATTGCGCTTTTGCACACGTGTCTGGAGCCTCTGAAGTTAAAGTTAAACACAACTTGGGGGCGCTCAAACACAAAACTGCCTTGCTGAGCACACATACCAGCGAAGAAGATAGACGCCAAGTAGCGTCTACACTGCAGCGAAGAAATAATGACGGACATTCTTAAATATCCCCGAACCAAACACCAGTTGGAGCTACTGGTGCTTGAAATATTCATGTTTTCTTTGTATGATTCTGAAAAGCGCGTAAATACTTGCTCTCTTCTTCTGAGTGAAAAGCGACTTTAAGAAGCGTAAAGTTGCGCAGCGCCACCTTGTGTACAGGAGTATTTCTGTTTACATTAAGCGCCATCTAATGTCAGGGAATGAAATTGCATGTTCGCTCGGCTCATCGTCAGCGAAAATCGCCTGGGTGTGAACACAAAAAACGTGGCGAAAAACGCCTGGCGAATATTCGTCCCGGTGTGTACGGGCCTTCAGTGTCTGGAGATAAACCTCTGAGGATGTTGTGACGCCTCCTTTATGAGCAGTGATGGAGTCAGGACTCTGATGTAAACATCAGCTTGAATTAAGATGATCTTACTCAACTGATTGAGGGGGCATTATAGGAATGCACTGAAACGCTGACACTTGCACTGTTTTTGCTGTGCTTAAATTGTGAATCGTTCAACATCACATAAAGGGTCTTCCATGGAAGTGTTAGGGCCTGGTTGCTGGTTTCATGGTTTGGTCTTCATGCAGGATGTTCCTTTGCGGCTTGCAGTGGTTCAGCTTCCATCCTCCTAACACTGAGCTGCTGGGCGTCTTTCATGTCACTCCTCTGCTTTGTAAAGGAGGATTCTCCCCCCAAAACATCCTTAATAGTGCAAATAAATCTGAAAATGTCTGTCAAGTTGGTTGGTTTTGCTGAAAGGCTAACGGTCCGCTTCCTCTGCAGCTGGTTAACATCAATGAAAACTACATGTCCTTGATGAGCGACAACGGTGACATCAGAGAGGATCTGCGTGTTCCCGAAAATGAAGTTGGCAAGGAAATTGAAGCAAAGTTTGAAGCGGGTGAAGAATTCATGGTAAGCCGGAATCTTTTACCTTGAGATGATGCCCGATCATTTGAATCCACCAGCAGTGAGCCCCCACCCGGTCTTCCAGTGCCCAGCTTTAATGGGTGGTGAGGGCATGGGGGGGGGGGCACGCGTGTCAGCTTTCAGATGATTGACTCGAACATGTTGTGTTGCCTGCAGGTCACCGTGATTTCTGCCATGGGGGAGGAATGTGCTGTCGCTACCAAGGTCTTGGCCAGCAAATAGGGAGATGGACTTTGCTGCCCGGACAACAAGCACCACCCACAACCAGTCTCTTGTATTCTCATTGGTTCTGTCACCAAAGCGTCGGCATTCACAGACAACCTCAATCATTCTGTTGATTAATCTTCTCCATGATCTTTATTTTTCTCCCCCCCTCCTCCCTTTTGTTCCTCTTCTGCATTGCTGTTGGGAATGTTCCACTGCAGCTCGCTGCGTGGTCCTCTGCCTGATCACTTTGGCAAAACATTTACTTTATATAAAAACAACTTCAAAAAGATCCACCAGTTGCTCATTCCTGCTTATTTTTTGCCTTTCAATGTGTTGGATTTGCCACTCACATTCCTGAATGTTGAAAAGACGACGGGATTCAGCTTTTGTATAATTCTCTTTTTTTTATATTTAGATTAAACATAGCAGGTCTTAAGCCTTTTAGGGGATCGGGGAGGGGGGCAGTTTGATGCTCAAAGGCAGCGGGAGGGGAGGGTTGTCCCGGTAGATGCTGAATTCTCATTTAGGTCGTCCCAGAAGCCAGCCTGCTTTCCAGAAAGGTGTTTGCTCTGGATTCAGTGGGCCAGAAATCTTGTTTTTTCTCCTGATCACTTGGATTTGTGGTGGCTAGCACTTAAAGGCACTTGAGGTCCCCCCCCCCCCTTTACCCCTTTACCCCAAGCATGTCAAATTTTCATCCCCAGGAAAGAGAAGCGTTTTGTTTTTTTTGTTTCCCCTCCTCCCCACAGTAACAGAAACGTCAGCGATTGGCCCTCGTGATGCCAGGCTTTCCTCTGTAGAGGTTTGAGGGACATGGCAGTCACCTGCGCCCCCCCCCCCCTCCCCATAAAACGCAGAGTGTTCTATTTTGTTTTAAGAGGCGTGAGTGTGTGTGTATGAGTGTGTCAGTGTGGGCCTCCGACATGTGGGGGGGGGGGGGCTTGCAGTGAGGTTTGTTTCGAGGGACTCGACCGGGTTGGAGGGTGGTTAAGTTGCAAACTTTTTGTTCACTCGAGGCCTTTGTCACCTGACTGGAGATGGGAAAAAATAAAACGATGATACAAATGGACAAAAATTGTAAAGCCTGTCTGGTTTTCTGTCTCTCAAACGTATTTATTTGTGGAGAATAAAAGTGAGGACTCATTCAGCAAAGCTCTGAAGTCACACGTTCAGAATTGCTGTGAAAGTTTCAAAATAAGAGCCAACTTTTTATTGACAAATGGTTTTCTCTGCCAGTCTGAAATATGGACAGAATTAAGTATACTGACAATATACATGTTTGTTCTAAAACATACGTGGCAGAGACCCTGCCTGGAAACATGTGAACATGAATCACACACACACACACACACACACACCCCCCCCCCCCCCCCCCGCCCTGCATTTCTCAGACTCACTGGAAAAAAAGCGCTGCCATGGCGGCCTTCGTCATCAAGTTTTTTTCAGTCAATAGAATGTGGATGAGCAGGCCGTGGGATAAGGTCCAGGCACTTTTCAATCATTGACCTGGCTCAGCAGGTTTATTATCAGCGCGTGCGGGTAATCGCTGACCTTTGAACCCCCTTCATTGTGGCGCCAAACGTCTAAATATGGAAAATTTAAATGTCTTCTTGCCAGTTCAAACGGGCAAATCATTTTTATTTATAAATATTTAATTAAAAAAATATATTTGATTCAAACATTTCCGCCGATTTGACCATATTTGGAGGGCGGTCCGTGCATGCTGCATACGTCACTGCTGCGTCACATCCGTTCTCTCTTTCCTGTCCAAGCTCTTAACATGGCGCCGGTGAGTTAATGCCGCTCCGGCTACTTTTCCCCCCTTAATGTTTCATTTTTCACCAGAAACTCAAACTGTAAATGTAAGTGAGGCTGTACACCCCGGTCTACAGCACTCAGGGGAAAATCCACGTCACTAATTTAGTGACTAAAGGAAACGTGTCAACGAAGCGGACGGAAGCTAACAGTTAGCATTAGCTGACACGTGTTTGTTTCATTTATTTCGCACAAGTCTAACGGACTACACTCTATTTTCCCTCTACGATCACTTTAAGTAACTAAGCTAAACGTGATCTACTTTTACTGTCACGTGAATGATCGCGATTTCTCTAATAATATGTAATTAAGCTGTTATAAATAGGACAGGTGGTGCAGATGCATTAAACCTACACCTGCACCACCCGTTAGAGTATTTTGTTTGTTTTGTTTCTGAAAAAAGGAAGACGCTTGAATTACAGCTGTAGACATTTTTCTGCTCTGAGAGAAGAATGGGAATTTTAGATCTACAATGAATGTGTACAAAGTAGTCAATGTAAATTGTTGGAGTATAATGATTCATTTTAATGATTCGATTCACATGATACTTTGTGGTCGGGTATACAAACCAGCGAGACTTGGACAGAAATTCCTGCTACTGAACAGTGAAGTTTTCCAGATTCTTGGATTTCTTCCAGATCATCAAGTGGAAATGAAATCTGTGTCCAAACAAACCAGAATGAATGTCAAATCCATTCACGTTTTAGTTTCCTAAAGTTCAACCCACTGCTGTTTTTTGACATCCAAAAAATCCAAAGGGAGTATTCTAGACACTGGATGGTCACATGACTTTACTAAAGTCAAACTGTTTCCACACATTGGACTGAAATGATGGACTGATCCGTTTTGGCTGACATCACTGTGTGTGTTGTCCGCTGTGATTGGTCGTTTTTACTTTATAGTAAGATTAACCTACCAAGTCTCAATCCAAACAGCTTTTGTTTAAAAAAAAGTAACTTATAAAAAATTTAGAAAAACATTTCAGTAATTTGTTCTGACAAAGATAAAAAATCTCTGTTGGAAGAGATTAGAAGATCCTAAATACAACCTCTTATTTTTATGATGAAGCTATGGTCACGTAGTAAAGTAAAGCTACCATGTCTCAATCCAAATGTCTTTCCAAGATCAATTATAATCTATTTCATTTTAACATGTTTTTTTAATGATATATAGTGAGTCAGTTAACAACTTGCTTCAGACTGATGGATCTGGGAGGTCGATTCATGAGCCAGTAATGGTTAATTAATCATTACACCCTAATAATGACACATTTTAAATGATCAATAATATCATATTTTTGGCTTCTGTTCCTTCTTTCTTTCTCTCAGATCAAACAGAAGAGGCCTGCTGTTGGCAAAAGGTCTAAAAAGGGAGTTTCATGGAAGTTCACCCTGGACCTGACACACCCTGTGGAGGACGGGATCCTGGACTCTGCCAACTTTGTACGTCTGCTCTCCATCCTCTAACTATCATGTATTATTATATCTGTGATCATGCACACAGCTCACCAGGTGTCTGGACTAGGGTCTCCTTCCCTAGCTCCAAACTTACTAGGGTTGCCTTCCCTAGTGCATCACTGTGCTTTGTTCATCAGGAAACCTTCCTCAAAGAGAGGATCAAGGTGAATGGAAAAACAGGCAATCTGGGTAACATCGTTCAGGTCGGCCGCATGAAGAACAAGATCAACGTCACGTCTGAGAAGCAGTTCTCCAAAAGGTGAGAGGAGGGTCGCTGCTCGAGCTCCAAAAGCTAACGAGGAAGAGGTTTGCTATAACGTTGACAGCTGTCTCTACCACAGGTATCTGAAGTACCTGACAAAAAAATACCTGAAGAAGAACAACCTCCGTGATTGGCTGAGAGTGGTGGCGTCCGACAAAGAGACATATGAGCTGCGTTATTTCCAGATCAGTCAGGAGGACGAGGAGTCGGAGACAGATGAGTGAAGAGCAGCAGTGGAATGTGTGGGCAGTAAAATAAAAGTGCAAAAACTTTCTTTTGTGTTGTTTTGGTTTTATTCTCAAAAAAAGCAACAAATATTTATCTTCAGAGCCACACAGAACTCAACGTGGCTCCTATAGTTTCAAAGCAGGATGTTCTCATCCTCAGGATGACTGAACAGAGTTACAGAGCAGCCTGACAAAAACAGAAGCAGCAACAGCTCTGTTGATTTATTGGAAAAGGATCAGCATGTTCCTCAACACGTATGTGCAAAGCATTAACCACACTCGTGTATGGATGTGTGCACGTGTGGCTCTACAGCTGTGAACGTCTAATTGGGTTTCTGAATTTGAACTGAAGATCCGCGTTTACCCTCATTCTGTTAATGTAATGCACCAGCAGGTGGCAGCAAACCAGAAGACGCAGCAGTTCAACAAAACCACCAGCAGGTGGCAGCAAACCAGAAGCGACCAGACAGATTTATAGATTTAGATCACTTGTCAAACTCAAGGCCCGCGGGCGAAATGTGGCCCGCCATGTCATTTTATGTGTAGGGCTGTGACGATCACCGCACTTTTTTTTTTTTGAAAGTTTAGCATATGTTGCGTGATTGGAACTATAATAAACACATTCATCTTTGCTGATAATTTACTTTTTCTGCTAGTCCTGTGTTCAGACTTTCCTTCTTTCTTTCAGACTGTTCTCTCCTTCTCTCCCACAGCGCCTTTCACTGTCTCTTGTCGGCCCGCCTCTCACTGCCTCTGCTGCACGCGGCTCCCTTTACACACACAGGCGCCAGCTTTCAGAAGCACACATCCTCATTCTACAACAGAAGATTCCGTCTAGCAAGGAAATACGACAAATTTACTGCGTTCTAATTATTAATTTCCATTTGTATTCATTTCCATTACACGCTGCATGCGTTCTTGAGTGCGCGACACGGCCGCCCGCCGGAGGATTTTGTGTTGGGGTGGTGGGGGAGGGGGTCATTTTTGTTCTCCTTCACTCTGTAACACCAAACATGAGTGCGCACTGTTAGATTTCGATGAATATCACTACATGTTTGGTTTGGGAACTATTTTGTGCAGCGCAACGTTATGTGTCTGTATAAAACTGAGAAGATGTCTCGAGAGCATAAAAGTTTTTAATTTCTTAAAATAAAAATTGGTTTGTATTTATTCAGATCTAGGGGGAACTGAAATTGAAATATCGGATTTGGCAACTAAACATTAGGACTTAAACACTGTCCATATAATCTAACCTGACAGAATCAAATGTAAAAGGATTTATGCTAGAATAACAACAAATATATGTTTCTATGCAACTGTAATTGTCACTTTAAAAAGTTATAATAAATAAATAATGAGTTATTTAACATTGAGGAGTCTTTACATTTATTTTTCATTACATTTAGTTACATGTATACGTTATATCTGGTCCTTTGAGGACAGCCACTATGCTGATGATGTGGCCCTCGGTGAAAATGAGTTTGACACCCCTGATTTAGATTTAGAAATCGTAATGCATAACCACACATGAAGTCTGCTCTCATAGTCATTTAAAATGAGCTGTAAACTGGCTTCTGAGTAAAAACTTTAAAAAAAAATTTTTTTTAAATACATATGTATGCCCCCCCTCCCCCCACTTACACAAAAACACTTCATTATGTGATTTAGAAACTTTATGGTTGCCTGAAGGGAATTATTCATGAAAACAATTGATAAATATATTCCTGTGACCAAAAAAATAAAAGTATTTAAAAACCTGCTTGCCCTGCGACAGACTGTCCAGGGTGTCCCCTGCTTTCGCCCACAAGTGTCCGGGATAGGCTCCAGCAGCCCCGTGACCCCAAAAGGGACAAACGGAAGAAGATGAATGAATGAATGAAAAATCTGCTTAGGAGCAGGTTGGATTAATGTACACGTTACTCACAATGAGTTAGCAATATAGTAAAAAATAAACAAATAAACTCAGCATGTGGCATCAACATTCTGTAGGTATAAAAGTTCTTGAATCTTTGGATCATCTGCTGAAGTCCACAGTCATCTCTTTTGCTGCTGCATTTTCTCCTGACACATTCTGTCCTTCCATCAGACTTTCTGATGATCTGCTTGGACACATTCTGTCCTTCCATCAGACTTTCTGATGATCTGCTTGGACACAACGCTCTGTGAACAGACAGCCTCCTTATCTAGGAACATTTGTGTCTAAACCAGACTATGGAGGGGATCAGTGGTGGTCTTCTGGCTGGTTGTAAAGTCTGAAGTCTTCCTCATATTCCTCTTCTTCTGGTAGAGTTTTATGGCGGATGGCACACAGCGTTGTAGTCTTCCCCGTATTGAACCAAACTGAACCATTGAATGACGTGTGGGGAAACTGTGCAGGTGTTTCAGGTTTAGTAGGTGATTAGTTGGTAAAACTCAATTTTCTGAAATCCAGTTTTTGTGGGTTTATGGGCTGGAAAAAATGAATACTTAAAATAAATTAAACAGCTGGGCCTGAACCTATACTCTATGAAAGTTTAATTTTTGTAATGGAATTTCGGAAATGAACACTTTTCCATGATATTCTATTTTTTGTGTGGATAAAGTCTGTATGTTCAAAGCATAAACTGCACTCCTAGATGGATGTGTGCGCGTTTGACTCTGCGGCTGAGAATGCTCTTAAATGTTAGGGTTTTCTGAATCTGAATTGAAGGTAAACGATGATCCTCATACTGTGCAGCACACAGCATTTCAACACATTACCAGCAGGTGGCAGCAAATCAGAAGCAGCCAGGCAAACGTTAATAATTGTATGAACCATGGAAAAGCAAATGCAGTGTACACCATACTCTTGTTGCAGGTGGAGTTCCACTTGGTAAATTGATTCCTCCTGTGCGCACCAGCTGCCCACCTGCAGAGGGCTTGTGAGGCTGGCTTCCCTGTGGCAGTCTGAGGGTCAGTGTCAGCCTGCTGCATCAAGGTTGGACTGGCTGAGCGCAGCCTCAGGCTGCACAGCACAGTGGTTGTTTTTAGCTGAGTCTAGCCTCAGACACTGCTCAGCACGATGTCCTAACGTGAGCCAGGTAGGTCTCCCTCCCATTTTGCTGCTGATCCCTATATGTGATCCTATCAGAGGCTGTGTTTATGTCACTCGAGCTCCTAGGCTGCATGCACAGGTATGTGTGTTTGAGCCTGTTGTTGGACTTTGGAGCCACACAATTTTGCCTTTGTCTCTCCGTCTTACCAGATGCCACCGGAGTCTGGAGTCCTCCCATGACGGACAGGTGTCAGTCGCCACCTGAGTGCATTGTGGGCATGGCCAATGGATGTCAGGACTTCAAGTACTGAGTTTAGGAACAGACACTTGAGCTGCAGAGGATTGTGTGCAGGCTCTGATGTGGCCCAATCATTTATGGTTTTCGGGTTTGTCTTTTAACAATTCTATTAATAAATATTTTTATTTTGTATGAAGTATCTGTCTCAGCTTCTTACGTCAGAGTCCTGCGCTTATTTATGTTTTTAGTTTTCTGGTGGTTCCACTCGGCAATTTGGGGAAACTATAGTGCCACACACTCACAGGCCACATCTGTCCAACTGCTCGTCAACGCAAATTTCTAATCAGCCAATCACACAGTAGGAACTCATTTAGGCACGTAGACATGGCCGAGATCAGGGGTGGGCAGACTTCCTGGAGAGACAACAAGCAATGGAAACAGCTCCAGTTCTAACACCTAGTTCTGGTGGTTACGTCTCGTGAGTCACGGCTCAGTGTTCTATAAATCCTTCCTACCTGTGATGAATGCAAAATGTAAAAAAACCTAAAAAAAGAAAACGAAAAGTCAGGTGTGCTTGTTTTGTTATTTCAAAGTTCACTTCAGCACCAAAAAAAAAATCTCTCAATTGACATTTACATACATGTATAACATTTTTGAAAGATCCTAAAGAATTACCATGAGCTTTGATGAAAGAGTCAATTGCTTCTCATATTTTCTAGGTTTCTTTTTCTTTATTTGTGAAGGATGTTTATGGTTATTTCAGATCTTTAATCATCTACATCACTGTCAGAAATGACATCCCATATACCCCTTTCTTCTATTTCCTTCTGAACATTCACAACATTCAGTGGTGGCACCTAAGTCAATCTGAGACAGTTTTGTTGACATACAAGAACATTTGTCTGCATCATGATTGGTAGGATGGACAGACCCAGATGCTGAAACCCAGAATGAGGACACAGGTAGGTAAGAGTATTTTCCTTCCAGGAGAGTTGGTTGTGGCTTGGTATGAGTCTGATGAGGACTGCGGCTTGAGGTAGTAGCACGGCTTTGCAGAGCGTGTTGTTTCCATAGGAATGCAGGGGGGCTCGAACTGACTTCCACACAGGTGACACTTGGAGGCTGGAATCCTGAAGCAGGGAGAATAATATTAGAGTCGGGACAAGACTTGGTTTCACAAACATGAGCTTAGACTGAGACCAGGTATAGCCACCATAAGGGGCAACGAACTGGCGTTGAATCATGGAGCTGAGTCTCCTTTTGAGATGCAGCGGTTGATGAGGTGGAGTGGTCACAGCTGGTGGAGTCGGGTGCAGAGCAGGAGAGGGAGGAGACTGACAGGCACCATAACATCATGCTTGCCTTGCTTGAACCTGCAGTAAACCAACCGCAGCCCACTTTGAGGAACAGGACTGTTATTCACCCAGGTCACTTTTAATTCTCCATTCTCAATGCGCCATGCTCTACCAATGCATGAGAGAGCACACAATAGCTTTCACACAATTCCTCATTACTGCTGCTTGGTAATTTGCTCTTTTACTGTGTTGAAGTAGAGTGTCGTATGTTGGAGGCATTGATAGTTTTGGCAGGGCAGAAGATGCCAGGCAGATTGCTTTGTCTCTTGCATCGTCTACATTTTGTGCAGATGATTGATCATCCAGGTTGCAAACATATTTGCAAAGAATTTCAAAGGTGAAGCAATCCGTCTTAAAACTTTTACCCACATTTTTTTCCCCTTGCCATGAAAAGCTCTTGTTAAGTCATAACCTAAAACTGAATCCCAATAAGGCTTGAACATAGACTGATGCTGAGAGCTGAGGTCACCTTGAATGAATCTATGATCCTTGTTCTGCTGATGCCTCATGTGTAGAAGTAAAACCTACAGTGCAGATCTTAGAGACGTACAGCAATGACTGCCACATCAGTATCAGGGCAGGAGAGTCTCATATGAGCCTCTTTATCATCATTGCTGCACAATAAATAAAAAAAGTTCTTGTGTCTTCAAGAAATTGCCAAGCAGCTTTTCTTCTATGTCTGCTTTCAGTGTCACTTTCTGCTCTGCTTACTTCTGTTGTTTTGTCTGTAGTAGCCTGTGCATGAGCTTATCTGCAGCAAGTCTCTCCACAAAATCAGCTCACTTATGTTGCGCTTCAGGGAGTGAAACACTAGCTGAGGAAAATCAAGGGTCAACCTTCTCTTTTTATCAACACAATGTAATTGCTCTGCCAAGGACAACATCTATCCTGTTCTATTCTATTCATCTAATTGATTAATATTAGTATGAATAAATATTGAGTCACATGTACCAAAAACTTTACCACCACAGATTTTACCCCTTGGGTATTCCAACCTAGACAGAATGTGTTGTCATGACAAAGACACAAATTCATTATGAACTTTGGGTTGCTTCAGAATGATTTAGTCATTTAATTAGCTTTTAGAATTACTGGAGTGTTTTTCTTCAAAGCTAGCAAAGACAATGTTGGTATTTCTGTTACACTTCCTGTAGTCTGAAGCACCAAAGTTTTCATGCTCTTTCACCAAACTGATGAAATTTCTTCTCAGCTGATTCCTCCTCGGCACCTCCTGATTTAAAATTATTCAGTTCTCGATTATCTGGTCACAGAGATCTTGTGGCTGACTTTAAAGGATGGTTCTTTTCTGAAACACAAATTCAATGCATAAAGTTAGCAACAAATAATCCACCTAAAGAAAATACATGTGCTGCCTGTGCAAATGATTACATTGACCATATTACATTTCTTCTTCTGTGGTTCCAGTAACTGTTGCAGTGGGCTTGTTAAAGTATCGGGTGTACTGACAGTAACAGGACTTATGATATCGGACTTTAACAGCTGCACGGTCTTTAGCTTTAAAGTGCAAAAGACTCCCAGTGTCCTTCATTTCAGCAGCTTTGAGGAACAAACCTTTAAAGAATGAAAAGAAAAACCCCAACATGATCTGTCTGTAAATGTGTTTAATACATATTTCTATAGGGACAAGTCAGTTAACAGTTTCAGTGGTGAATCGGATGTGCTGTAGAAAGCTATAGCTACAACCTTTCAACTCCTGTGCCGCCGTGAATATTTAACAAAAATAAAACACATCAAATTAACAGCCTATACATGACCCTATATGAAAACAAGTACAAGCCTACTGAATTGGGTTCAAATCATCACAACTCTAAACAAAAGACTTCAGTAGTGTTTGTAAGATGAAGACACAGGTTGTTTCCCCACATACTTGCTGATGAGCTCGGTGCCAGTAACAGATGACCCATCATAGGTTTGCCTGAAACAGTGATGTATTTATCCTCTTTTTAGCATGTGATGCTCAGGACAGGCAGAACATGGACACATGGATATATTTTTTTTACAGTCTATGGACGCAGCTCACAGATGTGAGTCAGGTGAGCCACTGAAAAGGTCGGAGGCATTAACAGCGCTAACCCCTGCTGGCTTTTTGACTTGTGGGCCAAAAGGTTTCCTAGATTTGACAGAAGGGCCTGGCCAGACCAGGATTGGATACATGGAGTGTTTTTTTAATGCACCTCAAAAGAGAAATAAAATGGAATCTGGGTGAGAACGTGCTTTAAAACAGAACATTTTTGAGTTTTTATTTCAAAACTGTAAAATTTGTTCAAATTTTAGTGCCAATTGCACTAAGGGATTGATGTCCCTCAAGGAAAATGGAAATTTACAGAAATTGTGCTTCTCCTGGTATTGGAATTATCAGAAAAATGACTGTCCAACTCAGAAGACACATATGAACGAAAATATGAAAAACCTGGACTTTTAATAGTGAATGAATGTTGACTGTATAATACGAAACGTCTTCCTCTGTCAGCTTTTCCCATCAGGGGTTGCCACAGCGAAACAACCTCTCCTTTGAGAATGAGTTGCATGGTTAACTTGGCAATGTTTTATGCTGGATGCCCTTCCTGATGCAATCCTCTCAATTTATCTGGGCTTGGGACCGGCACAGAAGCAGAGAAGGGAATAGGGAGCAGCCTGGATTCGAATCCTGGTTTCACGGATGGAAGGTGCTGCAAACTGAGCTAAACCGGCTCCCCTGACTGTATAATACGAAACAACCTCTGCATATTTAAAAGTAGAAATAATTGACACACAAAAAAGTCAATGTCAGTCACGTCAGTCACACTTCTGTGTAATCAAACTGTTCGATTAGGAAACAACACAAAATATCACCATTTTGTTCAAGTGGAATAGACAACAGGTGGAATTAATAGACGATAAGCAATACACCTTCAATAAAGGAGTGGTTCTGCAAGTGGTGACCACAGACAACTTCTCCGTCCTTTTGTTTTCATGGATGATGTTTTGGTGACTTTCGAATGCTGACAGTGTTGTCACTCCAGTGGTACCATGAGACAGTGTCTACAACCCACACAAGTATCCAATGTAGTGCAACTCATCCAGATGGCACAGCAATCACATCACATCAGGATCATACCTCCTGCTTTGAACGAGGAGCGACAGGAAGAGCACTGCCAGAGCCCTGCAAAATGTTCTCCAGCAGGCCACAAATGTGTCTGTGTCTGTTCAGACTGTACCTCAAACAACCAAACACATTAAGAGTTTAATAAAGAACCTCCAAATCCTTATTGAAAACAACAGAATATGAGTCTGAGTTCTGTCTGTTTTTACTTTTTCTTTTAGGTGTTGAAACAGCCTCATCATGGAAACCAGATTGTAACGTCACATAAATCTGTCAAAAATGCTTTATTAAAGCCTGTTTATCGAACATAAACCAAGTGTTGGCTTGGAGTGTCTCTGATTTGGGGTTCAGATGTCACATTTGAGTCACATAAACTCAGATTCTGGATTGCCTCTGCTCTACTCATGCCAGCGTCTACAGCTTTGCAACCAAGTTTCTGTATCTGCAGTTTTAAAGAGCTGCCAGCAAACAGAAAATTCCTTTATATTCATAAACAGAAAAAGATGTTTTGCTTCTGCGTTGTCTGCGAAAGCATCTGGATCTGCTTCAGTTCCATCATCTCATGAAGCCTCAGGAATGCATCCACCTTCTGCTGCTCAGCAGTCAGCAGAAAAGAACGTTACCGTGGATCTTGTTTGTTAGTGATGAGTTTGTTGGTGTGAGATGGATCTTATCTGACAAACATCTCGTCTTGTTTAAAATCATTTGTATCTACTAGTTGAGGAACCATGAACTGTAAAATAGAGATGTGATGAAATATGTTTGTTCATATAATTCAGGCACACAGCAGTGGAGCGTCCCAGTTTACTCTGTCATGTGCAGGCTGTGCTGTAAGCTGACCCCCAGCATCATGTTACCCCCCAGGTTATAATGACACACCAATCCTGACTGTTTCAGGAACATGACGTTTTTCATGGAGGGCCTTTTGGATGTGTACTGTTCTGTCAGGTCAGCTCCATCCACGTTACCACGAGCTTCACCTTCATGTTTGATTCTCTCCAACAGCTTCCACTCACTCAAATCTACTGCTTGCTTCTCTAAGTTACATTTAACTCATTTTGATAGTAAGAGTCAATCAAGGTCTGACAGGAAGGAGCTTGTTTCTGAGCAAATGTGGGGAAAAAAGGGTCATATTTGAATTTGCAGATGACAACTCCTTCTGTAATAAGAGTTTAGTGACTGCAGATTTGTAGTATTACCATAGCCTATTTCCCTTTAACAATTTATACATTTTTGTTGAATGATAAATTTGCTTTTCTTAGTTTAGCTAATAAAAAACATGAAGCCCAGTGACAAGACATGTATTTTTCCCAAAATGAAGGTTTTAAATCCAAAAATTAAACTTTTTTTTTAAAGTACCGGTATATATATTCAGAAAAACTCATATGGATTAAAGTAAGTACTAATATTTTTAAATACAAAACTGAGCTTAAGTTCAAAATGATCCTCTTGTTAGTTTAGTATTTAAACAGTCCTCAACAGGCCTGGCTCAAAGCTAACCTGAACCACATGGTGAAGGTATTCGACAGTTCCAGAGGCTCAGGTTAGTTTCTACATTTGTTGTCAGTGCACGTCTTTGAAGAGGTTTTTGAAAACAGTACAACTGTTGACAATAATATGAGAATGAGATGCAGAAGGAGCATCTATCTAAGACAGCTTTATTCTTTTAGGGCGGTTGCTGAAGCCTATCCCAGCTACTGTTGGGTGAAGAGAGGGCACACCCTGAAGGTTTTGCCTCCCCGTTTTACAGTCACACAGAGACAAACAGCCACACATGCTTGCATGTAAGGGTGAAGCATTGACTGCAACTTAGAACGGTCATGAGTGACATCATCCATGGAAAATGGTTCACTTCCAGCTCTAACGAAATGAAATCAATTCAGTCGAACACCGCCATATTGGAACCAGACAACGTCCGTGAGCAGTGAGATTTCAGAGTGATCGTTTCTATGGCAACCACTCTCCAATCAGGACTGGGCTTGATGGAAAGCCACATCCCTACCACTGAAAGGGGGCTCTAGAAAATCTGTCAATCAAATGTGTCAACATGAGATCACCTACTTTTATTGAGGCATCTGATTGGCCAGTTTGTAACTCGAATAAGTTGCACCACAGAAAAAAATATTGGGGGAAAAATAAGGATTATTAAGAACATGTTAAAAATGTATCAGTGCCAGAATGTTAATCCTGACCAATAGATTGACTAACAGCTGTTTGTTTCTCTATAGAAGTCTAAAGAATTTTGGCTTCTGGGAACCAATGGGTACTTCCTGCTTGGAACGCCAAGCCCATAAAGTCAATGGGGTGAAGTTCAAACAATCATTTAACACAAAGAGCAATTACTTGGTCATTAGTTCTTATAAATCTTGTCAGGAACAAATGAACAAGTACACACTTTAATCTGTTTTTATGGCACCAGATGTTTAATCTAAGAAAATGTTTTCAGATTTAAAGTTGGTTAAGTTGTGTGAGTGAAACTTATTTTAGACATATCCTAAAAGCAGTGCCACATATACTAAAAAAGATACATAGTTTAAAAAAACATAATTGTTCAGCTTGATTGTTTTTTTTAACCAAATCATTATTCTTCCACCACTGTGCTTGACAGTTAAACACATAGCATCACTATACGTTAGCTTCAATCATGTACTGTAGCAGACACGCTTAAATTAAGAAGAACTGATAAAAGCAGACGTCTTTGTTTTCCTCGTCTGAGCTGGAATCTGGATCTTAACTGTACAACTGAATAGCTCCAATATTGATCACCATTTTGTTGCATCGCTACTGTTAGGTTGGGGTTGGAATGGGCTGTAGGCTAATGGGAGAGAGTGTAAACAAAGGAATGGTCGGATATCAACAGCTCATTGTCCCGCCCACAACTCAGAGGCAAACTTCGAATGAAGTCCGTCTGCTCTGCAGAAACTATGTCTTAAAAAATGACACAGACTTTTTGATTTTGGCTAAAAATGGCATAATCATAATTATAAGATCACTGGGAACAATGTAGTTGGAGTGGGACTTTAACCCTTGTGCTATCCTAGGCACTCTAACTTTGGGAGTTGGGTCATCTAGACCCACTAGACAGTGCTCTGAACCTTTTTTCTTCAATGATTTGTGATCTTCACTGGTGTCCATGGATTACATGAAATCTTTCCACCTTTATCCACCTTTGTCATGGTAGGAAGAACATGTCAATGTAAGGGTGGGGTCATCTAAGATAGCACAAGGGTTAAGGCTCCATTTGATTTAGTTTGCTTTCACAAAAGGCTCTCTCAGGAGAGAACCAAAGACTGAAGCGGACCAAACTGCCCGGAAAAATAGTACTATAAACAGTTCCAACATTGGGGTGCTTTCGTATGGAATGCGCTCTGATCAGAACGGGGAGAATGCAGCCAATAATGATGGACACATGTGCACATATTTATTGCAGATGTTGTGTTGGAACTTTTAACATAGAAGTCAATGATAAGCAACTCCCCTCTCTCACCTGTCTCCAATGTTTTTATATTTTTTGAAGAACTGTAACATTTGACATCTTGAGGATTTGCATTTTGTAAGAGAAGAAAGAGGGTTGAAGTGGACAGATACCCTGGTCCTCAGTAGGACCAAAGTTCCAGTGTGTGCTCCAAACCAGAGTTCAGGTGAGCTGTCACAGCTGCCCAACCAAGAGGACCATTAGAGGAAACAGCTGATTCTCATCAAACCTGCCAGTGTGGAAGCGCACCTAAAACCCTGCTCAAAAAGGCAGAAGCGGTTTAAAAAAACATTTGAACAGTTGCTTGTTCTCACAGATTAAGGTCAAAACAATACAAACATCTTTCTGTTCTGTTCTCATGAACTTCCCTGAACCCAAAGCTGAACCATCAAATCCATAACCTGACGAACATCAACCTCCTGCCAACTCCAACCAAGTCTGAAACTTCCATGACACTGAAGTTTTGAGGATCATTCCTTCATGGTACAGCTTTGCTGTCAGGTCTTGACTGCTCTATGAAGACCCCCCCACACAGTCAATTCCCAGCCAAACAAGCACCAGATCCGTCATGTTCCTGTCGCCCCTTCATGAATGAAAGATGATGGATTCATGCACACGCCCCTGCTCGCTTTCAGGTGTTCAATATTTGATCAGCCACATCACATGGTTTCAGCCCTGAATGATTCAACACACCGGTCTGACATCGTCACCATTTCCTGCAGCTCTGCAGAGGACGCTGACGGACAGAATCCCTCTTCCACAGCGGTGAGTGAGCGTCACACCTGTATGCCAGGTGGGCACCTTTGAACTGCTTAGATGGATGTTTTTTATCAGCATACGTGGGCCATAACCCATCCAGGCTCTTCACTGTCTCAAATCCAGCCGGCTGGTGTTGGTCAGGAGTAGATTTAAGGAGGAATTCTTGAAAACTGTCAGTGGAGGGGTGGGACAGCGGGTTAACCACTGCAGGAGTTGTCTGTAGATGTTTCTGCTTCCAACCTCACAGCTCTCCATTGTGAAAGTTGATTCCTGGTCGTCATTAATGTTTCAGAGAGGGAGTCGTGTTCTGGTGAGTGAGGAGGACAGCACCTTTATAGAGGAGCAACCCAAAAGACCTGGGGAGGGGGGCAGATGGGTTCTGGAGGCAGAAAGTTACAGACAGAGCTCACAGTTGTGCCCTGACGCACTTTCATTTGGATTAGGGCAGGGGTGTCAAACATATGGCCCGCGGGCCGTATCAGGCCCGCTAGATGGTTTAGTCCGGCCCACACATGAAGAGTAAAAATCATAAGGATGTTTAAAAAAGACAGCACGTTTCTAGTCCATTCCTGTGGCGAGTTATGATTTTTTAAAGAAATAACCGAAATGCGCAATTCCGCCACTAGGGAGAGCAAAGGAAAAGCAAAACAGATGAAACAGCAAATATCTGCACGTGCCAAAAGGGAAACCTAACAGCTCTGTGTCTGGGTAAGATGTAGTTGGGTTCCTCGTGAGCCTCACCACTGTTACATTGCTATAACAATGATCAGTAGTGACACAATAATGAACAAAATGTTGTCAGAATGATAAAATAAGGTTGAAGTGGAGTGCTGAGCTTTCCAGGAAAAAATGGAAAGAGTTTTATTTGTTCATGTAGCTGAATGCAAAACCTGTGTGATTGGTATGTCATCAACAGGTCGCAGTGCTCAAAGAATATAGCATTCAGCACCACTGAGACTCACCATAAAGAAAAGTTTCACCCTTTGCAGCTAAGAAAAGAGAAGATTTATCAACTATTAGCTGGACTGACAAAATAACCGTCTGCATTTACTGCAGCCGTGACGTCAGTGATGGAGCAGTGACAGATCCCTGATTGCAGACAAGTTGGAGCAAACATCCAAACCATTTTCTGATGGTGAACTTATGAAAAAAGGCTGAAGGCTGCAGAAGTCTTGTTCCCAAAAAGCAGTCGACCTTTGCCAGCATGAGTCTATCAAGGATTACAATTACAGATCCAACATCTCTGAGGAGACTTGGGTGCCAAATGAAGGAATCCAGTCATTTATTGCATTTTCAGTCACTATTGATGAAAGCACCAACATCACAGAATATGTACAGCTGTGTATATTTATTAGAGGTGTTGAACAGACAGGTCAGGAAGAAGGCAGGTGTTATAACAAAATTCAGGCAGCAAACAAGAAAAAGACTCTTGGACATTTCATTGTGTTTTGCTCACTTGAATGACAGTAAATATGTTTTTGCACAGGTTCTGAATCCTGATATTGATGGCAGGGTGAAGTTTCAGGGGAGAAAGAAGGTTAGCATAAATTCTTATGTTCAATGTTTGCAAGTTTAACTTAGTTCAATTTTTCATTGATTTGCACATTTACATTCCAGGTAGGGTGTTTCATTTTTTTCCGCAGCCCCTCTTGAGTTTATTATTGCGATTTCTTCAGAGTCCGATGTAAAATATTCAGCCTGTGAAAAATTGAGTAGAACTTTTTTTAAGTGAAATTAATTTTATTTAAGATATATTGGCCTCTGTGAATGAATGTGTAAAAATAAATGATTAGGCTACCACGTTGGTTGAGGCATTCTTACCAATTGAGTAGATTAACAAAAACAAAGCTGCTTTATTTTGCTATAATGTTACTAGTCCGGCCCACTTGAGATCAGACGGGTTGAATGTGGCCCCCGAGGCAAAATGAGTTTGACACCCCAGGATTAGGGTTTTCCTGCCTCACATTTTTAACATGCTTTTAACCAGTTTTTGAGCAATCTGATTACTCTCTTTGATCAGTATGACATGAGCTCAAACATCTGCTAAATAAATATGGGAATAATGCAGAGCTTTATAATCACAGTCCATTTTCAGTACATGTGGGTCAGTAAATTGTTTTTTTCATAAACACAGGACATCAAAAACTTCTTCTTAGGCAAACGTTTACGTTCAGAAAAATATTTGGTAACCTTTTAAAGACTCACTCTAATGAAAATTGTGTTTTTGGTGTTTTTATCAAGTTTTGTTAGAATTTTCTCATGATGGAAGACACATATAAAGAAAATCAAGATTTAAATTGCATTTCTGAGTGTTTCTTTATTTAACTTGTGGGGAATCAGGAGCAGAGGAAAATAATGTCGTTTGAAAAAGCCTGTGGCAGAGATGTGTTTGCTACAATCAGCGGGCCACAGTCTTCCTGCTCTGCTCCATTCTGATCATCCACTGTCAGACAAATAGATCCATGAACGTCTTTGTTTTTCTCGTCTGTGCTCGAATCTGGATCAGAACTGGACGTGTCAATCTTGTTCACCATATCTGTTACACCGTTAATGTTAGGTTGGGAGTGTGAGGGAACAAATGTTCAACTTTGCCACAGTTTTCATCCAAAACAGTGGAGCCCAGTTAAAGTTAGTGAACCTTTCCCCATGGAACCATCTTTAAAATACCAGGGAAATCCGAGCTAAAAATGTCTAATCCTAAAATGCTGCCTACTAAAATATCCAACAAAGCAGCTCAGTTTTGCCTCTGCTGTTGGTTCTTCTGGTTCCTGCAGGATGAAAAGGCTCGAGATGAGAGATATCCTCAGTTGCATATTTTTTGTCCACTTTAGTTCCTCTGGGTTAAAAGCCAATGTAGCACCTCCTAGGAAGAGTTTCCAGGATGTCCAATGTACTTCAGCTGCCTTATCCCAATGTGAAGGAGAGAAGGCTCCACTTGGAGCCTGTTCTCGATAACAAAGCTCCTAATCTTTTTTAATTGGGGGGCTTCAAGGCGGGGCCTTTCCCCTTTCACTCTGCCTCCCTTCCCACAGCAGTCTGGTGCAGAGGCTGCTTAGCTGCAGATGCTGCAGTAAAAACCACAGGGTCAGACCTTATCCTCACAGCAGCAGATTCATATCTGATGACAAACTGCTTGGGTAAAAGTTTAATGTCGCGGTTCTGTGCAGCAAACTGAACCAAGCTATTTAAGCAGAGCCTGATTTTAAGGCGTCTAACTGAGTCCTCCTCTGTTTGCTTAAATAAGAACTGCGCAAAAACAAAATGCTGTCACATTTCACAGACAAATATTTTATACTTTTAAACCAAACTAAGGACAAAAAAATGGTTTGAAGGATGGCATGACATTGAGTTATGAATGAGCAACATATGATTGTAAAAAATCTGTAAGAGTATAAGTAATCTCTGAACTGCTCTGGCTTGTAAACAAAAGTCTGAACACCCAAACCACTTCATTTATCCTGTGAAATGAAGGAATACGAGGGAATTGGGATTCAACATCATTGTTAAACACATGTTTTCCCTTGAGTCTATCCATTTTACTGTCTCCTTCCTGTTTTAAGGTGTTGCTGGAGCCTATTTCAGCTACTGAGGGATGAAGGCGGAACAACCACACACACTAACAATCACACTTAAGATACCATTTAGAATCACCAATGAACCTTTTCCTGCAGAGAAGAGACTCACACCAACAAGTCAGTGATCCGAAGGAGGCTCAGAATAAATAAAATAAATAAACAAGAAAACAGCAAAAAAACACAAATAGTAACAAAATTAACCGTAAAACACGCGACAGGCTGGCAACCTTGGCTTAGTCTACTCTGCCTTCGCCCCAACAGTTTCCAGGTTAGGCTCTAGCTCAGGGCTGCTCATTCCTGGTCCTCGAGCGCTACCACCCTGACTGTTTTCCAGATCTCCAAGTCCTGTTAGCTGCTGATGAGCTCAATCAGATGTCTCCACATTCTGATTGAATGAACACACCTGGTCCAGGTAATCAGCAGCAAGCAGTGCAGGGAGAGCTGGAAAACAGTCAGGGTGGTAGATCTCCAGGACCAGGAATGAGCAGCCCCGCTCTAGCTGGATAGCCCCTCCATGCTGCCCCGCACCTGTAGGTGAAAATCCTAAAATAAAAAATAAACTTAATAAAAGAAAATCGCTGCAAATTATTCGGCAAGACTTAAAGTGATTGACATTACAAATCACTAAATGAGGCTTTATAATGGATTCATAGAGACTGTCAGTGACAGGTCTTCTTTATACTCCTAATGATCTGAATTAAATTAGGTATAAACAGACAAACATGCTTTAAGCTTCTGTGGCTGAGAAGACTGTCATATAGGGCGATGAAGGTAAAAAGAATAGATCCACCTTGTATACTGTAAAGTTGTGGTTCAATCTCTAATAGCAGCCTTTCTCTACAGAGTGTCTCTGAAAGCAGACTGAAGGCTACTCGAGAGAATGAGAAGAATTAAAGAAGAAAACCAGAGGATCTGAAAAGACGTTTGACAACAAGCCACTGACCGGAGGAAGTCATGGCATCGTGGCTGAGCCGTTTGTCGATGGGCGACGCCTGGTACAACATGTACTCCCGCCTACTGCGGACTAAGCCAGTGGGCTCCATGGGTCAAGGCTCAGATGACATCACCGAGCTGGCAGAGGGGTCGGCTGTTGGACTGGCGAAGGTCCTCACCACTGTGGACCTGGTGTCACTTGGAGTGGGAAGCTGTGTTGGAACGGGGATGTACGTGGTTGCTGGACTTGTTGCCAAGGCAATGGCTGGACCGGGGGTCATCCTCTCCTTCATCATTGCAGCAGTGGCATCCATACTATCAGGTAGAAGGCTCAGGTGACCAGATGTGGAAGGGCTCTCAAAACTCCTGAGAGTGTCGTAGTTTGATGTGCATCTAAAGTTACAAGTCTGTTGAGCTTCACAGAAATGGGCTTGTTTTTGAAAACTCTTTGGGATTCCAAAGGGTGTTGACAACCTGGATAATAAGGCATCATGATGCTCTGCCCTGAAACCATGAAATCTGCATTCACTGGATGCTGTTTTTTTTTTAATGTACTGCCAAAATCCACCACCAAAAGAAGAAATGTCAAGAAATATTCTTAATAGATTTCTATTTAAGAAGATAGTGCTGATGGATGAGAAAAAACAATTGAACTCAAAGAAACTGTAAAGCTTAAGCTTCATAATTCTGGCTTGCATTATATGGTTGGATGGATGGATAGATTACTATCCAGGGGACAGCCTGCTTTGGCCCAGGGTAGGTTCCGGTGGCCCTGGTGCAGGACAGAGCGGGTAAAAAAAATGGACGGACTGACTTACCTTTTTTTGTCCACTAATTGGTTTGTCAGGAGTACCAATCCCAGGCTTGAAAATCACAGAGTTGTTGAGACATCTAACCACACTGGCCCCAAATGTAAAAGTAAAATGTTAATTCAGGAGAACAGCATTTGATAACTGCTCTTTTCTTCCCCAATCTTGGCTCAACAGCTGGAGACATCTTTTACCTGTCATCATAGTAACTGAATTCCTGTTTTTATCCAAAATGAGACAAAAAACTCAAAGAAAATTGAATTTCCTAAACTTTTATCTGCCTCTTCACAAAATATTCAGTTGTTAGTTAATATTTCTTTCTCTCTTGAAATGTGTCAATGAAACTGCACCTGTGACCTGTTTCATGGTTTTTCCCAAACACACAACAACACATTTCTCTGTCTGAATGTGTTCTCCGCTGAGGTGTGTGCTACGCTGAGTTTGGTGTCCGGGTCCCAAAAACAACAGGCTCGGCCTACACTTACAGCTACGTGACGGTCGGGGAGTTTGTGGCGTTCTTCATTGGCTGGAATTTGATCCTGGAATACCTGATTGGCACAGCTGCCGGAGCGTCAGCCCTCAGCAACATGTTTGACTCTCTAGCCAATCACAGCATCAGTAACTACATGATAACACACCTGGGCACGCTTCGAGGGCTTGGTGAGTTCAGAACAGTCAGATTGGAGCAAAATTTAAAAAGGGCAATTTCACCGTGGATGCACACTGACTCGCCCATGTTTGCCATTTCAACAGTTCATGGTCCTTATTTCTGTGTTTTATTTAAATCCCGCCTCTATGATTGTCCAGGTAAAGGTGAAGACACGTATCCTGACCTTCTTGCTCTCTTCATCGCCCTGCTGGTCACAGTGATCATCGCTCTGGGAGTCAAGAACTCTGTGGGCTTCAATAACATCTTGAATGTGGTAAACATGGTGGTTTGGGTTTTCATGATCATCGCTGGACTCTTCTTCATCACAGTCAGCAACTGGGAGGGTGGCAAGTTCCTGCCATATGGCTGGTCGGGGGTGAGATGCTGCAGCTCTGTTCAGTTTAGGTCTTGAAGTCACCTCCTCTTGGAGGATTTTGATCCTGTTAAACATAGTGATTTTTCCTTGTAAGCCAGTGCTTGTTTAAAATCTGTTTAGCTGAGGTGAAAACACTAAATCTTAGCGGAAACCATCACTTTCTTACTCTGCTAGTTGACCAAGCTAAGCTCACTCTTTACTTAGGCTCTGCTGTTGGTTTTATGCGTTTGCTTCTACTTTTTTCTTTTGCCACAAAGCCTAATTTTGTATCAGATCTTCTCATTTAAAGTTTTGATGTCAGTTTTTCTTTTTATAGCATTTTTGTGCACCCAAAGTCCTGAGATAAACCTTCAAAAATCAACGTTTCTTTTCATGCACTGTTGGATCTCCTGTGTTTTTTTTCTGCTCAGGTGATGCAAGGCGCAGCAACTTGTTTCTATGCTTTCATTGGTTTTGACATCATAGCGACGACAGGAGAGGAGGCAAAAGACCCCAACACTTCGATCCCTTATGCCATCACCGTCTCACTGGTCGCCTGCCTCACTGCCTATGTGTCGGTCAGTACAAAATCCTTTAAATGTTGAATGTCGAACCCATGCCAAACAGAGACCGACAAAACCTGCAATCATGTCTGAAAGCGTACCTTCACATAAGCTGAGGAAACTTATTAGCTGTATATTCCATATACCCTTTGTTGACAATGACAGCAATCAAATGTTTTCTGTAAGTCTTCTCAAGGTTTTCACAAACTGTTGCTGGTATTTTGGCCCATTCTTCATGCAGATCTCCTCTAGAGCAGTGATGTTTTAGGGCTGTCGCTGGGCAGCACGGACTTCAAACTCCCTCCGAAGATTGTTTTATGGGGTTGAGATCTGGAGACTGGCTAGGACACTCCAGGACGTTGAAATGCTTCTTACGAAGCCGATCCTTCGTTTACCGGACCGTGTGTTTGGGATCGTTGTCATAGTGAAAGACCCAGCCATTTCATCTTCAATGCTGATGGAAGACGGTTTTCTCTCAAAATCTGACCATACATGGCTCCATTCATTCTTTTCTTTACACCGAACAGTTGTCCTGGTCTCTTTGCTAAAAAATAGCCCCAAAGCATTATGTTTCCACCCCCATGCTTTCCATGGGTATGGTGTTCTTTGGATGCAACTCAGCATTCTTTCTCCTCCAAACATGAGGAGTAGAGTTCTTACCAAAAAGTTCTATTTTGGTTTAATCTGACCACATGTACTGGCCTTAGCAGGGGGACACGTCTGGCCTTGTAGGCTTTGAGTCCCTGGTGGCGTAGTGTGTTACTGATGGTAGCCTTTGTTGCTTTGGTCTCTGCTCTCTGCAGATCATTCACCCGTGTGGTTCTGGGATTTTTGGTCACCATTCTTGTAATAATTTTGACCCCACGGGGTGAGATCTTGCGGGGAGCCCCAGATGGATGGAGATTATCGGTGGTCTTGTATGTCTTCCATTTCCTAATAATTACTCCCACTTTTGATTTCTTCACACCAAGCTGTTTACCTTTCGCAGATATCTTCCCAGCCTGGTGCAGATCAACAGTTTGGTTTCTGGTGTCCTTAGACAGCTCTTTGGTCTTGGTCATGTTGGAGTTTGGAGTGTGACTGTTTGAGGTTGTGGACAGGTGTCTTTCCTATAGATAACGAGTTCAAACAGGTGCCATTGATACAAGTAACGAGTGGAGGACAAAGGATCCTCTTAAAGAAGAAGTTGCAGGTCTGTGAGAGCGAGAAATCTTGCTTGTTTGCAGATAACCAAATATTTATTTTTCACCATAATTTGTAAATAAATTCTTTAAAAATCAGAAAATGTGATTTTCTTTGGATTTTGTCTCTCATAGTTGAGGTACCTATTGTGAAATATGAGGCCTCTCTCATCTTTTTAAGTGGGAGAACTTGCACAATTGGTGGCGGACAAAATACTTTTTTGCCCCACTGTATATTTACCAGCACATACTGAAGTTCTCCATTGACGTCTTTGTAGGGGGGAGATGTGCAGTGAAGATCGAAGTGGAAGGCTCATATCGACCTGCTGAGATTAAAATTCATGGGGTCCTACTATGGTTGAAGAGATGACTCGTCTAACATAAGTGCCAATATCAACCCACCAGGGGTTCAGATGATTGTATAGGATGCATTCTCCACTGTACCAGAAATGTCAGCATGTCCCCACAAAAAGAGCTGACATATTGCTCAAACTAGCCACAGTCAGTGTGTCAACTCACCAGTTCTTAGGGACTTTTCTGATATATGTGGTTCTATTTTGAAGCAAACATGTGTAATCATCTTTGCTGGGTGAAAGTACTGCAGGGATAGAGAGTGAAGAAAGGCAGAGAGACACTGAAAATGGAGCAGTTCTTAGGGCAGAGTTTTATACAGATAACTATCAAATAATAGAAACCCTAAGAATCCATTTTTGATTGGAGCGGTTTAGTTATACCACTGGACATGGGTGGTGGTTCCCCTTTTCAAGAGGGGGGACTGGAGGGTGTGTTACAACTACAGAGAAATCACACTCCTCACATCCCTGTGAAAGTCTATGCTAGAGAGGGGAGTCCGTCCGATAGTCAAACCTCAGGTCGAACCTCAGATGCAGGAACAACAGTGAACAGGAACAACCAGCTTTACACCCTCTTTGGGGTGCTGCAGGGTTGTGGGAGATTGCTCATACAGTCCATGTATATTTTATGTGGATTTACAAATCGGCATTCGACCATATCCCCCGTAGTGTGCTGTTGAGGCTAATGGGAATATGGGCCCCAGGGAGTCTTATTAAAGGACTGTTTGGTCTCTGTATGACCACAGCAGGAGCTTGGTTCATATAGCTGGCAGTAAGTTGGACCTGTTCTCGGTGCATGTTGGACTCCAGCAGGGCTCCCCTTTATCACCGGTTCTATTCATAGTCTTTATGGACAGAATTTCTAGGTACTGCCATGGACCGGAGGGAGTCTGGTTTGGGGACCACAGGATTTCCTGTCTGCTCTTTGCAGAGGATGTTGTCCTGTTGGCTTCAGGACCTTCAGCATGCATTGGAGCGGTTTCCGACTGAGTGGGAAGCGACTGGGATAAGGGTCAGCACCGCTAAATCTGAGGCCATGGTTCTTGACCAAAGAAAGGTAGTTGGCCCTCTCTAGGTGGGTAGGGTACTCTTGTCCCTGGTTGAGAAGTTTGAAAATCTTGGGGTTTTGTTCACAGGTGAGGGAAGATCAGAGCATTGACAGTTTTTCTGAGCAGCGTCAATAGTTATGTGGTATCAGTCTGTTGTGGTGAATAGAGAGCTAAGCCAGAAAGCAAAGCTCTCAATTTACCGGTCGATCTTTGTTCCAGTACTCAGGAGCTCTGGGTCATGACCAAAAGAATGAGGTCCTGAAAACAAGTGGCTGAAATGGGCTTAGTCACGCTGAAGAGACTAAGCCCAAGAGGAGCTGGAGGACATGGCCGGGAAGAAGGAAATCTGGGCATCTTTGCCTTAAACTGCTGCCCCTGGGACCCAGTCCTGGATTAGCAGAAGAAGACAGATGGTTGGACAGTGCAGTGAGCATCCTGTGAAGGATGCAACACTATTCTGTTCTCATTCATCTTCTAATCCATTTGTTCTCTTTTGGGGTCATGGGGCTGCCAGAGCCTATCCCAGCAACTTGCAGGCAAAGGCAGGGGAGACCCTGGACAGGTCGCCAGTCTTTCGCTGGGCCATAATCACACACCCATGCACACACACAGGTCCCCCATTGATGTTGTGTTTCAGGTCCTCCAGCTGGGACTTGAACCAGAGGCCTTCTTGCTGTGAGGCAAGAGCGCTAACCACTGCTCCACCAATTGCAGCAGGTGTCACCTTCTCCTCTTAACCCTGCTGCATGTGGGGTCCTTTCCAGTGTCTGATGAGCCACTGTTGATCTGACCCCTTGCTCTTGATGACCTTCAGGAGGACCCAGGTGTCCTCAGCTTTTCTTTCCTGTTGTGTCTCGTCTGTTGCCTGTGCTGCTCTCTGTGAGGAAAAAGCTGAGACAAACCATCTCAGTTGATCAGAGTGCAGGTTAGAGGTTAGCCTAAATCTAAAGTCAAACCATTCCTTTTATATGTAAAGCAGCCTCCACCTATCTGAACTGAACTGTGCAGGAAGGCCTGATCTTTCTCTACCACTTGGGTCTGATAAAAAGTAAAACAACTTCAAACTAGTCCACTGCAATCTCCCCAAAGGAGTTCAAACATGTTTTTTGGACTTTAAAAGTTTTCGTTATTAGTTTTGTCTCGTGTCTTTTGGGAATGAGTGGCTGTGCCTCGACATGATTACCTGCATAAATAACAGTTTATTTTACTAACTAGTAGGAAAAACTGCATTTAAAATGAATAAAGAAAACTCATCTTTAAATGTTGAGCCAGTATTTATAGAGCTTAAATCCTCAAGAAAGAAAATCTAACTTTTTCAAAACCCCACTCAAGTTTTATTACGTCATGATGAAAAGTTAAGACGTGGCTGAGATGTTCTAAGAAACTAATTAATTTGAAAAGGGAAAACATTTTAGTCCCACAAATTATACTCAAGTAGCTGAATGCTTATGAACAAGAATAAGATCCCATCAGATTAATCACACAAACAATTCTCTGTGTTGACCCCTCAGGTCAGCATCATTCTGACTCTCATGGTTCCCTACAACCTGATTGATGGCTCCGCCCCCCTAATGGAGATGTTTGCCGTGCACGGCTTTATATGGGGGAAGTATGTGGTGGCTCTTGGCTCCATTGCCGGACTCACAGTGTCTCTTCTGGGCTCTTTGTTTCCGATGCCAAGAGTGATCTACGCCATGGCGAGGGATGGTCTCCTGTTCAGGTAAGACAGCATGAAGACATGAGCAGGCAGCCATGAGGACAGATCCAGCTAAGGTGTATGTTTCTTCTATAAAGGTTTCTATCACACGTGTGGGCACTCACACACACTCCTGTTGTTGCGTGTGTGGTATCTGGAACCTTGGCTGCCATCCTTGCCCTCCTGGTGAGCCTCAGGGACCTGATCGAAATGATGTCCATCGGCACTCTGTTGGCATACACTCTGGTGAGCGTATGTGTGCTGTTGCTGCGCTACCAGCCTGACGAGCAAACCGACACCCACCAGTTTAGGGTGGAAGAGGATGAAGGTCCAGTACCCACCAAAGATGATCTAATTGAAGGTTCTGATCATGATGAGACATCAACATATCATGCTGGTGGCACAGAAGGAGATGCAGACGACGCTGATTTCCACACTGGACGAGCTTCTCTCCTGAAAAGGCTTCTCGGGGGTCACTATTATACCATACGGGTCCGTTTGGGAATGCCTGATTCGTCAGCTCGACCCACCCCAGCCACTGGACGCATAGTGACCAGATGCACCCTCCTCTTCTTCATCACGTCTTTTTTTCTTTGGTCTACTGTCATCTATGGAGTTGAGCAGGGGTCAGGGGTGGGAGCTGTGTTTTCAGGTCTGATGGCCACCCTGATGGCAGCCTCCTTGGTGAAACTCATGGTTCTGATCTTACAGCAACCAGAAAGTACCAGAAGACTGCCGTACATGGCGCCATGTGTGCCATTTGTGCCTGGTGCTGCCATTTTGGTCAACAGCTACTTAATGCTGAAACTCTCTCCCCTTACCTGGGCCAGGTTCACCATCTGGTGCATCATAGGTGAGTTTATTCATATGCATTAATTATGTTTCTTCAATTTAAGGAACCAGAGGCTTCTAAAAGTTAACCTTGAGGTGCAGCTTTGATGATGTTTCATTTGTACCGCCCACCATAAAAGTAAGACCACCACAAATTTGACATGAGAAACTGTAGTCCAGAGTCTCAAAGTCTTGAACTTAAAAAAGCTCCACGTGTTGTCTAAAACTTCTAACATCTCTAGTCAATGTGGCCCGTGTTCAAATTTCCACCAGCCACTGTAAACCTCCCACTACTTAACCTTCAGAAACAAGAAGAAAAACAGATTAATATTTTATGTGATCAATACCACAGTGGATTCTATCAGCAAAAAATGTCGATCACAAGATGCGCCAAGCTCCAATCTGTGTGTTCATTTGTTGGACAGGACAAAAAAATACAGTGGTTTGTACTTTTTAATAACCCTTGTGCTATCTTAAACGACTCCACCCTTACATTGACGTGTTTTTCCTACCATGATAAAGGTGGATAACGGTGGAAAGATTTCATGTAATTCATGGACACCAGTGAAGATCACAAATCATTGAAGAAAAAAGGTTCAGAGCACTGTCTAGTGCAGGGGTCTCAAACTCGTGGCCCGCGGGCTATTTGCGGCCCCCAAGATGAAATTTTGCGGCCCCCGCCTTGATATGAAAGTTTATTGTTAATGCGGCCCGCCAGTCTGTATGAATGACACCTTTTCATTGTCGCGCGCGGAGATGACCAACCAATCACAGTGGGGTATATGACTCTTGGGGGCGTGACATTGACCGAGCTTGAAAGCAGGGGAACATTTAAGGCAGGAAATTTGACAGCCCCCCTCTCCGAACTACATTAAGGAGTTCCTTACTTTCCTTTTTAGAACGTATTTATTCGCTCGTAATTTTCTAAAATTAAAATTAAAAAGACTGAAGGAGAACAGGAAGTTGGAGTTGTCCTTAACATTCAATTTAGTTTTAATCTGCCTCTCCCCCTTAGTAATATCTGTGTTATCATATATTTTATATTTGTTTTAATGTTTAGTAATGTATGTAGCCTTTTTTTAATCAATATGTATTTTAAATTGATCACTCAACTACAAAAACCGTCAGGACACATTTCCAACAATGCATTGTTTTGTAGTCTATAGGCGGCTTGCAGTCAGCACAGTATTACATTTCCAGCTGCGTTCGCTCAGGTTGACGCCTTGCTGCTCCCGGCCCTTTCTGGTGATATTTTTGTGATGATTGACAGGTGATGTTGGAGCAAAAACATACGTCACACACCAGGTGATCAGCGCAGCGTTTTGTCCACCTGGGTGATCTCAAACACACTTATTGTGCATCTTGGCTGCACCTAGTTTTTGGTGTCGCCAAGATGAATTTCCATCCGTTTTTTATAAAAATATAGGAGTGGCTGACCGGCTGCTCTACAATAACTTGTGACCGGGGTTTGAATGTGCAAAAAGTCATAAGAAAGAAAATCCAAAAATGGTTTCTGAATTTTGTTTCTCCTTTACTGATTTGTGTTTTAAAAAGTAAACTTAAAAAAAACATTCAACACAGACTCAAAATTGGGAGCACATCCTCTCTGACATCTCCACCTTAAATGTCAATAAGTCCAAGTACAGTCCAGATTTACTGACAATCATCTTCAACCACACTGAGGGTCTCAGCTGATTGGGAGGAAGTGCTGCCAAGTGTCCATCAGTTAGAAGTAGATAAGAGAAGCCGTGTTCAGGAGAACCATTGATGGATTTACAGAACTGTAGAATTGGAGTCTTCTTTAGAGTTTAATAGTTATAATTCAACAGTTTAACTTAACTGTGTTAATAAGGATGTTTAAATAAGATAACAGTAGATGTAGAAGACTAAATAAACAGAAATGTATTAATGATTTATTTACTTATTGATTTTTTTATTTACGTATTTTATTTGAATGAGAGTTTTATAAGTACATTTTGTACAGAAAACAGTTAATAATAGAGTATAGTAATAGTATAGTATATGTTCCATACACATTTATTGGCTCTCAGACACTCACAAGTTGTGTATGTGTGTGTGTGTGCGTTGAAGTTGCGGCCCCACCTGAGCTAGACCCTGCCTTCAGTGGCCCCCAGGTAAATTGAGTTTGAGACCCCTGGTCTAGTGGGTCTAGATGACCCAACTCCCAATGGTAAAGTGGCTAGGATAGCACAAGGGTTACGATAAATATTTCCCCGTTTGCATGATCACATTTACAAGTTTACAGTGAACATTTCATTGTGAATAATACCAGTGTGCAACATTTCATATAAACCCAGATTTAAGATGTGTTCAGTGAACCAGAGTTCATCTTCCCCGATAATCAGAACAAATTTTCAGAATGCACCCAAGCGGACCCTGATCCAGGACCAGGAACCACTCCTGGACCCATCTTTCGTGGTGTTCTCGGGTTGGTTTCCAGTTGGACTGAGCTTTGGTTTTCTCTGAGATTCCTCAGTTTGAATAGGTGCCATGCTCGGGGCAGAACAACTGAACCACACGGCCACCATAGCCGGGCATTATGGGATGTAAACAGAGTAATGGAGCAACAAAGAGACACAGCAACTCATTGAAATAGGATCGGATGAATGCAGGCTCATTAAAACAACTTTTAACGTGATTCACATTGCTTCTCACTGTTTTTTCCACAATCCATATGTCAGGATCACTTAGCAGCGTACCTTCTGAGCCATCGTCTCTTCAGGAACCACCTTGCAGACAGCCTCCACGGTACACCAATAAGGAAAAACTTTTGAACGTGACATTGATGCAGACGTCCAAAATTGGACAGCGAAATATAAAGTTTGACTCAGTGACCCTCCTGACGAGGATTACAAAGCGTAGGACTTCCATGATTTTTGCCCTGTCATTGCTTTGCTCTGCCCTCGTAATTCCTGGCCAATGACTGAAGAGATCTTTAGTCACATGGTTTTGGTTAGAAGCTTTGTTTTGAATCAGAAATGTCTGGTAGATGGCAGTCTGAATACAGACCAAACACAAGGTTCAGGACTCAAATCAAGTAGACTCTGACCAGACCAATGAACTTTTCTAGTATGAATACACCTTTAATGTTGACGAAAAGGTTTTTTCAAGACAGATGGTTTCTTTATTTTAATTATGATCTTCAAATGAAATTCACAGTAATTAGGGTAAAAATGTGTTTAGATTTCAGTTTGATGCATGCATGCATATATGTATGCAAATGTATGCATGCACATGTATGCAAATATGGCTTTAAATTTACCATAAAGGTTTAAAGGATGCAGACTGAATGGATGGCCCTCATCAAATCTGGGCCTCTGCAGAAAGTTTGGACACCCCAGGGAGTCCCCAAAGCATTGGGCTCTTCATTTCTTGTTTTCTAGCTAAATCTGTCCCAGCTTATGCCTGAATAAGATGTGTTTAGCTATTCAGGTTCTGGCCTGAAGCCTCTGAAGGTCAAAGGTCAAGTCAATCTTTTTGTAGGTTTTGATTGTGTGTGATGAAAGCTGATTGTTAATCAGTGGTGAGTTTACCAGGTGTGTATCCAGAGCTGCTTGGCTTAAGTTTCCTTTCATGATGCATTCGCCCCTCTCAGTCAGAGCTTCGTCTCAGAGTCCTCATCTGTTCCCAGGTCTGTTGATCTATGGGTGTTATGGAGTGTGGCACAGCACTCTGGAGCTGAACGCCCGGGAGCAGCAGGCCCATGCCAGCTCCTACCAGCGCTACGATGACCACTTGGACGACACTTTCTCCCCCGATGACAGCTTTTGCCCCCAGGAGCAGGACGAGAAACCATACCAGGGCTGGTCTGCCCCAGAGGAAAGGGGACACCACTACCAGCAGCACAACAAGATGGAGGAAGAGGATGTAGATCCACAGCAGAGCCACTGGGAGGAAGATGATGAACGCCACGGGTACCAGTCTGGGGCAGGAGGCCCACATCCAAGCAACAGCAAGAGCTCCAAAGGACGCACCAATTTGGGGTTTGATGACGACGATGACTGAGCTTTTGTTCTTTTGGAAATATAAAAACAAGCTTTTATAAAGTTGTCTTAAACTTTAAGGACATTTCTGAATGATGGCTGGTGAATGCAAGCCTTAATCTCCTCTTTGTGAAAGCATCAGATAGACATAAGGAGGACGTGATGCTGACAGCAGCTGCAGAAACCTTCAGATCCTTTCTTGTCTTGGATAAACCTCTGTAAACTCCTCAAAAGTCCAGTTACAACCATTCTAACGCTTCTATTCCTACTTGTATTGAAGTGTCACTGTAAGCTACAGGCTAACCTTCCGGTTAACGTCATTGATCTGGCTTCATTTTCCTAAAAGGGATTTTTAACCAGGACTGCGCAGTGGTGGAGTGGTGAGCACTCCCACCTGGTCCTGGGTTCTTTCTGTGTGGAGTTTGTGTGTTCTCCTCGTGCATGTGTGGTTTTTCTCGGGGCACTCTGGCTTCCTCCCACAGTCCAAAAACCTTCTTCAGAGGTTGATTAGTGACTCTAGATTATCCATTAGGTCTGTGGGTGTGTGGCCCTGCAACAGACTGGCGACCTGTCCAGGGTAAACCCAACAGTAGCTGGGTTGGCTCCAGTGGCCCCTCGATCCTGAAAGGGATCCAGCGGGTTTGGTTGATGGATGGAGATGGATTTTCAACCATTAGAGGAGGACCAACCCCCATTCAGGCGCAGTTTCATTGCAGCTCCTCTGGAGGACAGTCAACAGGGACAAAAATCTTCTATTTGTGTTTAGACAGATGCACAAACATCACATCTCACAAATGTCAGACCATTTTAGGAGTGAGTCCCATCCTCAGATGTTCTTTTGGCCTTTAATATTTCCTCCAATCAGAACTTTCCTTTACTTCTTTGGGTTTATGGAAACAGGCCTAGTACTAATGAGTCCTCAGACATGACGACTCGTTGGTACTTTTGGTTAATCCAGTGCAGCTGCAGACTGCCCGGACTCCTGTTTTCATGGTGTTTGTGGATGGATGCGGTCAGTTGATTCTTTGTGTGAAAGGTGAGCTGAAACCGTTTCTGAGAAGGTAGAACATAACAGGCTGAACTTCACAGTTCCAACTGTTACCTCACATGTTCTGTTGTTTTCTAATGCTTTCTGTGCTGAATGTTGATCCAATAACACTGTTGTTTGAATTTAAGTTTGGTCCTTTTCATCTATCTGATACTGTCTTTTCTATACTCGAAGCACAGATCTCCAATTTATCAAAAATACATTCTAAAATTCAAATCTCCACGTTTGAAGCAGCTTTTTGCTCTAAAAAGAGAGGTTGTTAGCAATAAAAATAGACCTCTGATGATTTATTGAATAGACTCTAATGATTAAGGGTTGAAGTCTACCTCTGGCTGCATCTCTTTTTCACTGAATAAAGTGACTCAGATTTGGAACACCCCTCACTTTTGCACATTGCTGTCACTTTTCTCTGCTTTTTGGAACTGCTGTGACAATTGAATTTCCCCAATGTGGGATCAATAAAGAATATCTTATCTTATCTTAGTGGCTGTTTTGTGAATGTGTGTACATGAATGCATTGTGGTTCTTGGGTGTATTGTTAGTTTGAATTTCAAGTGAGAAATTCATCCTGGGACTCTTTTTGTGTAGAAAAAAGGTTTTATGAAAACATTTTGGCAATTGAAGAACAAAAAAGTGACACAATTTATACTGATATGAGTGCAAATATGAAAGTTAAAACATGTTAAGTTGGTTAAACATAAATCAACCCACAGTTTTATAACTGTAACAGCTTTACGACACAATGGAGTAGAAAAAAAAGAGTTAGAGGATTGAAGTATACTATAACGCTGATCTGGCTTAACCCTTGTGCTATCTTAGATGACCCCACCCTTACATTGACGTGTTCTCCCTACCATGACAAAGGTGGATAAAAGTGGAAAGATTTCATGTAATCCATGGACAACAGTGAAGATCACAAATCATTGAAGAAAAAAGGTTCAGAGCACTGTCTAGTGGGTCTAGATGACCCAACTCCCAATGTCAAAGTGCCTAGGATAGCACAAGGGTTACAGACCCACTCCAATGAATTTAAAAACAATTTTTTTGTGTGTTTTTAACATGTTCTTGTGTAATTTTTCTGATAATGAAGGACATATAAAAAAATTAAGCTTCAAGTTCCATTTCTGAGTATTTCTTTATTTAAATCATTGTGAACCAGAAGCAGATGAATAAATGCTGTTGGAGGTGTGATGAAGTTGCTACAGTGGATGGATCCCAGTCTCCCTGCTGCGCTCCTCTGATGCGTCCACTTGCAGACAAATAGATCCATGTGTGTCTTTGTTTTCTTCGTCTGAGCTGGAATCTAGATCTAAACTGTATGACTAGATAGATCTGATATTGCTCACTATTTTGGTTGCACCACTAATGTTAGGTTGGGGTTGTGAGGAGCTGTGAAGAAGTGGGAGAGAGTGTAAACAGATGGATGACGAGAAGTGGGCGGGGTTGGAATTGCTTAACTTCACTTCCTGTTGGAGGAAAAGCTGAAAAGCTTAAGTATTTTTATTAAAGAAATGATGGTGAAAACATTTTTGATCCAAGACAACATCCCCTGCCGATGCTCTTTCTTCTTTACACATTACATTAGTGGAGTTTGAACTGGTTGCAGTACGTACATCCTACAACGTTTTTTCTTGATTCTGAATTCTAAATGAGACATTTTAAAAATTGTTGTCCAAGTTGGAATGAGTGGGGTGTTTTTTTCACATTTAAAGAGCCATCTAGTGGTGAGACACCATATTAAAAAACTGAAGAAGCCTTCTTTACACACGCTCACTCCTGGCGTGGTTGGTGGGTTGGTCTAGAGGCACGGCTGTGCCGCCCTGTCTGGAGTAGTAGAAGCTGTTATCCCTGGTCATGGTGCCCACCACAGGGATCACGAAACACAGGATCACAATGCCAGCCAGAAGACAAAGGCCACATCCAGCCCAGCCGGTGTACAGAGAGAAGCCAAAGGACATGATGTTGTGCTCCTTGTGAGCGCCGATGGGGAACCAGATGGTGGATATGGTTCCAAACACAGCTGGGTTTGAACAGAGACGGACAATAACAGAGTTATTTCTTCATTTTAGACCACAGTCTGTGTTAGTTAGTGTGTCAGGTATGTTTTTATCTGCAGAGGATGTGGACAGGAAGTACCTCATCCATTGGTTAACACTCAGACAAACCTAGTCAGAAGGGAGCTGAACATTAATACCGTGACCTCCTTCTGTCTACTCAGTCAGAAACAGCAGAGACCAGTTCTTTCAAATCTAACTCTCCTGGCCTCCTCGATTCAGTTTTTCTTTTACTTAAAGAACTTGTCTGTGTCTGTGGATTTGTTGGTGTGTGTGTGTGTGTGCGCGCGCACATCTTACCCATGATGATGAAAAGGAAACCTCCCACTTGTGCGCGGCGCTTCTTGATGGTGGGGTTGTCGTTGGGCAGGCGCATGCAGTTCATGGACACGAGCACGAGCAGCATGGCAGGCAGCCCCAGCATGCATGCGCAGATCATGAGGGCGCGGCACGTCAGGATGTAAGCTGAGAGAGGAGAGACGTGTCATGAAGGCAGCTCACCTCTGCTGTCTGATGCTGCCTTCACTGGTAGGAATGTGTGCCCGTGCCAAAGACAAGAGCTCACTCAACAAGATGCTTCAGTGGTCAGAGTTGCTGACAGGTTTTAGAAGTTTTTCATTGGTTCAATTATGTGTTTTGACTTAAAAAGATGGAATAAAATGTTAACTGTTTTTTGATAGAAAAAGGAAATTACAGTTTAGGCAATTCAAAAAGATTTTAAACAAAGGGTTTTAGAACAGCATCAATTACATTTTCTCTAACGTTTCCATTTCTGTGCAAATTTCCATTTCACTTGACGAAAAATTACATAAAAACACGATGTCAAAAACAAAAAACACAGAAGTTACTAGGATTTGGAGATTTTAGATTCAGACTTTTTTCAAGGTGGAGCTGTACTATGTATAAATCACCACCATTTGTCACTAAAAATGATTTTTCAAAACAATTTGTGGCCTGGGGTTTTCTTTGAGATCTAGTCCACTTTTTACCTGTTTCATATAAGAAGTCAAAATGCCCAAATTGATCTTAACTAAACACATCTAATTTTCAGCAAACACTTGTTAACCTTTCCTTGGATTCTTCTATTGCAAAGAAAAAAAACCAAAATGTTACGGAACCATTTAAATGTGTTTTCTTTGGTCGTTTTTACTTTAGTCGAGTTCTGATTTATTTATTTGTTGTTGTTTTGGGTTTTTTTGGGGGGGGGGGGGTCATGATAAGACAATCCGTCTCACTCACCTGGCAGTGACAGCATCTGGCTCATAGCCATGCAGTGGTAAAGCGCCGGAGAGATGACGCACTCCGCCCACAGGCCCCGCGAGCCCATCTCGTCCATGCGCACGCACGTCGCCACCGTGTATTCGCAGGTCCTGACCCAGTCGTTTGTTGCCGTGGCGACAATGAGACCGACCCAGCCTGCGCAGCTCACGGTGCCACCAATAAACTGCCTGCAGATGTGCGCCATGATCAAACCTTTTGTGTTTTTACCCGCTCCAAAAAAAAAAAAAAAATCCAATCTGATTCTCTATCTGTGTCTTCAAAGCAGTCCAATTTCCCTTCAAAAATATCCAAAGCACAAAAGTTTAAATTAATTAAAAAAAAAATCTGATGACTGCTGAGGTCTGTGCTGTTGATGCACCTTCATCCAGGGAAAAATACCTAGAATCCCAGAGATGGTGGGGTGTGGTGAAACCCATAACTGTTGTTCTCAAGCCAATCAGAGCACATGTGAACTCCTGATATAAACCAGATACATTGAGCGCAAGGACAGCCCTAAAGAAGAAGCTGAATGTGCTGGAGGGGGAACGCTGATCCCACATTTGGATGTGCAAAACTGAGGCAGTCAGGAACTCTGAGACACGAACTCAAAGCAATTTTCCTTTAATAGAACACAAACTTTTCCAAGCTGTGGCTTTCTGCTGCTGCTCCCTATACATCCCTGTTTGATTCCAAAAGAAAACATATTCTTCTTTTGAGTAATTCTTCATTTATTAAATAATTTTAAGCAGGATACCATAAAAATGTGGCATTGAAGACACCAGTCCCTGGTAGTGACTGTTATTACCCACAGATATTTTGTCCTGAATATGTTGATATAAAACATTAAGCTTTCATTAATCACTTACAAAGTTTATGCTTTATTCTTTTTTTTCGTACACACACTGGTTATGTTAGCTACGGGATAGATTTGTCATTGACGTCACATTCTAAAAAAACTAAATAGACAAATTTCATATATTAAATGTTCAAAATCCTTCATGAAATAGCTTGAAATGTACACTCTCCAGTGGCATGTAAGATTTACACAAAGTTACAAAAATCCCCCCCCAGTCTCCTGCTACAGCCAAAAGGCCCCAAGCAGACGGTTTCTCTCCCATCTTCCGGCCTCTGCTCCTGTCCGCGGAGGCCACACCTCCATCTAAAGTCTCCCCAGTCATAAATGAAGGTGACCTTTCTGACTTTGTTCAGTTGTTTGTGTTGTCAGCTGTTGTTTTCCAAAACCCCACCAGATCTGGAATTGTTCATCTCTATTTTTCCACTTCATTATTGCCTTAATTCCTTAAAAACGTGTCTTTCCTGCTGCTGTTTCTCAGTTTTCTTTCACTGGTTCTTCAGCGCGTTGATGTGAGCGCAGATCTTGAGAGCTGGTCCTAGTTTGATGTTCATGCTGGACATCAGGTGGTCCTCAGTCAGAAGCAGCAGAGCCTGGCCGTCGATCTCCTGCAGCCGGAAAGCCTCGGCCACATCGCTGCAGCCTGACACACAAGGACATGCAGGCAGGCACAGTTAATCATGTGACGTCCCACAACACAACTCTGCAGAAGCAAAGCGTGTATGCGTGAATAGCAGCATGCAGTTGGTTAAAAGGGCCATCAACTTTAGGGTTTGCAAGTCATTTTTAAAAGCTGAGTGGGTTTTGTGTCATCATAGACCTTCATCTAAGAACAGCATATACAGAAAATGTATTTATTAAACTGAAGTGACTGAAAGGGAAAAAGTAAAAAATTAATAATCAGGGCTAGATCAGGCATAGAAAGACCTAAAGAGCTCAAAAGAAACCAGTTAATGTTAGGTCAAAAGGCTAAAAGATATATATAGAGAGAGATAAAAACTGCATCGACTGAAAACGAATGTGGTGCACACTCATTCAACAATTCTAAATAGTTTGCTAAAAAAAGTTGTAGAAAAAGAAAACTCAAGACCTTTTTAAGACCTACTCTGATGAAAAATGTGTTTTTGGTATTATAAACATGTCCTTGTAGCATTTTTCTCATGATGGATGTCATAGATAAAAATACATTCAGCTTCAAATTGCATTTCTAACTATTTCTTTATCCAAATTGTTGTGAATCAGGAGCAGATAAAAAAATTCAGTTTAAGAGAATACTTCGTGATGTCGAAAATTGGGTAGCCATTCGGTGGGCCACAGTCTTCCTGCTCCGCTCCATTCTGATGCATTCACTTGCAGACAAATGGATCCATGAACGTCTTTGTTTTCCTCGTCTGAGCTGGAATTTGGATCTAACCTGTACGGCTGGATAGCTCTGATATTGGTCACATTCTTATTGATGCACCGTTAATGTTAGGTTGGTGGTGTGAGGGGCTGTGGGCTAGTGGGAGAGTGTAAACAAAGGGATGGGAAGGGGGTGGGCTTACCCCTTGCTAACAGTCCCGCCCACAACCCAGAGGTGAATTTCTACTGACCTCCTGTCGCTCTGCAGAAACTATGTCCCAGAAAATGCAACAAGTTTTTATATTTGGGCTAAAACCAGCGTAATCATAATCAAAAGACCACTGGGAACACTTGGAACAAAGATGATCAGAGTGGGACTTTAAAAAGATGAAAGTTGCAGGAATACAGATTATATCTTTTAAAGGGCACAGAGATAAAGATGACGAATGGCTCTAAGTTGAACAAAGAAACAGACAAAACATAAGTTATAAAAGTAAATGGAAAGCAAGTCAAACAAGCTTCTTTAAAGCAACAACTTGTCTTCATTTTTAAATGTGAACCGTCAGTCTACCACACGTTTCACGCCAGTTTCAGGTGAGAACCTTCTGACTTTGAACTGAAGTTTGAACTAAATTGTGATGTTAGTTGTTCCCCATCCAAATACAGAAAACCAGGGAGGAGAGTCACTCTGGGACTGTGCTCTTATAATCAGAAAGTCAACCTTTTTAAGTTTGCCTCCTCTCTTGTCAGGCCTCCCTCCACACTAAGTTTTGATTTTTATCAAACCATCTCACTGAGAGCCTTTGGTGATCCACGAGTCTCGTTTTCTGGTTTGAATCTCATTCCTATTTCCCCCACCAGGCAAACTTCCCTCCTCTCCATCTTTGAGGGGTATCTTACTCTCTAGCTGCATCTCAACAACACAAATAACTATAGGAGAAACTTGAAAAACAGGTTTTATCAACACAAGTTAGAAATTCAGACTTGTTTCCTTAAGATAATGCAGCGATATTTTACAAGTGGCATGAATGCGCTATTGGGAGGGGCCACACATTTCTTTATGGAAGATAATCTGCGTTTCATCATGTCTTCTATCTGTTGCAGATGTTCCAGAGTGATCTCAGCGGGAACGACAGTTTGTGGTGAGAAGAATGCTCCTTACTTCATCACACATTTACATTTCAGCATTTTACAAAACATTTAATTAATGAGAGGAGCCACAGAGGCTGCAGAGAAACCGCTGTTAGAAGTGCCGCCAAAAATATACCATTGCAAAAAATTTTTATAAAAGTAAGCTCAAGAAATTCAAACTTTTTTACTTTTTTAAAGAGTAAATTAGGAAAAAAGTACAGATAGCCTAAATATTTAAAAAATAATAAAAAGTTTACATTTTTTTCAAAATTTATTTTCTTGTTCAAATCTTCTAAAGCCGCTGAATCCCTCTTGGAGTTGCTGGTGCTTATCCCTGCCACTGTTAGGAAAGCCCCAGACAGGTCGCCCCAGACAAGTCGCCCCAGTCAAGTCGCCCCAGACAGGTCGCCCCAGACAGGTCGCCCCAGACAAGTCGCCCCACACAGGTCGCCCCACACAGGTCGCCCCACACAGGTCGCCCCACACAGGTCGCCCCAGTCAAGTCGCCCCAGACAGGTCGCCCCTGACAGGTCGCCCCAGACAGGTCGCCCCAGACAGGTCGCCCCACACAAGTCGCCCCAGACAGGTCACCCCAGACAGGTCGCCCCACACAGGTCGCCCCACACAGGTCGCCCCACACAGGTCGCCCCACACAGGTCGCCCCAGACAGGTCGCCCCACACAGGTCACCCCACACAGGTCGCCCCACACAGGTCGCCCCAGACAAGTCGCCCCAGTCAAGTCGCCCCAGACAGGTCGCCCCAGACAGGTCGCCCCAGACAAGCCGCCCCAGACAGGTCGCCCCAGACAGGTCGCCCTAGACAAGTCGCCCCAGACAGGTCGCCCCAGACAGGTCGCCCCAGAGCGGTCGCCCCAGACAGGTCACCCCTGACAGGTCGCCCCAGACAGGTCGCCCCAGACAGATTGCCCCACACAAGTCGCCCCAGACAGGTCACCCCAGACAGGTCGCCCCACACAGGTCGCCCCACACAGGTCGCCCCACACAGGTCGCCCCACACAGGTCGCCAGCCCATCACAGTACTTTTCAATACCATTTTTAATACATAAAAAAGTATTTTTCTTTATCTTTGAACTTTTATTTTTTAAGTAAATATTTTTTCTTCTATGCCTTCTTCCTCCACCAAAGACAAGATCTCTAAGTCTGTGTGACTCCGTTTTTGGCATTTTCAACATTCTTATGCTATTATAACAGACTATTTTCATTCCTCTTTGTTGTTTTATGTAGAAACGGGACGTTTCTCCAGGAGGAGGGGGGGTCTTATAAACACTGTTATCCTTCCTCTTTGGTGTTCTGCACATGACAGGTTCATGACATGTGGTAACAAATGGACTTCTGGGTATGTGAATAAAAAGGGCTGAATAAAGTAGCGGTCCTCTACACCCAAACGTGTCTCTGAGTTCCTTGTTTTACATATAAAACTCTGCCTCACCGACACCGAACCCCGGAGAGGCGGCTATTCTGACAATAATCTGATTTTAAGTCACCAAAAGGTTTAGAATTACTGTCTTTTTTTAAACCTATCCAGAAATAAAGCTTCAGAAAGTTCTCCACATCTTTCATTTAAAGCACGGCTGTGATGAACAGACAACTTTGTCTCATTAATTTATTTCTATTTAATTTAACTTTAACTTTTTTTTGGTTAATTTATGACTTTTCTTCTTGTAACTTTACGTGTTTTCAAGTCGTAAAATTAACAACTTTGAGATATGGCTTTTAAATTCTAATTTTAAATTCATAAATATACGACTTTATTCTCGTAATTTAGGTTATGACTTTTTTCTCGTACATTTGGGACTTTAAAGTTGTAATTTAAAAAAAAAGGTTGCAAACTGGCCCTAAAACTCTATCATAGTAGGACAAGCAACAAAGGGCAAATAAAATTAGACAGTTTAAAGAAAGAAAAAATAGAAAAACAATAAAGTACATTCTTAATTTAGCTAAATAAATATTCATAATAAATACAGTTGTTAATTTTCACTTAAATAAGAAAGTAAAGTTCATTAGAACATTCATGTTGTGTTTTGGTGATCTGGTTCTATATATAGATTGGTTCACTGTCAAAACTATCACACATAGCGAGTACATAAGTATATTCTAGTAAAATTTGGGTATTTACCTTTGAAACTGAGCATTTTTTTAAACAAAGAGAGTGTTTTTTGTTCTTTTGGTACTTGCTTCACTCAAGGGAAAACAACATTTAAAATTAAAAAAACAGGGTATTTAGATAATTAGGCGAAGTACATAACCCTAGATCATTCCCTCTCCCCAATTTTATGATTTATATGTTGCTTCGGATGAATGTGTTTGCTAATCCGATGTACCGTAGCTGTGTGGCGCCCCGACTCCTCGCTCAAATCATCTGCAGATGCTTAAGTGACATGTTTTCAGATGTTTCCACAGTGATCTGGATAAACGTACCCGGCAGAGTGTGTATAAAGGCGGTCACTTCCTCTACGCTCCACTGGGAGGGGGCAGGCCTGAAGGTGGTTGTGGGAGTTGAGGTGGTTACAGCAGGGGCAGAGGCTCGTCTCGGCCTTCGAGCGGCTCGGTGGTCTATTCTGGCTGTCATGGCAACAGCAGGATCTTCTTCTGGTCCATCATCATCCTCGTCGCCCCTAAATCCTCCCAGGTCCTCCACCTCCTTGTCTGGCTGTTCTGCTGCTGCTCCTGACTTCTCCTTTCCCTCCTTCTCACGGCGGCCAGCGCTCCAGAGGTTGCGGGGCTGGTGGAGGTCACATGAAGGGAAACAGGTGAGTTTTCTAGACACAGTTTTCCACCAAAGGAGCCAAAGACTTAACAAGCGTTTCAAAATCAGGACTCACTAAGTTTCTAAGAATAAACCCAGTAACTTTTTTTCATCTGGACGTTTGTAGAAATCTGTAGTTTTGAGGGAAATATTTTACTTTTTTGGGCAAAGTCTCAGACTTTACTAAGTATTACTGAAAAACTACTTGTGAGCTTTAAAACCACATAAAGAATCCTTGAATTTGTAGTGGATCAGCTATTTTGTGCAGAGTTTGAAAATGCATAAGCTGCAGAACAATAGTGATACAGATTTTTCTGTGTCAAAATGAAATGCTTTAGTTAATCTTGTCATAAAAGTTGGTGCATTTGTAACTTTGGTTTTTGGATTTCTTGATACAAAATCTAAATAAGGGTTGAATGTAATAAGGAAGTGTGCATGGGGGGGGTGCCTTTAGCACTTTTTCTCTAAAACTGAGCTGAGATTGGATCAACTGTTTTCAAATGCTATCTAGGATCAAAAATAAGAGTCAGCTCCGATTGCTTCATCACAGTTAAATGTAAAGGGGCGGGGCCTAAAGGTTTCCTACCAGCCGGAGTAGCAGGGGTTTCCCAGGCACCGACTCGGCCCGGTTGAGGGCCGGACGCGCCCTCTCTGATCGGCTGCCTGCACTCAGAGCTCGCAGACGCTTCGTCAGCCGGACGTTGAACCTGAGAGAAGCAGACAGACAGAGGGCTTTCTTTCACACTTCCTGGTTCTGCACTTCACACCTGTGCACCTCTAAAAAATACACCACATCCTGCCGGCTGTATAGCTGCCGCTGCAGCCCCCCTCTCCCCTGACTGCAATCCCCCCAGCTGTCCTGAGCCCCCCCCCCTGTTTTGTTTACAGGCTGGGTCTCACCCGCGAGCACAGGAAGTGGAGCAGAAGCGCTTGGACCGCATGAAGTTGTGTGCGTGGCCCCTCTTCCCGCAGAACTGACAGTGCAGCACAGTCCGGTCTCTGTGGCCCGCCCCTGTAGGAGACACACCTGGTCAGTCTCACCTGAGAGCAGTGGTGCCTTACAGCTGAAGCATGTGCGCTAGCTTTAAAATACCTCCACTGGTTTTAATAAATTATTTAAATCAAACTTTGTTATTAAGCACAAAAAAACCTTCTTTGACTGACATGTTCTTATGTAAGGTTAAATAAAAGAAAATACTTTTATGCAAAAAGAAATTTGACATATTCTACATGCTTAAAGTTTATGTGGTTCCTTTTGAATCAACAATGAATGACCCTAATACGAAAACATTTTCAGCACATAAATACATTACTTAGAGTGGCTTTATCAGCATTAAGAAATTATAAATACCATATTTTGATTAAAAGTTTAGAAACACTTTAACAGAACATAGAACAAAGTGTCCAGTTATTCTAAAAATAGAATTATAAAAAAGTTTTTCTCCAGTTTTCGAGAAAATAATGATAATAATGAAGGATTGGGAATTTTACTGCCATGTTGTGAAAAAACAACATTATATATATATATATATGTATTTATATATATATATATATATATATATATATATATATATATATATATATATATATATATATATATATATATATATATATATAAATATATATATATAATCTTACATTTTCATTTTTTTCCATTAACTTGGATTCATAAGATTTTTGAATAAGTCGAGGAATTCCTTTCTTTGTTGGGATGCTCCCAAAAATGAAGATGCTGATTTTGCAAACTGGAATAGAAGTGCATTTCTGTGGCTCTCCGATGAAAAACATTGGAGTCTCACGTGTGCCCGCGTTGTCTGTATCTCCTCCTCCGTCTTCTTCTGAGTCTGTAGAGTTTTCACGTTGTTTGGTTGTGTCCGTCTCTGGCAGTGCTGCTCTCCCATTGGTCCCGTTCACTTCCTGCGGTTTGGTCACCTGTTCAGGAACCAGCAGGGATGAGCGGTTCACCTGCACAACAAAACCCTACTGGTCAATGTATTCATTCATTATCCTGTTTTTTTCAGCAGCTGAGCAAACCGATAAGAGCCTTTGTGATGCACAGATGTTAGTGTCATAGGGTACAATCAAGGAAAAAGAGGGTCAGGAAGTTGGACGGTGATTAAAGAAACACATAGGAGGGGCAGAGTTACACACAACAAGAGGTGTTTACCAAAAGGGTTGGGCCTGTCCATGGACACACTCATCCACACACTCATAGGTGTTGGCTCAGAAAACCGTTACACATGAATAATGACACATACTCAGTTCAGGTACACATCAGCTCACACACACACATTTATGTTTTCCCTGCCAGTGTTCACATTTTCTTTTCTTTTACTCCTTTCTACAGTAGTCTGAACTTTTCTTTCTTGAAATGTTTTACCATTCATCCAATTTAGTTTTCTGCACATTTATCGGATTTGTTTCATGATGAAGCTGCTCAACTTCAAAGCAAAGAAGAAAAACATACAAAAAAATGCATGCATAAGCCTCCACTGTTTCTAACAAACATGAAATATTTACAGGGAACGGTTGAAGTCCTTCCTGGATGACAAATCCTTCCACTAGGTGAGTCAGAACCTTCCGTCCTTCAGGCCATGGCCTTGGCTCCCAGGGGCTGCTCAGCGATTGGTCGAAACTCTCAGACTCGTGCTCTGATTGGTCGAGATGCTCCACCTCCGTTTCAGCTGCAAGCTGGGAATCAGGCGTTGCTTTACTGACTTTCTGCACCTTGGGCTGCGGCACCCTGAGGTCTGCCGGCTGATCGGACTGAGGCAGAAGAGTTGGTGTGGGGTTTTCTGCAGGAGGGGTGAGGAAGGGTGAGGATGGGGGAGACTGGGAGGACAGGCTGGACAGTGCTGGGGGGGGGACAAACCAAAAGCACGTTGGGTCATATTAATATGTTGTTAGTGTTGCTTTTACTTTTGTTTTGTGGAACCAAACAGAGAAAAATGCAGTTTAGGGTCCAAGATTGATTCTAAAGCGACGTTCACACCGGGACGCACGTTCAAAAATGTTCTTCAAGTGCTTTCTTGAACACGTGTTTAGCATGTGGCGTTTAAACTGGATAAGCAGGGAGGGGCTTCCTCTCTTTTCTTTTCTACTGTTTACTAGCACATGTACACCATCTACAGTTTGAGAAGGCTTGGTGCGAATTGTCAAAGCGGTGCGAATCACAGCCGATACATGAAAGGTTTAGTGTCATAGAATTCCAGCGGGCACAAACCTCAGTTAGACAAAACAAAAATGTAAAGGGAACACTTTTGTTTTTGCTCCCGTTTTCCAGGAGATGAACTAAAAGATCAGGAACGTTTTCTACAAGCACAAAATAACCAGTTCTCTGACATATTTTTCACCAATCTGTCTAAGTCTGTGACAGTGAGCACTTCTCCTGAGCAGAGGTCATCCATTCCACCTCACAGGTGTGCCATATCAAGATGCTGATTAGACAGCATGATTATTGCACAGGTGTGCCTTGGAATGGCCACAACAAAAGGTGCCTTTGAAACGGGCCGTTTTGTGTAATTTGGGGGGACCACCTCTTGCAGCGCAGCACCTCTCCTTCACGATAAATTTTCAAATGATTGGCACTTCCGTGTATTAAAAAGGACGCCACTACCAAATCCGAGTCCCTGATTGGTCAAAGTTCAACTGGTTCAACTTTCAATGCAATATGCAAAACCCGGGTTTTGTACGTAGAGCCCAAAACTGTATTAAAAATGCGTGTAGCTCCGCAGGAATAGGACTTCAGAAGCCCAAAACCCGCATTTACACGCGATTACATGGACCTTTCATTGGAAGTGGACTTGACCGTGCAGAATGTTTTTCTGCAAATCCATGGCTTTTTAATCATAAACACACACAGATGTGACAGGGAAAGCAGGAATGAGTCATTTTCATTTTTTTAAGATTTTAAAAAGATGATCTGAGGTGTAATAAGGCCAGACAAGACACTCTCAGACAAATAATTATCAGATGATCTCTGCTATGCCACCATTTCTAAACCTTTCATAAACTTCAACAGAAAAAGTTGTAACCTAGAACCACGGCACACATGAAAAAAACCATCCACATGAAAAAATATGTAAATTAGGTTTTATAATATTTGGATGCAAACTTTTTCCTGTTAAAACTGTCATTGTTCTTAATCTTTGTTTAATAACCTATAATGCGTTTGACAAAAACAAGTGGATAATAATCCTAAATATCCACATGATTCAACGACAGCAAACTGGTTTCACTTTGAAGCATCTGGGACAGACAGCTGTAGTATTTTGGGCCCAGTTTGCATCCAGATCTACTTCCCTTTAAGCTGAACTCTAAAGTCATGAGCCAAACACACCACAGAGGAGGCTTCTCTCCTGTCAGCAGGAGAAAGCGGAGGCGTAAGGGCTGTTGGGATTTGCATGAATAAATAAAGAGAGTGAGATTCTGGTTTCTGATGTTGAGGCTTGGATCTGGCTTCTGCAGGAATGTTTTTAGGCTGTTACCTGACTGATTGTCAGACTGAGTCGACATGTTCTCGCAGAAGTCCTCGTGGCTGACAGGCTGCAGGTCTCTGTGAGGTTCTGGCAGCCTCTGATTCTGGACTGAGACCTCTTGCTCTGGCTGGGCTTCTTGAATTGGATCTGGAGGTGGTTTTATTTCCTCCCTGGAGTCTTTCACAGACTCCAACGTTGGGACAGGTGTTGTGGTTTGGTGCTGTAGGAAAACCTGGGTGCTCAGGTTCTCAGACTGGTCCATGGGAGTCTCTTCCTCCTGCTCCCTCATCCTCCTCTCTGGGTCTTGTTTGCCGTCCTCTGTCACTTCCATCGGATCTTCAGCTTGGCTGACCTCAGCTTCCAGCTCCGGACTCAATTCCCTCACCACCTCCTCCTTCACTTTTTCTCTTTGGTCTCCTGTTCCCACTTGCATGTCTTTAGTCGTTTTCCCCTCATCCTTGACTTCTGTTTTCATCCTTTTGCTCTTCTCCTCCTGTTCATCACTTCCCTTTGACTCACCTCTCTGGGTCAGAGTTTGTGGGCCAGCTTGACTCAAGTGAGAAGCCAGGATCTGCAGAGCTGGAGGCGAGGTCTGCGGTGAGGTGGGTTTAGATGGCAAGGAGTTTAGAGGCAGAGGAATCCTGTCTTCTGCACTAACAGTCCTCTTAGATTGGCTGGAAAGATCAGGTGACTCTACAGCTGGAGGCGCGGGCGGTGGAACAGCGACCGGTTGACGGCCAGAGGAGAGGGCGATGATCTGAAGCTGCCTTGCTGCAGACGGCGAGCATTCAAAGTGGTTGTTAACAGATAACGGCCTGTGCTGGCTTTGGCCTGGACCCAGCATCGTCTGAGTTAACGGACAGCTCTTCAATGGACGGCTGATGGGCGGGGCCTGACTGGAGGGAGCCGCGGCGATTGGCTGGAGGGGGGCGGACTGTCGGGGTGACGTGACTCTGTGGCTGTTTGGAGAGTGAAGGCGGGGTTTGAGAGGGACGGCTCGAACCGGAGAGTAGAGAGCTGTGAAACAAAAACAAAAACAAATAAAATACAGTTTTATTGGTTTAATCATTGAAAAAATGTTCACTGTTCAAAAACTGTTGGCCCCTTTAAATATCTACAAAGACTTTCCTAAATTGCAGACATTAACTGCTGAAATTGCCATGGCAACCATATAATGAAAATGTGGCATCACTGTAAGCATGTAGTTTTACTGCCTCCATCAACAATTTGATTAACAAAATACTTGGTTATGGTATTTTAATCTTAATTTTCTTTATCTGAGACAGACCGGCGACCTGTCCAGGATGTCCACTGCCTTCGCCCAGAAGTGGCCGGGATAGGCTCCAGCAGCCTCGTGACCCCGAAAGGGACAAAACGGGTTTAGAAGATGAATGAATGAATTTTCTTTATACATGTTCTCCATCATCAGAAAAATGCTACAAAAAACGTGTTTAAAGACCCACTCTGATGAAAATGGTGTTCTTGGTGAATTAATGTGTTTTTGCTGATTTTTTCTCAAGCCTCCAAACATGGTTGTCTTAAAAGACACAACATCCAACTGATATGAAACAAAAATAAAGCAAATTCATAAAGCATTACACATCAGTGTAGCTAAAAAGTGAGTCGGACAGGTATGGACAAGCTTTGTTAAGGAAAATAAGAACATTTTCTTTAAGGTAAAGACTTGAAAATTGTAGAAGACATTTACTGGCCTCTGACATGAAAACAAGTCTTTGGTTGCCATGGACCCATCATCCTCAGAAAAGCTGCTAGATTATAATCATTATATGGATTCTCAGCTATTCTGTAGTCAACAGCAGCTTTGCTGTGGCTGCAGGAAATGGCTGAGGGTTTTGTCAGAGATGAGAAAACCCAAAACTGCCAGCAGTTGAATTTGTTTCAGTTCATTACACAAAAATGACCCACACATTCTAGTTTAACCCATTGTTGTAGTAAGACAACAAATTAAAGATAACATTAGTACTTGCAGGATTTGCTTCTGTTGGGAAATATTCTGCCCCTCATGAGTATTTCCTTTCTGGATTACATCTTCTAATAAATGTGTGAGGTTCTGAACAAGGCTTCTGCAATGAAGGATTACTGAAGCACTTTCTGCTTCTTTGGAGACTGCTCAGATTCTCCTGAGGCACCTGACGCTCCTCAGAGGAGCTCTGCAGGGCGGTGCCTCAAAGCATCTCTTGTTTCCTGCAACACTTGTGTGAGTCTCTCTCCTGTATGTGTTGCAAACCACAGAACCAGTAAAATAAGATTAAATGGTTAAACATGAATAGATCACTTAAGCTGTGATCTAAAGCTACGACTGCACTGCTTTGGATTTGTTTTGGTTCTAAAGTGTGAGGACAGGATCTGTAGAATCACTCAGTGACTAACAGAAGACAGGAAACACTCAGAGGGGTCTCAGTCTGAGACCGCTACCCTAAAGGGACCCACTTGGAGGAGGGACCGGCAGGTGTCGGTTGGGAGTGGTCGGGCTCTCCGTTGCCGTGGTGCTGGGCTGTGGTCGTGGCCGAAGCGGGGGGAAGAGTGGGGTGTTAGGGCGAGAAAGGGGCGGCGGGATTGAAGAGGGTGGCTTCAGTCGAAGGGTGGGTGGGATGGTGAGGGTCCCGGGGAGAGAAGGCCTCAAGGTGAGACTCTGGAGCTGCAGGAGAGATAAAGAAACACACGCAGGTGCACGTTTGCAAGTGTTAGGAACCCAGCAGCTGGAGCACAGAGAAAGAAAGCACATAAACAGTGCCAAACATTTCACTTCAACAATCAATCTTTACAGACTCGTTTAGCTGGGGATGGAATCGTGGCTCAAATTCATAAACTGAAAAAAACAAAAATTCCATAGTGTCATATCATTACTTCAACATTTTCTGTCACAAAAACTGTTTTTCTATCAAGGAGCAGAGATTTTGCAAGACCTTTTGAGGAAAAATGCTCCAACAGACTTTCTCATAAACACTTTAACACTTTTGTACATTGCATTGCATTTTTACACCATAAATTTGACGTTTTTTGCAGCACTGATAGTCTTTCTGTTTGCTTTTCCATTCCGCCCAAACCTCAGTCACCTGTTTAGCTGCTGGAAAAAAAGGCATACTGTGATAACTACCTTTTTTCCAATATGTTTGCCAAATTTCTAGTCTAATTAACTTACCACCCTTGATATCAGACATAATGACCCAAAAGAGATTGTTACACTGAGAAAAAAGACTTGTTTGTAATCCCTTTGTCTTGATTATCCCAAAAGTTCCCTGTGTAGAATAAGTTTGCAGGCATAAATATTTTAGAAGTGACATGCTGCATTATTTCAGGATCTTATCAGCCTGTGTGATGCTTCTCCAGTAGAATTAAACCAAACTCAGCTGTTGATGCATTATGAGAAAGGGAAGGTTTGTTTACAGCATTTGGATGAGCTTAACTCGTGCCGAAAGCCCGATCAGTAATTCATTTGACATAGAAGACGTTCATGAACTAACTGAAACTTTACTCTAAAAATTATGATCATCAAACTCAGTGTTTTGCTGTTTTTGTTCCTAAGTCCTTTTCATTCTAACAGTATTTGATACCGTTCCCATCTCAGCTTTTAGTCCTAATCCTAATTGTGTTTTTATGTGGCCAATTAATGCTGAGGAGAGTTTTTAAAGGCGTCTCCTTATCTCCTCTTCTTGCAAAGTTACCACCTAATTCTTGTTGGTGAAATCCCTGTTTCTGTTTACCGTCAGATGCATTTCTTCCTGTTTGCACGGAGTGCTGAATGACTTTGTGCCTTCATCCTTCTGTGAAAGGGGTTAACCTGAAGGTGGCAGCTGCTGTTGAGAAGCTTTCACTAAGCGTGATCATTTTTACCACAAATCCTTAAAAGCAAGTGCAGGATCCAAATGAGAAGCCAAGTAAAAACCCTGTTTCTCCTTGGCTCTCAGAACAAATAGGTGTGCGGGGGTGCTCACCTGAGCAGAGGCGGGGTTAGAGGAAGGGAGAGAGGAGGAAGAGGAGGACGGTGCAGGTCGCATAGCAGACGTAAGGATCAGCTGCACAGAAGTCAGGAGAAGCAGGAGAAAAGAGGACAAAAAAGCGAGGAAGGTGAGCGTGCATGAAAGTGCATGTTAGCGCGTTCTATCAACACCCGAATCTCCATTTATTTATTTTATTTCACCACTAAATAAAGAAGAAAATACATTTTTTACCAATGGTTTCAAACATTTAAGTAAAAACAAAATTTACCTTTGCTTTCTATTTAAGCTTTTTTGTTGTTTTTGTTGTTAATAAAAGCATTTTTTATAACAACATATCAATTATTTTTAACTCGTCCCTCTCTAATCTGGTGTGGAATTGATACATTTCTAAGTTTTACAGATTTTAAGATTTTCCTTATTACATACCGATATTTAAGTTCATTTCAACAGCAACTTCTATTACAAATTATTTGTTGTTGTTGTTTACATGTAATCCCTTACTGCACAGTATTACTCTTTAAATAGTAATGCCTTACATAAGTACTGTATTAAGTTACTTTCTTTATAAAACTTGCATGAGTAGAAACTAAGATCTGAAGGGATAAACTATGCCAACAACAAGCGTCTGACATTTAGATGAGGAAATGATATAATAAAGTCTATTAAGCACTGAAAGGACATTAGAGGAGCAACCTTCAGCTTTAGTCACTTTAGTCTATAAAAATAAAAATGTAGACTTTCTATTTTAAATAAAGGAAAGCAGAGAATCTGAGGCCTGTTTGCCCAGAAAAACCCAAACCAAAAGAAGAGCTGCTAGAAGAAAAGTGAATCTAGATAGGACAACGAGACAGATTGCTGTGAGGAAAAACAGGACTGAACCCACTTGCAAGGAGCACAAACAATCAATTCAAGTCTTTGGACGTATGAGAGTTAAAACAAGTGCACAGGAATTCAAAATGCTTACAATGACAGTCCACAAGCAGAAAAATTGATTTTGTTTGTGGTATTTTTCCATTCTTAAATACGTTGCTTTACCAGTTTGCCTGTTGGAAAACACAAGATACTAAATGTAATAAATAATTTAATACTCAAAATCAATCAGTAATGCCTTACGGTACTTTGTTAAAGCAAAAAGTAATTAGTTATGGTAATACATTAGTTTTATATTGGTTACTCTCATCATTGCATTAACTTACAGATTTGTCATTTACGGAGTTCCTTGAAGGCAGCATTACATTTGCTTCAACTGTTAATTCCAGTCAGTTCTGCAGCTGCACTGTGTGCCTCACATCTCTGTAAATGTGGGTTTGTGTTTACCATCTGAGCTCTTAGCAGCACCTGGTCCTGACCAGACCCTTTGAGACCTTTTCCCAAGAGCAAGGTCTGCTGGGATACCCTCTGCCTGACAGGGGTGCTCTGATTGGCTCGCACAGGGCCAGGTGTGCCCACAGGGTGAGCCTGAGATACCTGCAACAAAAGAAAGGATTTCCATACTGCAGTTAGACCCCAACAGTAAAAACTGTTTAGTGTTTTTGAAATTTGTTCTCAGTTTTTCATTTTTTGTGTTCTTGTTTGTTGTTAAACATTGAAAATTTTAAGATTAGTTATTTTATTTAAACATTTAAGGATTTGCAGTACAAAAGGTGAACATTTATGTTGTTAATATTCACCAAGAGTTGACTTTTTATCCTGATAGTAAGCTTAGAAACTGTATAAAATAACAACAATCTTTGAAAAAGTCAGTAAAAACAGAAAACAGTTTGTTTTTTTTGCTTTATTAAAAAAGTTAATCTTATAGGAGAATTACAAATTCAATAAATCAGAAAAAAATTATTCCTTTAAGGCAAAAAGCCCATTTCAGAATTTCAAAACAGTTTTAAATGTGTGGGGATACATTTAATGACACATGAACAAATACATTTCATCTCATTTTGAATTTTCGTTTTTTTAAAAGGCCGGTTTATCACTGGGTGTTTTCCAGAAAATAGTTAATAGATTTGCTTAAATCCTAACACCAGGGCAAACATCTACAGATATTTTGGAAACCCCTTAAAATGCAGGTTAAGTGGTCTTACTCTGTAAATCTAGTCTCATGCACTTCAACAAGTCAAACCTCCTCACAGCACTTATGTGAGCACAGAGCAACACTTCTATCCTCTTTTTATGACGTATTGGCACTTGAGTGAAGTGTTGGACCAAAGGCTCTGCACTGATGTCAAAGTAAATCTATTTAAACATCTGAAACATTTTCTGTTTCTTTTGGTTTCAGTCAGTTTTCTTCACAAACTAAGAGACGGCTGGGAAGTGACCCATTCACCCTCTCATTTCATCACAATTACCCTCATGTCAAAACTGAGTGGGTACATTTTAGAGACAGCTCAGGTTCCATCGCTCTGAATTTACATAAAAACCACCTCAATTTCAACCCCCTGCTCCAAATTACAGATAAAACACGTCTGTCCGTGCCTGAGAGCAGCTCAAAGTTCATCACAGAGTAAACAGTCAGGGGCTGAAGATGTGAAAGGCTCCCAGATGAAAGCAAGCACAGAGGAAACGGCAACCCCAAACAGACACTGACCCAGACAGACACAAAGTGCTGCCAGCTCCGCCTTCATCTTCAAGGACAACTGTTGGTTCCATCTCAGAGCTTCACAACCCCACCAAGAAATACCAATAAAAACATCTTTCCTGCTTCTGACTGAGAAACACACAACATCAGTGTTCAAATTTGCCATTAAGGGGTTAAATCTCTGTGTTTTTCAAAGCACCACAGTCATGCAGCACAGAGGTTTTCCTTTGCAGCTGCAGCAGACACTGAGTGGAGACAAAGATCGAGAGGCGAGCTAACCCTTCTCTGATCTGGGTCTGTGACATTACACAAACCAGAACATCTGAGAGGCTCGTCTAAGAGGATCCGAGACAAGATCATTGTTTGTACGATCCAGACACTTAAATAAATGTTTCACGAAGCGGAATTTTTTTTTCTTCATTTATGTTTTCCAGAGAAGAAATGAATCGCTGAGACTTTAGCCCAACACCTACAGTCCCAAACAGATTAATGTCAGAAAAGCTTTGTCCTGCAAAACTGTAAAAAATCACAAGTATAGTTGCTTAATTTCTTCTCAAATTAACTTTTCATACCTATTAAAGAATATCGTGATTTAACAACTAACATTCCGCTACACAGAATGAATCATTATAGAACAATTTTACCTCAAATCATTTGTTGTTCACCTTTTGGACATGTCAATCAGCAATCAGCTTTCACTGATTCACACAGGTGGTTTGGCAGAAATGCCCTTCATGACACACCCCTGTATTTTTTAAGGCACAGGGATACCATTTTTTAATTTGTATTTTTAAATTGTATTTTTACAGAAATTATTAAACTTTGTCCCTTTTCAGTTAAGGCTTGTTTCTTTTCTCTTTAGTTTTGTGAATGTTTTTAAATTCTACAAAGAAAGTTCTATGTCAGGACATGCAGGACATGAACTATGTCAAACTTTTCAGTTGTCCATAGATCACAAATATATGTTTGGAAAGTAAAATAAGACAAAACGTTTTTATGGTCAAATAGATGTTTTGAACATTCAGAAATCCCATATGCTTTAATAAATGTGCACGTAATTGGGAAAACAATAAAAATGTGTTCATATTTTGTAAAATGGTTGGATTTTCTTTTGTTTTTTTGCTGTAGCTGGAACTGAAGTAGCATGTGCAAAATGCATCTCTCCTCAGGATTTGAAAAAGCATTCATCACATACATACATGTACCAGATTTGTCATTTAAACTTATAGGTTGTACGTGAAAAATCCCTCTTTCTTAAAGATTGAATTAAATCCACTTTTTTTTTAATTTAAAAATCCAAAACCACCAAAAGGAACCATCCCAGTTGTTGAAGCAAGGTTCGAATTTAGAGTTGGCACAATGCAAATTTCAAGAACAAGTTTCTTCTGATAGAAGTCAATCTTCATGATCTTAAACCGGTCTGCGTTATTTGTTCTGGTGGTATCGAATGTCAAATTCTTTCCACAATTATTTTCTTAAAGTGTATGCCTGAAGATAAATAGTGTAAAGTTATGCTTTTGAAAATGGTTCTCAGGTATGAAGTTCTCATCTGTAGCTTTTGAGCAGAATCCAGGCAAACGCTGAGCCTCAGTTAGATACCACCAAGAAACAGCCTGAACTTTGGCGATCTTCTGCTCTTACCTGTCTGCCAGGTGGACTGGCTGGTGTGTGGAAGGGTGTGATGGGTGTGGACGTGGATCCAGGCCTGGAGTTGCCGTTGGTCATGCTGGTGGACGTCTTGGTTGAGGTGTTGCTAAGAGAAGATGAGGATGAGGAGAGCAGTGCCGAAGAAGTGGTTGGTGCAGCAGGAGAAGAGGAGGAGGATGGAGGGAGAAGAGGGGAGGTGCATGATTGAGTGGAAGGCGATGTTTTGGATGCACTTGTCGGAGAAGGGAGAATAGGGCGGGAGTATGTCCGCAGGGCAGGGGTTGTGGTGGAGGTGAGTTTAGGGGGAGCTGGGACGAGAACGTGAGGCGACAGAGCGCTGGCCGCCGTCTTTGGTCTGTGGGCTGCAGAGAGGGAGGGGGCAGGGGTGAGAGGGGGAGGAGGGGAGGAGGTGATGGGAGTCAGCATGGGTGCAGGGGAGTCCAGGAGCATGGGGTTGGGGGTGAGGCGAGGTGGGGTTGGCGTTGCAGGCGTGGAGGGGTCAGGCTTGGCCTGAGGGCTGGTTCCATTGGTGGCCTGCTCTGATTGGATCTGCAGCTCCTTGTCCATCATCAATGCTGGAGATGACTGAGACGGACAGACAGACAGGTCAATTAGTTACAGTATTTGGATTTGCAACATGTTTATTTAGGAAAATGCTGATTGCTCTAGTATGGTTTGCACCTAATTTCCTTTTTTCCAGCACAAAAAACTCATTTTATTTATTCAGATATTCATGAGGCACTGAATTCTTTTTTAAGTGTTACCACTAGGGGTGTAACGATTCATCGATGAATCAATTTCTATTCCTTGGATAGAACCAGATTGGTCTGTTTGAGGCTGAATCAAATCGACTAATACCGTTAAAAAATCATTTCAAAATGAGATAAATCAATAATCAAATCAAAATCGGAAAATCCCGTTTGGATTGTGATAGTAGGTTTATTTTACCATAAGGTAAAAACGACCAAGTGCATCAGCTGACAACGCACGTGATGTCATTAAAACATCCGTCCATCATTCCAGTCCAATGTGTGGACAGACTTTGACTAAAGTCATGTGACCATCCAGTGTCTAGAATGTTCCCTTTGGATTCTTTGGATGTGGAAAAACAACAGTGGTGAACTTTAGGAAACTAACATGTGAATGGATTTGACATCCATTCTAGTTTACTTGTTTGTTTGGACACAGATTTCATTCCCATTGATGATCTGGAAGAAATCCAAGAATCTGGAAAACGTCACTGTTCAGTAGCAGGAATTTCTGTCTGAGTCTCACTGCAGGAAGTTTGGATGAAGATGATCTGGATCCATTTAGGTCAGAGGTCCGGATCATTCAAAATGAACCAAAGTTGAACGTGAAACCTTGTTCAAATGAATCGTCACATTCTAGTCACCAGCTGAACTCTCAAAATCTCAAAACTCATTTTAATTTTTGATTCAAAAGAAATTATAAAGCAAAAAAAAAAAACTGTCCACGGAAAAGATCACAATATGACAATAAAATATTTTAAAAAACGGAAAACAAAAATAAAAGAATCAAATTCAATGATCATTTTAGAAACTATATTGTTCCTTGTTTGTTTTTGAGAGCCTGCCCTTCTTATGAAGATACATACCATAATAGAATGAGTTTAGTCATTGTCTCCTTTTTCCATGTATCATTCTACTTCAAATCTATTGTGTATTTGCTTTTTCATTTAACAAAAATATTAAACAAAGAAAATCAATAAAATTCACTTTAGAATGCAGAGGTGATGGGTCACTAATGAGTGTCACTCGCCCTTTTTCATTTTGATGTCCCTTAGTTTAAACCCATGCACGTTAAATAAATCAACAAAAATCACTTGCATTCATATTTAAGTAACTTCAGTCTGTTAAAGTTAAAAGCATAAAAAGCCTCAGTATGATACAAGTAACATGCATGTATGGTGATATGAACCAGCTTTAAGCTCCGTTACTGTACATGTATGTCTGTATGTATGTATGTATGAGCTTCACCAGCATGCTTTAGCCTGGAGCCACACTGGGCGGTTAGAACCTGAAGGGTGTGTCTCAGAGTCACTGCAGTCATCCACACTCTAAGTTTCCTTCCATTTTTCTTAACTCGCCGTATTGGTTGCTGGACCGGCCACTGTTGGGCAAAGGCGGGGCACACCGTGAACATGTCACCAGTTGGTTGCAGGGACACACAACCTGTAAATACTTTCACTCTGCCATTTCCCTTCAACAACATTTCAAACTAGTATTAATTGTTTTCCCCTCTCCTGTGGCGCAAAACTAGGAAATTTGGTTGAAATTATAATATTTTCCTCATCCTGTGGTACATGAAACTTTGTTTTCTGGTGATAGTAAACCACAGCAGATATTTCTTTTGGGTTTTACTTAAATCAAACATTGGATATGCTGTAAACTGTACACAATGGCCATTTCATTGCTCCCTGAGCAAATGTTTTGACTGGTTTTACAAGGAAGAACTAAAGGCTGAAGGAGGAGTCGGAGTCGTCTGAATAGTTTTTACAGAATCTAAGTTACATGCAAAGGTTTCAAGTCTAAATTGTCTCTTGGTGTGAGTGTCAGTGTATGTGATTGTGTCTGTGTGGCTCTGTGATGGACTGATGCACCATCCTGACCCAACCAAAGCTGGGATAGGCTCCAGCAATCCCATGACTGAGAGATTCAGCGGGTTCTGGAAATGGATGGATAAAGATCTTCAGGTCTTTACTCACTAAAAAAAACAGCCATGTTTGTAACTAACTCACCATAAAATAAACCTCTACTAAAAATAAACACTAAAAAACACAGTGAATTATAATAGCCTAAAGAGTTCCCCTTTTTGACTGGAGGGTCCAGCATTTAGTAAGCAGCGCCGATGATCACAACCAAACTGAAGCCTAAAATCAGGAGACTGAGATCAGCTCCTAGCAGTGGAGCCTCCACATGTTTAGGGGAGCCGGAAAGGTGCAATTAAATGTTCAGCATTGCACACTAAATAGTCTTTTTTGTGGTAATTGTATAGCCCAACAATGCATAAAATAACACTCTAAAAAGTCCCAGTATTTACTTAAAATATGACAAATACGATTATTTCAGAAAATATGTTTTAAATAATTTTGAGTCAACCTGATTTCTTGTAATTCAACATCTTAGCAAAAAAAAAAAACTATTGTGAAAAATGAGCATCAAATTAATAAAAATGATGCATATTATTTATCAAAAACAAAAGCGGAATCATTTGTAACTTTTGTCCAGATAAAATCTAACATGAAACGCCTATCTCCATGTTTAAGTTCTTGGCTGTTCAATATAAAACTCAAACCTGCAAACCGCTGATTCAAGAAAAGAAGAGGAAAGTGCAGCAGCTACAAATAAAGTTCATGACATAAAGAGTGTTTCCAATCTTAGAATCATGATGGATGATTTAACAGTCAGAAGCTCCTTTATGCAGAACTCCTATGACATTTCAGAAAAAAACTGTAGGCATTTTTGCAGCTACCGCCACCTATAGGTGGAGGTTGGAACTGAGGTTTCTGACGTGGGAAGCTGAGCTGTATTTAAGTAATTTAACTAAATGTCTGATTAAAGATTAAGATTTAACTTTAACATAGTTTGTCAAAGAGGTGAAACTTTCTTAAACAAAAAAGCACAGATAATATCTATGAAAATATCTGCTATAACCTGGCTCTTCTCTTACAGGTCCCTTCAAATGTTTGTTTTTAGAGTTTAAAGTGTTAAAGTGTGCACTGAACATGTTTTTCTGAATCCACCATCAGTGCTTTAACATCTTTAATAGAGAACATTGTTTTTATTCTTAAGAAGCAGCTATATTGTTGAAAAGCATGAAATTAGTCCAGATGCAGAAACATAACTAAAGATGTTGAAGTTTGAGCAGTAAAAGTTGTTTCTCATCTTTGTATTTATCTTTGATTTTATATGGACGAAAGGATTTCTTATTGATGTGGCTTTATGGCTTTGTCATTTTAGTTTGTTAAAAAAAAGTCAAATTGACTGCAGCAGTTTTAACCAATTTGTCAATTATTGCAAAGTGTCTGTGCTTTAATATTATGGCATCTCTCAGAACTGGAGTTGCATATTAAGATAACGCTATGAGAAGAACTTAATGTTATAAATGTCAGAAAGCTGCTGCTGATTTTAAAAATATGAACATAAATGTTAAAATTACCCCAACAAGATTTTTTTAACGTGAATCTCGAGGTTTGTCTAAACTTTCTGCTGCATTGTTGCCCCTGACAGAGGCAACATCAGAGGCTTTCCCTGCAGAGGGGGGTAAACGTCTAGGCCCAAAGGTGTCGTTATCTCTGGCTTTAACGCACGGAGAGCGTTCCCGCATCCTCCCCGCGCAGCAGGTGCCGCGAGCCAGATGCTGGAACAGCTGGCTCGCGGCCTGCCGCTCGTGCGTGTTGGGCAGATGCTCGCGAGCTTCACGCGCGGTTGACAGTTAGGCCAGAGATCACGCACGACAGAAAAGATGGAGACAGGCCTGTGCGCCGGAGAAGTTGCGCGGCGAAAACATTGGGGGAGCTGGAGTCCGCGCGCGCTGCGTAAAGCCTGTAGGACCCCTACCTGCTGAAAACGCGGTTGTTGGTGCTAATCCTGCTGGCGTCCATCCGCAGGCGAGCGCATGTTGGAGAGGTCTGCAGCGGTGTGTGATGCGCGCTCCGGCTGTCTGTGAGCAGGCTCAGATGGGCGTGTATAAAGCCTCACTTCCTCGTCTGAGAGCGCAGCGGCCGCCGCCTTCCTCACACAATGACTCCCGCCGCCTCACCTACGATCTTCCCCCTGAAACCCCCGGGAGAGCCATTACAGCCAAGTTGCGTCGCAGAGCAGGCCCGCTGGGGTTTGTGCGTGTCGCACTTTGTTGGGTTTGTCATCACAGCCCAGGCTTCCCCCCGCGGAGGGCTGCGTGAATAATCCGGGATCCTGCGCGGGAGGATCCAGTCGGCGGTACCGTTCACCTGCCGGGACTGCGGAGGGAATCGGTCCGGCGAGGGCCCACGGTGGAGCGGCTTGGAGGGGCCTGCTTGGTCCGCTGCTGGGAGGCGTTGAGGGCAGTTTAGGAAGCAGTGTGACAGAAGCGAGACAGCACCACTCAGAGCTCAGGAGGACCGCGCCGCCCGCCGCTGACTCACGCAACTCCGTCAGCTGTGAGGGGGGAGACCCCGCCGGCTGCTGCTGCAGTCAGCTTCACATCTCTGCGGGACCGAACTAACCCACACGACGGCATTAACACCCAGGTGACGTTTACCTGCAGTTCTGATTGGTCAGAGGTTCGACCGATCCAGGATTAAGATGACAGAACTGGAAGCACATCTGCACACAACTGGTTCCGATCCACAAACTGCTCTGCTTTACAGCAACGTAAAACCAGACGGACCAGTTCATCATCGTTTAAACAATTATCTTGATAGGTTATGAAATCATGAAAATCACATGAATTTCTATCGAATCTATTGGAATCATTCTTGGATCTAATTCTACTCTATTCGTGTAAAAGCTGGATTCAGTTCTAGGCTTACAGTCTTTCTGGAAAAACAAAAACTTTGATCTGACTCCACTTGGGGTGCCTGGAGAGGCGGGGGGGTGGGGGTGGACAAGATTTTAAAAAAAATCTGTGGGGTCTGAAAAAACAGGAATATGACGAAACTGTCCACGTGACTGAAGGAGCGTCTCGTGCAGCTCACTGCACCACTCATGTAGTTTTCAAGGGAAAATGCAAACCATCACACTTGAGTTGATTTGGGAAACTTCTCTCAGCAGCAAACGTGTTATTCACCTTTCTTTAGCTCCTCTTTTGACCATTGACATTTGGTTAAACGTTAAACAGAACCTGAATCATTTGAATTTCTGTTTGAAGTCATTCTCTTTTATTTAAATGCATTTTAACAAGTCAAAACCACTTCTGACTGGAGTTTGTCTGCGGTAATGGCGTTGTTGGATTCTGCAGTTTCATTGGGCTCAGAGTCATTTTAATGTGATTTCTGTTTTTGAACATTTACTAAATTACTGATGCGTTAGATTAGTCTTTTATGAAAGAACTAACTAGAAAACAGGGGGGAAAGCTTAAACTTGAAAAATAAAAACTTAAAAAAATATGAAATAATAGATTGAAATTAATAATCAATCAAACAATAAACACGTTTCTCTCTGAAGTCATGCATGATTATGCTCTTTTGTCAGGCGGAGTTTGGTCACGTGACCCTGACAGATTACCATGTCAGTAATCCGATGAGCCTCTGTGGTTGGACAGACAGGCGCACGGACCAACACTATGCTGCGTGGCGCCGCGTAATCTGCGGGAGGTCGCTCACGCAACATCAAGCAGGAAACACGAAACTGTTTTTTCAGAATAAAAGAATCGAGCTCAGAACATGGTGGTGTGGAGGCAACAGGCTCAGGGGCCTCAACAAGACAGGACCTGACATGCTTCATGTTTAGTTCTGGAATGGGATTTTTAATTTTACATTTATCAGGATAGTTTTTGGGGATTCTACTGGAATTACTATCCCATATCAGCAGTGGTATACCTGCAGATCTGGACAAATTTATGTTGAAAAGCAAGCGTGAGCAGTGTGAAATGAGGGCCACTGAGCACAAGTGCACAGCTCCTGCTTAATTGTTGTTTGCTGATACTTAAAAATAATACATGAACAAGGTAAGAATGGTGGGAACAAAACAAATCATCTTAAGCTCTTGGGAAAACGATCACATAGGCTGCACGGTATCAGTTATCACTCTCTAATTTTGATCCCAAACTGGGTCCTCTCTGTGTGGAGTGAGCATGCTCTCCTTGTAAATGCCTCGGGGTTCCTCCAGTCCAAAACATGCTTCATAGGTTAATTGGTGAATCTAAATTGTCCATTAGGTGCGGATTGTGTGGTTGTTTGTGGTGAACTGCACTCTGCTTTCACCCTTCAGATGGATAGGCTCCAGCAACCCATTGATCCCGAATGGAATAAAGCTAATAATTAAGTTTAAACATGGATGGAGGGAAAAACACATCACACAGTTGAGGACCGCAAGCAGAGACATGAAATGTATGGAGATGATGTTCTAAATGCTTTGCTCTGTGAATCTAAAATTCATCAAGTTATAAAAACAAAATCAAGACTTGCAGCAGTTTAACGAGTTTTTTATACACTTTTTTGACTTTTCACTATTTCACTGGTAATTTATTTGTTAATTGTGTAATTAAATAGACTAAAAGGAAAACCTTTCTATCAGTTTTCCTTCAAAATGTCTTCCTTTTTTGTTTGTTTTGGGATATTTTCAGATTTCAATTAATGAAATTCAAAGTTTTAAATGTGACTGCTGTCTAATGAATGGGGCCGTTTACTTTGAAAGTCCAAACCAGAAGCGCTGGGCTTTTATGGGTCAGACTTTTTTCAGGGGTTGCTAGGGTACAAACTCCCTAACAACCACATCCCTGCAGAGGAAAAGTTAAGGTTTTCCGTCTTAAACTATTGAACTGAGTTAATAGTTGGAGCAGATGACGAGGATGACGAGACTTTGCTGCAAATCTGAGCCCGAAGCTGCGCCTTAGGAGAAAATGCCATCTACCAAGGTTATCAAGGCGAAGCCAGTGGAGGCAACCAAGAAAAGCATTGACAAACACAAACCGGGAAGGGCGACAGAAGCCGGCGCCGCAGACAGTAAACCTAAAGCGGCCGCTGTGCGTAAAAACCGCGCGTCGAGCTGCCCGAGGAGCGCGCAGCAGCTGCCGCGCGGCAGGTGCGACAAGGCCGCCGACAGGAGGGAGGAGGTCAGGCCGAGCTGCGAAAGGAGAACTAGGTCCACTGCTCCCAAACCCACAGAGAATGGGTCCAGAACTAACCCGGACACGCGCAGGGCGACAAGCTCCGTGAGACAAGGCGCTGCCACGAGCGCGTGCCCACGTCAGAAGGAGCAGAAGGGGGTCAGAGAGGCAAAACTACTCATACAGAGGTGAGGCAGTGAAGATGGACCTGGGGAAAACAGTGTGACAGGGAAGCAGGGGTTCACAGCATTTACCTAAAGATGTGATTCTCTGCTGCCGGGAGTATGTCTGTGCAAAATAATGTAATTTCTCATGACTGAAACTACACAGGACTTTACATCCAGGTGAACTACCTCCGAGACTTTTCACAACACTTTTTTTACACTTTCAGTCTCATTTCTCCTAACAAACTGATGTGTTTATTTGTCTGTTGGACTAAATGTTAAATTGCTCCACAAAAACATAATTTAAACACCTCATAGCAGAAATGTCTGTAGTTTTTGTTCGGGGAAGCATCAGTAAAGCATCTAATTTAAACTCCATGTGGGTGTTATGATAAAAAAAAAAGGAATAAAAAAAAAGGACTTTATTAGGACAGCCAGCACAGAGTTCATTCTGACTGAGTGCACCCAGCACTGCAGAGCAGCGCCTTGTTGCAAATGCAGGGCCAGTCCTGCTGTGTGTGGCCATCTGCTGCAGCGGGTTAATCCCCACACGTTTTACCACCCGCTGACATGACTGACCTGCAGGCCAAAGCATGTATGTCACTCACTTTTTATTATCTTTACAAAATAGAGTTTTCAACCAGAGACAACATCTTTATAACTCCTCTGGTATGTCTGTGTCTAAGCTGTCTTTTTTAATTTTATAGACATTTAATCCTAACTAACTTCAACATGGTCTCTAATGAATTTAGTAAAAAGTGAGGTGTCTTCATGTCCAGAGAAAACGCTGAAACTTTTCATAGCTGAATTTTCATTTTGATCCAACATCTCTTTGATGTGGATATAAGGGGAAAATGCCCAAACCCTCCAAAAATAGTAAACCCATTTTTAATAGGAAAAGAAGCAGAAAAACTCAAGTTTTTAATAATTACAAACTCATCATCATCATCCTCATTGTTCAGAAACTGGTGTTTTTAGGTCTACACAGCCACAACATCTGCGGTGTAAATGTGACAGTGGAGCTAAAATCTAAAGTTAGACTGAATAGTTCCCTGGATAATCTTCACCCAACAACCTTTGTTCTGTTACACAACAAATTCATCTGATGTATTAGATGAAGAAGAGATTATTCTACAAATGCAGATGATTTTTATCAGTTGGTCACTCAAATCTACTTCATGATGTAAACTGCATTTGCATCACTCTGTTTATATCTAAACAACTAACAGATTTCATTTGTTTGTGTTCTTTAAAACACTTTGGAGTTCATACGATTCAAATGTAAAATGATGAGCAAGACCAAAAAAATGTTGTAAATACTCGATGTTTTCCATTTCAGTAACAAAGCCTTCACCGTCATTCCACCAAACCCAAAGAAGAGAAGGGAAATCCAGAAAAGTGAGTGTTCTTTGTGTTCATGTTTGCGTTGTTGTAACTCTCAGCTTGTCATTCAATTCTGAATGACTTTTGGCTGGGTAGAGGCGGAGGCAGAGCTTGCTGCTTTGGAGGAGCTTCGTCTCAGCAGAGCAATGACCTATGTGTCCATCGACCCCAGCAGTGTTGGTGAGAGCGCCGTGACCAACGCCACACGTTCATGGTGTCAACTGTTCTCTCTGACAGCACCCCTTCATACTGTCTTCACAGGTGGCTGCATGAGTCTGGAGGAAGTACGGCTGAAGCAGCAGCAGGAAATGATGCAAGCCAAGAGGAAACAGAAACAGGTCTGCTGGTTTGCACTCGGGCTTTTGATGTCTTAATCCCAGCAAACGCATGACAATGCAAATCCATGTGTAATGGCACCAACAACGGAGAGTTGCTGAGGAAAAACTCCTTAAAGTTCAGATGCTGCAGCTTCACTCTCCATCAGCTCCCTTTTTCTGAAGGTGTCTTCTCCTATCTTGACTCTTATTTCAGATGAAGAAGCAGGTGGTGGAGGAGGCAGCTGTCCTGACGAGCTGACCATTGCATCTTCTTTCTTCTCTGGATCCGCTCAACTTATCATTCAGATCAAACATTTGTAGGCAACTATACAGCTACTTATTGACAAAACATGTCCTTCTGCACAACTGTATGAGTCACACACATGTATTTTGTTTTGGACATGTTAATTAGCTTGCAGTGTTTTTGTATTTTATACACAGGTATCTATGTTCATTTGTATTGATGACATTCTGCAACATAAAACAATAAAATATGTTTTTGACACGGTGCTAAAGCTTTGTTTGGACACAGTTAGACACAGTTTTTCTTGTGTTTAGGTGCTCAGGAAGACATTATTAGATATATTCTATGTTTAGCTGTTGTTGTTGCATGTGATTTTTATTTTATTTCTAAAATACTGACTCGTTTCTAATTGTCAGAAAAATTGTGATATTTAGACATGCAGTGTCTTTTCAAAATCCTCTTCATTTGCAGCTGATTGACACTGTGCTTCTGCTGTTCTGCCGTCGGCCAGCAGAGGTCGCGCTCTGCGTGATGAGGGCACGTCAGTGGCAGGGCAGGACTTTACGTTCAGAGAACATTAAGTTCGCTGACGGAATATTTAACAGGAAGTTGACAGCAATCGTGTCAAAATCATTGAAGGATACAGATACAGTCAATATGGTGACACCCTAATGAACCAACAGCACGTATATCAACCGGAAACGGTTGGTTTCAGTGCGTCACATCTGTGTTAATGCGTTTAAGAAACAGATCGAACGCAAATAAAACTAAATGTCACAGGTGCCACTTTGCCATCGAAGTACATTTGAAAAGTACGTTATGGTACTAAAACAACAAACTACGCATGCGCCAAATGTCCAGAACATATGATTCGCCATATTTGTAGTTTTATACGTCACAAATGCTGCGTTCACTGAATCCCTGTAAATTATAGCGTTTTTGTTTCGCATAATAAATAAAAACAATAAAAACAACTGCACATAAGAGTCTTTATTTTGGTTAAATACTGTCAGATTTGGTGGATTTTCAAGTATACTGTTCACGTTCATATCCCTTTGGTCAATAAAGTTTTCTAGTATTAAATATTACAAAGCTGTTAAAGTGGTAAAGAAATGTGTTGTGATTAAACAACAGTGTAAAAGCTGTCTTTAACAATCATATCAACTACTTTTGATCAAGTATAACAGTATTATTATTGATGTACTCTGCTAATTTAGTTTAGTCCAAATTATATTATATGAAACGTAAAAACGTTAAATTTGACTTTTTTTAATGGGCAACTATTTTTCAAATTAACATGCATATTTTTATGATGTTTTTCACAAGAGCCGTCTATCTTCGAGTTTGAGAGACCTTTTCATCAGATCGTCCTTCTTTCGGAGCGCACCTGAAGGCGGCGTGATCTGGTGGCTGTTGAGATGATCTTTGTGTGAACGAAGCAGCACAACGAGCGCAGCTAGCAGCCCGCTCCAGGCAGACCCACTGACCAGAAAGACGCCGGGCCAGACGCGTTCCGTGGCCGAACATTACCGCTTTCTGCGATTATACAGCCACAGCGACAGTCTAAAAATGGTAAGAGGACGTTTTAGTTTTTGAGTTTTCACTGTTAGTGGTTTTTTTTTCCTAACGACAACCAGCTTAGCTTTGCGCTAGCTGCTAAAGCTAAGCGGTTAGCGAAGTGTTTTCCTGACTCATTATTGAAGAGCCCAAGAAGCTAGGCTGCCATTTTACACAAGGCACTTAGGACTCGATTGATGCCTTCTGGCACGACAGAGACGATTCTTATTAAATATAATAAAAGGAGCATATATATTTAAAGGAATGGCGGTATAAATCAAGTATCGTACGTAAATCTAAGGCTAGTTGTTCACACAGGGGCCAAACAGTGAGTCGGGCTAACAAGCTAATCCGAGACGGCTAATGAGTCTTAGCGGTGTTGCGTAGCAGTGTCAGACTCCGGTCGTAGCACACTGAACTATAATCACAACAGTGGTTGTCAACTTTAGTGTAAATTGTTAGATATCAGCGTATTTAGTTGGATTGTTTTCGCTCGCTGTCCGCCTCCCGTGTCGTGTTCGGACTCCAACCTGAAACACTCCAGCGCCGTTGAGCATTATTTCTCTGCCCAGGATGACGAGGTGTGGGTTGAATGCCAGACTGAATTTACAGCCCAGCCTTTGTGTCCAGCCACGTCAGTATTACGATCATTGTTAGGTGTTTTCCGTTTAAAACACCACTGGCTTGTCACCCCCTAATGAATGAACGCTTCATCACTTCCTGACAGGTTTTTATGACAGGTGAGAAAACTCGTTGGTAGTCTTCCATATGATGGGGTGTAGAAGTCCACCTCTTCATGTAAATGCAATTTTTCTTTTAAATACTTTGTTTAAAATATTGTTTCTTATTAAGACAAAGTTAGAAGTGGTTTTTGCTCTTGTAGTTGAGCTGAAGCCACATCTGTTTCATATGTTCTTGCTTATGAATAAATATTTGCTCTTTTCAGATACTTTGTTAAATTAAAAAATGGGATTGTTATAACTAGAGACCGAAATAATAGTTTAAATTCACATGAAAGAACTGTAAACATCTTAATTTGAAAGGCTTTCACACTCTTCCTTGCCCTGGATTATTTGATTAAGCATTATTAAAACAAATACCAAACGTTTTTACTTAAATGTAGGCCTTTTTCTAGAGACTGGCTTATATTTCCTTGATGTTATTGTTCTTTTGTATGGAAAAGACTTGGTGCTGTTTTGCAAAAACAAACTAGATTTTTTTCTTTTTTTAAGGTTTCAAACTTTTTCTGACTGGTCATATGGAAAAGTATATTTAGGGATGTTGTGTTCCCCATTTACATTTGATAGCTTGAACTTCCAGTGACAATAGATTACTTATTCAACGATAAACAAAAAAGATCATGGTATGTATGATATTGTATTCTGAAATTGCTTTTCCAAGCTTGATCAGGTTGGCATAAATTTTCTGTATTTCAAGGAGGTGGAGTTTTGATTATTTACTTTTAGTGAATCGTATGTAATGCGTGGATTAATTTACAGTTGAAACCAAAAATGTATATACACCACAATAAAACACATGCTTTTTTTCTCACCATCAGACATGACATTAAAGTACACTTTTCCTGTTTTAGGTAAATTATAATTAACAAAATTATTTCAATTTGCTAAATGTCAGAATAATGAGACTAGGTTTTGTTTTTTTAGACAAGTTTTTATTACTTTTATCAAGGTCAAAAGGTAACATACATTTCCTTAGTGTTTGGTACTATTGCCATTAAACTGCAGTACTTGGGTCAAACCTCTTGGATATCCTTTCACAAGCTTTGGTAGGAATTTTGTCCCGTTCCTCCTGACAGGACTGGTGTGAATGAGCCAAGTTTGTAGGTGGCCTTGTGTGTACACGCCTTTACAGCTTTGACCATACATTTTCAATAGGATTTAGGTCCAGGCTCCAAAACTTTATTGTCCCTAAGCCACTTTGTAACCAGTTTGGCAGTATGCTTCAGGTCATTGTCCTTTTGGGAGATCCATTTGTGCCCAAACTTTCTGGCTGACGTCTTCAGATGTTGCTTCAATATTTCCACTTACTGTTCTTTCCCTCATGATGCCATCTATTTTGTGAAGTGCACCAGTCCCTCCAGCAGCAAAACAAACCCACAAGATGATGCTACCACCCCCATGTTTTACAGTTGGGGTGGTGTTCCCAGGCTTATGTTTCCTCCAAACATAACGATGGTCATTGTGGCCAAACCGTTCTATTTTGGTCTCCAAAAATTAAAGTTTTTACCCTTGTGTGCTTTAGCAAACTTGAATCTGGCTTTTCTACGTTTCTTTTGGAGTAATGGCTTCTTCCTGGCAGAGTAGCCTTTCAGCCCATGTCTGTACAGCACTCGTTTCACTGTTGATAATGTCACATTCTTACCATCTTCAGCCAGCGTCTTTACAACATCTTTTGCCTTCGTCCTTGGGTTGTTCTGGACATATTGGACCAAAGTACGTTCATCTCTGGGACAAGGAACCCGTCTCCTTCCTGAGTGATATGATGGCTGGACGTTCCCATGATTCTATACTTGCGTACCGTTGTCTGAACAGATGAACGTGGCGCCTCCAGGCATCTGGAAATACATCCAGGAAAGAACCAGACTTGTGCAAATCCCCAATTGTCTTCCTAATATCTCAACTGATTGCTTTTAACTGTCCCATGATGTTTTACAAACAAGCAAGAGTGTTTTTAAATGTGCCCTAATACATATCCACAGGTGTGTTTCTAATAAACTCTAATGCTGTCAATAAACGTATCTGATGCTTCCACAGAGATGACATCATCATCTGGGGTTTCCCAAATTGTTTAAAGGCATTGTGATCTTTGCGTATGTGATCTTTTGACTTTGAATAAGTAATAAAAAAAATGTCTTAAACCCTAGTCTCATTATTCTGACATTTAGAAAATAGGAATAATTTTGTTAATGGTAATTGACCTAAAACAGGAAAAGTTTACTTTTATTTCATGTCTGACGGTGAGAAAAATGCATGTGTTTTTTTATGTGGTATATATAAACTTCTGGTTTCAACTGTAGATGGAACTGAATGTAGAACAAACCAACTTTATAATGTCTTTTTAAAACTTTTTATAGAGATAAAAAATGCCAAAGAAGTATCTGTTGTCCTTCTGAACATCTGCTTCTTCTTCTCCTGTGGAATGTGTCAGTTTGAGGAGACTCTCGTCAGCAGCATCAGCTTCCTTCATCTAAAACCAACACACACACTGCCTACACCGACTGCCAGCTGGCATTTTCTGCCTTTTTAGGTTTACTTACCTTTTTATGTGTGTCTTACAACAAATTGCTGTTTTTCTAAGGCTTTGAACTGTTTTTTGTATTTCATTTGTGAAAGAAAGTTGTAGCAAAGAGAGTTCTTGAGTGATGTTTACAAGCAGCATGTGTGCAGCACATGCTGAATGTTGTTGGCTGACTTGCTCTCCACGCATCACCTCTATAGTTTTTACTTGAGTGGCTCTGCATTTGTAAGTCAGTGTGATCAGCCGAGTACTTATTCATTTTCATGAGTCAGTTCTACAACTTTTCTGTGTCAGTCATAAAAACATCAAATTTAAGATGCGCAGCCAGAGTGGCAGCCATGAAAAGGCCATCCTGTCTGTTTACAGACATACTGCAGCTACACTGGCTGGGTCAATGGGCTGTTGTGAAGGGAAACACGAACTGCTCTGTGAAGTTTGTAGATATCCAGCCTCTTCTGAAGTTTCTGGTTGGGAGGAGACTGCTATTTCTTCTTATTTGCTGATCCTTTATTTGTGAAGTTGTTCCTTGCTTTTAAATTCTCTCTTTTCCAAACACCTTTATTCACCTTTTTTATTCAACCGTGTCTGCTGTAACCAATTTCTGTCGTTTCAATAGTCTTTACACAGCACGCATAAATGTAGGTTTAAATTGAAGGTAATGAAACACATAAAAGAAAAAGTCTTTTATTACCCAATAGAGACATAATCATCCATAATTTAGGTTACACGTTATTGTAAGGAACAAGAGTAATCTCTCAATGAAGCCTGAGATGTTTGCCTGTTGTGAGTCGGCACTGCCCTGGCTGGTTTCTGAGTCGTTTTTGGCTGTGGTTTACATGCATGCTCCAAATATAGGGTATTAGGTTGTTGAGTCTGGCCAGGACACACGGTGACGAGGGTAATCAGATTTACTGAGCTGAGTTTTTTTCCCCCCCACGAGCGCTGCTCTGCCTCTTCCTACCCTGGACTGGTTATTATACCACTCCCTGCATCCACCCTGTTCAGGAAAAGTCTCATCATCATGGTACAGGACCAAGAAACTGTGCTGGAAACTGAATGCAGGAGAGCTTTGGCTGTCTGTGTATCAATCACCATCTAGAATCATTAGGATTGGGTCTCATAGCCATTGTATTAAATGGATTCAATAGTGATTCACTAGTTCATAACATCATTTACAAATAGACACAATTTAATTCAATATTGGTGTATGTCTTTTAATTTTCATTCCAAAATTGACTGTTTGTAAAATCTTTTAACGTAGCAGGGGATTTAAAAAAACTAGTGTGAAACTATTTTTCATAAACTAATATTTTTTTCATCAGAAACAAACTTAAGAGCTGTTTTTGCATGAAAAAAAACATACAAAAATCAATATTAACCTAAATGATTATTAGATATGTGTAAATTGTCAGATTTACATTTGAAAATAAATAAACCCTTTGGAAACGTAATCTGTTGGACAAATGGCAGATTTTATTGAGTTTGCTGGTACTACTCAGTTCATCTGTCATCAAAAATTTACTGTGCACATCATTTATACTGGTTATTTACAGTTTTCCTTATGTAAACAAATATTTGTTCGTTTTTATGTCACTGAATCTCCATTTTAAATAGGAGATGAACAGAACTGATTTGATTTAAGCAGCAAATAAACAGAATACATTCTCGCAGATTTGGCTGGTAAAGGAGTGAAAGCTGTTTTTCAGAATCAAACTATTTTTGATGGAAATTTAAAAAATGACAAAAGATGTGTCATTAAAATTAATCTTGAACTTTAGAATCAAAATTGACTGAGGTCTCTCAGTCATCCAGGTCATGGTATCACAGGCTTCTGTTCTTGGATGCCACTTTAGTCTGGCACGGAACAGAAGAGGCATAGCATTAAGTCAGGACTCAGCAATCCAACTGAAAGACACAGAACTCTCCTTTGAAGACAACAACCGCATTTAGGACAGAGGACTGATGGTTTACATAGGAAGTTAGAAAGCATCTATGTTTAAATGGATAAATCTTCTCATAACAGATGTAGGAGTTTGAAACATTTCCTGTTTCCCATGTTCAGCCCTGTTTTGAAATTTTGGCCAACAGACTATGATTATATTCATCCACCACAGATAAACAATGGACCCACCAACAAGTGCCCTGATCAGCATTGAATCATTTGCATCTGTTCATGTGACGTCCAGTTGCTTTTAGCAACAACTCTGTAGCAGTCAGCACATAAATAACCTGAATTCTCCATCAGCTGCTGAAACTAAAGATACTTGGATGAGCAGCAAATTGTTTTCTAGATGAACCTTTAAAGTTCAGCTGCCCTGAAGAACGAAATCCTGCAGTGAAAATCCAATGAATGCATTATTTACGCAGCAATAGTTGTGTTACCTTTTTTATTATCTAAAAGATAATGTTTGACCTGTCTTTATTAGCTGGTTATAGACTTAAGAATATCTTATTCTTTCTTCTTAAAACCAAAAGTTTTTGCTGTCCCTTTAAAACGTTTTTTACTCAAGTGAAAAAGCTGTCAGGCTGCTTGTTTGCATGGAGGACTAGATTTGCTGTTTCGTGCTCGAATGAAGATAGACAAACTTTACCTTGTTTCCATAGCAGACTGCGGTTTTATTTACATGTTGGTGATGAATAGGAGCAAACGACAGCGCAATCAATTTATGACTTTTACGGATAATTTTTTACTTTTTTTTTTGTCTTCAGAGTAAAACCTACAAATAAAGTATTTAGTTAACTAAAGAAGTTAACTAGTTACAGAAAGTGCAATCATAGAAATAATTAAAATACATTGAACACATTTATCTACTGACAAAAAACTCCTAAAATAAATGACTAAAAAACTTAGATTTTCTTAAAGCTCTGCTTAGGGGTTTTGTGCCACTTTTTTCTACCAAATCTTCTTATTCTGGGTTTTCTCTATTTAAAAATAACATGTATTTTTATTGGAAGAAAACCCTTAGTATGACCTGAAAACATTCTAATGTACTAAATAATGTACTTAAATTTTTATTAAGGAAATGTCAATAACTGAGGATTGCTGCTTCAAATTTTAAAACAACTTTACCTTTTTCAGTTTTTTTTTCATCTATATATTTTAGTAGGATAAAATAAAAATGTGCAGTTATGCTGGAAGTGCTTCAAAATTAACTGTCTTTATGTGGTTTGTTTCTTTAGTCATAAAATGTCATTTCATTTTATTAGTTCCTTGAAAATGAAAATGTTTTACAGTGCCGTGATGAAGAAGTACAGTCCTGGACGTGGTGCTCATGATGATCAAGAGGAATGAGATTCTAGTTTCACAACATGACTCTGTTGGTCCTTATGACCGGGCTGTGTAACTGATTTCAGGTCAGATACTGGGGAGTACATGTGTGGTGTCTCTTGGTGTGGGAATCTGAAATCTGATCTGAGCGATCCGGTGAAGGACAGCATTCTTACAACCAGAGATTAGACTCATAAGAGACGAACTAAATCCTTCAGTGTTCAAGTTTGATGACTTTTTGGTGGGTAAAGTATCCTAAGTTGCGAGGACAACTGCAAAAACACCCTATGTAGACTTGACTTTGTGAGTACATTAGGGCTGTGTTGGATGGGCAGAGATGGAAGCAGGTCTGAAGTTGCATTGAAATTGTTCGGTTCCCCTGTAAATCAGACCGTCTGAGCTTTTTCAGTACAACAGCCTTCTGGGTACATCCGCTTTGATCAAGATAACGTATTATCCTAAAATCGTATATATATGTCAGTTAGGGGTGTAATGATTTATTGACTTAATTAATCAATTAAGATTCTAGATCCAACTGTCTGAGGCAAGTTGTTAATCAAATTGACCTATACCATTTATAAAAAAAAAGTCAAGATTCTGTCAATCTTGTAAAATACCAGTTGGGTTGAGACACGATAGGTTAATATTACTATAATGTAAAAACAACCAAGTGCATCACAGCGGACAACACACATGTGATGACAGCAAAAACGGATCAGTCAATCATTCCAGTCCAATGTGTGGAAACAACTTTTGAATTTAGCAAAGACGTGACAGTGCACTAAGAATGTTCCCTTTTTACACACTGGTTTAAATTTTGGCTAAAGTTGTACTAGATCCATTGTAGGTCAGTGAATCGGATCGTCCAAAATCAACTAATAAAACTATGAATCGTACCGTCAACCACAAACTAGCTAATTTAAATCAAATTGTTGTTCAAATTAATTGTTACACCTTTAATGTCAGTATAATAAATAATTCTCTAGAGTATTATAGAAATTTTAAAGTCAGCTTTAAAATGGCCAAGATGACTGGCTGTGGCTAGCTCTTTTAATGTTTTCTTCTTCTACTCCACATGGAGTTTAGAGATTCTCCATGTTGCAGATTATAAAACAATGTAGTTTTTTTCTGCAAATCATGGAATTAACTGCTTTTTATTGAATTTCCTCCTTGCAAACCTAATCTGCCATCACATACTGGATGATGTGAAATGTTTCTTGTGTATAAAATCATCTGTCTCGTTTCCATTTTTAGAATGCATCATTTAGCTTAACTTTAAATTTTAATTTGAAGAAAATAATTTTTTAAAAGCTGTTATTCCCAAAAATGTAAAGCGTATGATTCATAAACCAGATCACTCCTTTTTTTTTGGTCATTGTTTTTGTGGCAAAAACATACCGTATTTTCCGGACTATAAGTCGCACCGGAGTATAAGTCGCACCAGCCCAAAAATGCATTATAAAGTAGAAAAAAACACAGATAAGTCGCACTGGACTATAAGTCGCATTTTAACTTTCACAACCTTATATGACACAATCATAGCAGACTGTTTATCTAATAATTTCACAGTAATTTTTTTCAAACTTATTTATTTATTCCTTTCATGAAGCATCATTGGCCAACTAATACTCTGTTTTCATCCTGTATTTGTAGAAACAGTTGTCATTTTTATTGCATTTCTGAATCTATGAAATCATTGGAAAATAGAATATTATGTTGTTAGCCTTCAAGATCTTACTGTAAAAAAAGTTTGCTGTTTCTCTGAGTCACTTAACATACTCTTAACACTTAACATACCTCATACATCAAATTGACCCAGTAACATCATCTCTGTTCCTCACAAATGAACATAACAGGAGGGTTAACAATGTATTTATTTCAAATTATTTCTAATATAAGTCGCTGCGGAGTATAAGTCGCACCCCTTGCCAAACTATGAAAAAAGGGCGACTTATAGTCCGGAAAATACGGTATTTAGTTCCCTTGTGAATTAAACGATACCTTCTGAAGTTCCACTCTGATCATCTTTTGTATTATCGTACAAGTGTTCCCAGTGGTCTTTTCAGTATGATGATGCAGTTTTTAGCCAAAATCTAAAAACCTGTGGCGTTTTCTAGGACATAGTTTCTGTAGAGCGGTAGGAGTTCATGAGAAATTCACCTCTGGCCTGGAGCGGGACTGTTGGCAAAGATGGACGTGGAGACGTACATGGCAGCCATGTTGTAACAAACTGCCAGTGTGTGGGTGCATTTTTGTCCCCTGCAGAAGGCTGCATGGATGTGGGCAGGACATTAGTTATGTCAAGTTATGCATCTTAGGCTTGCATCTGTATTAAAAGGACACAAAGACCAGAATTTTGGCATCAACTAACTTGGTTTGAAAGTTCTATGTATATATGTGGTTATTGGGAGTTTGTGTTGGGGCAGAGCAGTGGATGCAGATGCCGTGCTTTGTGGGAGGATGGATGCTGGAGACAGAAGTTGGGTGTGGAGCGGACAGCTGATATTTCTGACTGAAGGCCTGATCCAAGCCTTGGTGTTCCTGAGGCTTCTCCTCTGCCTCACTGCCCACAGTGCCTCTCTATCATCTCTGCCAGGGTGTTGCTCAGAGAAGCACAAGTCGAAAATACTGCAGTGTCTGGGCTGAGCGATTGCAGTGCTGAGGATTATTCCTGCAGTGGGTACTCTTGCTTTACATTAAAAAAAGGGAAAAAAGCACATCCTTTTTGTTTCTGGGTTGTACGTTTTTAAACATAACACTTGTGTAGTTTTTCTCCTTAGTAGTGACTGCATACCCAAGTTTATTTTATAAGATGTGTTTGATAAATTAAGCTTGATTTATTATTTAATGTCTTCACTAAAATCAAGTTCTGTTCCAATCCATAGAAAAGTGGTAATTCTTAGGATAATTCTGTTTTTTTCTGACTTTAGTTGTTATTTACAATAAAGTTGCAGAATTATATAACAAAAGAATTATCAATCTCCTCAGAAGTGGCTACTGTATATAAGAAGGCTGCTTCTGGTAAGATTTGTCTCTGAACATGATTTATGAATGTCTAAAAATAGTTGATATCAGCTGCAGGAACATGGCCTGAGCAAAAACCTCTTCTTTAGCTTTTAAAAGAAAAAACAAATATCAGCAGTTGCCTTCCTCACATTCTTACAGTCACGACCTGATGAACAGCTGCCACATCACTGAAGTCACTCAAATGTCTTCATCGTCAGTCTTTCTAGGAACTGAAGGCAGCAGCTCCTGCAACCTCCCCCCTCCTCCATTTGTGTCACATGTCCCGAGTCTCCAGCCCTAATGGCTGGGAATGGCCAGAGACCGGCATTGCCTCCTGGTACTTCCAAATATAGCAACGCTGCCTACATGTACACAGCAGTTTTACTCATCCACCTGCCTTCTGCACACTGTTAGGCTGCTTTCACACAGCAACATTTCAAGGTTACTGAGTTTTCAGCACCAATAATTGTGAACGCAAACATCAACATAGTGAGGTTCAATGCTCTCATCCACACAGTTACATTTCACTGATGTTTTCTCATATTTTTGAAGCCTTGTCCTGTAAATATCTCCATTATAGTTCCTCATCTTCTTGACTGAACGTCTCATTGACCTGCTTTCATACAAACAAAATATACAGTGATCTCAACAGCATGAACGCTCTTATTTTCTTATATTTGATGTTTTTACTAAATATTAAGAGGCTTTCTGATCCATGCAGAAGGTCTCACCCTAATTAATAAATAACTGAACTTACATCTATGAATATGTTCACTTGTGGGTGAATAATACATTTCTCCTGATGCCACACATGCAGGTTATTAACGCCAATTATGATCAGCTGTAGTGAAGCAATAGCTTTGTCTTTTTATGTTTAAGGAAATGATGAGATTGGAGTGTTAACACGCATAGACATCCTCACTGCTGCTTTACAAACAGACATGTTGATGTTTTGATCTGGCATCATAGACAGATGCAAAGAAATGACTTCCTTCCTATGCAGTTGCTTATTTATATTGTGGGAATGTTAAGTGGCAATTGTTATGTTTTGAATGAAGGACAAAAAATCTGTTTCACAAAACTTTCAAAGTGTGGCTGCTGCAAGTTTTTTTCTTTAAATCATTGTCCAGCCATCCATCCTTTTCTGCTCATTCGGGACCGGGTCACAGGGGCAGCAGGCTAAGCAAAGATGCCCAGACTTTACTCCCTCAGGCCACTTTCCTCCTGATCCTCTCCGAGACGTTCTCAGGTCAGCTGAGAGATGACGTCTCTCCAGCGTGTCCCTGGTCTTCCCCATAGTCTCCCCCAGTGGGACATGCCCGGAACACCTCCCCAGGGAGGCACCCAGGAGGCATACGGACCAGATCCCCAAGCCACCTCAACTTGCTACTCTCGATCAATGAACCACTACCTTAGCGTGGTGATGGGCTTTGAGAGCTTGAGTGATCCCACGATCTAAGATGTCTGGGGCTTATACCCCTGGTGGGCAGACAGGCCAAGACAAAGAGCAATTCAGAACCTCCTTCATAAGTACTAAGCATCAAGAGAGGTTATGACGCCAGGATTGGGGTCACCAGGGCCTCACCCTGGGGCCAGGCCTAGAGTTGGGGCTTGCAGGCGTGCGCTTGGTGGCCGGGGCTCTTCCAACTGGTCGCAGTGGGGTTCATCCTGTAGAGACAAAGTGGCATCACTCCCGTGTGGGCCCACCACCTGCAGGATAGATTAAAGGGGAGCTGGTGTAATGTGGTTTGGGCGGGTACCTCAGCCCAAACCCCGATCATGGAACTTGGCTTTTAACTAATGTACCGGTAGTTTGTCACTTTTTTTGTTTGCGCTTTCCCAGTTTTTGCTCTTTTTTTTCCCCCTGTGAGACTGCTGTCCGTCTTCTAGGTGTTTTAGTCCCACCATCTCTGTGACAGATGCTGATGGCATTTATTCTGGACTCCCTATATCCTGTCAACACTAAATTAAAGCTTTAGGATATCATTAAATGTGGCTGTCATCAGTGCCACTGTGAACCACACCTTTCATGCTTTTGCAGTCATCATGTGCCCTGAGAACCACCCAAGTGTTTGGTGGCAGAAATGAAGGGTTTGGTCCGTTTGATTGGTCAGCCGCCCGTTATGGGTCACTTCTGGTTTTTCAGAATTAGTGCCCCCCCCCCCCTCCATGTTATAGATGGGGTTTGAACACATTTTCCTTGAGCTGGTACAGCTAACCTGCTGGTGTTACTGTGCTGTAACTACACTGGGATGTAAACAGTGGGTTATGCTGGTTAGTGTGGGCAATGGTTTTGAGGAAGTCGGGGAGACGCAGAAGTGGACTAATCTGTCTTTAACTGACTGACGTCAGGTCGCTGTTGGCCTGCAGGGCTCAGAGCCAGGTTTCGGCAGGTAAATACACATCAGCTGCTGCACTAATGACTTAAGTCAATACCGTAGAAGGAAATCTGAAACATCGTCGGTGCTTTTTGATTCTGTGATGTGAATTGGTTCTGAATAAAATCTGCTTTAAGTTGTGTGTCCAAAGTAATTCAAGCATTTCTTTCCTTCGTAGGTCATCTGGTGAAGTGTGCAAAGGGAGGAGGGCAGACAGCGCCACCTGGGCGTGCAGCAAGGGACTGCATCCCATCAGAGCACTGACAACCAGCTTCCTGAAGCTCTGCTGCTGCTGCCAGATGGACTGCAAACTCTGAGGATCCAAGGATTCAGGACTAAAACCGGCTGGGGGGGCATAACGCTCACTGGAGCAGGAAAAGGAGGGCATTGGTTGGGAAAGGAAAGGACAGGGGCTTTATGATGTCTACAAACAGGACCCAGAACCCACACGGACTGAAACAGATAGGCCTGGACCAGATATGGGACGACCTGCGTGCTGGCATCCAGAAGGTGTACACGCGGCAAAGCATGCCCAAGTCACGCTACATGGAACTCTACACGTATCCTGGGATTTAGTGGGGTCTGCATTTGGGTTTATTGGGGAAAGCTGGTGGTTTTCTTACCAGCTTCAACTCTAGAGATGTTAGTATCAGCAAGTTTCTATGAACACCAAAATCCAGGATCTGTTTTCATGCAGTAATCGTCACTTTTTCAAACCGTAATTTGCCTGTTTTAGTAGAAGAAAACTTAGTCAAGTTTTGCTTTAAAGTCCCACTCCAACTACATCTTAATCTGTTGCAAAAGTGTTCCTAGTGGTCTTTCAATTATGATTATGCCCTTTTTAGCCTACATCAAAAACCTGTGTCGTTTTAAGACATAGAGTCTGTAGAGCCGCAAGAGTTCATTATAAAAATCCCCTCTGAGTTGTGGGCGTGGCTGTTGGTGCAGAGAGACTCCACGCTGGTATCCCATCATTCCTTTATTTACACTTTCCCACTAGCTTACCGCCTCTTAAAACCCCGCTAGCATTAGCGTAGCAACAAAAATGGCTGCAATATTGAAGCTATCCAGCCGTACAGCTTAGATCTGGATTCCAGCTCAGATGAGAACAAAGACGTTCATGATAACATCTGTCTGCAAGTGAATGCTGCAGAATGGAGCAGAGCAGGGAGACTTTGGCTCGCCCATTTCAGTTGATATGTCACAACTCTAAGCTTTTTTAAAGCTTTTTTTATCTGCTCCTGATCATCACGATTTCAATAAAGAAATGGACAGAAACACAGTTTAATCTTAAACTCTTTAAATATGTCCTCCATCATGAGAAAAAACGCTACAAGAACATGTTAAGAACGCCAAAAACACAATTATTATTGGAGTGGGTCTTTAGAAGCTCCATTTTTCTCCATATTTGATGTGCAGAAAATAGATGATTGCGGGCGGGCGGCCATGGTGCAGCGGTAGACCATGATCGTAAGGTTGCAGGTTCGATTCCCACCTTGCCCATGAGTTGAAGTGTCTCTGGGCAAGACACTGAACCCCACCTTGCCTCTGGTGGTAGGCGGGCGCCTGTGTTTGGCAGCGGAGCGACCACCAGTGTGTGAATGGGTCTGTGACTGTAAAAGCGCTTTGTCCTTGTAGATAGAAAAGCGCTATACAAGTTTCAGCTTCATTCACAGCATGAATGTGTGCAGAAGTGGGATAGATTTTTTTCAGATGTTTTCATGCTTTCCTCCAGGTTTATTCCCTAACCCTTCTCTCAGACATGTATATAACTATTGTACCAGCGTCCACCAGACCGGCCAGGGCCCGGGCCGGGGATCTGGGCATCCAGCAAAGCCCTCCAAAAAGTCCACCACTCCAGGTGGGGCTCAGTTTGTGGGCCTGGAGCTCTACAAGCGGCTCAAGGAGTTCCTAAAGAACTATTTGACGAGTCTACTCAAGGTCAGTGCTCACCCATGTTGGGGCACGAGCGGGTTTGGATAAACGTCATGTCTGACGGGCTTGGGCTGTGTTTTTTTTCTTGCTTGTCTGCAGGATGGAGAGGATCTGATGGACGAGTGCGTGCTGAAGTTTTACACACAGCAGTGGGAGGACTATCGCTTCTCTAGTAAGGTCCTAAATGGGATCTGTGCCTACCTCAACCGCCACTGGGTCCGACGAGAGTGTGACGAGGGACGAAAAGGCATCTATGAGATCTACTCTGTGAGTGGGCAGACGCTGGTGAAGGTTGAAACGGGTCCCGCTTGGCTTCAGACTTTTTGTCTGTGAATCTGCAGCGTTGTAGCTTTCATTTGAACTTTTCAGTTGTTCTGCTGCAGATCGGTTGTTGACATTTGTCTTGTAGTTGTGCTCCATGAGCTAGTTTCTTTCAGCGTTTCTCCTTCAGAAGTCCATTCACTGTTTACCCAGTTGCAAATTATCAGCCCTCTACCCCCGTGCTTTACAGTTCATCCTAGCTCTTTTGGTCCCATCAAAATGTGTTTGCATCGTCTTTCCTGATTACCAATGAGGTCTGGTAGTTTTTAAAATGGTTTTAATCTCCTCCTACTGACTGACCAATTGTGAATTTCTCAGGCTGAACACTCAACCACTAGGCCACTGAACTGGAACTGTGTTTGAGAAAAGACCAAAGAAAGATTGCTGCTGTGACTAAATCTTAGTACTTGTTTAAGTAATCAGTCCTACAACAGACTGGTGACCTGTTCAAGGTGTACCCTGCCTTCACCCAACGGTAACTAGGATATGCTCCAGCCCCAAAAAGGATTCAACAAGTTCTGAAGATGGATTTGTGAATAATCATACTTATAAAAACTACACTTGAACTGGCTAAGCTTTAAACATGCTGTGTGCTTCAAACAGTGTTGGTAGTTCTTTTTCCCTTCATGTCATTTGAACACTGGTCAGGGTTTGGTTGTTGGTTCAGGTGAGGCGCTTGCTAGTTTGTGGTGCTGTGTGGTACATTTTTGTTAAAATCGGTGAAGAAAGTTGGAGAAAGTGCTCTGCAGCCTTAAATGTCATCATTAAAGACCTCATTTTTGCAATGCCAGAAAGTGACCTTCATAAAGAGCCAGCAGAAGCAGATGTGCACCATCAAATGCTGACCGTTTGCTTCTCGTTTCCTCCCCGCTCCTCTTCTACTCTGCCACCTCCTCCTCCCAGCTGGCCCTCGTAACCTGGAGGGAGTGTTTGTTCCGGCCCCTCAACAAGCAGGTGGGTTTGGGCTCTTTGTGGTCGTCCAGGTTCTGGTTTGCGTTGGAGCAGAGCTGATCCAAATGTCTTCCAGGTTACAAATGCGGTTCTGAAGCTGATAGAGAGGGAGAGGAACGGAGAGACCATCAACACCAGACTGATCAGTGGAGTTGTCCAGTCCTATGGTACGTCCCTGAGCACTAAGAAACCAGGAGAAATGAAACTCTTGAAGTTTTTGATCTAGAGCATCTGAATGAGGTCAATGACTCCTTTTCTGGAATGTAGGAAAGTTCTAACGAGTAGCTTCTCTTTTTTGTAGTTGAGCTGGGTCTGAATGAGGAAGACGCCTTCACCAAAGGCCCCACACTCTCTGTCTACAAGGAGTACTTTGAGTGCCAGTTCCTCACCGACACAGAACGGTTCTACACGCGTGAGAGCACAGAGTTCCTGCAGCAGAACCCGGTCACAGAGTACATGAAGAAGGTCGGGCTCCTAAGTCCAACCCTCCTGTTGTATTACAGGAGCTTTTGCTGATGTTGTGCGTTTACACAGGCGGAGGCGCGGCTGCTGGAAGAACAGCGGCGTGTGCAGGTTTACCTCCACGAGTCCTCTCAGGACGAGCTGGCCAGGAAGTGTGAGCAGGTCCTCATCGAGAAACACCTGGAGATCTTCCACACGGAGTTTCAGAACCTGCTGGATGCAGACAAGAACGAAGGTGAACCTGCAAAAGCCTCTGCTGTTTTCAGTTCTATGGCTGAGTTTAAGTGAACTCGAGCAACTCGGCCTGGATCTCCTTCACCCTGCGTGAATGCTGTGTTCTCAGATCTGGGTCGGATGTACAACCTGGTGTCACGGATCACAGACGGGCTTGGTGAACTCAAGAAGCTTTTGGAGACTCACATCCACAATCAAGGCCTGGCCGCCATCGAGAAGTGTGGAGAAGCTGCGCTAAATGTACACGCCCCTTTCTCAGTTCTGATTCTAGTCACTCACTACACTCACTGGCTACTTTATTAGGCACACCTATTCAGCTGCTCATTAACATACATTTCTAATCAGCCAATCACATGGCAGTAACTTAATGCATTTAGGCATATAGACATGTTTAAGACAATCTGCTGCAGTTCAAACTGAGCATCAGAATGAGGAAGAAAGCTGATTTTCAGTGACTTTGAACGTAGCACGGTTGTTGGTGCCAGACGGGCTGCTCTGAGGATTTCAGAAACCGATCTACTGGGATTTTCACCCACAACCATCTCTAGGGTTTACAGAGAATGGTCCAAAAAAGAGAAAATATCCAGTGAGCTGCAGATCTGTGGGTGGAAATGCTGTGTTGATACCAGAGGAGAATGGCCAGACTGGGTCCAGCTGATAGAAAGACAACAGGAACTCAAAGAACCACTGGTTCCAACCGAGAGAGCATCTCTAAACACACAACACGTCTAACCTGGAGGCAGATGGGCTACAGCAGCAGAAGACCACCAGGTGCAGCTCCTGTTAGCTAAAAGAACAAGAAACTGAGGCTAGAACGCACACAGACTCACCATAACTGGACCATAGAAGATGGAAAAACATTGTCTGGTCTGATGAGTCTCCATTTCTGCTGCCACATTTGAATGGTAGGGTCAGAATTTGGAGTCAACAACATGAAAACAAAGACCTGAACACTTTGAGACATGTCGGTATGGACCAAACTCTCTGAGGAATGTTTCTAGTACCTTGTTGAATCTATGCCACCAAGAATTAAGGAAGTTCTGGAGGTAAAAAGGAGTCCAACCCTGTTCTAGTAAGGTGGACCTAAGGAGGCCGGTGAGTGTAGTTCTAAAGAGCTAGCCTGAAGGTAGAGGAGGAAGCTACCTAAAGTCTTGATACAAACGGTATCTCTGGATCTGAGTCGTGTTCAGAGCCTTTAGAGCAAATGTGACCTAGAACGTTTAGCTCGTTCACACTGATGTTTCCTGCAGGACCCCAAAGTTTATGTCCAAACCACGCTGGACGTGCACAAGAAGTACAACGCCCTGGTCATGTCTGCATTCAACAACGACGCTGGCTTTGTGGCGGCTCTTGATAAGGTCAGTGACATCCTGAAGTGTTTGTGGAAGCCAGCTGCACAGATCTGAAGACTCGTGTTTCCATAGGCCTGTGGACGCTTCATCAACAACAACGCCGTCACCAGGATGGCTCAGTCATCCAGCAAGTCTCCAGAGCTGCTGGCCAGATACTGTGACTCTCTGCTGAAGAAGAGGTTTGTCTCAGAACGACATGGGCTGGAGACGGAAGCAGCTTCATTGAACAGTCTTTGTCTTTGATTCTCCCCTCAGCTCCAAAAACCCAGAGGAGGCGGAACTGGAGGACACGCTCAATCAAGTGGTGAGAGTCTTCAGTGGTGATGACTGTGTGTAAGAGCTTCAGAAGGCGCTCAGCTGTCTGCTCTTCCAGATGGTCGTGTTCAAGTACATTGAGGACAAAGACGTTTTCCAGAAGTTTTACGCCAAGATGCTAGCCAAGCGTTTGGTGCACCAGAACAGCGCCAGCGACGATGCCGAGGCCAGCATGATCTCCAAACTCAAGGTGAGCTCCACGGAACGCAGAGGAGGCCGGCACACCAACACATGCGCGCTGACAGCTCTGGCTTTGTTCTACTGCAGCAAGCATGCGGCTTTGAGTACACGTCCAAACTGCAGCGCATGTTCCAGGACATCGGAGTGAGCAAAGACCTGAACGAGCAGTTCAAGAAACACCTGACCAACTCGGAACCTCTGGACTGTGAGCACACAGACACACACACGCACACACACACACACACACACACACACACACACACATGCAGGCACACACCACACACACACACACACACATGCAGGCACACAAGTAAATGCAAACAAACATGCAGATGTCAGCACAGACACGCACGTGAAAGCAGACAAAAACATGCAGACACACATGCAGATATGTCAACACACACGTGCAGATACACTCATGCAGGCGCAGACTAAAAACATCAAACCTATCATTTTCATCAGGAAAAGGTTTAAACTGACAACCTATAAATATGTTGCTTTGAGTGGATCTGTAGTTCAATGCATTTCGTGTTAAAAAAGATTTTTCTTTTGGTTTTTATGTTAAAAAAAAAATATGAGAAAGTTCTGTGAAATCCCAGTTTCCTGAACTCTGTTTAATAAATCAGACTTGAATGGATTCAGTGATGTGTAGCTGTGTGTGGAGCTGCAGCCTGTCCAAGCTGACCCGCATTTCCTGCTTTCAGCAGCAGGGGGCGTCCTTCACCTGTAGGCAGGGATGGGAAATGGAGTATGGAGCACCAATGAAGCAGATTATGAGGACATTTCCTGTTAACTGTTGGTTGTCATTCTGCTACATGTGTGTCATGAGTGTCGGAGATCTCTCATCCACTCACCATGTTCTGTGGGTTTCAGTGGACTTCAGCATCCAGGTTCTAAGCTCTGGGTCTTGGCCGTTCCAGCAGTCCTGCACCTTTGCTCTACCCACAGAGGTAAAACTCCACCTTTCATGAAGCAGAGACCTTCTCACAGCTGACCATCTGGCTCCAGTCCAGTATCCGCTCTGTGCTCAGCCGTGCAAACCTTCAGGCTTGGAAGGTGCATTTCTGAGCACTCGCTCTCTCAAGGGGACTCTGTCGTAAACAGGACTGATGAACTCGGGGCGTCAAGGAGCTGCCCAGATTTTCTCACCCTCTACCACCTGATTCCCTGGATCAGGTGTATGCAGCCAATTAGAACATGCCAGAGCAGGAAATGTGGGGAACAGGCAGAAATAAGCGATTCCATGCCTGACGCAAAACAACATTAACCAAACGCTGTGGTCTAAAGACCTCAAAATCCCTCTGAGTCACCTTTGTCCGCCCTCAAAGGTGTAAAACGGCCTGCTGAGCAACGAATGAACATCGTTTTTCAAGGATGTCTTTTTGTCTCTGGAATCTGCACTCTAAGTGTGTGCGGTCTGTCTGGATGTTCTTGTTCTCTTGGTGCAGTTGGTGAGAAGTTACCAGCGCTTCACGTCGTTTTACGGCAGCAGACACAGCGGCAGGAAGCTGACCTGGCTCTATCACCTCTCCAAAGGAGAGCTGGTCACCAACTGCTTCAAGAACAGGTACGGCTGCTTTCGGCGTCACACCGGCACGCGTTCAGGGTCCGGTTCTCTTAAGAGACACTGCTGTTCACAGGTACACCCTGCAGGCCTCCACCTTCCAGATGGCCATCCTGCTGCAGTACAACACCGAGGACAGCTACACGGTGCAGCAGCTGACTGACAGCACACAGATCAAAACTGTGAGGGTCTTCCTGAAGACACGTCTCCACGCACACACCCACAGCGCTCAGCTTCAGCTTCAGCTTGTTCTTTCTGTTTTCAGGACATCCTGATTCAGGTTCTGCAGATCCTTTTAAAGTCCAAGCTGCTGGTGAGTGTCATGCGTTTAACCTCCAGAGTAGAACCACCATCCTAGATCTTTATTGATGGTTGAACCAGGAACAGCTCCACCAAAGAATCACTCTTTCTGACATTTCTCTTTAAAAACCTTGAGTTACATGATTATTTTTTACAATAGTGATAAAGTGAAAATGAAGAAAGTTTAGAAGATTCTAAAAACGATCTTCACGTTGCTTTTGTTCTACTAGCTGTAGCCACCAGAGGGCGACATTAAAAGAAATCAACAAAAGAGAATCTTTTTATCTATAGTAGAATATATTCAATTAGAATTGACGTGTACTTTCTGTCCCTTTGTACTATTTAAGTTTGTGGGCTCTGCTCCTTTAAGGCTGAGCTTGGACTTTTGTGTTTTTCAGGTTTTAGAAGATGAGAATGCCAACGTGGACGAGGTTGACTTCAAACCCGACACCGTCATCAAGCTTTTCCTGGGATACAAGAAGTGAGGAACAGATCTACTCCATGAAACTGAGATTTATGATCAGAGTTTGAAGGTTTTTTTCTTCTCCCTACCACAGTAAGAAGCTGAGGGTGAACATCAACGTTCCCATGAAGACTGAGCAGAAACAAGAGCAGGAGACGACCCACAAGAACATCGAGGAGGACAGGAAGCTCCTCATCCAGGTAAGGAGGATGAGGGGGAACCTTAGAGCTGCTGGAACAGTCTCAGCAGCATTGTGTGCTTGCAGGCTGCCATAGTGAGGATCATGAAGATGAGGAAGGTTCTGAAGCACCAGCAGCTCCTGGCTGAGGTCCTGAATCAGCTGTCGTCTCGGTTCAAACCCCGAGTTCCCGTCATCAAGGTGACAAACTCGAGCTTTGTTCTGTTGGTCGGGTGAGCAGCTCTGCAGTGTCATGTTGACTTTGTCTCCCTCTTGTGGACAGAAATGCATCGACATCCTGATAGAGAAGGAGTATCTGGAGCGAGTGGATGGAGAGAAGGACACATACAGCTACCTGGCCTAAATGCTGCTGCACCCCATCTGCTCTACTCACTTTTGTTTTTATTTGTAACTTTTTTTTCTTTTGAATTTTATTGTCTGAATAATAAAGTGTGGATTCCTGAGTCATGCGACCACACAGACCCACCAACCCGACGAAGAACTGCTCCCCCTGCAGTGATGGAGCTCCAACCTCCATCAGCGCGATCGCCTGTCCCGTTCCATCCGTACGACTCGCTCGCTTCATCCTTTTATTGTAAATAAAGACTCAAAGAGGAACAAACAAAACCTTCTCTGCATATAGTGCAAATGTATGAAGTAGTCTACAGCCAGTCAGGAGAGCCGCATCCAAAGGTTTCTGCATGCTACTGCCTACCCGCACCACAGTGACCGCCACAACGCAAGGATGACAGGAGTCACTCGGGATCCAGCCGCCGCGGCCACATCTCACATGGGTTCATGCAGGAGGCCAGATTCATCACTGAACGGTGGACATTTGTATAGTGTGGTTCATTTTCTAAATGTGTGATAAATAAAAACAGATTTCTCTAAACTGCGTTTCCTTCTCTGACGAGTTTCACATCAGGAGCATTTGACCTTGAAACAGCAAAAGCCAGAATCTCAACGTTTCACAATATTTTATTCTGCATCACTTTGAACAAACAAATCCCTGTAAACAGTAATCAGCACCTATGTGACCGGACAACCAATCTGAAGAACGATCACGGAGAACCAACCGGACAGGAAAAGGAGGAACACAGAAATCCTGCCGGTGAAGAAGCACCACGTGAAGCCCTGAAGTCTCCCACCACCGAGTCCATAAATTACAGGTGCAGAAGAAGAAAGACGTTTCTCAGCAGGAGAATGAAGCTGGTGCTGCTGAGAGGTCAGGGTTCAGAGGGTCTACAAGCACCAGAGAGCAGAGAAGAGGAATGCTCTGAAGCCCCCGGCTGACATCTTGAAGAGGCAGTGAGCTGGTCTAAGCACCGAGGGGGGGTGGAGTCCAGGTGACACGGTGATTGTTCATGAGACGAGGCACAGCAGACAGGGACATGCCGGCTTTTTCCCATCAAACCTTTCATCATCTGGAAGATGGAGAGAAACTGGATTGTCAATCAACAGACTCCTGATGTGAATCAGTTTAGGATTCCGATCTGTTACACTCCAGCAGGTTCTTTTCCCCTGCTGGATCTGGTTCCAGAGCGGAGAACCAGCACCAATAATCTGATTCCAACTGAACGCAGTGTCAGTACCAATGTGGGGACAGATGGACAATCAAAGCATCAGAGGAACATGACAGAACTGCTTCAGCTCCTGTTTGGTTTGAACGAGCAGCGGCGCTGGAGCGTGTGCTGGTTCTAGCACCTGAAGGAGGTCGGTCCGGATCTGAGAAGAAGAAAGAGGGCAAACGGTTCTGCTGGAGGACTTCGGTCCCTGAAGAGGAGTTTGTCTTTCCTGTGCCAATATTTGGGGGATGTTTACGCCGTGAGGCAAGGCCTCACAGGAGGGAACATTCACCAGTCCAGCAGTCCCAGAGGAGAGGGGTTTTAAGAGGAAAATGATGAAACACAGAGTCCAAATATTCCCAGTTTTCCTGAAGAGCGGAGTTTGGAGAAGCAGCCTGGTTTTCCTGAAGTTATTGTGTTGCTTTGTTGTTAAGGCCTTCTTTGTGTTGCAGAGCCACAGAGGTAGAGGTCGGGATCAGGCGATCTCCATCTCGCGCTCGATCCCCACGTACTTCAGGGCGTCCGCCTGGCTGTACCTGCACAGAAGACGTCCACAAACAGCATCAGTCTCCCAGCTTTACCTGACGGGAACTCGAGGACACATCTGGTTGATGTTTGGAAGACTAAGTTCTTCTGAAACTACGTCTCACCAAAACAGGAAACGCTGATCTGTTTGTGTCTAACGATTATAGTGGAGCTGCAGGTGAGAACTGGAGGTGTTGGACTGACCTGTAGTCAAAGAAGAGCTCCTCTCCGGTCTGGATGGCTCTCTTGGCAAAGATGCCGATTCGGTGATCCCCGTTCACCATCATCACTGCAGACAGCAGAAGAGGGCCTCACAAAAGAGCCTGAAGCCAGTGACGGTCGCTAACAGTCTCGCCCCCTTACCCTTTGCATAGCAGTTGGGGTTGACCGAGTGGTTGGCGAAGCGGATCTTGTTTCCTTTCCTTGTGGCATCAACCACGAAATCTGCAGAGAAAAAGGGTTTAAGGCTGGAGCCGCACTGGACCTTTGGCTGCTCTGGGACCCGTCTCACCGTTATTGAGGTTGAAGAGGAAGCTGCACATGTATTTGTCGTAGACCTTCCCTCTGCGGTCTGCCTCGTCCTGCGAGATGATCTGCAGACAGGGGTCAGAGGTCAGCCTGTGCTGCAGGTGATGATGGTTTTAAAACCTTGCTCCATTGGTTCATTGGTTCCTCTAAATTGCCCCTAAGGGTGCATGGGTGAGTGATCTGTGGCGACCTGTCCAGGATGTCCCCTGCCTTCGCCCGCGACCCCGAAAGGGACAAAACGGTTAAGAAGATGAATTTAGGATTTCCTATACACAAGGCTTTTTCCCTGTAATTTAATCTAGCACTGGATTTTCTGTCAAATAAAAAAATCCTCAGAAAAGACAGGGATGTCATGTTTCTCCTCCAAAAGCTTTTTCATTCACTTCACTACTAACATTGACTTTGCTTTCTTTATCTAAGATCAAAAAGACTTCTCAGTCTGAGCAGTTCTGTCAGCAGATGCTCAGCGACCAGACGTTTCTTCAGATGTTGGCATTTCTCCTAACAGTGAATGAAAGGCTCCGCCTCCTGACGTCCTCTCACCTCTCCACAGTACTCGGAGATGAACTCGTTCTTCTGCACCGGCTCTTTGATGAAGATGCCCCAGCCGGCCACGTCTGAGGGGGCGAGCAGCAGGTGCTGGAACAGAGGGAGCGTGAGCGGCTGCTTTGGGGCCACGGCTTTGACCCGTTTGGGGCAGAACTCACCTTCTTGGCTCCTCTCTGGATGGAGCAGTTCTTACAGGACACGTTCTTGCTGTCCCAGTGGTCCGCAGCGCCGCAGGTCAGACAGAGGTCCGGGTCGCACTCCCTCACTGCCAGGTAACACGGGCATTGCTTGGTATTGCACTGGGCTTTGCACCGACAACCTGGGAAACGGTTCTGGCCTGCAGACAGGATGAAGTATTGTTGTCAAACACGATGGAAAGCGGCGTAAAGAGGGAGGCGTTTGGGCCTTCTTACACTCAGAGCTGCACTGACAGAACTTCTCACAGAAGTTCTGGGCGGTGACGCAGGGACAGGAGGAGTCACAGGGCTGCCGAGGGTGGTCACATGGCTGGTAGTTGTACACGTGATTGGATGATCCATCTGTGGACGGACAGGCATCATCAGAACTAAAAGACCACTTTAAAGTAGATCAGAGGATGATGAGAATGGGACTTCGGTTCAAATACGACAGAGGAGGAGAAAAAGAGGACATTTTTGTAGGAAGATATTAACTATGAGGATCAAACGAGAACCCCCCCCCGCAGCAAATGTCCGTTCAGGGTCATCAGCAGGATCCTCTGGACCCCGTGTAGAAAAATTTCCCAGCAGAGGACGTGTTTAGAAATGTTCTGCGCACTTCTTCTTTAGTCAGTGTAAAAGGCCAACTTCTGTATTTACTGGGTTGTTAAATATTCCATCTACACAAAAAAATATATAAATATATTCCATCTACACGAGCACAAACAAGAGGTTAAAGGCCGCGCTTGAAATCTCAAATTTGTTTATTTGTCTACACATAATCTAGACATGACTTAATGCTGATGCTACATTTCTCTGATGCGACTCCTCGTTGGAGTGACCAAGAGCTTCTCCTCACTGTGACTGTGGGGGGGCGTGGCTGTACGGCTGATTGGGGTCGGGGACGTCCAGTTTCATGAAGTCAGACGTGATCAGAGATGTGGTTTGAGGCTCGGCTGCAGCGCATCAGTCTGGCAGCAGCGTGTTTTAGGTGTTCCAGAGTTCAAATATCTGAACTTTGGTGAAGAAGACGTGTCGCGTCGACCAGCGACTCAGCTTTGGCCCGTGGCGTGTTGATGACGTGATCAGTGGGTGGAGTCCAAAACCGACAAGCAGGAGAATCTGATCGTTCTTCCCCTGAACTTTATGGAGTTTTTCTTATTTGTATCAAGAATTTTGTTCTTGTTTTTACGTCTTCCCTCCTTGGACTAATGCGGGGGGGCAAATTGTCAAACCGGGTCACAGAGAGACAGACGTAGCGCCGACAGCGGCCGTCCTTCAGACGCAGCTCCTGCAGTAGATGCTGAAGCTGGCCATACTGGGACAGTCTCTGTACTGTGGTTACCCATGCTTCAGGAGCGATGAGGAGGTTTGGCAGTCGCGTATGACCTCTGACCTTTCTTCAGCTGGATCTTCCTGCAGTGGGTGGCCCACAGTCTGTGTTTCCTCTTCTTCTTCCTCGGGGGCGTGTCCTCGTCTTCTGCAGGCGCTCGAGCGATGATGGCCGACTCTTTGACCCTGAACTCATAAACCTGCATCATAAACGAAAAAGGAAACGTTGCGATAACATGTTACCAACAAAAAACAGGAGGATCTGTAGAGTGTGGAGACTGGATGTTGGCAAACGAATCAAATCTATTGAACGGCCCGTTAACACAAACGATGGGAATGGAGTCGCGGTCGACTGGAAGCCCTTCTTTTTTCCCTTCCTTTCACATAAATGCTCACAAAAACTCTTATTTTAGATGTACATTTTACGTGAGCTGATGAAACACGTGCAGGGGGGGGGGCTCAGTCGTCTTTCTGGATTTTTAGAGTTCTCCTGTTTCTGTTGGAGCTTCAAAGTTAGTTTGTTATTGTGTATCAATAATGGTTTTGTTCGTTACTTTTTGTAAATTAAGAGGCCTTGTGTGTTTTATCAACCCTCCACAATGCACACGCCAACGTCACATGATTCAGTTAAATGAAGAAAAAATCTATTGTCAGAAGTGTTTATTATTAGAATAAGCTTGAAAACAAACGTTCCTATCTTCTGCTACACAGCAGAACTTTTAGCTTCTGTTCAGAAGCAAAGAACTGCATTATAATGACGACTGCAACTCCATCTGCTGCATCAAGAGGAGTTCACTGACACAGTATTTTATTTTGAAAGGAACTGCTGTTGCATTTTTATAAATAGAGTAGTGAGATTTTGCAGCTCTAACTCAGTCTTGTCAGTAAGAAACTGGACCTGTTGCATGAATTCATGGTCCACTCTTTATACAAGGGGGAAATGGTGATCTCAGCATCAACTTACAGGGATATAGAAGTGGAATGTTTACATTGAATCCATATCAGACATCTTTTGCACACATGTCAAATGAAGCTATAATTGAGCTTTCAAAAATAATTTGAACTCAATTGTTGGTGAGAAATCTGTATTTGAATGATTCTGATCCAGATCTCAGCCCATCAACCCTCCCTGGGATTATTCCCAGGATGAAATGAATAAACTCCCGGCTGGCTTCTTCAAAAAGGAATACGGTACATTTAAAAAAGAGCCAAATGAGCCACTGTTTTGAACGGCTCTTTTAAATGAACTGATCCTAAAGATTTGGCTCCCTAAAAAGAGCCATAAATCCCATCTCATTTTTGGGTATAAAAACACACAAAAAGCCATAACGTAATCAGAAAGTGCATCTCTTTCTGACCCGTGTTCACTGTGCATCACAGCTCACCTGTCTGCAGGTCTTGGTGCCAATGAGGCGCGCGATGGCGCAGAAGTTATCGTAGTACGTCCCGATGAGAACCCTGAACAGAGACGCTTCAGCGCCGCTCCACTCCACCGCCTCTGCTTCACCCGTCAGCTTCATCTTCACCGGAGTCTGGCAGCGCGAGTTCCCCTCTGAACACATCCAAACAGCAATCCTTACAACCGTGTGACTGCACTGAAGAGGCATTCTGGGTAATCAATATTCCATTTTTGTGTTAAAGGCAGTTACAGCTCATATGAGATGAGAATATGTAAAGGGTGTTTCCTCTAAGGGAGCTGACAGTAGACGGCTATAGAGTGGAGTGCTGTCGTTTTTGTGTGAAGTCTGGTCTGACTTGGTTTTCAAAAGGCGTTTTCATGGCGACTGCTCTTCCCTCTACACCAGGAGGATGAAACCTTTCACACTAAAAGACCCATTTGGTCCAGTTTCTGACAGAGCAAAACCCAACGAAAGCTGCAAAGTCCACCTCACTGTTTAGAAAATACACTTAATTGATGTTTCTCTGTCCCTTCGGACATGCATTTACAAAAATGTAGCTTATAAATACTTACAATTATCCAATTAGAACAGTGTTATATTTCTGTTCCGTTAGTTTTGACAGGAGCACATACAAGTTCCTTTCAAAATAAAGCACATCCTGTGTCAAATAAGATCCTCCTGCTGCAGCAGATTAAGTTCCAATTTTACTTGAAGAACTTTGCCTCTGAACAGCAACTAGATATAAAATATGAGAATATGAGCTTTAATCTTATTCTAGTAATGACCCACTCTGACCATAGATCATCATTTTGCTCATGTCTGACACGTGTGCATTTTGGAGAAAAGGTCAAGCTCTCAATGCCTCTTGATGTTGATGTACTTAAAAAAAAGGATAGTTCAACCAATGTAAGTTCACCAGTTGAAAAATCTGAACATGAAGGACAAAGTTGACTAACAGACGTATTATTATTTATTCATGGAGCCACGCTGGAGGGATAAAGAGCTACATGTGACTCCACAGCCTCAGGTGGCAGACCCCTGCTCTACACTGCTGCTCTTTCTCACGTCACGACTGTCCGTTTTTGGTTTTCTTTCGGTTGTGGAAATGTTTTCCAAGTGCAGCAGAGACTCTGTCATTGAGGATGACTCTGGAGCTGACAGAGAAGCTGCGTTCAGTAATGAAGGTCAAACGTTCATCCAAACACAAAGGTTGAACAGTGTTGGAGTTCTTGAAAACATTCTCTGTAAGATTTCTCATCAGCTCACAAAGGGAACAGTGAAAGTATCAGGAAAGCCACAGCCTGTGGTGAAGTACCTGAGCTGCTGGTGGTCTCGTCCTTCTTGTCTTCATCGTCCTTATCGTTGTCTCGCTCGTCTTCCTTGCCGTCCTCGCGGTCGCTGTCGGCGTCTTTGGTTTCTGAGGAAATGGTGGGGGTGCTGGGTCGAGAGCTGCTGTTGCTGTTGGGCTGCCGTCCGCGGCGACGACCCACAGAGCGTTTGGACGGCGTCTTGGCCCGCTCTGCAACAACACCAGCAGGAAACTCCCGAAACATCCCGTCCTGGGGGACGCAGTTCAAAGTTTCAGCCCACTTGTTCCTCCTTTCAAAAAGTCAGACAGCAACATTGAAAACTCACCTGAACAAGATACATGTAGCAGTCGATGCCGCAGGGCTTACTCTCCACCAGGTTCTCCAGGTTCTTGCGCTTATATGTGTTTGGAGTTGCATGAAAAGCTGAAAGAGGGAAAGGCGTGGCTTAACCTTCAAACACCGAGTCATGCAGACGTTTGAGGCTGTGAGGCCTCCGTGAGCACTCACGGTGCAGGAAGCAGTCGTATTTGAAGCAGCGTCTGCAGAACAGTGTGTGGAAGGAGTGCAGGCTCTGTTCGCGCTGCACGGAGCGAGCGTTCGGCCCGTCGATGTTGGGCGTGCATTCGGGCGGCAGAGCGCCGGGCAGCTGCTGCTCTGTCAGCTCTTTGTACCTGAAACACAAACAGGCAGCCTGAGCCAAAGTCGCTCCACTGCTTCTGTCATCAACAGGAAATCCATGCATAAAACAGCAAATGCACCAGGACGTTCTCTGACTCCAACATCATATTTACATAAAATAATAAGGACCTGCCCACGGGACTGTAAAGGGACATTCTTCTACACCGAACCTTTAGCTCCAGTTTACATTCTTTCGACTACCATAACTGTTCAACCATTGACGCAATTAACGTGATTCCAGTAAAAAGCAGTAGTGAAGCGCTTACATAATCAACATACATCAGCTGATTCTGTTTTAGAGGACAGCTATAGCTGCTGTATCAGTGCAAACCAGAATGAAAAGTCGCTTTCTCAGCCAAACAGTCACGTTTTGTCAAAAAGCGCATTATTTAGGTGTTGCTGGTTAAAAGCCTCTGTCCTGCTGGCCTGAAGCTTCTCTGCATTGTTTGAGCTGAGAACAGATTATAAAGCTGTAAATGGATGGACATCAGTCTTTTTGGCCTAAACTTCAAATTTCCTTTTCCTAAAGTTTGTAGTCTTTACTAGTGATGCTGGCAAAATGCTCAGAACAGATTTTCTCAAATGTGTTGGTTTCTGTAACAGGACGTTTGTTTTTCATCGATGCAGTTAAAGCATTTGGATGTGGATTGGTGAAAACTGGACTGGCGGAATGAACCATTATTCTGTTTAAAATCTAAGGAATCATTTTTTAATTAACTGGAATCAAAAGCTGCAGATTGCTCCACATTTCTTCATGGGGGCTGTTTGGGCAATATACTGAAACATTTTCCAATATTGATATGAATCTAGCATTATTACCTAGAGGACGTCTGAAATGAACAAGGAGGTCTAAAAACCTGCAGAACGTTTGTCACTCAAGAATTTCTTCACATTTAATATGAAGCTCTCTGAAAATGTCAGAAATATTTGTAGATGTTAAATATTTGGCTTTGTGCTTTTCTATTGGCCTCGTAGAGCCTTGAAGATGTCTGTCATTGTTTTTGATGCAGAACTTTTGAAAGCTACAGTCGTGTATCAAAACAACATATAAACCTTCCGATTTTAGCTCTTAAATTCAGACATCTGCAGGAGGAAAGCTAGCGGCTCCTCTGACAGGTTGAAACATAAAGCTCTACATACTTCTCTTTGAGCTCCTCCAGGGAGCCTTTGTCAGGAAACATGGAGGAGATGGCTTCAAAAATCTTGTCTGAGGGAAACTTCTTGCTGCCGTCACTGTTGGCTCGGCCTGAAGATCACAAACACACACTTTAGTCCACAAAACAATAAACCCATGAAGGAGAACAGTTTGTATGGAGTGTTTATATTTACATGCTTCTCATCTCTAGCATGAGCACACAAAAGCAGGCGGGAGAAACTGACCGTTGAGTACAGACATCTCAGTGCAACAAACCGGAGTAAAACGTATTTACAACAGCTTTTTGAAACTCATCAGTGAAGCTTTTGTCTTCACTGCAGTGAGGAAAATGATCGGCATCCGCTCAAAGAGAGATTTCACTGCGTGAAACCAATTCCTCCTTTAACACCAGAGATGTCACCAGCGACACATAAATGACTCAGGCTCACCTGAATCTGATGCGGAGAAGAGCGCTTTTTCTTATCAAATTTGCACTATTATGCTACTAATGTAAAGTGTGGAATAACGGCGCAAAGCTGCCTTTCTCTGAGACACAACCAGCTGATTGACATTGATTGTGGAAGCATTTCCCTGCTGTGCAGTGCTGCATATTAGTCCCAGACTGCTTTTCTCCTCTTCAGAACCCACTGAAATTACATTAATTGTGTCAAAAGTTGAAGAGTTACGGTCAACACGGCAGCTAAAGCCTTTTTATGGCAAAAAAAATAAAAAGATGCATAAATATGTTACACTATATCTACAAATTAATTTTTTGGTTGATGAAAAAAATACCTGCATTTCAATAGTTTTGACTAACTCTGACCATGGTTTGATCTGTGGGTGTGCTGGATTTTTTAGCCTCTTTGGTTGGATGGCTGAGTGTTTCTACAGGTTAAAAACACCAGACGACCTTCATGTTCATTTTTACTCTACAGATTAACAATAAAAAAAGAATAATGTCCTCCTTTCTGAAAGTCCTTTTTCTGGATCTGGTATTTTCAAAGGCCAGCCTAACCTGCTGCTTTCTAACTGAAGGGTTATCAGGTCGTTTAGCGGCAAACAGATGGAAGTACTTGTTTCAAACAGTTTACACCAATCTGGAAAATCAATCTGCAAGATGAGAAACGTGACCAAGTGTTCTTCAAGACAAAAAGTGGAAAAAAAGGGAATGTTTTAAATCCCATTAAGGTCCTAATTTTCACCAAATTGATGCAGTGTGCATAGATGTGCTTTACCTCCCTGCAGAGAGTATTCTACATGTAAACTAAGCTGCATAGAAGCATCATTCTGCAGGGAAATGGAGTTGTAACCTGAAGACAGTCTGACTCACTCTCGTTACTATGTCCATCTTTGCAGGGATCCTCTGTGTGGTCTTTGCCGTCACACAAATCCATCTTGTCCACCTTGTAGTCCTGCTCCTCATCCTCTTCATCGTCCTCATTGTCGCTGTACTGCACCAGAGCGTTAACCAGCTCCACAAAGATCTCATCGTTGATGAAGCCACACTCTGTAAAGCATGGCGCCTTTTCTCAGCTTGGATCACAAAAACATTGTGAGGACATTTGAGCTGAAGGGACTGAAAGGCCGACTTCTGATGAGACCAGGACGTGTTTCAATCTGGTTTTTGTTTTTCCTATTGCAGGTTTGTTTGCCATGTAAGCGTATTACATTCTCGTCATGACGTCACCAGTCTGCTTTGTACTCCCTACTGTGAATCAATGTGAGTCAATCCTGACGACAACAACGGACACAAAGCAGTAAAGTCTGTGGATGACCTGCTGGACGCTCACATTGTGGGCGGGGTCAACTTTGTCAATGTCGCTATAATTTTTCCTGATTTTTTTTCCCCTTCTGTTTTCTATTTTTCCTGTTTTCCTCTATATTATTTTTTAGAATTAGCTCTAATTATTTTTAGGTTGTCGTCCTAAAGCGAGGAGATAAGGATGCGTCTAAAAGGTGCTGGTTACCTCTGAGACAAAGAGAAATGTTGTTAGCGATTTCTGTGGAGTTTGTTTTAACAATAATGAGTTTTAGGGATGTTTTTGAGATTATTATGGTGATTTACAGAGACACTGCTATTGTTTGTTGGAGAGGTTTTCTTGTACTTTATGGGTTCTGCTGCTTCACATTAAGACAAACTCTGGCTGTAACTGGTTTTCTGCATCACCGCAGACACAAATAAACAGTTCATCCTGGTCAATAGACACACATCCAACATTTTCTCTGTAATGTTTTTGTGGATAAAGTAGGAAGAACAGAACAGACTGGTGATATGGTGACGAGCACATAAACAAGACGGATACTATGACACTTTGTGGCTTTGGATGTTTCATTTGCAGGTCATGAGCAGATCAGGTCCGTCAGCCTGTAGTTATTTGCTTTAGCAGTTCTTAAACATATTAGAACAAAAATCACGGAAAAGTGATTGAAGTGAAACAAAGATCACCCGTTTTTTAAATGAAATATGCTTCTATAATTTGCTGCATAAGATATGAATATTTAAAAAAAGGTTTTCCGAAGTTGGCTCTAAAATTTCTGCGTAGCATCTTTGCCTCTTTTTTTTTTTTAAAACTACACTAAACTTGATCCGTCTAAAAAGAAACCATTTTGTGGCTAATAAAATGTTTTTGGGGCAAACCAAAATTTTGCACAGCAGAAAACAAAATTTTAACATTTCTAATATTTTCTCATTTCTGGTTTAAGTAGGAAAGACATCAGTGTTCTCTAGAAAACTCTTCGTGGATTTAAGGATTATAAGTAAGATCGTCTTTGCTCCATCCTCAAAAACCTGTTAAGGCTCTACAGATAACCATCATGGACCCACCTCTGTCACCATGGACTTTGCCATCGTAGTTTTTGATGAGCTCTTCAATGAAAGTCCCGTCCTGGTCCAGGATCTCATCCCCCATGTAAGGAATGTTATGCAGCACCGTCTCATCTTCCACCTGAAGCAGAGGAGCACCAAAGTTTAACTGTCCCAGTTTGTGTTTGGGTCAAAAAACAAAAACTCCTCATGAAGCCGCGGCGGACCATGAAGTTCTGCTGCAGCGGCGACCACGAGTACATGACAGGAACCGAAGCCACGGCGTTCAGGGTCTTCAGGGGGATGACTTGTCTGGAGAACTCTGGGAAACCGCTGTCCACTGTGCACTGGACACAGCAGAAAACATAGAGGTCGTTTGCCATCATCCCGGAGACTTTCCACGTTTTCCAAGGTTAGAGAACGTCTCCTCACCTCTCGAGTCCCTCGAGAGCTGACAGGAGTCATGATGTGAATGGGCTGGATCCGCCTGGTCTTCCACTCCTGGTTCAGAATATCCGTTCTCTCCATGATTTTTTGGCGGTTCGAGTTGAACATTCCCTGGAAAAATGTTCCAATTCAATTTTCAAAACACAGAAAGAGACTTGGCTGCACAAAGATGCTTCTTTCTGAAACAAAAACACGCAACATCATTCAATAAGACAGAATTGTTTGCCGTCTCTACTGAGGCGTCTGAAACTCATCTAGAAACGCACACAATGATTCAAAATATAAATAATTTAAATAAAACATTACAATTTTCCAGCTGCAGGTCAGATGCTGATCACCAACGCCCTCCATCTGGATAGTAATATTATTTTTAATTACTGTTCAACTCGAAAGTTTTATTGCAGGACTTTTGAATAACAGATTTTTTCAACAAAATGAAGAAAAATAATCAACGTGAAACAGTGTTAACATGAATATAAAGACCGCTTCAAAATGAAGAAGACCTTTGAGTACAAACCTTGACCTCGTCTGCCCGTCTAAAGCGTTTCATCTGCCGAAGCCTCATGTATTCAGACTTTACCCTCCTCTTCCAGCAGGCAGGACCCTTGTCTGAGCGTTTCCCCGTCCCCATGATCAGCCTGCAGCCACACACAGTCCTGCAACAGTACACACAAAATCTGTGTAGATTTAATCCCATCAGCTTTTCAGGCAGGAAGGGTCAAAGTCAAATAGCGAGGTGACGTTCGCTAAAATTCTTGCGAGTTTCAGCTTTGTCTGATTCTTTTCGTCCCAACTGTAATCCTGAGAATAAAAAATAAAACTAGTCTATTCCAGCTCATAGGATTTCACTCAAAGAAGATAAAAGGCTTATTTACAAGTTTTCTAAATGTTTATTCTCTGCTTACTGTTTCTTAATAAGGAAGATCTACAAGACAGAGGTGTAAATTAAATGTTTTTAACTCGTCAAAATAATGTTTATGGTGATTTTCATGGTTTTCTCTTTATCTTGTCTTAACATTTGCATAGAGATCAATCTGCCGCCCCTGCAGTTACTGCCAGATCGGTGAATCAGATTCAAACCTCACACTAGAGCTCGGATGTGTCAGACACCTGTCATCAAACAGCAGCGCCATGACACGTTGGCATAACTGAAATAAAAAGACTTGCACTTTCTGATCAAAAGGAAAAGGCGAAAACCTGGAAATAAAACAATAAACCTGGTATTCACCAACACTTTATCCAAACAAAAAGGCAGATTTTTAAGTCCCACTTTAAAAAAAAAGGCCTTTTATTGTTTTGATGGATTGTCAAAGCCTTTCCAGTGGTCTTTTAGTCATGAATATGATGGGTTATTTTCATTTTTTTTTGCCAAAATCAAAATGCCCGAGTCATTTTCTAGGACAGTTTCTGCAGAGCGGCAGTTTTTTTTTAGAAATTCAGCTCTTAAGTTGTGGCCGGGACTGTTGGTGTGGAATAAGCCTTCCCATCATCCATCTGTTTACTGTCGCCTGTTAGCTTACAGCCCCTCATAACCCCAAACTAACATTACCGGTGCAACAAAAATGGCAAGCAACATTGGAGCTATCCAGCTGTACAGCTTAGATCCAGATGTCAGCCCAGACGAGGAAAACAAAGACGTTCATGGATCTATCTATCTGACGGTGGATGCATCAGAATGGAGCGGAGCAGGAAGCCTTTGGCCTGCCTACTGTAGCACCTATGTCACACCTACAAGCTTTTTCCAATGACATTTCTCATCGGCACCTGATACACAACTATTTAAATGAAGAAACACTCAGAAGTGCAGTTTTATGGTTAATTGTGTTTAAATTATCCTCCTTCGTGAGGAAAATGCAACAAGAACATGTTCAAAGCACCAAAAACACCTTTTTCAATGGAGTGGGTGTTTCAAATGATCAAAGGTTTAATCAACAATTTCACAAAACTGAACTTTAAACTTGAAAGGTTGTGAGGTGTGTGTGGTCTGTGTTCTTTTTATTCATTGTCGGTGCACAGACTAGGTGATCACACAACATCCTCTACAGCTTTTCATGACTTCCTGAAGACAATCCTCATCTTCATAAAATGAGATGAGTATCGCCACCACCAGGAAGAATTACACAAACTGGTTGTCAAATTATAGAAATGTTCGTGCATCCTTTCGAGCAGGTGTTTGTCCACATTTTCATTGTGTCGCTGAAGTGTGTAACCCTGTCCTCTGTACAAAAGAAACTTGCTAAACGACTCAAGTGGTTCTTGAAACACATTTATCAGCCGGCTTTCGGTTTAGCTCCGTAAAACGTGCTTCTCTGCCCGCACAGCTCGGTAACTCAAGTTAAAAATAGACATGTTTCCCTACATTTGAACACTCATCAATTCAGAACACCGGGAGCAAATGTTTCAGCACTTTTCTTCATCAGAAATGACAAAACTGATGTAAGTGGAGCTGTCTATTCTTTGACAGCCATACAAAATGTGGCACGACAGCCTGGCGAGCTCAGCTAGCGAGTCGGGTGGTTAACAAAGAGACGGGGAGATCCACAAACCGAGAACAAACTCGGCCGATCTAGGGAAGGGCTGTATTTCGACACAGTGACAACCGCCCTCACCTGTACAGGAGGCTCAGTCCTCATTCAACGGAGAGATTCGGAATGGCAACGGTAGAGATACGCAAAGTCGTCCTTTGTGTTGGAGATTAGCCGCTCCGTGTCACTGCTAGCTGTAATGTTAGCTTGTAGGCTAACTAGCGGTTAGCTAGGCGGGACGGAGCGGTTTACTTAGCGCCAGAACCGGCTTCACGTCACCGAATTTGGTAAAAACAACGTTTACTTTACGTTTGAATCTAAATTAAATATTCCGTTTTTATATATTTTTTTTTTCATTTGAGTTTCCAGCAGTTACATTATCTGTCTCCTGACAACAACGATGTTATTTTTATATTTCCGCCTGCACTCAAACACGGTTCAAACTGCTCCCTGTCTGTCTCTCTTTCCGCCCGCTTTGCTTGCATCGATTCAAGAGGCGCCAACCCTTTGCACCAATCAAAGAAGTCTATCCTAGACGTTTCAGTGTCTCCTTTTACGATAGGTCAGCTGGCCCGACACTGATAACCAATAAGAATCAGAGAATCGCTGGGGCCCTGCGGTGGGGACATGTGCGCCGGTTTTCTTTGTTCTCCAAATTGTTGACGAAATAAAATATAAAACAACAGTTACATAAAGCACAAACGTTTAGCACAAACAGCACAACAGATTTATAATACAAGTTTTCAATAAAACATTTGTATAATAAATATTATTGATTAATCATTTAACATTTAAATTAATTTAGGAGCAATCCTAAAATAATATGAAATTGTTTATGCTGTTTTCATGTCCAAAAGTATGAAAAATATTTTTTTCAGTCATTTTCAATTTTTTTTCCTTCATGTCTTAATTGGTTAACTTCAGAATTCTCTTTGTGAGTTTGCAAAATTTGTAACAAAAAAGTTAAAAAACATTTGATAAATATTTTTTTTACATATTTAACAAAAAATATATTTTGTTACTTTTTGAGTGTGTGCGTGCGTGTGTCTGTATGTGTGTATGTCTCTACGACGGTGATTGGTTACCTGTCTTGTTGCGTCATCACTTCGGGTGATATCCATAAAATTGGGGAGGGGGGATTTTTAGAATTTTTGTTTGTTTGTTTATATAGAAAACTTAATGGTGACGATTTAATGGGCCTTATATAAAACACCACTTTCAATAAAAAATATACTACAGACTAATTTAGAAGGCAATTTGATGTTCATCCAGTCAGTTAAAAAAAGCTTTCCCGAACAACCTTTTTTGGACATGGTTCATTCCTTCTTCGTTCGAACCTGGAAGCGGGAGGACGTCGCTTTGCTTTAGTTGATATTAATGAATGGTAGAAAAGTGAAGTGGCTGAACAGCTATAAATGTGCTAAAATAAGTTAGCGGGATTTGTTTGTTTGTTTTTTTCAAATCACAGCAAGAAAATTGGTTGTCCCGCGACTAGTGTTTGCCGTTGAGCTAACTTGCTAGCGGGCGTTAGCACTTGTCATAACAGTCCCCCAAGATGGACACAACGACGTGTTTGAAGTCTCTGCTGCTGGCTATCCAGCAGTACAGAGACGGCAGGACGGCGCAGCAAGCAGCACAGCTTCAAAAACAGGTGGAGGTGAGCACCAGCGGTCAGACGTAGTCTTTGTCACTGCTCGTGTGAGACGTCATCTGTACTCTGTCACTGTGAGGAACAACAAACGCAGAACTCTGCAGCAAAACTCACCTTTATTTTGTCTTGGCACAAATGTTTGGTTCGTGTTTTTGTCAGAAACCCGCAGGCAGAGTTTGTGACCTGGAAACATGAATGTGATCAGGTTCTGATTTTGCTCCTGAACTCTTGGCCTTTCCCTGATATGCATCAACATAACAGAATTAAACAGATCATCTGGGTTGCTGACCAATCCAGAACCCTGCTGGCTGGCTGGCAAAGAAATAATCAGTCGAATTAGTATTCCATTCAGAAGTGCACGATTCAATCAAAGTTACGGTTTGACATAATTCAATTTAGTTTGCACCAGTTGTTGCACCTGCCCTCCTTTGCCCTCTTCGGAGTGAGCTGCTGGGGGGGTGGGGTGGATGCACTGACAGGAATAGGAAGAGGATCACCAAACTGGTGCGAGGATGTTACGGAAACTGGAATCCATCATGGACAATCCTCTTCACCTTCATCATCCTCAGCATGTGACCACTGAGCAGCTCCTTCAGTCAGAGACTAACAGATCACTGCAGGAAGAAACGCTTCTTCCTGTCAGCTCTTAGACTCTACAGCGCCTCATAGACGCTGAATCATAATTATTGTTGTCATTAATTCAAGTGTATTTGGAGTGTTGTTTATTATCTGCTGTTTTTAATAGAGCTACGCTCACAAGGAAATGTCCCCTTTTGTGGGATCCATTTTTTCAATTCTGTTTGTTGCGTGTTTGCAGGAAGTTTGGGGCTTGAAATGCGAGCAGCTGCTGACATCTGGCAGCGCTCTGACCAGCGAGTGTGTGAGCATGTTGGTGGAGCTGACTGCAAACCCGCACACTGAGCCCAGCCTGAAAAGCTCCATCATCTCTCTGTTGGCGCAGTTAGGTAGAGTTCAAAAGTTAAATCTTACCAAGCATGTTTGTACCATATTTAGCTAAAAGAACTTATTGCACTGGATACAATACATAATTACCCCCTGCTTTACTGAGTTAATTACCCATTTACAAAGAGCACAAGTGACATGCTACCTGTCAGGTCATTGCAGTTTATAACTCCACACCTCATACCTCCACTCTACTGGAAATGAAACACACACAGTGTACGTATGGCTTTGATGAATACAGCAGGAATTTCTGTCCAGGTTTCATTAGTTTGCTCCTCAAATATTTGATCATTTTTTAAAAATGAACCATAACCAGATCCAAAGAAACCACAGAAACGTGTTTGTGTTCATAAACCAGGAGAGGTTTGCAGCAAATGATTAGCATTAACACGTTTAAGTCAGATCAGTGAGACGCTCTTTGGATTTTTCATGAGTTTAGGAGGAGGAATTTCACAATCTAGATCTGATCTTTCGGACTCATCTGCTGCACGTTTTCCTCCACCCGCAGCCTCTGACAACTCCACCCGGGAGCTTCTTCACAGCAGCTACAACCTTACCAGCACCCTGGCTGCTGTCATCCACTGCTACAGCAGCACTCCAGGAGAGCCGCTGGTGCTGCAGGTGAGAGCAAACGGTAGTCATGGTGAGGGAGTGACCGATCTCAGAAGGAGCCCCCACTTTAGACAGAGCTTTCTGTCGGAACTGTGCTCTCCTGTTGTTTAGATGTTCCTGCTGATGCCTGATTAGGTCTCATCCGAAGCTGCTCCCACGTTAGCTGGCTGCTGAAACCCATTTCTCTCTAAAGAAAAAAAATATTGTGTTACAGTCAGGACCATAAATATTTGGACAGAGACACGTTCTGTCTAATTTAGTTTCTGTACATCACCACAGTGAATTTGAAATAAAACAACTCAGATGCCATTGAAGTGCAGACTTTTAGCTTTTATTTATGGGTTGAACAAAAGATTGCATAAAAATGTGAAAAAGTAAAGTGTTTTTTAAAACACAAGCCCTTCATTTTTTACCAGAACCATCAACCTGACTTTAAGCAATGACATAAAATTGTTTTCAATAACTTTAAATTATATATAAATTACATTTTCTATAGAGGCAGATATATATAGATATAGATATATAGATATAGATATAAATATATTTTTCTAATCAGTTTTTTTTAAATATTCTGATGTGGGTGCTTTTCCTGACCATTTTCTCTTATAATATTTTGCCAAAATTCTGATTTGGGTGATTATTATCTATGCTTCTGCTCCTGTTAACAGTGGATGTCACGTTGTGCTGGTGGTGTTTCAGTGTCTGCAGGTGCTGCAGAAACTGACCTACAACACTCGCGTCTTTCAGTCCAACAGCTGCATCCACCAGCTCCTGGAGTTCCTCATGACCAGCATGTAAGACCCACACATCTCTGATTACCAAACCTGGGTTGTGTCCCAGTTCCTTCATTCCTTTGCTAATTCCCTGGGCGGCCGTGGTGCAGTGGTAGGGCGACCTCTGATCACATGATTGCAGGTTCGATTCCCGCCTTGCTCGCCCATGTGCCGAAGTGTCCTTGTGCAAGACACTGTACCCCAGCTGGTGGAAGGTTGGCGCCAGTGTTGGGCAGCGGAGCCGCCACCAGTGTGTGAATGTGTGAATGGAACTGTGACTGTAAAGCACTTTGAGTTTTCTAAGAAGTTAGAAAAGCACTAAACAAGTAAACACCATTTAGCACTACATAGTGCACTGTGTCCTCCTGACATTTTTTATATGCACAAAAACTACAATTCCCAGAGCTACATTTCTCCACGTTTGGTATCATAGAAAAGCCCAAATGTCCTCTGCAGATACCAGAAGGAGTTAGATCAGTAGTATGCTGGGGTTGGGAGGTGTTCAGGTCCAGGAATATCCTCTGCAGAGGACAAATTTGCAATTCTGGTCGTCAGGAAAACACAGTGCGTTCACCATTTCGTAGTGCTGTCTAAATGTATTACTCTAAAATCCATTGCCCAAGAAATTTCCCAGATGTCTCTGCAAAAGAAACTGTATGCATTGAATCAATGTTCACTAAATTGGCAAATATAGACCACAATGCATTGTGTTGGAATGATTTTTCATGTGTAATTTATCTTCAATCATTTTTTTTATAAATTATTACATTTTTCATCTTCAGAGAACAGTAAATTCATAAATAGTCTTTGTAAAATATTCACAGTTATTAGGCGTTTACCTTGTGAAATTGTTGACGTCATATTTAGACTTTTAAAACAAAAAAGCAGTGAGCATGGGCTCTGAATTGCTGTTGCACTAGATAGTTCTGCACTAGGGCTGCACGATATGAGGAAAACTTGCGATATGCGATACTAGAGATTAATATTGCGATAACGATATAATTTGCGGTATATAAAAAAATAGAAAAATGCCAAAAACATCATTCCCATTCCATTGCAACAGTTTAAAATTATACTCCAAATGACCCTCATCGACATATGTGACAAACATCTAATATGATAGGCCTCCATCTGATTGGTAAACAATGGGAAAGCGTCCATCTGATTGGTCTAAGCATAAAGGGATTTCTTTGATTCGTTAAAAGCGTTAAGCTGCCATAAGATTGTTTTAACGCATTTTGGGTTTACGATTTATTGCGACATTCGCAGTCTTTTGCGATATGCCTATTGCAGAGCTGGATATTGCGATAACGATAAATTTGTTGTATATTGTGCAGGCCTATTCTGCACTGTATCGTTTTTTAGTAGTTAAGGAGGGAGTTCGGACATAGCCATGGAGGTCTGTCAGCCATTCTCGTTTGTCCACAGCCAGTCGCACAGTGATGACATCATCCTGCCGTGCCTTGGCCTCATGGCCAACCTTTGTCGGGACAACCCTTCGGTTCAGACTCACATCAAGTCTCTGGTGAGCTGCTGGATCACTTCTTGGCCAGAAATCACACAACACCGAAAGCCTTACTAGCAGCAGTGTTTGGGTTTTACCCTCTTATTTAATGCTTAAAATGTTGATGCAAAAAAGATGATAGAAACAACTATTTACTGTTGGAAAGCCCACTGAACCATGGATCATGAGTTTGACTGAACACTGATGTTCAGTCTGATGCTCTGTGTTTGTGACTCAACCTTTGTGCAGGATAACGTGAAGCCGTTCTACCGAACATTGATCAACTTCCTGGCTCACAACAGCCTGACGGTGGTGGTTTTCACGCTGTCCATTCTGGCCAGCCTCACTCTGAATGAGAAGGTGGGAGAGAAGGTAGGTCTGCGCTGACAAAGCATCTTCTCTCTGTTCTGCAGGCTTCATGAAGGACCTCTTTTATGGTTCTATTCAGCTCCTTCTTTGTTTTCAGAGAACAGACCCAACACTGACCTTTCATTTCTTGAGCAAAGAAGAAAATCCTAAAACCTTTTTTTAGGACCTTGGGAGGCTGATGCTTTGCATTACTTCAGGTTACTGGAATCTGACTCAGACTTTTGCTCATCTGATCATCCTTTAGCCGGTTCTTGTCTTTCAGTTGACTGATTATTTCAGTAAAGACCCTCCTATGAGTGTTTCCTCAGCAGACAGATGTTAACATCGTTTTTGTGCATCTAAAGTTTTATGATAAATGATGCTTTACCTTAGATGCACCTTCACCTTTTCCTTTTTTTTTCTTTGCATATTGACAATTGGAAAAATTGTTTGGGTTTGTTTTGTTACCAGCTTTTCGATGCCAAAAACATCCACCAGACATTCCAGCTCGTGTTCAACATAATCGTAAATGGCGACGGGACTTTAACCAGGAAGTACGCAGTTGACCTGTTGGTCGACCTGCTGAGGAACCCCAAAATAGCAGAGCATCTGACCAGGTACCTTCATGAACAACATGGTGTGTTGCCGTTTGCTCAGAGTTGTCTCACAAAGATGGTTTTACCTTCTTAGATATCAGCACTTCTCGGCGTGTGTGACTCAAGTTTTAGGCCTTCTGCATTCCAAAGATGCTGACTCTGCGACAAAGGTGAGATGATCATTTACTAAACACACAGTTGATGCTAGAGGTAACTAAGTCATGAGCAGATGAGACTGTGAAACCTGCCGCTGTAAAGCAGAAGAAAAAGCATTTTTATGTGAATTTAGTGTTCAGTATTTTACAAACACAAATAGTTTTTTATGTCACTGCTCGGCTGCTTTAGTTATTCCATCCATCCATCCATCCATCCATCCATCCAACCGTCTTTTTAACCCGCTGTATCCCTTTCGGGGTCAGGGGTCCTGCCAGAGCCTAACAGTCATACACACTCACAGTCACAGCCAGGGACACTGGAGAGTTATCAGTTAACCTCTGAAGCATGTGTTTGGACGGTGGGAGGAAGCCGGAGTGCCTGGAGAAAACCCACGCATACACGGAGTGACCATGCAAACTCCACGCAGAAGGGCCCCGGCTGGGATTTGAACCAAGGCCTTCTCACTGTCAACCCAGAGTGCTAACCACTACGTTATTTATGCATTATAAGTTAGGGTTAATGGCAGACGAAAGGCGCATTTTCAGAGATTAACGCACGCCATGGAAGCCTGAACCGTCCGACGCAAAGCGGAGTTAATGCTGATGATGCTCACTTCGAAGGCCATTATCCCACTTATACCATGGTCACTTACAAAAATAAATAAATATCCAACTCGTTTTCAGTACTTGATTCTTGTTATTTTTACAGTTTGGATCACTGTTTTCACAAAAAGTGGACTATTTGGTGGTGCGACACGTGACCGCTTTTTTTTTGTCCAGAGGATGGAGTTTGTTTTAAAGAAGCCAGCGCAGTGATATAGAACATTTAGGCGTGGTATATCACTGTGGTATATCACTTTTTAATCCACACCCAGCAGCCAATCAGAATCGAGAATTCACCCTGACCATGCTATAACTACTTATAACTAGAGCAGCTGCTGCACATCAGTCTGTGAAGGATTATGACAGCTTCAAAACTCATTTTCCTCATGTTACTGTTTGTATAAGTTCAGCCTAAAGGTCAAAGGAACTGTGAGGACTCAGAGCTGCTCACGCTACAGCAGACAGTTTGGATGGAAGCTTTTAAAGCAATGGAATCATTGGTTCCTGTAAACCAGCAATGTCCTTTCTTCCCAGAACAATGAAATGGAAAGCAAAGCTGGGTTCTGAAAGGTTCTCCAGGAAATCCTCTGAACTGTCTGTGTTGTGCAGGTGCTGGAGCTTGTCCTGGCCATGTGCTGCGTCTCCGGCCTGCGCTCGCAGCTGTGCGACGTGGTCTTCAGGCCGGCTGCACCCAAACTCAGAGCTGTGGGCCGAAAGCAGGGTGGGGGCCTGGAGTGTGGTCTGGCTTTGGTGCAGTGGCTGACCTCGCCTGTGGAGGGCGCCGAGTCCTGCTCACTGCAGGTCCTGAGCCTGCTGAACAAGCTACTGGAGGTAGGACATGAAGACAACCCATTAGAGTGGGTCAGTGCTTTAAAATGCAGCTTTAAAAGTCATTTTTCTGTAAAAGGTGCATTTTATCATCCTGCTGCGTCAATTCAATGCTGGTGGTGCTGCTGCATCCAAACGCCTTAAAACACGTAGAAAAAGAAGGTTTTGTGCGTTTCTAGGAGGAACATTGTTCAGCGGAAGGTTTGTTTTAAACCTTAGTTCTGCTGTATTTCAGACTCAGACTTTACATGAGCCCCGCCGTCTGGGGCTTTAGTGAGCTGATTTAAAGTCACTATGGAAACCAAAGAAACTAAAGCTTCAAAGGGGAAAGCCAGAGTTTTCTTGTTGGGTTTACAACCAGCACTTTTTGTTTCTGTACATTCACATGCACACATTTAATTTTTTCTTTGAATTTTCCCAGCCTCCTAAAGCCCAATTCTGTTGCAGTAAACATTAAAATGTTAACATCTGAAGAATAAAGTTGTTGTTTCACAAATACAGTTGGAGCCAGTTATCTGATCGCACTGTGTAACACATCCATGGCGAGTGACTCATGACCACTGTCTCGCTGCTTCAGTAAAACTCTGTCACAACGCCCTCATCTTCGTCAGACCTGCGTCATGAATGTTCTCCCCATTGCCCGTGTGGTGCAGGTTCTCGTCACGACTCTCTCTCCTCTCAGGAGTCGCTGGCAGCAGAGAGCGTGTCTGAATGTGCGCTGAGTTTTGTGGAAATGCTCCTTCCGGTCCTGCTGGGTCTCCTGAAGAGTTTGGATCCAGCACAAGGAGACGCGGTCCTCAGGAAGCATTGCCAGCGTGTCACACATGTCACCAACCTGCTGCTGAATATCCTCCACAAACATCTGATGGTCTCTGTAGAGCAGGAGTCTGCAACCTTAAACGCTAAAAGAGCCTTTTGGAACAGCTTCTTCCAGGTCAAAACCCAGTGAGAACCGCTGAGTCCCACTGCACCATTTAGAAAATACATTTGTTTATTATAAATACAGCTGTTTATTTATGAATGTAGCTTTTAATTATTTACAATGATTAAACTACAAAAGTGTTTTATTTTTCTAGGTGGAACAATTTGATCTCCAGAAATACATGCTCCTTTCAAAATAAAACACACCCTGTGTTATGTTTCTCCTGCTGCAGCAGATTTACCTGTTTTGAAAATGCAAGAACATTAAAATAAATAAATAAAATTAATTAATTAATTAATTAATTAATTAATTAATTGATTAATTAAAAAAATTAAATAAATAAATAAAAAAATCTGACAGCATTCGTGTAAAATCCAATTTTTGTTTTAAATGTATACATGTAAATCTTTTGATCTACTTTCCCAGTGATCTTTGAATTATGATTATAACGTTTTGAGCCAAGATCGAAAATCTGTGTCATTTTCTAGGACATAGTTTCTGCAGAGCGACATTAGTTAATCAGAAATTTGTATCTGAGTTGTGGGCGGAACCATTGGCGTGGAAAGCCTGCCCTAATTTCCCAACATCCTTTGTTTACACTCTCTCCCACTAGCTCACAGCCCCTCACACCCCACACCTAACATAACTGGTGTAGCAAAAGTGGCGATCAATATCGTAGCTCTCCAGCCGTCCAGTTTAGATCCAGACGTTCATGGATCTGTTTGTCTGACAGTGGATGATCAGAATGGAGCACAGCAGGAAGACTTTGACCCGCTCAGCGTATTTTCTACGTAAAAAGTAGACGACCTTTTTTAACGTTATTTATTTCTTCCTGATTCACAACAATTTGAATAATGAAATACAATTCTAGGATCAATTTTCTTTATACAAGATGTCCATCAAATACCACAAGATCATGTTAAAAGCGCCCTTTTAATTGGATTGCATCTTTAAAGAGCTTTGTGTCTGAACAGCAACCACTAACTATTCTGCAGCAGAAGATCAGAACAGGGCTTTAAGCATTTTCTAATAATAAACCAATTTGACAGTAGAATAAACCTTTTACTGCTCAGTGATCTGACTTAACAACCTAAAAAGAAATGATAAAACTTAACAAAATAATCCAAGCTGCAAATGAATTATTTGTTGTAATCATTTGCATTAAAGAGCCACCTTTGGCTGCGGGGGCGTCAGGTTGCAGACTCCTGGTGTGGTGTGGTGTGGTGTGTGCAGCTCTTCCCCTCTGAAGCCTTAACTCTGTCACCTCTGTGCTTGGAGGAGTCCAGCAGGTCTGTGGTATCAGCTCAGGTCAGTGCTCAGCTCTGCCTCACACAGGTAGAGACTCTCCTCTCCTGTTGTCATAGTAACGGCTCAGTCACCCTGCATCCCCCCCAGTGTGAGGATGACCTTAGGTGAGAGTGTCTGTCTGTTGTTGTATGATTTAAGCTGCAAACATTTCCAATATGCACGTCCGGTTAAAGGGCGGTGGTAATGCAGATGTCACTGGTGCGGTTTTCTTACAGTCAGGTCTGCGCAGAGGCTTTGCTGAAGACTTTAGAGTTAATGAGCAAACTGAGGCAGCAGGTGAAGGACATGGAGACCGGCTTCTACAGGATGTTACAGGTGCTCCTCATCATCATGCATCTTCATCTGCTGCTTTGAAGTTTGGCTCTAACTTGTTTCCCTTTGCAGGATCAGAGGATTGTGACTCCCCTCTCTCTGGCCCTGACGTCCCACCACAGAGAGCATGTGCAGACTGCTCTCGCTCTGCTGCTTGAAGCCACGCCCCTTCCAGACTTCCCCTCAATGATGTGAGTCATAGGCCAGAAAAAGTAAATATTGTTTTCTAATAATGCCTATAAACAATTTTTAATAATTTACCCCTTTTTTTGTTCTCCAGATTAGGAGAAAGCATTGCTGCCCACAATGCATATCGCCACAGGGAGGCTGAGCTGTCAATCAAGAGGCTTGCCGTGCAGGAAGTCCCGCCTCCCAGGGTGAACAGCAGCATGGACACTTCCAGCTCCTCCAAGACTATCAGCAGTCTGGCGGAGAAGATCCAGAGTGGGCTGGAGGTACAACCTGCGCCAGCGTCTTACTATGACAGTGAATGCATGGAAACACATGACTGCAACCCCCCCAGCATCCCACAGACCTGTGCCGCCAATCACTGACTTACCTTTCACTGGTTAGACTTGCTCCTTCAGTTTTGCGTGTTCACTGGGTTTTAATGAGCTTTCAAGTATCAGAGTGAAGCACAAATATCAGTGCAGTGCTGATCCTTTTGAAACAAAGAAGTCTGATTAGTAAGAAGTGAGGCTGCTAAGAAACACATTCAGCATTTCAGTTAGTTTACAAATGATCCATTTATTCTGTCTAAAAACAGCTTCTTTTGGTTTGAAGAAAGTTTTGATTTTAATGAACTGATGAGTCTTCTTTCTTCATATTAGTTAGCAGCTGTCCTCTGTTAGCAGTTGTTATTGTGCCGCTGCAGGCTCAGTGGGCCCTCTCTCCTGTTGTGCAGAGGTGGGCGACGAGCCAGGAGGTTTTTCTATTCTGTAGATGGTTTGACATTTTGAACCCTGTGCTGTTGGCCTCGTGTGGCCTGTCTGCGCTGCTGAACCCTCTGTGTTTCTGCCGGCAGCTGCAGGAGCAAATGAAGGACTCGCACGTGTCGGACATCATTGAGGTCTACGAGCAGAAGCTGGCTGCGTTTGCGGTGAGGTTTCCCGAGGCTTGTTTCCCGTTTGCTCGCCGTTTGAGCTCACTGTCTTATCTCAGAGCTGCACTTCAGCAGATGAAGCTTTTGTAGCAGATGTGTCTGTGTTTCCCGTCAGTCTAAGGAGGGCCGTCTGCAGGACTTGTTGGAGGCCAAAGCGTTGGCGCTCTCTCAGGCCGACCGTCTCATCGCTCAGTACCGCCTCCAGCGAGCTCAAGCAGAGGCAGAGGTACTGCAGACGACCTGTCAGAATTCAAACCTTTGTGAAAGATCCAAACTCTGAAAGCAACATGGTTGGACAGATTCCATGAAGATCTTAGTATTTATCAAACTGAATGAACACATAAAGATTTACAATCTTAAGGATTTGAAACTATTGATCAGTAGATCTTTCTACAAACCAAGGTATTAGGCCACAATGGAAGGCTACTTTTATAGAAGAAGAGCGTTTGTTCTAATGGTAAAAATTAGATTTTTATACAGCATCCTGGTGCTGTGGATTAGAGTCCCACATGGGTCAATGTAAGGACCGGAAGTATTCATCCTATATGTCAATGATATGATACCACATTTAAAATGTGGCATTTAGGCACATAACTGATCACTTAAAGAATATATAAATAGCTTTATTAGTAGCTCGCCTCGTGATAAGTCAATTGTTGTAAAAGCTAAACATGAATGTTTGATGTTGACCTTTCTGCATATCCTAGATTTTTACGCTGGATGCCCTTCCTGACATAACCCTGTATTTTATCTGGCCTGGGGACCGCTGTAGGTACTATAACCGTTCGGCCTGGAGCTTCCGTTCGGCGTCCTGGGGCTAATGCTGACGTCACATTATGTGATTGGCTGTACGTTGTTCCGATGACGTGTCAGATAGTGATTGGTCTGGACAAATACTACCATAGAGGAAAATGTTATAAAGTCTGTTGTAAACAAACGTGCCTTTATTATTGTTATAATTATTATAAAATTAATGTTCGCTTATAGTTTTTTTAAATTGTGCGTCCAGTGCTTCATTATTGGCAGAACGGACCCAAAAGCACAACATTTAGCCGTGCTAACAACATTTTCAGCCACGGCTGAACTTAAGCTGGAATAACAAGCGGATTGAGGCAAAATCTATTTATAAAAATTACAAAGAATATTGTCAGACGCAATTTATGAGGGAAAATAACTTTAGGTTACAAAAGGGAACGTGAAATGAAAATTTGCAGATGTCGATGCTACGTAGTTTGTCCAAGTGGGGTTACCGTAGTGTGACGTTACCTTCAGTCAAAAGGACCCCGAACGGAAGTTCCAGGCCGAACGGTTGTGGTACCTACACCGGCACAGGGGGACCCAGACTTGTGGCCCCTTGTGGCTACATAGTTGGCTACAGTGTTGAGGGTCTAAGGACCTGCACTGGATGAAGCTCATCATCCCCCCTGGGAAACTAACCCTGATTTTCTATGTGCCAATCTTCCAGCTGCCTTAAACCTAAACCGCAATACATAACCGTGTTAATTAATAAAAGGGATAACATTGAGCCAACTATTGACAAAATAAAAACTGATGCAGTGTTTTAAAATAATAGATCTTTGTGAAATCTTATTCAGACAAAAGACAGACTTTGCCGTCCAAGATGCTGTCGATTCAGAACAGTAATTAGAAAAAGGCTACAGATGTCAGAGCTCAATGCGGATGGTTGCTGAGGTTTTCCACCTGCAGGCTCGGAAGCTGGCGAGTCTGTTGAAGGACGCCGAGCGCCGGCGGGAGGATCTGCAGGGCAAGCTGAGCTGCCAGGCTCTGGAGGTGGAGCGATCCAAAGCCGACATGGGAGAGCTGCTGCAGCACAACAGCCGACTGCAGAGGGACTCTGAGGAACACCAGGCTCTGAAAGGAGCCTACAACTCCCTGCTCAACAGGTCAGAGGCAATTCTGAGGAGCATTTACATCAACCCTGCAGGCTTATTTCTGCTTATGAAATAGCTTTTGGTTGTGACTGTGTGGGACAGCTGGACCCCTTCTTTAAGTAGAAATTCTCAACTTTGTTTACCTTGATGCAGCTTTGCTAGTTTCTTTGGCCAGTTCCTTAATCCGGTGGCGTTTATGGCAGGTCTTGTGTTACTTCATGGCCTTTATATTCTCAGAACCAAGCATTAAATGGCTCATTGGTTAAAGGCTTTAGTAATAGTGTGTTGGAGTAAAGACCCCCTGGTTTTTATCTTTCTGGAACATTTCCTCTGCAGGTTTAATGAAACAGAGCAGCTGCTGAAGGAGCTGCAGACCGCTCACATTCTTCTCACCAAGCAGAGCGACTCTCTGAAGAAGACCCACGATGCTCTTCAGCTGCAGCACCACAGGTGATTGTGTCTGAGTCCTGCCCCCTCATCTCTAGATGAAGGTTTCTCCACCCAGTTTTTACACAAAACACGCAATCCATCTGTGAACAAAACTGCTGATTTATGCGACCAAATGCTAAATAACAGCATCAGCAAAAGGAGGTTAGGCACCAAAGTCCCAACGCTGAATCACTTACTGGAACAAAACACTTCCCACCAACAATGTTACCTCACATAATGGGGAGGAAAATGAATATAATGACAAATACTGGCCTGGATTACTAAAGCTTAGCAAAACAGATCCAACTACAAGGAGCTGCATTTCCAGAAGAAAATGCAGGCTTGAATGCTGAACTGCTGAATGAGAATGAAAGTTAGAGTTATAATTGGCAAAAGAATTTTAAATCAATAAATGATCAAAGTTGACCATAAATAAAGTGAAAACAGCACAACAACAAAAAAGGTATGTTTGTGAAAAATGCCAGAGCCGGGTATCGAACCAGCGAGCTTCAGCACCAAGGATTCCCCGTGGATTTCAATGTAAGCAGAAATCCTGGAATATCTTGAAAAGGTCAAGGATTTGAAGGTCCAAAAGTCACAGCTGGAAAAAGCTGGAAGAGCTGAACATTTGAATAGTTGAATAGATAAAATAGCTGAAAAATTGTAGAAGGAGTTAAGCGGCAAAAAATGGCAGAAGATACTATAATTAAGAAAGAAAAATAGGAAAACAATTGGTTGAATGCTTTATAGCATTGTCAGTTCATCAACCATGAGACACTAGCAAAGAGAGCTGGGCAGAGCAGACCATGATTCAGCAAACAACCCCGTGGTTCTGATCCTGTCGGGGGTGAAGACCACCAAGCTCTGAACCGCCACAGCTGAGCCCCCCTCAGAGAGGTGACACAAGACGGTGATTTTAGGGAAGACTCTTCACAAAGATCCACAAAGCGCAGTGAGGTCCCACTCTGCCACAAAGACAGTCCACAGCTGCAGGCCTTACAGCCTGACGTCTCTGCTGACGCTTCTGTTGCTTCTACAGGACGGCGTCTGCTCTTCAGGAGAGAGAGGAGGAGATCAAAGCACTCCATTTAGAGATCCAGAGGAAAAACAGCGACATTGCAGGTCAGTGTGGAAGCTCTAGATCACTCATGGCTGAATTTGAGAGCTTTAGAGGGTGTATTGGGAATGCGCTGTCTTTGCTTCTGTCCTCTGGCAGGTCTGCGTGTCAGCCTGCAGGCCGAGGAGGAGAAGGTTCAAGAAAAGGAGACAGAGAGGAGAAACCTGGAGGAGACTTTGGACATTTTGAGGAAAGAGCTGAACAAAACGGAACAGGCCAGGAAAGACGCCAGCATTAAGGTACGAGGCCATCTCATCACCCTTAGACATGTGCACTCTCTGTCCTTTCAATTTAACACAGGAAATGTTTAAGATTAATATTCTTTATTCAAATTATGTGATTGAACACTGTTAGCACAGAAAACAATGTTTTTGGTGTCTCAAAGCTTTCCGTGTGCTATTCTGTCTGAGAAACTTCACATGGAAGCAGCGGCCTGAACATGTTCTGCTTTGCAGGCTTCCTCTCTAGAGCTGCAGAAGAGTCAACTGGAGTCAAAACTGAAGCTCAGAGAAGAGGAACTGAACAAACACTCTGCCATGATCGCCATGATTCACAGCCTGAGCAGCGGCAAGATGAAGAGCGACGTTAACCTGTCACTCTGAGGGGCAGCAGATGATTGGCTGAGAAAATCCTAATTGAAACACCGTCTTCCATGAACTTCAGAGGCCTTTGAGAAGACTTTCACAACTGAGGAAGCTTTTTAGATTTAATAAAACGCTTAAAGAATTACTTTTACCCAAAATTGATATTTTATTGACATTTTAAAATCACTTTTTATTTGACAAATAAACAGTGGAAACGTCATTGTGGTCAAACTTCAGATCCAAGTGATTTGCTTTGGGTTGAGTTGATCTTTACAAGCTGGAGCCTCATGTTGTTCATATCTGACTGGAAAAGCATTTTCAGAACAGGGGGGCAGCTCCCTCTGCTGGTACAATGTTGTTGGTGCAATTTCTAAAGAAAACCCAGACTGACAACAGTTCAAGCTTAAACACAGGGGTGGAATCTTTAGCTTTTTAAAAAGCTGGGCTACTGGGCTGCATGCAGACGGCCCTAGGTTTTCTTCCGCAGTCCAAAAATGTGTTTCATAGCTTACATTAAAATGCTCCCTGGAGCTGACTCAGGTCTGGTTGTTTGTCTCTGTGTGGCCCTTGATGGACTGGTGCACTATTCAGGATTTACTGACAGGAGCTGGGTCAGATCCAGCTCACCCATGATCTCAAACAGAACTAAGCGGGTTTAGAAGGTAAAAGTCTTCACCACGGACATTTCTATTCTCTTCACAAAGTGCATCACCATCTGACGATCCTGAACTCCAAACTTCTCCATCACTTCATCTCTGTTCCCTTCACCCACATGTCTGTTAGAGTTTGATCCAATCGTCACTCTCTCCTCTGGAGAGCCTGGATCTCCTCATCCATCTCCCTCCAGAATTTCTCCTTCTCCTCTGCAGCTCCTATTCTACCTGGGGGTCATAACCCCTGACAACATTCAACATCACACCTTCATCTTCCAGCTTCAGACTCATCCTCCTATCTGACTCTCTCTTCACCTCCAGAACCTCCTGATCAAACTCCTCCTTCAGGATCTCCTCCTCTGCTCCTCTTTCCATCCACATCATGATAAAACAGCTTGGAGCTGCTTCCAATCTACCAGTCTGGATCTCTTTCCATCTGAAAACACAGCAGATCCATCTTTCTGCTTTCTAAAATGTTGACCAACTCTCTAGTTTTCCTGTCAAAGTTCCTACTTATCTCAGTTCTTCACTCCTGTCTTTCCTTTGTCTCTGTGGACAAACTCATCTTCCTTCTCTTCTTTCAACAACAGTCGTCCATCTTCCACCAGGACCATGTAGATCATCAGTACCAGTGTTTGTCATTGTTCATCTGGATGATGACCATTCTGGAAGGAAAGTTCTCTTCATAATTTTAGGATTGATTGAACTTTGTTTTTTTTTGTCAAATGTCTCTCCTGACAAAACTCTGCATTTATACGGACTTGGGACAGGCACGCAGTAGTGTTGGATTTTGCCCCCTTGAAGTTGAATTATTCAAACTACTGTCTGCAGCAGCCTTGGTTTCAGTTCAAAGACTTGAGCAAACCTGGTGATGTGGACAAATATCTCTAAGATTTACCTATAACTTCCAGATTCTGCATGCAGGAAGTGAATCCATTCTAACTCCAGTGGGGAGCTCTGTGTGATGCTCCTCACAATCGCTCTGTAATGGACAATTGGTTTCTTACGTCTCATTCCTTTTTCATAAATGGCCAATAGAATTGCTCTTTGCTGTTTCCCTAATGTTTCATTTTGCCCTGCTGGTGGGTTAGTATTGTGGGGATCTGCCCTCATGAGCTCTTTCTGTCTTTGAGTTTTCCTGTGCAACACACCAAAGTTTGCTCCATTGTTTAAAACTCTTTTCAAGTTTTTGTGTCAAGGCTCTGTGTTCTTCCTCTATGGGATTTCTCTGCTGCTCACTCACGATTGGTGGTCAATGACTGAAAAAAGCTCAGCGTGTTGCCAGTTTGAACATAGCACTGAAGGAGCTCATACACCATCCTGCTGGGATGGTGGTAGGATATCCCAGTGGAAACAACTGCTTATTTTTACAGTGAACGGTGAACACTTACTTACATTGGTGTCTGTATATAGGGCACCGTAAAAGGACATCATCATCCACATTTAGTTTATTTGGTTAAGACTCTAAGTCAAGGATGAAATTGACCGTTTGCCCTAACCCAGGAGTATTTTTGATGTCAAAACTACTCTGGCTTCATGAATTCTATAGTTTAGTTAGGTCTCACCATCCCAGACCCCTGCACCTTTGATGTGCAAGATGCGATGGAAACATCAGGAAGAAGGAACATGAGAAACTGGAGAAATACCAGGGACTCAGAGAAGAACTGGAGAAAGCCTGGAAAGTGAAGGTGACAGTGGTGCCTGTGGTAATTGGAGCACTCGGCGCAGTAACCCCCAAGCTGGAGGAGTGGCTACAACAGATCCCTGGAAAGACCTAAGACCTCTCAGTCCAGATAAACGCAGTGCTAGGAACAGCTAAGATACTGCAGGACCATCAAGCTCCCAGGCCTCTGGTAGAGGACCCGAGCTTGGAGGAGAAACCACCCGAGAAGGTTGGAAAGAGAATCCAGAAAAACATCTCTCTTTTCACCGTCACAGCAACACATTTGGCTGTAGAAAGGCCATCAACAGCTGGGAAGTCTTTCACACTTCTTGACCTACATGTCTTTTTCAGAGACATGATTCAAAGTGACTTTATACTGGGAGACTCTTTGGAAAGAAGTCTCTTGCTTCTGACAAATGGTGATGGTTGTCACTCTTTTAACTCAATATCATGTAACACCCAAAATATATGATTACGGTTAAGCAAAAAATTACTTTATTCTCCTAAACAGTTCACTCAGGAAACTTTTACTCTTCCAAGAGTGACCAGGCCTTTGTAGATGACCCAGTGGAGGTTAATCATTTTTTTCCTGAGTGATGTGACAGTCCAGCATCTCTACTTCTCTCTAAAGTCTGTCATGGAGCTACCCCTCCATCTCCAGATGGGGCCACAAGGTTTCTAAAGCCAACCCAGGGTGAAGGTGGAGTAAAGCAATCATGGTGATTTTTAAAAAGTGAAATTTAATGATGATGATAATAATAATAATAATAATAATAATAAATTCAACTTCTGAATGTGTGGTGACTGAGATTAGCTAAATGAGTTGCAGGAAAAGCAAAACAAATGTTTGGGAACTGCAATCTCTACTTTTCATAACAAAAAAAATATTTATACGTTTGTGCACATGAACAATCAAATAAATAAAATCTGATTATTACCGGTCCTTATGATCTGACTTGTTTTTTTTCACTTCATTTAAATTTTAATTCTTTTCCTGCTTTTATTTTGCTTGAAGTGGCCTATTTCCGGTTCCCGCTCCAACTGCGGCTAACTTGTTGGGTTTTAGTCTCGCGCGCAGAGTTAGCGGCTCAGCATCCAGCTCCCGTCTGCGCCTGTGACTCCACCGAACCTGCGTCTGCGCGCCGCCTGTCTGCTTTGACGGTGACAGCCTCGCGGGTTTCTGTCGTCGCGCGGGGTGTTTGTGTGAAGAACGTGAGGAGTTTAGCCGCCCGGAGCGCGGAGGTGGTTTGGAGGATGAACCCCCAGTGTGCCCGCTGTGGAAAGATCGTCTACCCGACGGAGAAAGTCAGCTGTCTGGATAAGGTGGGCGCGCTTCATGTGATGACAAAATGTGAACACGCAGCAAGAGACCTGCTGGAATAGGAATAATAATAATAATAATATGAATGATATGAATAATAATGGAATAAGTTAATCAAGTGTGAAAGTTTACAAGAAAGAGAAGTTTTATCGCAAATCTAATATTAAAATTAATAACTTCAAAGAAAAAGGGGATTGTAGTTCGATTTAAGGAAAAACTTTTTATTAGAAAATAAAAATATTCATCTATATATAAATGATTAGTAGTTATAAAATGTTGCCTTTAGTTATAGAGGGTGAACCATTCCATGCAAAATATGAAAAAACGTCATTTCTGGCTCCACAATTGAATGAACACCCAACTTTCAGTTGTTTCTGAACTCCTTCAACACCATCATTGGGTGTTCGTTTGTTTCTGCTCCATGCAAACATTTCTTGCATAACTGGAATGAATAATGAATTGATCTGTGGCAGTCTCCTGCATTCACTGTCTGTCCATGAAGGCATCAGATGACACACAGCAGCATGGATGGAGGTGCTGCTCACAACATGAGCTCATTTGTCTTTTTACTAAAAACAAACTGGAAGGGAAACAAACCATGTGGTCTTACTTTTGATGAAAATCAGAAAAAAAGTTTAATGTTGGAGTTGTGTTTCTAAATTTAAATGTGAATTTTGATACTTTTTAAATATATATATTGGTTAAAAAGATGGGGCTATTAATACATCAAAATACTGATTTAGAAAATCTAACACTGGCTGGGAATCCGATATAAAGCGGATGAGGACTGTGTTCATCGCTGTAACCTTAAAAAGCGTTTGAAAACAGACTTTTTTTGCATACAGATAAGCAGAAAAGCAAACGTTACATAAGCCTGGACAGAGCTGTGTGGTTGGAGAAAGTAGCCTTCAGAGAAGACCCACTCCAATGGAAATAATGTTTTTGGTGTTTTTAGCATGTTCTTGTGGCATTTTTCTGATGATGGAGGATATTTATAATGAACATTAATCTTTAGGTCACGTTTCTTTATTCAAATCACTGTGAATCAGGAACAGACGGAAACATGCAGTTGGAGCAAGCTTGTTACAGAAGTACCGGTACTTTTTTTCATTTCCTCGTCTGAGCTGGAATCTGGATCTAATCCTTATGGCGGGATAGCGGTAATGTTAGCTCGGGGTCGTAAAGGGGCTGTAAGCTAGTGGGAGGGAGTGTAGACAGATGAGCTTACTCCGCACCAGCGGTCCCGCCCAAAACTCAGAGGAGAATTTCTAATAAAATTCCTGCCGCTCTGCAGAAACTATGTCCTAGAAAACAAAAACGTTTTGATTTTGTCTAAAAATGGCAGAATCATAATTAAAAGGAGCTCTTAAAACATATCAAAAGATGATTGGGGTGGAACTTTGAATGCTCCACTTTCCTCTCAAAAATCTTTTTGTGTGCTGATGAAAGTGAAGCTGGACAATGAGCTGAAGCTCTGATGTTTTGAAGCTCTGACGTTTTGAAGCTCTGACGTTCGGAAGTGTTGAAGCTCTAAAGCTCTGACGTTCTGAAGCTCTGACGCGTTAAAGCTCTGGGACTCTGAAGCTCTAAAACCCCAGCGCTCTGAAGCTCTGAAGTTGTGAAACTCCAAAGCTCTGACGTGCTAAAGCTCTGAAGCCCTGGTGCTCTGATGTTCTGAAGCATTGAAGCTCTGACGCTCTGAAGCTCAGACGTTCTGAAGGTCTGATGTTCAGAAACTCAGAAGTTTTGAACTTCTGATGCTCTAAAGCTTTGAAGCTCTAAAGCTCTGAAGCTTTGATGTTCTGAAGCTCTAATGTTCTGAAGCTCTAACGTTCTGAAGCTCAGAATCTCTGACGTTCTAAAGCTCTAACGTTCTGAAGCTCAGAATCTCTGACGTTCTGAAGCTTTGACGTTCTAAAGCTCTGACGTTCTGAAGCTCTGACGTTCTAAAGCTCTGACGTTCTAAAGCTCTGACGTTCTGAAGCTCTGACGTTCGGAAGTGTTGAAGCTCTAAAGCTCTGACGTTCGGAAGCTCTGACGCGTTAAAGCTCTGGGACTCTGAAGCTCTAAAACCCCAGCGCTCTGAAGCCCTGAAGTTGTGAAACTCCAAAGCTCTTACGTGCTAAAGCTCTGAAGCCCTGGTGCTCTGATGTTCTGAAGCATTGAAGCTCTGACGCTCTGAAGCTCAGACGTTCTGAAGGTCTGATGTTCAGAAACTCAGAAGTTTTGAACTTCTGATGCTCTAAAGCTTTGAAGCTCTAAAGCTCTGAAGCTTTGATGTTCTGAAGCTCTAATGTTCTGAAGCTCTAACGTTCTGAAGCTCAGAATCTCTGACGTTCTAAAGCTCTAACGTTCTGAAGCTCAGAATCTCTGACGTTCTGAAGCTTTGACGTTCTAAAGCTCTGACGTTCTGAAGCTCTGACGTTCTAAAGCTCTGACGTTCTAAAGCTCTGACGTTCTGAAGCTCTGACGTTCGGAAACTCTGAAGTTTTGAAGCTCTGACGTTCGGAAGTGTTGAAGCTCTAAAGCTCTGACGTTCTGAAGCTCTGACGCGTTAAAGCTCTGGGACTCTGAAGCTCTAAAACCCCAGCGCTCTGTAGCTCTGAAGTTGTGAAACTCCAAAGCTCTGACGTGCTAAAGCTCTGAAGCCCTGGTGCTCTGATGTTCTGAAGCATTGAAGCTCTGACGCTCTGAAGCTCAGACGTTCTGAAGGTCTGATGTTCAGAAACTCAGAAGTTTTGAACTTCTGATGCTCTAAAGCTTTGAAGCTCTGAAGCTTTGAGGCTTTGATGTTCTGAAGCTCTAATGTTCTGAAGCTCAGAATCTCTGACGTTCTAAAGCTCTAACGTTCTGAAGCTCAGAATCTCTGACGTTCTGAAGCTTTGACGTTCTAAAGCTCTGACGTTCTGAAGCTCTGACGTTCTAAAGCTCTGACGTTCTAAAGCTCTAACGTTCTGAAGCTCAGAATCTCTGACGTTCTGAAGCTTTGACGTTCTAAAGCTCTGACGTTCTAAAGCTCTAACGTTCTGAAGCTTTGACGTTCTAAAGCTCTGACGTTCTGAAGCTCTGACGTTCTAAAGCTCTGACGTTCTGAATCTCTGACGTTCTAAAGCTCTGACGTTCTAAAGCTCTGACGTTCTGAATCTCTGACGTTCTAAAGCTCTGACGTTCTAAAGCTCTGACGTTCTGAAGCTCTGACGTTCTAAAGCTCTGACGTTCTGAAGCTTTGACGTTCTGAAACGCTGACCCTTTGAAGCTCTGATGTTCTGAAGCTCAGAAGCTTTGATGCTCTAAAACTCTGAAGCTCTGAAGCTTTGAAGCTCTGACGTTCTGAAGGTCTGATGTTCAGAAACTCAGAAGTTTTGAACTTCTGATGCTCTAAAGCTTTGAAGCTCTAAAGCTCTGAAGCTTTGATGTTCTGAAGCTCTAATGTTCTGAAGCTCTAACGTTCTGAAGCTCAGAATCTCTGACGTTCTAAAGCTCTAACGTTCTGAAGCTCAGAATCTCTGACGTTCTGAAGCTTTGACGTTCTAAAGCTCTGACGTTCTGAAGCTCTGACGTTCTAAAGCTCTGACGTTCTAAAGCTCTGACGTTCTGAAGCTCTGACGTTCGGAAGTGTTGAAGCTCTAAAGCTCTGACGTTCGGAAGCTCTGACGCGTTAAAGCTCTGGGACTCTGAAGCTCTAAAACCCCAGCGCTCTGAAGCCCTGAAGTTGTGAAACTCCAAAGCTCTTACGTGCTAAAGCTCTGAAGCCCTGGTGCTCTGATGTTCTGAAGCATTGAAGCTCTGACGCTCTGAAGCTCAGACGTTCTGAAGGTCTGATGTTCAGAAACTCAGAAGTTTTGAACTTCTGATGCTCTAAAGCTTTGAAGCTCTAAAGCTCTGAAGCTTTGATGTTCTGAAGCTCTAATGTTCTGAAGCTCTAACGTTCTGAAGCTCAGAATCTCTGACGTTCTAAAGCTCTAACGTTCTGAAGCTCAGAATCTCTGACGTTCTGAAGCTTTGACGTTCTAAAGCTCTGACGTTCTGAAGCTCTGACGTTCTAAAGCTCTGACGTTCTAAAGCTCTGACGTTCTGAAGCTCTGACGTTCGGAAACTCTGAAGTTTTGAAGCTCTGACGTTCGGAAGTGTTGAAGCTCTAAAGCTCTGACGTTCTGAAGCTCTGACGCGTTAAAGCTCTGGGACTCTGAAGCTCTAAAACCCCAGCACTCTGAAGCCCTGAAGTTGTGAAACTCCAAAGCTCTGACGTGCTAAAGCTCTGAAGCCCTGGTGCTCTGATGTTCTGAAGCATTGAAGCTCTGACGCTCTGAAGCTCAGACGTTCTGAAGGTCTGATGTTCAGAAACTCAGAAGTTTTGAACTTCTGATGCTCTAAAGCTTTGAAGCTCTAAAGCTCTGAAGCTTTGATGTTCTGAAGCTCTAATGTTCTGAAGCTCTAACGTTCTGAAGCTCAGAATCTCTGACGTTCTAAAGCTCTAACGTTCTGAAGCTCAGAATCTCTGACGTTCTGAAGCTTTGACGTTCTAAAGCTCTGACGTTCTGAAGCTCTGACGTTCTAAAGCTCTGACGTTCTAAAGCTCTGACGTTCTGAAGCTCTGACGTTCGGAAACTCTGAAGTTTTGAAGCTCTGACGTTCGGAAGTGTTGAAGCTCTAAAGCTCTGACGTTCTGAAGCTCTGACGCGTTAAAGCTCTGGGACTCTGAAGCTCTAAAACCCCAGCGCTCTGAAGCCCTGAAGTTGTGAAACTCCAAAGCTCTGACGTGCTAAAGCTCTGAAGCCCTGGTGCTCTGATGTTCTGAAGCATTGAAGCTCTGACGCTCTGAAGCTCAGACGTTCTGAAGGTCTGATGTTCAGAAACTCAGAAGTTTTGAACTTCTGATGCTCTAAAGCTTTGAAGCTCTGAAGCTCTGAAGCTTTGAGGCTTTGATGTTCTGAAGCTCTAATGTTCTGAAGCTCTAACGTTCTGAAGCTCATAATCTCTGACGTTCTAAAGCTCTAACGTTCTGAAGCTCAGAATCTCTGACGTTCTGAAGCTTTGACGTTCTAAAGCTCTGACGTTCTGAAGCTCTGACGTTCTAAAGCTCTGACGTTCTAAAGCTCTAACGTTCTGAAGCTCAGAATCTCTGACGTTCTGAAGCTTTGACGTTCTAAAGCTCTGACGTTCTAAAGCTCTAACGTTCTGAAGCTTTGACGTTCTAAAGCTCTGACGTTCTGAAGCTCTGACGTTCTAAAGCTCTGACGTTCTGAATCTCTGACGTTCTAAAGCTCTGACGTTCTAAAGCTCTGACGTTCTGAATCTCTGACGTTCTAAAGCTCTGACGTTCTAAAGCTCTGACGTTCTGAAGCTCTGACGTTCTAAAGCTCTGACGTTCTAAAGCTCTGACGTTCTGAAGCTCTGACGTTCTAAAGCTCTGACGTTCTAAAGCTCTGACGTTCTGAAGCTCTGACGTTCGGAAACTCTGAAGTTTTGAAGCTCTGACGTTCGGAAGTGTTGAAGCTCTAAAGCTCTGACGTTCTGAAGCTCTGACGCGTTAAAGCTCTGGGACTCTGAAGCTCTAAAACCCCAGCACTCTGAAGCCCTGAAGTTGTGAAACTCCAAAGCTCTGACGTGCTAAAGCTCTGAAGCCCTGGTGCTCTGATGTTCTGAAGCATTGAAGCTCTGACGCTCTGAAGCTCAGACGTTCTGAAGGTCTGATGTTCAGAAACTCAGAAGTTTTGAACTTCTGATGCTCTAAAGCTTTGAAGCTCTAAAGCTCTGAAGCTTTGATGTTCTGAAGCTCTAATGTTCTGAAGCTCTAACGTTCTGAAGCTCAGAATCTCTGACGTTCTAAAGCTCTAACGTTCTGAAGCTCAGAATCTCTGACGTTCTGAAGCTTTGACGTTCTAAAGCTCTGACGTTCTAAAGCTCTGACGTTCTAAAGCTCTGACGTTCTGAAGCTCTGACGTTCGGAAACTCTGAAGTTTTGAAGCTCTGACGTTCGGAAGTGTTGAAGCTCTAAAGCTCTGACGTTCTGAAGCTCTGACGCGTTAAAGCTCTGGGACTCTGAAGCTCTAAAACCCCAGCGCTCTGAAGCCCTGAAGTTGTGAAACTCCAAAGCTCTGACGTGCTAAAGCTCTGAAGCCCTGGTGCTCTGATGTTCTGAAGCATTGAAGCTCTGACGCTCTGAAGCTCAGACGTTCTGAAGGTCTGATGTTCAGAAACTCAGAAGTTTTGAACTTCTGATGCTCTAAAGCTTTGAAGCTCTGAAGCTCTGAAGCTTTGAGGCTTTGATGTTCTGAAGCTCTAATGTTCTGAAGCTCTAACGTTCTGAAGCTCAGAATCTCTGACGTTCTAAAGCTCTAACGTTCTGAAGCTCAGAATCTCTGACGTTCTGAAGCTTTGACGTTCTAAAGCTCTGACGTTCTGAAGCTCTGACGTTCTAAAGCTCTGACGTTCTAAAGCTCTAACGTTCTGAAGCTCAGAATCTCTGACGTTCTGAAGCTTTGACGTTCTAAAGCTCTGACGTTCTAAAGCTCTAATGTTCTGAAGCTTTGACGTTCTAAAGCTCTGACGTTCTGAAGCTCTGACGTTCTAAAGCTCTGACGTTCTGAATCTCTGACGTTCTAAAGCTCTGACGTTCTAAAGCTCTGACGTTCTGAATCTCTGACGTTCTAAAGCTCTGACGTTCTAAAGCTCTGACGTTCTGAAGCTCTGACGTTCTAAAGCTCTGACGTTCTGAAGCTTTGACGTTCTGAAACGCTGACCCTTTGAAGCTCTGATGTTCTGAAGCTCAGAAGCTTTGATGCTCTAAAACTCTGAAGCTCTGAAGCTTTGAAGCTCTGACGTTCTGAAGGTCTGATGTTCAGAAACTCAGAAGTTTTGAACTTCTGGTGCTCTAAAGCTTTGAAGCTCTAAAGCTCTGAAGCTTTGATGTTCTGAAGCTCTAATGTTCTGAAGCTCTAACGTTCTGAAGCTCAGAATCTCTGACGTTCTAAAGCTCTAACGTTCTGAAGCTCAGAATCTCTGACGTTCTGAAGCTTTGACGTTCTAAAGCTCTGACGTTCTGAAGCTCTGACGTTCTAAAGCTCTGACGTTCTAAAGCTCTGACGTTCTGAAGCTCTGACGTTCGGAAGTGTTGAAGCTCTAAAGCTCTGACGTTCGGAAGCTCTGACGCGTTAAAGCTCTGGGACTCTGAAGCTCTAAAACCCCAGCGCTCTGAAGCCCTGAAGTTGTGAAACTCCAAAGCTCTTACGTGCTAAAGCTCTGAAGCCCTGGTGCTCTGATGTTCTGAAGCATTGAAGCTCTGACGCTCTGAAGCTCAGACGTTCTGAAGGTCTGATGTTCAGAAACTCAGAAGTTTTGAACTTCTGATGCTCTAAAGCTTTGAAGCTCTAAAGCTCTGAAGCTTTGATGTTCTGAAGCTCTAATGTTCTGAAGCTCTAACGTTCTGAAGCTCAGAATCTCTGACGTTCTAAAGCTCTAACGTTCTGAAGCTCAGAATCTCTGACGTTCTGAAGCTTTGACGTTCTGAAGCTCTGACGTTCTAAAGCTCTGACGTTCTGAAGCTCAGAATCTCTGACGTTCTGAAGCTCTGACGTTCTAAAGCTCTGACGTTCTGAAGCTCTGACGTTCTAAAGCTCTGACGTTCTGAAGCTTTGACGTTCTGAAACGCTGACCCTTTGAAGCTCTGATGTTCTGAAGCTCAGAAGCTTTGATGCTCTAAAACTCTGAAGCTCTGAAGCTTTGAAGCTCTGACGTTCTGAAGGTCTGATGTTCAGAAACTCAGAAGTTTTGAACTTCTGATGCTCTAAAGCTTTGAAGCTCTAAAGCTCTGAAGCTTTGATGTTCTGAAGCTCTAATGTTCTGAAGCTCTAACGTTCTGAAGCTCAGAATCTCTGACGTTCTAAAGCTCTAACGTTCTGAAGCTCAGAATCTCTGACGTTCTGAAGCTTTGACGTTCTAAAGCTCTGACGTTCTGAAGCTCTGACGTTCTAAAGCTCTGACGTTCTAAAGCTCTGACGTTCTGAAGCTCTGACGTTCGGAAGTGTTGAAGCTCTAAAGCTCTGACGTTCGGAAGCTCTGACGCGTTAAAGCTCTGGGACTCTGAAGCTCTAAAACCCCAGCGCTCTGAAGCCCTTAAGTTGTGAAACTCCAAAGCTCTTACGTGCTAAAGCTCTGAAGCCCTGGTGCTCTGATGTTCTGAAGCATTGAAGCTCTGACGCTCTGAAGCTCAGACGTTCTGAAGGTCTGATGTTCAGAAACTCAGAAGTTTTGAACTTCTGATGCTCTAAAGCTTTGAAGCTCTAAAGCTCTGAAGCTTTGATGTTCTGAAGCTCTAATGTTCTGAAGCTCTAACGTTCTGAAGCTCAGAATCTCTGACGTTCTAAAGCTCTAACGTTCTGAAGCTCAGAATCTCTGACGTTCTGAAGCTTTGACGTTCTGAAGCTCTGACGTTCTAAAGCTCTGACGTTCTGAAGCTCAGAATCTCTGACGTTCTGAAGCTCTGATGTTCTGCAGCAGGCTCATTCTATTTCCTTGTCTACTATAAGTCAGACATTCAGTGATTAGATTCAGAGCAGCATCAATTTAAACCTAAGTGGGGGGGCTCCTGGAGCAGTTTACTCCACCCACCACATCAAGAATTAAAAAACAAGAAGGGGGTCGGAGACGGTGAAGAGGGTTTTTGAATCCACCCGCCTGCCAATCAAAGAAGAAACCTGGGTCTATTATTGCACATTCTTGAGGTCTAATGGACCCCCCCCCCCCCCCCAAACACACATATGTCATAGATAGAAATGACTTTACAAATGTTTATTTTGGATTGAAATCAAAGTTTGCGTCCCTCTAAAACCTGCTTTTAGTGCTCTTTTGAGGAACTGCGACTTTTGATGTTTGGGTTTGAGTGTTTGTGTTTCTCTGTGTGTGTGTGTGTGTGTGTCATTTGGACTTACATGGTTGTGTTCTAACATGTTTTCCATAATCAGGCGTACAAACATCTCAAGCATGCTAGACACACTGCAGGATTGGGATTATCCTGATGTAAAACAGATGGGGGATAATCTGAGCTGGAGGTTGAAAGAGTAAACAGAGCTGACACCTTCCATCCCAGCAAGTGTCTGTGTGCCTGAACCTCTTTATGTATCGTAAAGCTTTCTTTTCTTATTCAAAATGTAATTTACTTTACTGATTCACAAAACTGTGTCCTTTGAATGTTACTGCAGTCATGTGACAGCACCAGTGCAGTAAATACAACAGTGGAGGACTGACAGCTCATAGTCATTGTTTTAGGACCCAAAAACTGACCGTCTGACCAGAGATCCTTTACTTTTGGAGGACCATCATCTCTGTTTTTTACAGCTGTTTGGTCTGAGAATTAGTCATGTTTTATTTAGGACTAAAATTATGAAGAATAACATTTAAGAAAAATGTCTGCTTCTTACTTTGAACTAAATTAGCAGATTTTGAAACAAAAAAGTGAACACAAATGGAGAAAAAAATGTCAACAGGGTTTATGAGACTTCACATCCACAGCACCTTCTGTGCTGGTTTACCATTTTAAGTCCGTTATTAATTTTGAATTTCATTGGAAGTTTCTGAAAATTGCCTCTTTGCTGTGAATGCTGACAGTTTGATAGACAGGCGCGTAGCTTTCCAGGGCTTTCTTTTGATCTGGATGGATGTAGATGAGCATTTCTGCAGACACGCCTCAACATTAAGGTTGTGTTTTGACCATATGCTATGGTGGCCCTGAAGTGCAAATCTTCAACATGTTTTTTGCATTTGGTGATTTCCACTTCAGGGTCGCCGTAGTTTAGTCATGATAACCACAGAGGGAGGATTATTGGGCCTATTTGTTAGGCTGACGTTTATCAGAATCAGCCTTTTTTTAATCCGACGGCCCGATACTGAACTGGTTATTTGGACTCTGGTAAAGCCAGGCCGCTCGGTCTCCAGCATTGTCCTGCACCATCTGAATAGTTATGCAAACCACACATTCAGGCCTCTGCATGTCACACTGCTAGGACCCATTCACTTATAACGCCTTAACGCAAATGTCTTAACACGGTTTATCGAGCATTAAAAAGTGGATGAATGTCCGCCCTGTATTGGGAAAAAACGGACATCGTAACACTTCAGCTGCTCTGTGATGTTCCCCTTTCAGCCTCTACCTTCAGGGGGGGCCACAGCGAATCAGCTTTCACTGATCCGCACAGGTGGTTTGGCAGAGATTTTTACTCTGGATGCCCTTCCTGACACAACCCTGTATCCATCTGGGCTGGGAACCGGCTCAGGGGAACCAGACCTGGCCCCCCCTTGTGGCTACACAGTTAGGTAGAAGTGCCAAGGGTCTTGCCCAAAGACCCACACTGGAGCCACACTGTTTTTCTTTTTTCCAGTGGTGTAGGGATCCATGGGAGCACACCTGGTTGCCGACAGTTAACTCCACGCATACACTCTTTACCTGCGATTATTTCCTGTTTTTTTATTGGCATCCCTACACGGAGGCTGGCCCACAGAAGATGACGGTGTCCCCAGCAGCCAATCTCAATGGGGTTTTGGTCACATGACCCACTTAATTATTGAAAATATTGTCTGTGTTGTTGTTTTTTCTGTTGGTTTTGTCTTAGTTGGGTAGTTGAAAGTTTTCAACTTCACATTTTTATTTACTCAATAAAATTTTTTATTTATTTATTTCTATACATACTTTTTGACCATATAAGACATGGTACAGTCCAAGGAACTTTTTCTTTTTGTTTTTACAAAAAGGGGGGGATTTAATTTATGTTAAAGTTTTACTCTTTTTACTATGAAAACTTTTAAGGAACTTTTTATTTAGCTTTAAAAAAAGCAAACAAATAAAGCTACTACTGAGCTTGTTACTTCCTGCACTAGCTATCTATTTACTTTTTTTGTTTACTTGTTGTTTCAATAAAATAAAGTTTATTGTTGGGGAATAAAGTTTTCTAAATTTGATGTTAATATTTTCACCTCTTACTGCAAATGATTATTGGCTCCAAATATGGGTTGTCCGCCTTCTTGACTACCAATAATCAGAATCGGTATCTGCCCTGAAAAGACAAACAAACAAAACCAAACAAAGAACATCAGCTGATCTCTAAGAGGGATCTCATAGAAGACTGGATAAATGAAATGATTAATTCAAATGATTTACAGATGCCTGTTTCTGGTCCGAGTGATGATGGGACTGTGTGTGTTTGTGTATCCCCAGAACTGGCACAAGGGATGCTTCCACTGCGAGGTGTGTAAGATGACTCTCAACATGAAGAACTACAAAGGTTACGACAAGAAACCTTACTGCAATGCGTGAGTTTTGATTCCACTTTTAATATCACACGTTTCTATGCAGAGATTCTGTCTTTGTTTATTCGTTCCTGACGTTTTCGTGTATGTGATCTTTGAGCACAAACCCAGCCTGCAGGCCGCTGCTGCTGTGTTATTATCCCATCCCGCCTGCAGGCTGCTCTTATCTGGGATCCTTTAGGGTGTTTTGGTGGTTTTTGGTGGTTTTTGCTGTGATCCAAGAACTGCTTCACTGGGGCAAAATGATTCTTGGTCTCTGCTGTCACATCTGTCCTGAGGGCGGAGTAACCAGGACCAGTCGGAGACGAGGAAGATGAAAAACCTTCGAGGCGATGTGTCTGTTGATGAATGAGGGAAACTGTGTTCTTACAGTGAAGGTCGTGGGTTTGACTCTTCACCATGTCGCTGTAAAGCTGTGATCCGAATGGTTCAAAGCATCTGCAGTGCTGTATTAACCAGATTAGTAACACATTAACTACTCGACCAAGGGATGTTTTCTGGCTGTTTTTATCCCTCATTTTCTTCTAGGCGACAGCTGCTGTTGCATAAATGTCTGTTGCCATCGGTAAACCTTTTTGGGACGCGTCTGTAAAGAAAGATTTTGTGGATCCCACGCAAACATGAGGAGAATCTCCTTTCCTTTCCTTTGTTGTCTCAGTGCAGCAGCACTCCCCGTGTTTGAGCGCAGTGGGGCCACCTTGACCTTTGACCTGTGCGGATAAAAAGGGTGTTTCCTGTCCGTGTGTCGAACACGGCGTCTTTGTTTCCTGTGGGACGTCTCCCGTTTTAAATAAACACCGAAGCCGAGCGCTGCAAAGCTTCTTCACCGACCCCAACAAAAGGAGACAATCTGTGCATTCTGTCCACTTATTCATCACTCTCGTATGATAACAAATTATGCTTTGTAGATTAAAAAATCAATTAAATATACATTAATCAGTTAAAGCTGACTGAAATCATACACTGATCCCTCGCTACATTACTGTTTATCTTTTGCAGTTTCACTGTTTAGCAGGTTTTTTTTTCTGTGTTCTGCGTCCTGATTGGCCGTTGACCATCGTCAACGTATGTTTGGTTTGCCAGATCTAGATAAATCTTTGATCACGATCAAATCTTTGCTTTCATTCTATGATCCTGGACTTTTTTCTATGAAGTTTTGAACTTTAAGAGTTTACAAAATGGGTAAAAGGTTCATGCCTGTCTAAAAATTAGTGTATAAAGTGTGTAGTGAGAAGTAAAAAATAAAGATGACTACTTTTTACCGGGTTTTACCTATAGCTAGTTAATTTTTAGAATGTAATTCCACAATAAGCAAGGGAACAGTGTAAATCTAAACTAAATTAACATCTTAAATACGTTCAAATTGATAAAAACACTTTATTTCACCTTTATAGCTGGTTTTGTACTTCTGTGTAATTAGATACAATAGTTCAAAGATAAACTTTGATACTCATTCCTGTGGATCTTAAATGTGAATCTTTATTTGATCCCATTTTTCGTTAAACGATTGTATTTTCTCCTGCTGTTTCTCGTATCTGCATACAAACTGGGCGTGTCGGGACTGTGACCTGTGCAGGAAAAGGCGTCTTTACTCAGCTTTGAGTTTGTTTTCGTACTGCGGTGCTACATGTAGCTCTCAGCGGACAAACCAGCAGCCTGTAATTAAAGAGTCTGTGTCAGGCTGCAGCTGCTTATGTTTTTACGGCTGTTTTTCTTGGCTGTTTGTTTGCTTCATCTCTGGAATAAGAACAATAACATGAACCGTCCGTCTTTCTACTGCTCCCCTGGTCCTCTTAAGATAGCTGCCTCACTGCAGCTTTAGGACTCTTTTATGTTCCCTTTTAGTGACAAAAACTGTAGAAACAGAGGTTTATTTGTAGGAAGATTCCAAGTTCAGTCATTCCCATCCTGTTTGTCCTCTTGTTTGTCCTCTTGTTGGCTAGTTTTGACTCCAAGTTCAATGCTCACTAAAAAAAATGGATTAAAAAAATCTCATTGATCGTCCTCAATTTTTCTCGACTCAAAAAACTGAAATGAATCAATCATACCAATAACTCAATTATCTAATAATGGATTTGCCAACTTTTCCCCCCACATCAACACCTTTTTAAACAAGTTATAATTCAGAATTCAGTGGCTGGTATCGTGGTAACCAACATGAAATAAGCTGAAACAGCACTAAAAAGCAGATAGAGATTCCCGATCCTGCTTCCTTTGCTCATATCACCCATTTCCGACCACACCCAGTTGTTGGTTCAAACCAGTCCATGAAGATGACTTATTTACTGAGAAGAATTCACCTACATTTTCTAAATCTGAAAACAGGATCTAAGCTTTTCATGTTCTCACCAGATTTTTTTTCAGAAGTTTAAAATGTTTTTAAAAAAAGGAAGCAGTGACTTGAAGCTGGAAAGCACTGCTTTTTTTGTATTTTTGGCTCACTGAGGTGCATCCATTTCTTGTTATTGATTGTGTGCATTTTTTAAAATAATGCCATTCTTTGTTGTGTAACTGCACTGACATCTGTTAGGTCTCATTTCATGCCTTCTTTTTGGGGGTGAGTTTGGAAATTCTTTTAAAGGAATTCTTGACAACATCTTTGCAAATTACAAACATTAAACCTACACACACTTTACTAACTTACTGAGGTTATTGGATTTTTTACAATGGAGTTTTAGGGACAGTTTACAAACATTTTTTGTTTTTTTGATTATGACATTTAAGTCGTAAATTTACGAGAGAAAGAATCTAGTAGATGTACGGCTAAAAATCGCGTAAATTTACGAGAAAGAAGTTACAGATTAGGGAGGAAAAAACACCAAAGTTGTATGTTTATCACAGCCTAGTGAAAATGAAAGATGTATAGCATTTTGTGAAGCTTTATTTCTGGATAGGTTTCAAAAACAAAGAAATTCTGAACCCCTTGGTGACTCAAAATCCAATTCTTGTTAGTGTAGCCGTCCTTCCGGGGTTTCGTATGTAAAATAAGGAGCCCAGAGACACGTTTGGGTGAAGAGGACCACTACTTTATTTTCCTTTTCATTCACATACTCAGAAATCCATTTGTTACCTTCCGTCATGAACCGGTCATGCGCACAACACCAATGTGTAAACAGTTACATACTCCCCCTCCTCCAGATAAAACGTCCCATTTCAACATAAAACAACAAAGATGAGTGAAAATAGTCTGTTATATTAGCATTAGAACTTTGAAAATGCTAAAAACGGAGTCTCTTCAGACGGAAGCATCACACAGACTTGGAGGAGATCTGGTCTTTGGAGGAAGAAAGCATAGAAGTGGACATCTGCAGGGACACCGATGTCCTCATCAACGGGATGCAGAGATCCTGCAAGCCACCCATCAATGAATAAAACATTCATAAATCATAAATCAAACAAATGAGCTTCTAAACATTTTTACATTATCAGTAAACATTCTGCTCACCTGTTTAACTAAGTTTAGTTGGTCTTCACTGCTGCTGCATGACGTTCACTTGCTCACTTCCACTTTAATATCGTAAATTTACACGTTTTTTTTTTTTTCCTTGGTGGCCCTTAAACTCCATTGTTTCAGTTAATCGTTAAATGTAAAATATAGTAAATGATGCTGAATACATCCTGGAAAGTATCGACTTTTCCGGCTAAAATCTACTCGTGTCAATTTGATATTTTATTCATCATTGGAAAACTGCTGTTGTCGGATATGGGATATGTGATTATCCTGTCTTTATGTCACTTGAATGAATTGAATTTCTTAAGAAGTCGGATGATGGTTGAATATTTTCTGCACGTGAACATGTTCACTGGTTTGAGGACCTCCTTTTGTGAAAGTTTAGGACATATAAGCAAAAAGGCCAAAAAATTAAGAATGAGAATTTAAGCATGAGTCTTATAGAAGACTGGATTATCTGTAATCCTCCAACATGTAATGGACTCTGATGATGTCTTTAAGGAGAAAAGTTGTTTCCTCTGTTAGCTCTGAAGGACTGGAACAGGCTGTAGGTAGGGGGGCAGTGGGTGGCAGGATTATGTGGGCACGTGAGAACCAACACTGCAACACACAAGGACTTTAGATCGATCATGCTTTAAAAGACAAAACCACCAGGAAAAGTGTTTGCTGATACTGGAGATAAGATGCAAAGCCTGTGGGGTCGCGTCTGTTCTGTGGTTCATGGTTGGACATATTCACTCACACACATCTTCATGTATGTGAATTCCTGTGGCAGGTCATGGGACATCTGTTAATCTGTGCTGTATGACTGCTCTCTGTGAAGCGGGGGGTCTGAGCTGTTCCTCAGAGAGAGCATGTTGCCTCAAAAGAAAGGAGATTTTTGAAGTGATGTAATTCTGTTTTAACCAGGTTTTCATTTAGGCAGAAAGAAAGTGCTGAAATTGGATTGATCCATGATAGTAGGGTTGTAACGATTCATTTTTATTACTATACCATTCTTATAATAATTTGCAGTTGCTGATACAATTCCTTGTCAACATTAGTTCATTTTGAACGATCCGATTCTCTGACCTCAAATGGATCCAGATCATCTTCATCCAAACTTCCACCAGTGAGACTCACAGAAATTCCTGCTACTGAACAGTGAAGTTTTCCAGATCCTTAGATTTCTTCCAGATCATCAAGTGGAAATGAAATATGTGTCCAGACAAACAAGTAAACTAGAAATAATGTCAAATCCATTCACATGTTCATTTCCCAGAGTTCAATCCCCCGAATACAAGCAGCCAAAATGAGCTTACTTCGTAGGGTGGCTGGGCGCTCCCTTAGAAGAGGGTGAGTAGCTAAGTCACCCTCAGAGAGCTTGGAGTAGTGCTCCTGCTCCTCCACATAGAGAATGTCGGTCATCTGGACCGGATGCCTCTAGACCAGGTGGTCCGGTCATGTCCCACTGGGCAGAGACCCTGGGGAAGACCCAGGACACGCTGGAGAGACTATGGCTACGTTCACACTGCAGGGCTTAATGCTCAATTCGGAAAAAATCCGAATTATTTGCTAGACCGTTCACATTTCCAAGTAAATCCGAACTTTTGTGATCTCCAGTGTGACCGTGACACGACCCAAACGAGACCCGCATGCGCAGAAGCCAGAAGAATACTCAACGGTGAACGACGTCACTTGTTGTTTGCGGAGCCAACGTTAACAATGGATGTCAACAACAGTGTTGTCAGAAGCGGAGCTCTTTTTGTAATATTAAATTTATTTTCACGAAGGAGCAGCACAATTACAATCTTCTCATTTCAAGAAGGCAATGGAGTCGGGATCGTCTGTACCCACTGTTGTGGAATGGAAATGTGTTTGTGTTGGAGCCGCGCGCCCGCGTGTGTGTGTGTGCAAGCGCGTGCCGCGATAGAGAATAGGGGGGGGGGGCAGTGTGTGCGCGCATTCATGTTGTGTGTTACGGAGGACGGTAATAAAAGAAGGTTTCCCCCAAAATAAATGCTATGGACTCTTTATTAACCCGTTCTGGAGAATCTAAGGATCAGAACAGGGAGGAGGAGGAGGATCGCCCGGGACCCCCGCGCTTGAGCACGGTCAAAGGGGAGAAAGAAAAAAAAGTTATCGCGGTAAAGGTTCAACACCACGCTCTGCCATTTATCTGGAAATTTTTTCAAAACCGCCCAGTTGCGATAAGAGCCCTGCAGTTTGGCCTGAAAAGAGCGATCAGCCCAAATATTAATCCAATCGGGGATCTCGCTTCCCTTCCACTGACTGGTCTCAGCAGCATCGTCCACCATGGTTGATGTTTACGTTCTCGTTCCTGCCTACTTTAACGCAAAATGATGACGTTTGTTGCGTGTCGATGACGTACAGTTCGGAATCAAGTCGCCTGGCCGGTCAGACGGCGGTCGCAATTGAAAAGAACGGCTACAATTCGGAATCAGGCCGGCAAACCCACGGGGCCTGGGTCGCAATTGAAAAGATCGGATCTGTGTCATTCAGACTGTCATGAAAAGATCGGAACTGGGCCGCTTAGGGGCAAAAAATTTGGAATTGGGTCGTTTCAGCCTGCAGTGTGAACGTAGCCATTGTCTCTCTGCTGGCTTGGGAACGCCTTGGCGCCCGCTGCTGTTTTTTCCACTTAGGAGTAATATAGAGAGAACATTATTAGAATATTCTACCACATTGTATGGTCACACACGGTTCCAGCTTCCACGGCGTGCCTTAATTTCTGATAATGCACACTTCATCTGCCATTTTCACTTACGTAACGTAAATACAACCACGTACCATCACAGTGGTTTTTTGTTAGTTTTCCTATGATAACAACATCTACTGCTAGAAGACAAAGTTTTCTCATGATAACACGGTGGTTAGAACATGTTATCATGAGAAAACAGGCCCAAAAATCAAGGCAGGCCTTTAACAGTTGATTAACCTGATTACTAATATTGTTGATTATTATTTAAAGAAAATATGGTTCCCACGTCTCATCTGTTCAGCTACTGTGTTACTGTCAGGTTCAATCCAGAACCAGAAATAATTTAAAAATAATGCAGTCCATTTAACACAACATGGAGCTTTCTGTGACTGATTACTGTATAGCAAATGATTGCTTCATTACAAATCAAGCTATTGTAAATGTTAAAGTTACTTTCACTTAGTGATGGTGGGACAGTTTCCAGCGACCCCAGTGACCTTCATTGGGACAGAGCAGGTAAATATCCTGGACAGAGGCAGGATTAGCTACAGAAAAAGACAATGCCACATTATTTTCAGTCGGAACCATTTGACATGTCAAATAAAGGACCTGCGGTCTGAAGTGTACAGCAGTAGTTACATGCATTTATGTCACTGCTGATCACACAGAAGAACCTGTCTGCTGACTGCAGTCTGCTTTAGTCAGGCATTTCTCTTTAATTAAGTTCTCTTTTATGCACATGAATACTAATCAAAGCGGGTTATGTAACGCTGCACAGCGGCTGCTCCACATGAAGACACACGGAAAGGATCTGATGAAGGACGTCTCACCTAATGCTACCACCGTGACCATGTGTTAGAGTTGACATGATTTGAAGTGTTTGTGCTCTTAATGAAAGTCTTTGAATGCAGCTTGTTGTGATGAAGACAGTGTGCTTACGTAACTGGACTGCCCACATAACCCAGATTCCTCCAGTCTCATTGTGCTCCTCAGCAGCAGAGACGGTTGAGTATTTCAGTAGCTTCTGAAGCTTAGCAGACTCAAAAGCTGTATGAAATATATTATTCATGTTAAGATATGTTGTGTTTTTGGATTCGTAGAACAATTTCAATGTGCATTAAAAAGCTCTGCTACTGACCTGGTAGATGTTTTCGTTGACTCACGGAGTTGAATTTGGAGATCTTGGTTTTTAAAGCATCCTTGAGAAGTTACAGGATATTTCACTATTTAGAAACATAATTTGTTTCACGAATCACTACAAACAGAGATGAACCACAGTGATTGTTACTCGGATGCAGCAAACATCAGTGTTAGATTCATAGATGCACGTTCTCAATAATCTCTGAAGAATCACAGATTCTAAATGGACTTAGTGGAAATTGCAGTGGGACTGACACATGACTGAAGTTTGGTCCATCCCCATCAACAATGACATGAAAATGGTCGATTGGGCAGAGCAAAGGAAAGCAAGTCTTATTGTGTTCACCCTTAGGTTCACTTACCTGTCAATCAAAAGACCTTATAAGACACACATTTGAGCAAAAAATGAACTAAAAAAATGCAAATTGACAAAATACAGCACAATGTGAGAACACTCTCGTTTGATCAGAAACGCCTGAATGGATCAAAATACCATTTTTGGGGGTCGTTTATAGTGAGGAATTAATAATAATAATAATGGATTAGATTTATCCGGTTTGCGCCTACCATCTGACCATCACTGGGTCATTCAAACACATTCACACACCACTGGAGCCACACTAGAGGCAGGTTTAAAGGGTTTATATCACGCAAAATCGACTTTTTTGAGCTTTTAAATGTGTTATAATGTTATGTCCTCTCTATTAACAATCCAAAATGGTATTTAGAACCATTCAGGTATTTCTGAGTATTCCTCTAAAAACCTGCTCTCTGAATCCCAACCCACGAAAACTAGCGGGTTTTCACATGGTGACGTCACAAAGTGAGGAACCGCCCCTTCCAGGAAGAGTCTGTGCCACCAGCTCCGCCCCCAGGCTAACACACGCACCCATTTCTCCATGGAGCTAGCAAAACACTTTTATTATCTATGCACGCTATGCACATCCATCTTTGCAAAAGCCGGATGTTCTTTGTTTTACTGGGCGAAAGGCATCATGAAATACGTGGCATCCACACGGTCAAAGTTCATTCAGTCATTCATCCTCTAATCCGTTTGTTCCCTTTCGAGGTCACGGGCTGCCAGAGCCCATCCCAGCCACTTTACGGTCATAGTTGGCATTGTTTATTATGAAAGGCTTAAGAAAAGCATGATTTAGACCCTTTAAAGTTTCTTTATTGTTTTTTTTCATCTTTACTTCTTGGTCTTTAGATTTCAGGCTGATCACAATTTCCTCACATTTGTTCAGATTGTGCCAGTATTATCTCAGTGTTTCTTGGTTGTAATGTATGTTTTTTCCTTTTAATATTGTCATTTTTGAGCGTTAAATGTAACATGTCAATTGAATGGTAAGAGGATCATCAGAGGAACAGCTCATGGCAGACGTTTTGGAGATAGATGCAGGGAGGCTGATTGAGATGGGCTGGACATGTTGAGAGGAGGACCAAAGGGCTTGGTGTCTTTCCAAAGGTTTTTCTGATACCGGTCTTCAGAGTTTGACACCAGGTCTTGGTCGATGCCTTTTTACACACAGATTTGAAAAATGATGTTTTAACCAGGCTAGATAACACACTCTTTTTTAAAACTTTGGTCTTATTTCTCTAAGTTAGAATTCTTTTCACAGACTTGTCTCATGAACTAGTTCAAATGAAGCCTTAGTCAAATGCACATCTATCTAAAACCTTCTTAACCCTTGTGCTATCCTAGGCACTTTAACATTGGGAGTTGGGTCATCTAGACCCACTAGACAGTGCTCTGAACCTTTTTTCTTCAATGATTTGTGATCTTCACTGGTGTCCATGGATTACATGAAATGTTTCCACCTTTATCCCCCTTTGTCGTGGTAGGGAGAACACGTCAATGTAACGGGGGGGGGGGGGGGGGGTCATAGGATAGCACAAGGGTTAAAGCTGCTCCTCTGGCTGGTAACACATAACACATATCTGCTCAATTAAAACCCCCAAACTAGCCAAGTAAACACAAAAAAAAGTATTTGGGAAGATTCTTTATGCAGATTGAAAGAGTCAACGAAGAAACAGAAGAAAGGCCTTCAATAGACCAGGAGAAAACCAAAGAATGTGGATTTGTTTGCAGTTCTACGAGGACACTGCTAATAAAAATACTTTACTGCTGCTTTACTTCATGTTTATTATCATGTAAAGTTTTTAGGGTGGTCATTACATTTTGTTTTGTTTTCATCTGGCACACTTTAAAAGACTGATCTGTGAAAATATTGTCTGACATTAAATCGCTCTGTAGAAGAATGACAGCAAATGCCTCATTTTGATCGCAATGTGGTGTTTAACTGGAGCAGTACGATAAAGATGAAATACACAAGGTTAAAACCTTTGCTTTCCATGAAGATGCTTATCCTCATAGCCTCATCTTGTGTTTTTGCATTTTCTAAATGTCCTATTCATGCATTCACAGTTTATTAGAGAAACATATTTTTTTTACATGTCAGTCTTCCTTTTTTAAAAGTCAGATGAATCTGCCGTTAAGACGCAAAGACACTCAGACGTTCATCTGAGCGATGACACTGCTGAGAGCTGGAGCTACAGCAAACTTATGTAAGTCTCCATCTGATGGTTTGAATCAAAGGGAACTGAAGCGCGTGAAAACATGCAGACACTGGTCCAAGAAAGAGTTTTTAGAAATAAAAAAAATGAAGTGGGTCGCTCTCAAAAGCAGGGAGCAGCAGGAGGCTGAGCCAGAAAAGGAGGATGAAGACAGGATGGAGAGATGAGTATTGATGGAAGTTGGTAGCAAGTTCTGCATGAATGACTGAATAGAAAGAGGGAAGACTGAAGAGAGATCACTGTATGAACGAAAACTGTTATCCGATCCCTTTAAGATCCAACGAATCTTTTCAAGTCTTTTATTTTTTAATTTACAAACTTTTTTTTTTATCTCATCCTCCTCTTTTCTTTCATCTTCTCTACTTGCCTCCTGTGCAGTTCAATCGGTTTGATTCCCAGAGGGCCTTAGTTTTATTAGACTTACTCATTATATTTCTCATTTCCTTTTCTTTCCCTCCTCTAAGTAAAGCTGTCAGGACAGGTTCATCTACTTGACTGTCTAATCAAGACACTGGGCAGCAGTTTGCTGAGTGCGACTCTCCTCTTCAGTCCAGTCCACTCAGCAGCATCACCTGAGGGAGAGTGGTTGTTTTAGTCCCACAAGTGAGTCAAGCTTCAAGTGTGTCTTCCTCTCCTCCCCTGGTTAGTATAAACATCTGAGTGGATAATGTAGATTGCAATAGTTGTTAAAACCTTTTTGGAAGTTCTGCTGGGCTGCATGGTAGCGCTCTCACATCACAGTTAGAAGTCCCTGGTTCAAATCCCAGCTGGGTCCTTTCTGTGTGGAGTTTGCGTGTTCTCCTTGTGCATTTGTGAGTTTTCTCCAAGCACTCTGGCTTCCCCCCAAAGTTCAAAAACATGCATCATGATTTATTACATTGTCCCTAAGTGTGAGTGTGCTCTCGGTGAACCACGTCTTCACCCAACAGTAGCCAGATTAGGCTCTGGCAGCCCCATGACCCTGAAAGGGCAACAATGTCTTAAGAAAATGGATGGATGTCCCTCAGCATGAAATTTAAAGTTTTCTTTGCAGAAATTTCAAGTTTGCAAAAATAAAATAGCTACTGCAAAGCTCTGAGATGCTCCTATGGCTCATTTCCATGATGCTTAGTCAAGTTTAAGATTTAAAATACTTGGTACTGAAAGGTTGCAGGATAGTGTATAGGTTTGGAGATTTGAAGGCGGCTGTGTGGTCGGTCCTTGCTGCTTTAACACACATTCAAAAGCAACTGCTGGCCACTGCTGCTGAAGCTGTGAACCAGGCAACACTTTATCTCAACTTATTTGTTTCTGTGTCTTATCATATCTACGTAATGTGATTTAAGGCCCCTTGTCACTCTCTTCCTTTTTGCTATTCGATAATTCTCCTGCTTCCTTAAACAAATGCATTAAGCAAGCATGTCTCACAGGGTACGTTTGATTTGTTGTCCTGGGACTCTCAATTCATTCACATGTGGCAAATAAAATAAATAAATATTATAAACGCAGAGAAAATTGTTCACATGTTTAAGAGGAAAATTGCAAGTGAGGATGAAGATGTAAAGACTAAAATTAGTAGAGGGGAAGAAGAAAAAGAAGAAGGTGTGTGAGATATGAGGACAATGTCTGTAAGACAACAAGGCCATCTGGAGAAAGCACAAATGATGATGCTGGAGGTCCCGTTTACGCTGTAGGGGCAGCTGTGGTGCAGTGGTTGGGCGGTCGGAACCACTGCACTGTTCCTCATCTGTAAAGCACGTCTTAGGGCCTTCTAAGAAGGTAGAAAAGCGCTATATAAGTCTACACCATTTACCATGCCATATGGACAAAAGACCAATACGAACAGTTTATTCGTATTGCACATATAAATTGTCAATCGACAACTTTAGATTAGATTAGATAAGATTAGATAGACTTTGTTAATCCCACAATGGGGACATTCTTTTTGTCTTTTTGTCACAAACTTGTGTGCAATAACTGACTTTCATCTACCTCCACACAACATATTTATTATGCTGCATTTTTTGCTCTCCATTTTATTCTATTTTTCATACTTGTATTTTTATTGGTTTTTGTACATATTTTGATTAGATTTATAGTATTTACCACTCCAAGGCTGCTACAATTTTGTTGTATTTTTATGTACACTGACAATGAAGATTTCTGTTTCTGATTAAAGACAAAAAGAATAAACGGATGTTTGCTAAGAGTGGAATGCTTGGTTCACATCAGGCCATACTGCAAAAGATCTTGGCTTTGTTACATCCCAAGGAGTAAATATTTACAGCTATTAAAAAGATTTTTGTTGACATAAGTTGTTATAGGAACAAACATCAATAATTTCACCCCTGCTGAAAACCTACAGGAAATGACCTCTGTTGTTAACAACCAGAGTTACAGCACTTTTTATTGACTAAACACGTATTTTCTGCTCCATCAAACACAAATACTATTTAAAATTCATACAATGTGATTTCCTGAATACTATATATATATTTTTTTACATTTTGTCTCGCACAGTTGACGTGTTTCTATGATGAACATTACAGACCAAAGTCATCTTTTTAAGCGGGAAAAGCTGCAGAATCTGTGAATCTTTTTGTGCTACTTTATCTGATGCCGGTTCATCTTAATTTGACATTAAGCACATCTGCAAAGTCAGAACATCTGACTGTGTTTGAGGAAAACCCAACACAGTTTGGATAGTTCACAATTGGACACTGTCTAAAACAGAGCAGAAGGGATTTAAAGTGACGAGAGACAAGACAGTAGATCCAGACTAAAGATCAGGTAGATTTAAGAGCTGGTTAGATTTGATGCTTAACTTGAAATATCTCTCTTGTAAATCAGCACAGCCTGCAGTTCGTTTTTCATGGTGTTTTATCAGCAGCTGCCACCAAGAAAAGTACAGCTAGTTTGCATTGGAGGTGATGCACAGAAATGCAGGTCTGAGCAGGATGGATGGACTCCATGGTCATACTCACATTTATACAAGCTGCTGGAACAACCACAGATCCACATGAGGCCACTGAACAGCTCCGCGGGAGCAGCCAAATTCAAGGGCCTTGCTCAAGGGCATCACAGTGGGAAAGGAAAAATCAAACACTGCCAGGCATCTGTCCAACACAGGTTTAATCCTGCTGCTTCCAGGACCTTCTAGGATTTTTCCTAGAGTATTATGAAACTATTCCACAGAAAGGAATGCTTTCAGCTTTTGCAGTATATGTTGGTTTTAGAATGACAAAAAAAATGCTAAAAAGGAAAACATGGATCCAAGCATTGATAAAGATTCTCATTCATCCGGATGACGATGTCTTGAAGTTCAGTCGTAGCATCTGGACCTTTAGTCTTCTAGTCAAAGCAGAATGATGGCTTTTTGAACATGGAATAAGACCCTTTTAGGAAGGTTTTAATATTTCCTTTGAGCTATGCTGCAGCTTTTGCCTGCATGTAATTAATTGGACTGCAGTCAGTTTGTACAATGATAGCATTCCAGATGCGAGGAGTCATAAATAACACAGACTAGAGAATAAAGTTGAGATTACTGTCAATATAATTTGAGCAGAACAGATTATCTGATGTTTTCTCACAAAGTCTGCCTTTGCCAAACGCGTGTCTTGTTCCATGTTTTCATTTATACATTTAAAACGGTATTTAATTCATTTAGACCAGAGTTTCATCTGTTATTCTCAGTTTGGTTCCACTGAGATTTCTGAACTTTGGTACTAAAATGAATGTGTTTATTCTAAGACACCATGTTTGCTACTCCTTAGCCTTCTGATTCAAGTTAAAATCGTAAAAACTGTCGTTTAAATGTACAATAATTAACAGACCAATAAATGGGATTAATTTATGATTAACTGTGAGTTAACTATTGATTTTAAGTGATTAAGATCCCAATTAATCCATAGCTGTAGTTGGATGTATTTATCAGTGGGTACACCATGGTAATTTGTCAGTCATTGTCCTCTGTTTTTTTTAGTCAGAAGGAAAGGTATTTTTCCTTAATTGTTCTCATGTCTGAATCATTAATCACCTTCATGGACGAAAGGTTTTTGGTTGTGTTTTGACTTTCAAATGACCTTTGGTTGAAAAATAAAATTCTTGTCAATAATTTGGACCTGATGGTTCGCAGTGCAGCTCCTGACAGACGCTTTTCTGTTCCGCTGCAGGACAGCGAGGTTTTATGAGCCACCTCTGTCCTGCGCCCACGCTGACGCTTTCATCAGCACCTAAGCAGGAGGAGGGATAGTCTGCTGAGCAAACACGCTGACACACATTCAGCTGTCGTCCCCGCCCCCTCTTTTCCAGTGATTCACCAAAAGAGCATCCACGTTGCTTGATGTCATCCGTACCAAGGAAACCTCTTCATTTGTTCCCGCTATGGATGAGGTGTCTGAGTTCTTCACAGACACACACGGTTGTTCTGACAACACTCTACTCCTGCCCGCTTTTACCAAGATCCTTCAAGCTATAGATCAAACATCAGCCTGATGCCTGTCTCTTCCAATGCTTCAATTCTGTTTGAACCTTGATGAGTTGAGACAACTGTTATTGGGATTTGGGGCTTTACTAATAACATTGAATTGAGTTTTAGTGATTGAAAGTTTGGTTTTGCAAAGGTGAAGGTGGAGTCATTTCTGACTGAAAAGATCTACTATTAAGAGTCTAAAGTAAGTTTAAATTTAAAACTTTGTGTCATAATAGCGAGCAGCGGAAACAAACCCAGATGCTGGAACCCGGAAAGATCACGCAAGTCTTGTATTGGATTATAAAAGTATTATTGTCCAGGAATGTCGAAGGAACTTGGGTTACGACGGCTGAGACGAAGGAGATGGAATGAGTGGGTGAGTAGTTCCAGTATGGAGACGAGGCGTGGAGTTTTGGTGTGATACGAAGTTGTGGTGATGAGGCGCGGAGTCGTGGCTTGACTGGAGGGCAAGGGCTCAGGCGTAACCGGACAGGGAGTAGAAAGGTGGACCCAGGTTGGCACTAGTAGAGATAGATCCTGTAGACAAGGAGGCAGACATGAGTACATGAACAAGAGAGGATGTAGATTAAGATTCAGATCACGTGAGATCATGAGACAGAGTACTGCACCATAGAGGGCAACGAACAGGCGATGAATGCTGGGGAAGGTCCATCTTATGTGGAGCAGGGAGACTGATGAGGAGAGTGCCAGCAGCTGGGTCCAATCTGGGGAGGAAGAGCAAAGGGAGGGGGAAAAGAGAGGACTCCCGGAGGTACCATGAAACTTTGCTCCTTTTACCCAGCTTCTCTCTATCCCAGGATAACCTTACAGAAATGATAAAGTTGAAAAAATGAAATTAAGAAGTGATTGCTGCTTTTAGAGAAACATTGCTCTTCATAGATTCTGCAATAAATACATTATTCTGTTTAAAGAGAGTTCTCTATTTAAAAAAACAAATTATACTATTCATTAAAAACAAGGCTGAAACTGGCATGTAAACACTTTTGTATAAATAAAGCTCCATATTAGCTGGTTGTTGTGACGCAGAAAGGCCGTTCCTCCAAACCGCCTTTACGGAAGTCACTGTCTTCATCAGCACAGGCTGAGCTCAGAAAGGTGGTTAGGATTGGTGTCACACACTGTGTTACAGTAAGATAACCACTTTGTTATAAAGTTAAATCTGTTCAGAATAGCTCAAAACAAACTGCTTCTGTTCAAGATCTGGAACTGAAATAATTATCAGTAACTTCCTATAACGAAACATTCAAACGTCATCATACTTCTTAAAGTGTGCACAGTGCACCGTGACATAGATGGTGGCCCCACTCTCTGCATCATTATAACCAATGGTTTATTTAAAAATGTTTCCACAACACACCCACCATTCTGCATCTATCTGATACAAACACACACCCACAGCCACCAGCACAAACACACGCGCACACACACACACACACGCAGGGGTATTGTAAATCAGGGACTAACAGAAAGGCAGGATGTGTCTCAGGGAACTGTAGAAAGAAGTTTAAAAGGTTCTGTTTGTGTGGGTGTGTATATTTCTTTGAGGGCAGGGGTTATATTTGCCTCCTGTTGTTGATGAGAGAGGTGCAGCCTTTTGGTGTTCCTTAAGCAGTGTGTAATTAGAGTTTACATGTTTTTTGTGGCTTCCTGAAACAGTTCCTTTGTAATTATAGTCATTTTTAGATCTTAAAATCCCAAATCTGATCACTATCACATGCACCAACATGACAGATTGTACAGATTAGTTGAAAGTTTTGTTTGTGAATTCACCGCTTAATGTGCTTCACCCTGTTGGCGAAAATGTATAATTAAATAAATAAACGAAAAGAGTTTTTTTCATCATGTTGATCAAAACTGTCCAATGGAACCACGTTTGAAAGCCCTGGTTGTCCACAGGGCCTGACAAAGTCAGGGATTTCTCTGCTTTGTTTGTCATTTTGGTCCCCATTTGTCTGTCAGTGTCTTTTAGTTTTGCTCGGTGAAGGCATTCAGAGAATGAAGGGGACGGGCCTGTTTGTGTCCCGCTGGCCTGTGAAGGTCAGCAGGCTGGTAAAAAAGTCCACACAAACTCAGTTATTGTCCAGCCCTGCTCATGCAGCCAGAACAGACCTACCTTGGCCCGCTCTGAGTCCGTTTGAAAAGTATCCCACAGAGCAGCTCTTTGTCTGAGAGGATTGAGTTGCGCCAAATGAACAAAGCATTCATGGTTGTCAGTCGCAGCAGAAGCAGGTGAATTGAAACGGAAGAGCCAAAATGAGTTTATAACTTGTCATGCCCCTCCACTGTCATGCAGCCTTAACTCATCCTTTTTGTTCCTCCTGTTTCTCCATCTCCTCTTGTGTAATTAAGCTCAATCTCCTCACCTGTCTTCGCCAGTATTGTTGCCTTTGGTATCTCAACTAAAGTGCTAGTTATTGCAGTTTACCTGTTCATTCCAGCCTTATTTTATGTCTCAGTCAAAGCTACTATTGGCCACCAACTTCTATCTCTCACACACACTACATTGAAGCCAAAGGCAGCTTCTAACTGGCATTGCTTTTTAGTCATTGACTGTAGAAGACTACTGGACTGCATGTGGACCCTGCCTCTGGCTTGTCTCTCCAGCCGTCCCCCAACTCCATCTGGATAAGGCTCATCTGCTGGACTATTTAAACATGTAGTTATAGAGTTAGATAAGCGTATTCTTCTCCTTTTCTTTTCTGCTCTGGTACGTGGTCTGTCCGTCCTGGGGGAGGATCCCACCTTTAAGGTTTCTTCTTTTTTCCCGGAATCCGTTTTTTTTGGGAGTTTTTCCTTACGGAGAAGGAGGGTCTAAGGGCAGGGATGCCCAGTTTAGTTTATTCTGTTTAGTTTAGTTTAGCCAGTATCTATTGAATTCTTTGACTTAATGATCCTTATGATTTCATGTTTATTATATAATTACTGCTGTGAAGCCCATTAAGATGACTATTGTTGTAATATTGGGCTATATAAATAAAATTGAATTGAAATGTTTTACACAGTTTTTTAGGGTTTAGGGAATAGTAAGGGAATTTGGACATAGTCCTTGTCTCTGTCCTGCTTCCACATAAGCAATTCTTTGGTTACATTTTGTATTTTCTCTTTGAGGGATTCTTGCTAAGTTTTTCTCAAGAACTACAGCTTCCTCAAAGTCTCTCCAAAGGACTACAGGTTGTCCTTTCCTGGATTCTACCTCCCTCTTCCTCTGTTTCCATCTTCAGCAGGGATGTGGTGTAAACCACATATACTCACCCTCCGTATCTGATAGTGGGTTATTATCCCTCTTCAGTATTAACCAGCAACCCAATGTCCTGTGGACAGCCCAATGCCCTGTCAACAAGTCATACTCAGAGACCCAACGTTTATCCAGTTTTCTAAAATTTCAAGTAACTGCACTTACTCTGCTGTGATGTTTCTGGGTTGTTCATTTATCAGTTGTAATTTAATGCCACATAACTGTAGAAAACAATGACATGTAATCTTTCTATCACTCTGAATGGCATACATACATCTTTTTTCTTGCTTTAGCCAAATTCAGTCATATTTATTCTATTAGGGCCACTTTATCAATACTTTATTTTCATGATGGTCCTTGTTATTGACCTGTAGATTATTTTTGGTCCAGATAACATAACACTCTACAGCGCATACACAGGAAGCTGTGATTGTGGTTTTCTTGACTTCCAGTTTTGGTTTTGTGGCTTCTTCTCACTCCTGACTCTGTTTGGAGAACTTTATTGACTATAGAGACAAAGTGAAGATGGTAATAACTGTTTACAGTCCCTCACTGAGCACCAGCTACTTTCACAGACCACAACTGACTGCCTGTGATCTGTTATTATAATCAGTGCTGACTGTTCTGGTACTGGTAACCTCCAGCAACCAAGCAGTGATGCTGCTTTGCCACTTTAACATGTAAATTGAATTAAAAAAAGCAAATTTTAGGAAACAGGATGGATTTCCCCTTTTCTATATGAAGCTTGAGTTAAGTTTTATTCTTTGTCTGATAGGGCTTCAATGATTCCCTTTCTCCACTATTCAACTCAAAACCTCGATTTTTAGATCACAGCTCTGTTTTGGTTCAATATATGATTTGTGATACAAAAACTCAAAATTCAGTACATTCGTTTTTAAATGTGCTAATAAGCATTTAATAATGAAGAAAAACCTTTAAGCTAACTTAAACTAAGTCTGGTTTAATGTAAAAAAACAAAAAACGTTAAATTCTGCTTAAATTTAACACAATTGTTTAAAACTTAAGGCTGCATGGTGGCGCAGTGGTTAGCACTCTTGCCTCACAGCAAGAAGCCCCCAATTCAAGTCCTGGCTGGGGGATCTAAAACACCAACGGGGGTCCTTGCTGTGTGGAGTTTGCATGTTCTCCCAGTACATGCATGGGTTTTCTCCGAGGACTCCGCCATCCTCCCACCGTCCAAAAACAGGCCTAAACAGGACCAAAAACATTGGTTACTCTAAATTGTTCCTGTAGAATGTGAGAGTGCATGGGTGTGTGATTGTGGTCCTGTGACAGACTGGTGACCTGTCCAGGATGCCCCCTGTCTTTGCCAGCATGTGACCGGAATAGGCTCCAGCAGACCCAAGACCCCGAAAGGGACAAAACGGATTAGAAGATGAAAGATAAATGTTTGGCACTTTCAATGTAAACTACTATGCAATAGGGATGCAACTACCGTAAATTCCCCCATACGCTTTTCATTCTTAAAGGATGAACCATTTTATATACATATAAGCCGCACCTGTATATTAGCTGCATTTGTCCAATTATAAAAACATGTTGCAAACCACACGTTTCCAACAGTTTCAGAGAGGGGGAAGCAAATGTAGATTGCATAGTCTGGTTTTTGGCATAATGGTCTATTTATTTGGACACACCCACAAACAGCATGGAGGTCACTTCTGCTCACAGCCACCTCTGTCATGGTGAGGAACTTTACACCCACGATTCCCCATTTCCCATGAGTCTTAGGGGCTGAAGGCGGGGCTAACCTCCGGGTTGCCACACTGTGTTGTAGATTGAGGATGTGTATGTGCTTATACCGCACGTGTGTCTAAGAAATACGAGAAATACGAGAAAATAAAAAGGGTGGAGGCGTTTCTGCACTGTTTAGAGATAATATTGCAACCCGCAGACTATCATTTGGTGTGTTTTCATCATTTGAGTATGTGTCCTTTAAGATTGAGTTAAAACAAACTCCTCCCTTACTCTGCATAGTTATGTACAAACCTCCTCAGCACAGCCAAAGTTTTATTGATGATTTCACTGAAATGCTCTCAGTTGTGTGCACAGACTTTGATGGTCTAGTCATTACAGGTGATTTTAATGTTCATGTTGATAATGTCAATGACAGAAATGCAAAAGAGCTCAATGCTGTCCTTGAAACCTTTAGTCTAATTCAGCATGTGAGTTGCCCCACCCACAGCAGAGGGCACACTCTGGACCTGCTCATCACAAGGGGGGTTACTATTTACAATGTCAGTGTGGTTGATGTCGCCCTCTCTGATCATTTCTGTGTATTCTTTGACCTGTCTGTTGCTCCCAAACCACCGCCTGGCCCTGCAGTTGTCCAAAGGAGACAAATAAATCAGAGCACTAGGGCACAGTTTGTAGAAATGATAGACCTTGAAAACGCCTCTGGTGCCAATGTTGATGAAATGCTGAATTCTGTTACTTCTAGCATCTTGAATGTTCTGGATGCCATTGCCCCTATGAAAGTTCAATTGAGAAAACATAGACAGAAAGCTCCCTGGAGGAATGATGATCTAGTCAGGGCACAGAAACAACAGTGCCGCAGAGCCGAGCGAAAGTGGCGCAAGTCAAAACTCCAGGTTCATTATGGAATATATAAGGCGGAGTTGTACGCTTATAACCAGATCTTATGCAGAACAAGGGAAAGGTACTTCTCTGAAATAATTGGAAGTTGCAGCAGCAACTCTCGTATCCTGTTCACAACAGTTAACAGATTAACTAACCCTCCAACCCAGCTACCAATAGAATTGGTTTGTACACCTAAATGTAATGAGTTTGCTGTATTTTTCAATGACAAGGTTCAGGGCATTAAAAAAGCCATCAACTCCACAACACATATAACTATCCAACGGCCACCTACTCACTCTAAGCTGACTCACTTTATACCTGTCACTGACCAAACTGTCCAAGAGACCATCACCCGTCTGAGCTCGTCTACATGCTGCCTTGATGTGTTACCCACTAGATTTCTAAAGTCTGTCTTGAACAGTGTGTTGCCATCAATTACTCAAATAGTTAACATGTCTCTTCAATCTGGAATATTTCCAGAGGCCTTAAAAACTGCAGTCATTAAACCCCTCCTGAAAAAGAGCGGTCTTGATCCCACTGTACTGAATAATTACAGACCTATCTCTAATCTGCCATTTTTAGAAAAAGTCCTTGAAAAAGTTGTCTACCAACAGCTCACTGACTTTCTCTTATTAAACAATTCGTTTGATGTTTTCCAGTCAGGTTTTAGACCCCATCATAGCACAGAAACTGCTCTTATCAAGGTAACCAATGACATCCGCCTGAACACTGATGATGGAAAAGTCTCTGTCTTAATCCTGCTAGACCTGAGCGCTGCCTTTGATACTGTTGATCATGGGATCCTTTTGCACAGACTCCAAGACTGGGTTGGCATCTCTGGATCTGCCCTAAGTTGGCTCAAGTCTTATCTAGAAGACAGGAAATATTTTGTTGAAATTGGGAGTTGTGTCTCAGACTACATGGGCTTGAATTGTGGTGTGCCCCAGGGATCGATCCTGGGACCCCTTCTGTTCAACCTCTACATGCTGCCACTAGGGCAGTTAATACGCAGTAATAACATATCTTATCACAACTATGCAGATGATACTCAGATCTCTGTGTCACTGACAACAGGTGAATATGGGCCGGTGGATTCTCTCAACCACTGCCTCCAACAGATCAGCGCGTGGATGCAGAACAACTTTCTCCAGCTAAACTCAGAAAAGACCGAAGTTATTGTTTTTGGCCCACAGAAACAAAGAGAAATTGTCAGCAGCTACCTTCATTCTCTGTCTCTTAAACCCTCAAATCAAGTCAGAAATCTAGGGGTAATCATGGACTCTGACCTGAACTTTAACAGCCATATCAAGTCAGTAACATCAGCGGCATTTTACCACCTGAAAAACATTGCCAAAATCAAAAACATAATCTCAAAGCGAGACCTGGAGATACTTATCCATGCATTTGTCTCCAGTAGGTTAGACAACTGTAACGGCCTGCTCACCGGCCTGTCCAAACGAGCTGTAAAACAGCTTCAGTACATCCAGAATGCTGCTGCTCGAGTCCTGACCAAAACCAGGAAGTATGATCACATTAGTCCTGTGCTCAGGTCTTTGCACTGGCTCCCTGTACCTCAAAGAATAGACTTCAAAGCAGCTCTGCTTGTGTACAAGTTTCTCCATGGCCACGCACCAAAGTACATCTCTGACATGTTAGTGCCATATGAACCATCTCGTACTCTGAGGACCTCAGGGGCCGGCCTCCTGTTGATTCCCAGAGTCAGAACTAAACAAGGGGAATCAGCGTTTCAATATTCTGCAGCTAAAATCTGGAACAGCCTCCCTGAAGGCGTAAGACAGGCCTCTTCTGTGTTCATGTTCAAATCTAGACTTAAAACATTTCTGTTTAGCCGTGTATATGACTGAAAGGTCCTATCTGCACCTTTCTTTCCTTCCTTTCTTTTTAAATCTTTTTTTTTTTTCCTTTTCTTTTAAAGTAAATTTTATGTTGATTATTTCTATGATGTATTGTGATTTTAATGCATTTTTCTGTTTTGTGAAGCACCTTGAATTACTTTGTGTACGAATTGTGCTATACAAATAAACTTGCCTTGCCTTGCCTTGCCTAAGAAGGAGGAGGGAGCTGCAACGGAAGGAGGGAGTGACAGCAAGAGCAGCGAAAGTGTGTATGGGGTGTGTGTTTATGTTTTTTATACAGAGTGAAAGAGAACTGTAAGATAGAAGACGAATGATTCTTTATTAACCCACTCTGGAGGCTCTGAGGGTCCGAACGGGGAAGGGAACAACCGAAAGAAGATCCGAGAGGAAAGAAAGAAAAAAAGTCATTGCAGGAAAGGTTCAACACATGATATTTACAAAGAAAGAGTTTTCAAAGTTTTAATAATGCACCTGAGCGTTTCTTTCCAAACAGTGCCTGTGACACAGCAGTAACACGGCAGCAATATGGTAGTAACAGGGCTGGTTTAAAAAAAAAACATACCGGTAAAAGTCACTGAGAGCTTTCTTCATCTTCCTCCTGTGCACTGAAACCATGGAAGTCTTTCTCCTCAGTGTGGGATTGGAATGGCGTCAGATAGTCTTCGCCACACACTCTCAGTGTCTCCTTCGTTGTAGTTGTCAATGTCACTGAGGTAAATTCTCTGCTGAGCTTGCTCTGTCTTCTCCGTCACGCAGCAGACCGGCTTTTCCAAACCCGTTGGTGATGGTGGATTTTTTCACACTGCTTTGAACGATTGTTTGGAGTCAAGAGGTGTATGGATCACAGAGAGTTTTCCATTGCAGTTAGTTGTTTGATTGACAGCTCAGATGACTGACCACTAGAGCCATCTACTTTTTCCTTTTCACATTTTCCATAAGTGTCTGATCATAAAGTAGGAATTTACTGTAAACTTGCATTCCCCCATCTCACAGAAGCCGCATGGTTGAAAGCGTGTGACAAAAGTAGCGGCTTATAATCCAGAAATTACGGTATTCACTTTCCCCACAATTTGGTTAACTGGTGTAACATACGGTTCAGTTTTCAACCGAGAATTGTGGCGTCCCTATCGTCTGTAGCATCTATAATTTTACCTAGAAAGCAATAAAGCTGGAGAAGATTCCCAAGCTCTTAGGAGACTGCACAGCAGCTACTGTCTTAAATATTTAAAGACACACTTCGATTATCTTTTGATCTATTGTCAAAGCCTTCCCAGCGGTCTTTCATTTATCATTGTTGTTTTTAGCCAAAATAGAAAAACCTGTGCCTTTTTCTAGGACGTAAATTCTGCAGAGCGGCAGGAGTTCATTTGAAACTCACCTCTGAGTTGTGGGCAGGACCATAAGCAACCGCTCATTTCCCATGACCCCTTTGTTTACACTCTCTCCTGTTACTTTACAGCCCCTCACAACCCCAAGCTAAGAGCGGTGCAACAAAAATGGGGAGAAATATCAGAGCTATCCAGCTGTACAGTTTTAAAACAGGTTTTATATGTCCTCCATCAAGAGAAAACTCCAAACCACAATTTCCATTGGAGTGAGTCTTTAAGAAACTTTATCAAGTGTCTTCACCATGAAAGAATGGTCATGTGTCAGATCAAGATGTTGCAGTTATTTCATTAGTCAGTTTAGACTTTATTACAAATTCCATCTAGGAATAACTCGGTCGTATTTAGCCAGGTTTTATAAAAATGTGTGGGCGGGGGTGAAAGATTTTGATGCAGATGAACATGGTTTGGTGAAGGAGATGTTTTTGCATCAGGCCAAGTAGGGTGTGTGTGTGTGTGTGGACATTTTCCCTGTGTGTGTAACACGGAGATGGGTGTGTGTGTCTCACACATGCGGGTGTGCATGAGTGTGTCCTTGTGGGAGAGGAAAATAGTGGGAAGCTGAGATGTGGGAGGAAGGGAGGACTTCAGTGGAGTGGTCTAACTGTGCATCTGAATATGCTGCTGGCATAGATGATTCACACAGTCGCGCACGGGCACGCGTGCACACATGCATGGAAGTGTGAAGCCGCCTGCTCAGATGGTCAGGATGCAGCTTCTCCCTTGGTTCTTCTTCCTCCAGCTTTTCCAATTTTCTCTCAAGTTATTGCAGTAAAACTATGTTTAAGATGGAACCACTTGTGTTTTCTTTCTCAAATTTGGTGTTTGAAATGTCAATATAGTGCGCTGTGCAGCATTGTTATTTGCAATTTTTGTTCACTTTTTACCTTTTGGTCAAAGTAATGTTACATAACTATATTGTGTTAAGCAATTTAACTCTTTTCCTTTTTATTAGTTTGCCTGTATAAATGGATTTACTTTGAATGCAACAATCAGTGATTCTCAGCGTTTCTTTCATGGTTGAAAAGTTCTCATCAACCGTCGGCTTTTGTTTGTGCTTCAACACAAAAGCCTTACGAGGAGAACAAAACAGTTTAAGTCCGCTTTCATGAAGTATATTTGCAAACCGTTGTAACAAACGGTTGCATGTTTGCTTCTGTTGTGTTCCAAATTTTAGTAGTACTATAACTAAAGAACGCGCTAAATGTGCAATCGTTAGCCCATGGTGTTCACACTGAACAAGCATGGGGGGGCTTCTTCTTCTTTTTCAGGTTCTACACTTTACAAACACATGTCCTCCACTATGGTGTTTCATGGCTGCCATTGCTTGAACGAGCGCAAAGATAAATTGAGCAAGTGTATATTTAGGAACTGAGTGAGCGAACCTTACATTAGCAAGTGCAATGCTAACCGAGCGACCCCGCATTTTACAACTGCACGGCTACAATCCTAACTGAGTGACTGTATTCAGGAACTGAATGAATGTAAAGCTCTGACTGCGCGCTCGCTGGGCTTGCGAGTAGTGTTCAGGGGGGGGTTTGTTCACTTGGGGGCGGTAACCTTTCTGGTTGATCTGATTGGCCGAAATTTGCATGTCAAATCCAGCGAGGCAGCGGGACGGGACTTTAATGTTTTTATAAGCTTTAATAGAAAAAAAATTGCGAATGTAACATGGATTAAAAGGTTTTTTTATTGTTCTTGCGCAATTGTAAGGTTCACTCACTCAGTTCCTGAATAGACTCGCTCAGTTTATCTTTGCTCTCCTTCAATAAAATGGCAGCCATGAAACGCCATACTCCACCTACAGTTGGAATTGGTTAGGTATGAAATGTCAAAGCTAGCTCCAGGCTTTTTCTTTCCCAGCTCCATTCCGAGACATGAAAAACTTGGTGTTACGAAGTCCAGCTGGGACCAAAACACCACAATTCTCTATGATCCATTTTCCAACTGTTGGTACTTCCGTGAATAAAAAGAGATGCCATCCACACATCACTACAAAATTCAAGTCCCTGACTGGTCAAAGTTCAACCTGGTTTAATTTCAAAGCTTGTTCAGTCACTGTGCGTTTTGTATGTAGAAAATGGTTGTAAAAACGTACGTAGCAGAGGATGAACTTAAGTTAAGGCTGATTTATGCGTGTTTACGTAGACTTTTCATTGAAAGGTATTTACACGAAGGCTTAACAAAGCAGCTGCATAGAAGATGTAACCAAATCTCATGTTAGGTTCCACAAATCATTTACTAGTGTTTTTTTTTCATCTAGAATGCTTATCCTTATTATTTGGTAAATCTCTGATTAAAATATCACTCTCATTTACATTCAGATACTCACAATGATACACTTGTCTGCTTGTGTTTATGTATTTATCAGGATGGACCTTTTAAGCCTGAATGATCTGTGTTACAACAAAGTTCCTTTACTTTTTATTCAGAAAAAAAGTACAGTGGCTGCTTTTATTAGTGTCCAGTGGGCCCATTGTTTTTGTTTTATTTTAAAGCAGATGTACTGTAAAGTGTGATTACAAGCAGAGTGCCTCTTCTTACCTCAGTGTCCTCTGAATGGACCATTGTTTCAGCTGACGCCGTCATCCGGTTGGCTCATTAACTCTTTGAGGTCTGCAAATAGAAACCACTCTGACATTTTCCTTCTTTTCCCTTTATTGTTAGCACCGACTCTGCATTTGTTTGGGACTGGAAAACACCATGCCGTGTTGAGTCGATGAATGTTTCTAAAGGGCTATGACTCATTTTAGGGTACAGTCATGAACATGTTTGTGACTGCCAGGCTAACAAAAACATTTTTTTGTGGCTCTTTTGTTTATTAAAGTTTTGAAAGAGATGAGCAAAAGCATGTAAATGATCTCAAGTTTGGTTGGAGTTATACATTTTTGAAATAAAAAGCTGGTGGTAAATCTTTTGTGTAGTCACACAAACAGATTGGATATCTAAAATGTTCCCGCTCCATTTATTTCCCTGTCTTTTACCATCCTTTAGGCCAGTGCTTCTCAATTATTTTTTGCAAGGCCCCCTAGGAAAAAGAAAAATGTTTCGTCCCCCCCCCCACACACACACACTCGCGCGGTGACAATATATAGGTTAGTATCTATAAAAATTGTATATTTTAACATTTACAAAACAAAAAACAATATAAATCCACTTTCAACAAATATTAACTTTATTTAGCCACAGAATCCCTGTTATAGTCTGAAACAGAAATGAAGCTTAAAGTGCCTGAAATAAAAAAATCTGTCATTCCTTATTTAAAATAGAAACATTTTGACCAACTGAACCATTTGATGCTGAGATAAATAATTCAATCAATAAATAATATTAAATGTAAATTGATCTGAAACATTAACACAGCAGCACCAACATATTTAACGTTTTTAGTCTGAAGAAATAGGTTTCTAAATGACGGATTGTTTATTTATGATCTCATAAAGTGCAGCTGTTTTCCTGCATTACCTGCTGTCTTCATGTCAAATACTGACACCAACTAAACCACAGGCAGACAAAGAAAACATTGATGGAAAATAAAGACACGTCATCAAAATGTCTAAATAGTTCATAAAGAATGACATTATTAGCATGAGATGAGGAATCTAAAGCCACGCCATGATCCTGGTGTTGCGCAATCCAAGCAGCGCTCCGCGTGCGCGTTTCACCTCGCAGCCTGAGCCAACTACCCCTCCCCTCTCCTTATCACACACGCGTGTGACAGGAGACAGGAGCAGCTGCATTGACGGCAGTTCACAGTTTCAGGCTCTTACAAACTCTGTCATATAACAGATAATAGGAAACCAACAGTGGCGCACATTTTTTCCAAGCACTGTCACCACAGCCCCCCGTTAAATTTGCGCATTGAGCAGTTGCCCGTATTACCTGTGCCTAAAACCGCTACTACTGATCGCCCCCCCCTGGCATCGCACTGCTTTAAGCACAGGGGATAGAAAACAAAAGCAGCTGTAAAGTGTCTTCACTGAAGCCATTCTGTAAAATATTTGGTTCTTTTCTAGTTACGTTAACTTCGCCTCTGAATTAATGTATGGCAAAAAAAGAAGCAAAAAAAAGGAAAATGTCTACCTTACTGTCTAAAGTTGTAAGTTTTCCAATTATATTTTATATGTAGAATATACCAACCTTCATAGCAAAAAAACAAAAAAATCTGAATAAGTAGCGTTTGGCTGGAGACTTGAATCCTGTCTGCAATGACTGCAGATCTTTTATGAATTTAGTACTATGGTGATATTGAGCTTTTTGCTTCATCTTCAATATCTATGATATTCTGGTGAGTAGAAGTATCAGCCTCGTTTCAGACAAGCCTTTTCAGAAATGAAGTAGTGATGTGAATGTGAAGAAAAGATTTGGATATTGAAGGAAAAGTATTATTAAAGAATAGCTGGAAGCGTTGAGACTCCAGCAAACCTCCTAGTCCGTGAGCTGAACAAGAAACTAACAGAAAGAAGTTCCTGTTACACCTTTTTTAGCAAACCTGCAGCAGTGAACGGCAGCGCTTTGTCTTTAGGTCACTTGTCTGGCAGAGGAGGTCATTGCAGAGCGATGTCTGTCACCAAGGTCGCTGAGTTACGATCGATGTGCTCTTCATGCTGAAATCCTGGCAAGCAAATGCTGTAGAGGCTCTCAGCAGGCTGGTTAATGTGAATGAGGTGTGAGACTGTCAGGGGTTTCTGGTGGTCACTGCATTCAAATTATTTGATCATACAGCAAGAACAGACGTCAGGAAAGCTGGATCAGATGTTCACACGGCACCTGTTTCGTAATAGGTAACTGAGCTTACTTTGCATGGGCGGCTGTGAGCACAGCAGGCCTTCTTTGACTGACTGCTTCTTTTTAGCCGTCTAATTTGTGCACCTCCATCAGACGCTTCCTGTTGCATAAAATCTTTTTCTCTTTTCAGACATTATCCCAAGACATCCTTCACCATTGTGGCTGACACACCGGAGAACCTGAGGCTCAGACAGCAGAGCGAGCTGCAGAGCCAGGTGAGGTCCTGTAAACACTTTTGCTGTTTTACTCACATATTCGCACTTTGTTCCGAAAAATGTCAATGCAAACATTTGCAAGGTCTGAGGTCGCTAAATCGTGATCTAAATAAATATAGTAGAGTGTAGCAAAAATACTATTCAGTTGATGTAATCATCACTTTAACACAGAATAATGTTGGAATTTAAGTATGTGAGCTAAACAAACTGAATGTGCTACTGTTGGGTGAAGGTGGGGTACAGCCTGGAGAGGTCGGCAGTCTGCTGCAGGGCACACAATCACTCCCACAGACACTCACACATACACACCAGGGACACTATGAAGCATGGTTTTGGACTGTTGGAGGAAGCCACAGTGCCATGAAAAAAACCCTCGCATGTACATGGAGACCATGCAAACTCCACGCAGATAGGACCCAGCTAGGATTCAAACCCTTCTTGCTGTGAGACGAGAGTGCTTACCACTGCTGCACAGTGCAGCTCCTGGTCTACTGTCACGGATGAAAAATAGCCGTTGAGCTAATTCTGATTCATTGCAGAGACCGCGCAGGGTCCAGACGTCACGGGGCACGAAGCGCTCCTCCCCCGGCATCCCCCTCGTGAGGGGTGTAAGAGATCATCTATCGGGATAACCCACCTATCTCGATCGGAAAGAAATTTTGATCCGAACGAATCTGATCGGGGCAGAGTATTCCGAATGGCGTATTTACATGACGCATTTTTCTTCCGATCAGTCGTTCCTTCCCATCACTTTTGCCCATGTAAACACAGCTAGTGTTTAAACTGATAAATATCTTTTTTTTATTGTGTTTTTATCTGTTACTTAATGTTTTGTTGATTCTGAACTCCCGTTCAAGAAAAAGTTATTATTTAAATTTTCATTCATTTAATAAAAAGACATACAGTTCAGACATATTTAGATTAAATAGGAAGAATTGTGGATCGATTTGTGAATCGTTGATCTTGATTTGTGAATCGAATCGGATCTCCGCCTAAGTAACGATGCACAGCCCTAGCCGAGATGCAGCTGCTGTTTGGGCTCGCGGTTGGATTTTTATCCTCCTGTTTGAAGGTAAAATCCACTTTCACTGCCGTGATGTCTTATTTACACATTTTAAGGAATCCATCCGCTTTTACAGTAAATAGAATATAAACAAATGCATTAATTGATAAAATGTGTGTCTGGGGGCTGGTATCATTACCAAAATACTGAATTCATTCAATTTCACATCTCATGTTAAAAATTCAGTTTACAGTGGGCTACAATAAATGTTGACATCCGTCTATTTAATTTTATAGTTTTTATTCTAAAACCAACTTTGTTGAGTTGAGAAACATCCTCCAATACAACAACATCATATATACAACATCTTCGAATAGAAACTCGATAAAAGAAACCCATTTCCCTAAAGAAAACAGAATATTTACCTTTTAAAGAAAACCTGCTATTATTTTGAGTGAATAGACTTAGTCATTTCTATGTAAGGACTTATTTGATTGGATTAATGTGTATTTTAGCTTGGCTGGAGTTGTGAATAAGGCACTGTGTTGTCAACACACTTATTTGATCATCTTTGTAGTAAAAAGTCCAATTCCGGAGAAGGTTTTCAAAATTTGAATATTCCAGTACGTAAGCACATTTTTGGACAATAAAAAGTTCTATGTTCATTGTAATCTTAAAGGATCGTTTAATGATATACCATAAAATAGCTAAAGAACTGTGGGGGACGTTTCTTGTTGACCAGATCACAGCCGTCACACAGCAAAAAAGCAGCTTCACCTGCTGCCTCCACCCCCACAGCCCCGCTGGGAGGTCAAAACAAACGCTCAGGTGCGCCAGGAAAAAGCTGCTGTGATACTTGTGCCTCCTGAAGGCGCGTGAGTCACTTCATTTACAGACATGAACTGCTGCAGAGGACACGGGTGACAGAAGGAACCCGCACACTGGTTTGCCATATGTCCTCATCCTGACTATGAGTGTGAGTCGGTTTGTCTGCGCAGAGAATGGCAGCCCAAAAGGACAAATGTCCACTCAGCAGCTTGCACAAGTCTGCATGCTGTTCCTGATGGGATGTGGGTTCAAACCCAGCTCCAAAGAAAAGACCCACCACGTGTTTTTGTCAGGAGGACACAAAAAGATGCTGCTTGAAAAAACTTACAGTTGTGACCCTGTGATAGGTGGGCCAAAGTCTCACTCTGCTCCGTTCTGATGCGTCCACTTGTTGTCCTCGTCTGAGCTGTATCTGGGTCAAAAATGTACGTCTGGATAGCTTCAACACCGCTCGCCATTTTTGTTCTATGCTAACGTTAGCTTGTAAACAAAGGCATCATGGGAAAAAGGTGGATGTTTACTTCCACACCAACAGTCCTGCCCACATCTCAGAGGCGAGTTTCTGATGAACTCCCGTCTTTCTGCAGAAACAAGAAAACAAGACAGGTTTTTTTATTTGTCTAAAAAACGACAAAATTAAAGGACCCCTTGAAACATTTTGTAAAAAGATCAAGAGATGGTCAGACTGGGACTTTAAACAGATTCATCAGTGCTGCACATAATCCCTCCTTTGTGTTGTGATATTCTGTTGGGGTTTCCATTCACGTTTTGGTTTGTTTCATGTTTTTTTTTAGCTGTATTTTTTCCTAACGCCTCATCCACAGCTCTACCATCACTGGAGATGACTTCAGTCATTTTATGTCATGACTGGAGCTCAGAAGATCTGCTGCTGGAAGCTGAAGATGACAAATGATGACACTGTGCAGCATGTGGGTCATCACACAAAGCCCCATCTTCATCTGTGATCTCCATCATTTCATCATCATCATTTATTTATTTACAAAGCACCTTCCACCACCAGCCAAGGAGGCCCAAAGTGCTGCACACATTAAGAAAAAAAACCTGTCATCATAAAACATAAAAGATCTAAAAGCATCAAACCAAATTAGAACATTGTAGAGACATAAATAGAAAAAAATAAAATGCATATAACCAACCAGCATAAAAACAGGGCTAGGCTGATGCTAACGCGCTGAAATGTAGGAACAATTCTCCTTTAAAACTCTCCAAGAGCGTGACCTCTCTAATCGACAGTGGCAACTGATTCCAGAGGAGCAAACACTGCAAACGACGTTCTCACGTTTGGTTCTGGTAACCATTAACACACACGCATGTGTTTACATGCATGCTGGGACGGAGGAGCCAATGTGACAGCGTCATGTGACTTGATTTAGCACCAAATCAGGTCGATGTGCTGAAACTTATTATATGTGAAGCTGTCAAGTCATTAGATAGTTTCAAATGATCATGTTCTTTTGAAAGATCTGAGCTTCAGACATCTCCAACATTTTAAGATATTTGAAGTTTCCACAAATGAAAACACTATTTTTATGGCTTTTTGAAAATATTTTCATCATTCTGAATAATATTTTAAGCATTTTTTATAAAAACTTTGCTGAATCCTGCTTTTGAGCAGACTTAAAGTGAACCACCCGTAGCTTGCTGATCTTTCAGGCATTGTTTCTTTAAAGCTGCCAAACACAAGCAGAAATTTTCAAAAATATCATGATATAGACATGGTCATACAGGCTTTACTTTAAAAATTATTCAAAAATGGATCTTCAATTTAATGCAATAATAGTTAATCAAATTCATGAATCAGTTTTCTTTCAATGGTTTTGTATGTTGGGGTGGGGAAGATATCACATCTTATGGCTACTTTTCCTTTATCAAGTATTAGGACCAAAAGCTTTATATTACCGTGTTTTTCATTTATCCAAAGCATAAAGTTTTTAATTAAAGGCATTTGGTCAAAAAGAATCTAGACCATCACCATTTAAAAGAAGCACCAAATTGAAGCTTTTGTAGCTTCAAAGTCCCACTTAAGCCAAAATCTTAAAACCTTTTGTTTTCTAGGACATAGTTTCTGCAGAGCAGCAGGAGTTCGTTAGAAATTCACCTCTAGGTTGTGGGCGGGACTGTTGGTGCGGAGGAACCCCGTGTCCCTTTCCCCTCGCTGTTGCTGAGAGCTCTCTGTTTACCTGCTCTCCAGCTAGCTCAACCTAACATTAGCGGTGCAACAAAAATGGTGAGCAATACTGGAGATTTGATCCAGATTCCAGCTCAAACCAGGAAAACAAAGACGTTCATGGATCTAATTGTGTGACAGTGGATGATCAGAATGGAGCAGAGCAGAGAGATTGTGGCCCCGCCCAGCTTATTTTCTATGTAACAAATGCAATTTTTTTCAAACTGTCTTTTTTTGTCTTCTTCTGATGCACAGTGATTTTAATAAAGAAATACTCAAACATAACTCTAATCCAAATTTTCTTTCTGTGTGTCCTCCATCAGAAAAATGCTATAAGAACATGTTGAGACCACCAAAAGCAGCATTTTTCTTTGGAGTGGGTCTTTAAAGCATCACCTACTTCCACGTGCGTCTTGGTTAATTGGCTCCTCTTCTTAGTTGGACAGTGACATTCTGGCTGACAAATGAAGATTTGTTTTTATTGGGGACAAGAGCAATCTCTGAAAGGGCAGCAGCACAGTGTGTGAGTTATAGTCCTGCACATTACAGCCTCGTATAACTCTGTTCCGAGGTCTAATGAGCTGAAACCGATGACTTACAGCCTCCAGTGGGATGGCATTAGGTCCAGATGAGCTGCAGCGTTTCCTTTGAAGGTCATGTTGGAGTGCAGGAATGAATTGACCGCCTGCCGCTCTCCTGTTGTTGGCTGTAACAGCTATATAGCAGCGCCTCAACCAAAGTCTTCATTTAGAGAAACTCTTCCTCATTGTCTGACAAATGAAAGCTTTGCTTTTCTAAATCCCTGAGTCTAACTCAGACTGTTATCTCAGCAGGTCTTCTCAAAAGAGCAGGTGTGCTAAATGCTTCAGTCAGACTCTGGAAGGGCTGAGGTTAATCACAGCCTGAATTGCTGTTAGTCATTCAGCTCAACTTTATTACATGTTCACCCCCGGCTTAAAATACCTGTTCCCCGTCATTATTCATAATGCCTCTGTGGCACACAGAAACTGTAGAAACAAGCATTTCAATTTGCAGCCAGAAATAGCAGCTCTGCTTCCTCTTCATCAGCTGCATGGTGCTGCTCAGACTGGGAGGCGGGGTTACAGTGCCTTTAAGTTCTTTTTATCCTGAAGCTGCTGCTTCCCTCACTGTCTGTGTGGGCAATTCTAAGGTGAAGGCCAGTTTCAAATATCCTCTCAGAGGTTGTTGCTCTCATCACTTTGTTAACGAATTCACCTCTTTCTTAGTTCATGAATTAAATCATGTAGCAGCTGCAATGCATTCTGGTCCATCTGTTGCTCCTGAAAGTTTACCAGCAGACAGCACTTAAATGTTTTCTTCTTTCAGCCATACTGTGGTTAGATGCTGAAGGGTTGACTTGCTGCCTCCACAAACTCTGCTTCAGTCCTGTCTGTCAAATGATCTAAACGTGTTTTCATTTATTTTAAGTATTAATACGGAAACATTAAATAAATGTTTTAATGCCATTTTGGGGGAACCCCCTCCTTGTTTTGAAGATCCAAATCCCAACTGCATTTTTTTTTATTTTCGGCAAACTATTGGAGGACACCTTTACATTTATGACCTAAAATCTGTACCTTTGACTTACATACCATGAACTGACAAACGTTTATGTTTTCCTGCTAATGAAACATTAAAAAACATGGAAACCATTTAAGATGAGTGTGGTGTAAAGCAAAGAAGAAAATATTAATATCTATTTAGAAAAATATCTAAAAAGCCTTTTTCTTTAATAAATAGAAAGAGGACGGCTTTATATGGCAGGAATGTTTGGAGTAGGACTGGCCTTGAATTCACGTCTCTGTTTCTCTCCTTCAGGTGAAATATAAAAAGGATTTTGAGGAGAGTAAGGGTCGAGGTTTCAGCATCGTTTCCGACACGCCGGAGATGCAGCGGCTCCGAAAGACTCAGGAGCAGATCAGCAACGTATGTTCACGTGCAGCTGTTTGTCCTGCCAGTGTGTGTTTGTGTGTGGGTGTACTCTGGTCAGTGAGCACGGTTGATTTTTGCTGTACAATTGTGCATAAAATGCCAACTTCCCCAAGCGTTCTACGAGTGAAGACATTCGCTGACTGAAGGGAGGAGCTTCTGCACTGGTCCTGTAAGTGGGCACCCCTTTTTTACTGATATAAGGTGCACATTGTTCGAAACAAAGCAGATGTTCAAACATTTTGTCATTACAGCTGGTATTCTTGTGAAACAACAAGTGCTGCACACCAATGTCAATGTTTTTTCAAAATCAAAATTCTCTTCTTCTTCCGTTTTTGTGGCCTCTGTGAGTGTGTGAATCCTTACAGATGCTGTCAGGTGTTATAATGACCTGGTGACCTTCAGCCGACACAGCACAGGTACAGTTTGCTTTTCAATGTCTTTATTCCTGTGGAGTTTGTAGAACCTGCTGGCAGTTTTTGGTTCTTCTGTTTGGGTCCCTAAAAGTTCTGTAACATCATTAAAACGTTGGTAAATGTGCATTTATTGGTCTTCAAATGCAATCTGGATTTTAAGGTGCAGCATACCCTTTTGAAAATTCTGGTAAATGTTTCACACTGTAATTGAGTGATAAAAGCATAAACAGTCAGGTTTAGGCCTCCACAATAAATCGCAAACTTATTGTTCTCGCAATATCAAGCTGTGCATTACGCACATCGCAAAAGACTGCAATAAATTGCAATAAATGGTTACCTTAAATGTGCTAAAACAATCTTATGGCAGCTTGAAGTATTTAACGGATCAAATAAATCCATTTAAGCATTTGGCCAATCGGATGGACACCTTCATGTTGTTGTCCAATCAGATGGAGCCTTTTGATGTTAGATGTTGGCCTCTATGTACACTAGGGTTAACTCTTGTTTAGAGTAAACTTGTTGCAGTGAAATGGAAATTATGTTTTGGGTTGTTTTGCTATTTTTTCATGTATGCCAAGTTCCATCTCAATATTGATCACTAATATGGCATATTGTGAGTTTTCCTCATATCGTGCAGCCCTAGTCAGGTCTAAACGTTAAAACGTCTCCATCTCACCAGCTGTTTCCAGCGTTTGCTCCTCCAGTCACTTTGTAGATCCAGTAACTTCATAAAGTTTAAAAAAATGAAACAAGCTATGCATAATATAAACTCAGCCAAAAAGAGATCAATCGTCAGAAAACTGAAGGCAAAATCCATCAGGTTTTCATCAAGGTTCAACCGTCTGAATTTATTTCTGAGAATGAAACAGAAACCTTCTGGGTTTCTCTTGTACCTTACTGTTCTTTTCATGCGTGGGTCCTCTGTTTACCTGGAGAAGACGTTACGCTGCATTAACACAGTTTTAATTAAGACTCAGACTCTGGACCCCTGCTCTCACAGTCTGGCATTTGGCAGCCCACACACTTTCCTTTATTACTCAGCTTCTCTCAAGGTTGTGGAGGTGGAGGAGGAGGGTTGGAAGATGATATGAAACAAGTTGAAGAAGACCGAAAAGATAACAGACTTTTTTTTGGGCTGCAGAATAACTCTTCTGTCTGCTTTTAGCTGTGGGTATCAGGTCAGTGTTATTCCAGGTCATCACAGACATTCATCGTGAGATTTGTGCAGCCTGTTCAGACTTTTGTCATGTGTTGAACAAAGTCTCACTACACAGTTGAGATTTGAAGGTCCACATCTTCCTTTAGCAAAATACTGGATAATTTATTTTTGAACCAAACATCTTAAATGTTTCCCTAAAAATTGACTCGTATATTTGGGTTATGCCTCTGAGCTGAGCATGCACTGTGTCTTCAGCGTATAATAAAACTTTGTATGTGTCTCTGTGGCTATCAATGGTATGGTAAGTTTAGAATGCAAGCAGAGAAGTGAAGTCTGGCAGAAAACAGGTTCAAAAACCTGAAGAAACTGGTGCTATTTCTGCTGAGCGGATCTGACAGTGACTTAGGTTCACATCAGGACGACATCGCACAGATTTCTCTCAGGAATGCATTTTAGCTCACAAATCCATAATTAATATGTATTAACCCTGTTGTTTTTTTCCTGCTACTTCCAATACATTCCCAGGAAAGTGTAAAGACAAAACAGGAAAGCAGTTTTTACCCAGAGACTCTTAAGCCAGAAATCTGGAACCTGTTGGCATCAATGATGGCTGAGCTGTTGCTACCAGTGTCTTTTTTAGTTTTTAGGTTTCTGAAGGTGTTTCCGCTTTAGAAAGAAGATGAGTTATTTTGGAGCGATGGTGCAGATCAGAACCCTTCAGGATGTTTTCTGCTGTGACTAGCTTGCTTGTTTTTACAGAGGCATCAGCAGAGTTTAAAAGCTTGCCAACTTTGTCCAACTGTGAAGCTGTTGTCATGGAAACGGATGCATCGGTGTACAGTTCTTGTGGGTAAAAAGAGCGTGTTGTGCACTTGTTTAGGCAGGGACAGTAAGGTCCCCAAACAGTTGGACAGTAACACAATCCTGATTTGGGCTCTGCATGCCACACTGGATTTGAAATGACTACAATGGAATTCCAGTGCAGATTTAAGGTTTCAATTCAATTTTATTTCTATAGCCAAGATTCACAACAACAGTCGTCTCAATGTGCTTCGTACCAGTAATTGTAAGGTTAACATATAATCAAAAAGGATTATAAATGCATAGAATTCAATAGGATAATACTAAAACTCTAACTAAACAGGTTTAATTTAAGAGGTTTAACAAAAACGTATGAGTAGACATGTAGGAATTGTAGCTATTTTTATAAAAATGCTCAAAAGTAATTGGACAAATAAACATAACTTAGCAATATGTTTCTTTTTAATGTCTTGTTGAGAATCTTGTGCAGACAGTGACTGATGCTACACTTTTCGTGAGGTGGATATGAAAATGCAATCCCCTCTTTGCATTTTCACATAATGAGCGATGTTGAAGTAGAAAATGAAAAAGCATTTTGAAGGATTGATTTGAATTTTGAGTCAATTGATGCAGTTACATTGTGAAAAGGAAAAGGCATTTCTGTTAATCCTGTCAAATTAGATATTTCTAATTGAATTTTGCTACACATTCACTTGAGAACGTTTTAAAATGGAAAGGTCAAAAACCATTTTCTTTATCATTTTAATTCAGTGACAGAATGAGCGGCGTTGAAGAAGAAAAAGAAAAAGCATTTTGGCCGATTGATTTTTCATTTTGAGTCAACAAATGCAGCTTCATTTTGAAAATGAAGAAGCATTTCTGGTATTGACTTTTATTTTTACTTATGCTACAGAAAGGCTTCCATATAAATACAGCTGAGAGTCTGATTTTCAAGCCCATATTGGCTATTTAGTTGCATCCTGAATACATTTTCATAAACATCCAAATGTACATTATCTGGACCTAACTGTGTGGGATTGTAAGAAATGAGAAACAAAACAGCAAAATCCTCTGCTAGGTCACACAGCCAGTTTAGTCGTTACATTCTTTGCGATGCCTTTCTTGATTTCTTGATTTGTTTTTGTTAGATTATGGATTATTTATTTAGAATTTGTTTTAAAGAATAAGGGGTGGAACTACATATTTCCTTCTCCAGGCAGTCGTATTAAACAGAAATACACAACATATTTGTCAAACCACTTTAGTGCGTCTCAGTTTTTGGTTGATTTAGTTTAGCTAACAGTTTAGCTTTAAGCTGAACATGAACAGCATGTATTATGGGAAAAAGAGAGTGCCGTTTTTGAATATTGATTTTTTTTAAAACATGTCTCCCTTTAGATAATCATGGCTGCATCATTCAGAGGGCTTTCTTTTATTATCTGCTTGAATACTTTTAACAGGATTTTTAATAAAAAGCTAGTACCGGTATGTTTCCCCCCTGAGCTCTGCGTGTCACGCCGTGTGGACGCTGCAGAGCTTCTGCCGGTAGGTGAGCCCTTTGTTGGGATTTGTTGGAACAGATGGTCTGGCTCGCTGTTTTGGGTCGATGTCCTGTTTACCTCAGCAGCCATCTGACACTCATATTCTCCTGCTGCCTTCAGGACCCAGACTGAACCACCTTTCCGTTCACCGCGGTGGAATATTGGTCTAATTTTTGGTGGCTGGGGTGCAGAGGTAGAGTGGCCCGGGTTTCTTGGACAAGACACTGAACCCCACACAGTTCCTGGTGGTCTGGTCAGCATCTTACATGGTGAATGTGTGTGTACATGGGACAATGGGACTGTGACTGTGAAGCACTTTAGCTGTTAATAAAGATCGAAAACTAAGTAATTTTAAATCATTTTTTATGGTTTGATTAACCATTTTAATACCAGGGCTCGACATAGCTATTTGTCCTCTGGCCCGGTCCTGTTTTTCGAGCAGTGCGGACCACAAGACTTTACTTTTCACTTGTCCGCTCGGGCCACTAAAATATCTAACGGTTTATATATTCTTCACCTTTTTCAATAAAGTAAATTTTGCGAAAACGTGTAGATTTACCTCGTCTTCATAATTTAGTTTTTCTGCTAGTCCTGTGTTCAGACTTCAAGGGTTTCTATGGGAAACCTTTGATCACTTCTCCTTCTCTCCCGCCTGCGCGCGCGCGGCTTTCACTGCCGAGCACCACGCGGCACGCGCTCACTACTTTTTTTTTTCAAACTTTATTGAATGTAACAATTCAATACAAAACAATGTTAAACAGCAACAACGAAGGCACAAGCCAGTGGGTTATTATTACATTTGATTATAAATCCGACACCGTCACTGAAGAGAGACTGAAGCATGTCAGAGATGTGGAAGACATGGCAGGAATAGATAGGAATATGTTGGATGGAGTAGTGGGTATAATTAGTAGTATGGACAGCAAGATATTTAATGAATGCATTGAAGATGAAACTGTATCCACTAAGCTTTAAGCTGAATGTCAAAGAATCAAAGGCAACTCCAAATACCTGAATCTCAGACTCAAATGCAGTAGAATGTTAAACTACTTAATTTAGTTTTTCTTTACAACACTGTAAGCAGTAAGTATTTCTAGTTCGCTGAATGATCTCAGTTAGACCTGCACAATATGAGGAAAACTCGCGATATGCGATATCAGAGATTAAAATTGCGATAACGATATAATTTGCGGTATATAAACAAACAGCAAAATAACCAAATAACCATTCCCAGTTTAAAAATTATACTCCAAATGACCCACGTTGACATAGGTTACAAACATCTAACATAACAGGGCTCCATCTGATTGGTCAACAATGTGAAGGCGTCCATCCGATTGGTCAAATGCATTAAGGGATTTATTTGATTCGTTAAATGGTTCAAGCTGCCATTAGATTGTTTTAACACATTTAAGGTTTATGATTTATTGCGCTATTTGCCGTTAGAAGCACCATGAAAACTTCTGAACTAGTGTTACCTACTACACTGCAGTGCTCTCTTCAAAACATCTGAAACAGACTAGAGCAGATTTAAGTTTGATATGGTCTATTTTCAGTCATTGAAAAGTGTAGAAATAAGTGATGTCACCAGAATGCACCAAATTGCACCATATTAAAAGTTTCCGGGGGGGCATGCCCCCGGACCCCCCTAAAGTTGCAAGCACCTGCGGAGTGGCGGGTCCCGCTATGCGCGGTGTCGGGCCAGTAACTTTCAGGCAGGGCCAGTAAGTTTCAAAAACTACTGGCCCTGTGGGCCAGTGCAAATTTCTGGGCTATGTCAACCCCTGAATACAATAATGTGAAATGATGGAAAGTTTTTGTGTTTATCCATTCTGGAATATTTCTGTTGGATAATCTGTCTGCTTGTAAGACCACCAAACCAGTTAACTTTCACTTTAAAACTCAAGAAACCTTTTTTAAAATTCTGTTACACCTTGCTGAAAATCCATGCAGTGGAATGAGTGCAGGACTGAATGTCAAATGGTTTGAGAAAACTGACAAACGTAACACAAGGCTTGATACTTTGTCTTCAGTTTCACTACAAAGAATCAAACCATCAAAAGATCCTTCCAAAAATAAATCAACTATTCCCCCACAGACCCCCTGCCTCTTCTTACAACTGAACTTTACATTTACCTTTCTCACGACTCTCTTACGTCTTTCCAAGCTCAGGTGAGCTACTGTCTAGTTTCTTAACTGATTCAGCTCCTAATTGGGTGCGTTTGTCCGTGTGCAGGGCCAAGCCAGTGTGTTCTCTTTTTTATCTAAGACACCACTAAACATCTGAATACTCAGACAATACAAAAGTTTGGAGTTTGTTGACATTTCAGTGTAGGTGTGCAGGTGCAGGACTTTATTTAAATCCTCACCTGTGGAGTCTGGTGGGCCGATTGTCCGGCTGGATCTGTGTCCTGGTTGATCCACTTTTTGCTTTGGTGTCACATCAAAATGCTGGCCTTCGTCAGACTAAGCCTGTTTATTACTTTGATTCTTACCAGTTGGAATTATGAAATATAATGTTTACTCCCAAATTGCTCTAAAGATATAGCCAGGTCCCCCACCCCCAGTCTTTTAAATAAACTGCACTCACCGGCCACTTTATCAGGTCCACCTTGCTGGTATTGGGTTTGGGACACCCCCCCCCCCCCCCCCCCCCCCCCTACACACACACAGTCTGGCCATTCTCCTCTGACCTCTGGCATCAATAAGTTATTTCCACCCACAGATCTGCAGCTCACTGGATAGTTTCTTTTTTTGGGACCATTTTCTGTGAACTCTAGCGATGGTTGTGGGTGAAAATCCCAGCCCGTCTGGCACCAGCAACCATGGCACCTTCAAAGTCACTTCAATCACCTATCTAGCTCATTCTGATGCTCGGTTTGATCTGAAGCAGTTTGTCAGGACCATGTCTACATGCCTATGTATATGCTTTAAGTTAAGTAAGTGATTGGACATTTGCTTAAACGAGCAGTTGGACACGTGTGTCTGATAAAGTGGCTGGAGAGTGTATATGCAGCTGCTTTGGGCTGTAGCCTTTAAAGAGTTGGTCTCTATTGAAGCACCAGGACTGAGAGCCAGAGACCAGCTGGAGGTACTGGAAGACAAAAGACTGAGTGCTGAGCGAACCTTGGTTTTCTTAGGCACCAGAACCAGTTTTGTTAGAAAGGCCCATAACAACTAGTCGTGATGGAGAACCGAGTATGAACTCTCACTCTGAGGCCGTTCCTACATAGAAGTTGTCCTGTGTTGTTACCATGTGGGTAAACTATTTGTTGTAGTCTGCTGAGTGACAGCTGTCTTCTGTATGGAAGAGTCACAAACACAAAGGCCTTCCTGTTCTTCAGCTGTGGAGAAATGCTGTCAAATGTTCACTCGTGTAAGCTTGTTAAATATAGGCTTCTAAGATAATGAATTGAAAGAATTGACGATCATTTAATGTTCATTTTGCATATCAGTTGACCCACATCAGTTGGGTTTAGCTCCAGGGACAGTGTCCCTCGTGTCCAGGGAGTTTGTCATGAGGGACGCTCTCCTGCTTGTTTTTGCGATATTGATGTTCTTCCTCCTTATGTCGATTCCTCAGATCAGGAGAGCTCCACCAATCAAAAATGCAAGTTGGACCTCATACTAATGTGTAAATCAAACACACTCTCACACTGCTGCCATGACAGGCTGGCAGTGTGATGTTGGATGAAAAGCACGTGGGTGATAAGGCCTTAAGTAGAGGGCTAAATGTAGCAGTCGAGTGATAAGAGGTGCCATCTGAGCTGGAGTTTAGTTCAGTGTTTAGTCTCTGCAAGGAACCAAGCAGATCAGTCAGGTTCAAGTTAGAGGAAAAACAAGAAGCTCAAAAAATGATGGGTGAGGCCTCAGGTTATCCAGGCAGGAACGGCGACACTGAAGAAACTTAGATGAGCCTAAAACATTGAGCTTTTCTTTTAAAAAAGACTAAAAGAACCATGAAAGCACCATTCAAGAAGAGGTGAAAAACGTTAACGGATATACAGAAGTAGGGAAAAAGATATTAACTATTCAGAGAAGGACTTCCTTGAGCCAAGAAGGCAAGAAAACAAACCATGGAGAGACAAGCAGAGGTGGAAGGTGAGTTCAGACCATAGAAGGAAGGCACCAAATGTTACTGAACAAGGTTTGAAAATGTTTCACGAGTTGAGAGAGTCTGAAAAAGAGTGGACCATGAGAAATCCAAGATGGTGACTGTAAATGCTGCAGAGGTCACCTTGATCCTCAATAGAACTCTCCTGACCTTGAAGCTGTAGGACTCTAACTCTTTGGGCTCTTGGCCTTCTGAAACCGGCTGAAACCGTTTGGATTTTCACAGATTAGGATTTAATTGTCACTGGATTGATAGTGAGCATTAGTTACATCAAATCAAATGTTGTATTCTTCAGAACCTTTCAGGGGCTGTACTGTGGATCAGTGGCTAGGACTCTTGCCTAACAGTGAGAAATCCCTGGTTCGAATCCCGGCTAGGTCCTTTCAGTGTGGAGTTTGCATGTTCTCCTCGTGGGTTTTCCCCAGGCACTCTGGCCTACAGTCCCAAAACATGCTACATAGGTGGATCGATTACTCTAAAGTTTCCCTTGGTGTGTAGGTGTGTGGGAGTGTTTGTGTGCACTGTGCCAGGGTGTACCCCGACCTTGCTCAAGAGTAGCCAGGACAGGCTCCAGCAACCCCATGACCTAGAAAAGAATGTAGCGGGATAAGAAAATGGATGGATGGATGGAACCTTTCATACATACATAAAAGGAAAACAAACTGCTTGACATTTATCAAAACAACTCACATTGCTTCTTCCACACCTGAATATTAAAAATGTCATGCCACGTACACACTGAGCATGTGCGGCGCATTGATGAACGCGCTGAATGCGGCTTCTTGAACGCACTTCGAGCATACGGCGTTCACACTGGACCCTAGACTTGCACATGTATTCACAGCTGGAAGAGGTTTGGTGTCTAAGTGGTGTGAATCTTGCTGCAGGCTTTTTTCTTTCACAGACTTGGTGTCATAAAATTCCAGCTGAACACAAACCGCAGTTATTCATTTCTTCTTCATGATCACTTTTCAAACGCCTGGCCCTTCTGTGAAGGAAATGGACTCTACTCATGCAATCCTACCAAATCCGAGGCCCTGATTAAAACTGGTTTAACTTTTAACCCGCATACAATCACAGTGCGTTTTGTACGTAGAAGCCAAAAATGGTCTTAGTGACACATGAAAGCGAATGTTTTTAATGTGGAAGCCCAAAACACACACACACGTGTCATTGGAAAAGTCTGTCTAATTAAGCGAGGAGGAAACCATCTGCATTAGGAGACGGCCTGCTCCTTCACACCTTTCACTGCATTATTGTAGTACACATTAGGCCTGCACAATAAATCGCAAATTTATCGTTATCGCGATTTCAAGCTGTGCAATATCCACATCGCAAAGTTGGCGAAAATTGCAATAAATGGTAAACCTTAAATGTGCTAAAATAATCTTATGGCAGCTTGAACTATTTAACGAATCGCAGAAATCCATTTATGCATTTGACCAATCAGATGGAGCCCTTGATGTTGTGGACCAATTGGATGGAGCTTTTATGTTAGATGTTGGCCTCCTGTGTAGACCAGGGTCATTTGGAGAACAATTTAAGATATTTTAACTCTTATTTAAATTAAACGGTTGCAGTGAAATGGAAATGTTTTTGTTGTTTTGCTATTTGTTTAAGTATCGCAAGTTATATCGACATCGCAATACTGATCACTAATATCGCATATCGCAAGTTTTCCTCATATCGTGCAGCCCTAGTACACATGTAAATTATATTATTTACATGTGCTTTATTGATATTTCAGGTTTCTTAATTCTTTCTGATTAAAGCCAGGAACCGGATAATGACAAATCATGTAATAAATTGGTTACCTTAGAACAGGGGTGGGATTATATAAGTTCGCTTCCTTCCACTCCCTTTTAAGTAATATTTATTAATATGTCTAATTATCCTCAGTTTGATTAGTTATTGTATGAATATATAACTTATGATTGTATTGTTTTTGTGTATTATTCCTATTTGATTGCTTGAAATAAACCATTTCAAATCAAATCAAATCAAAATAAAAAATTACAGTCTGAGAGGTTGAAATGAGACATCTGAAAGGCCTGGGATGACATGATGGTTGAGTTCAGATTTCCCAGCAGGCAGATGCTGTCAGAGCAGCAGACTAACATCAGCTCAGCACAGTGACACATTCACCAAGCGCTTCAGAAACGGTTCAGTCATCGTTTTTCAAGTTTGCCTAAAGTCAGTGAAGTGGACAAGCTGAACCGGCTGACCACAGACAGGTGAAACAGCATTTGTGAGCTGTTGCTGTGAATGAGTAAAGCATGGCAGGCCTGGCTGGATTCAATTGTGCCAGAAAACATTTTTTTGAAACACTTTCCTTCTCAAAATAGAGAAGAGGCTTTAAATCCTCAGAGCCAAGAATTCTAAAGTGTTGTTTTTCCAAACATGCATGTTCAACAGAGTCAATAGCAAAAGTTAATATGCAATTTTGGCTTTCTTCACCTCAGAGTCACTGGATGATTTTGCTCAGTCTCCTCTCCTCACTCTCCACTCAACTGTGGCTCATTTGTTGTTTTATACTCTAGATGTGAAGGAAGAAGAGCCTCCTGCTGCAGTGGAGGAAGATGAACCCAAATCCAGCGGAGATATGACAGAAACATCACTTGCATCTGTCGGGTCGGAGGAGGAGGTGATGGAGGATGAAGGTGAGAAGAAAAGCAGAGAGGAGATGGACAATGATGAATCAGAAATTGAAAAGGGAGAAGAAGAGGAACATGCTGATGAGGAGACTAAAGCAAAGAAACTGATGGAAGCGTGGAAGTCAGAGGTAAGAATGTGGAGGTTTGACCTCTAGCATGCTTTTACATTTTTGAGAAAAACACCGGCATTCACTCTCACAAATCTAAATGATTAATCTTTTCTAGTTATTCTGTTTCCTTCACATTAAAGTGTTTATTTAAAATGAACATTTTTGAAATCCGGTTATGTGTTTGTTTGATCTTTTTTAATTTTCTGCTCTAACTTTCTGAAGGACGATGAAAGTGTTTAGATCAGTTTTTGGTTCCATAAAGTTTTTTCCTTTAACCATCTCACTAATGATGCACTGATGCCCACCTGAAACGTTCCCACAGTCCAGTCCAGTTGTCGTAGCCTGAAAGCCGTCTTTTCTGAAGGACATGCAAACCATTTTCATTGGTGACTTTGAAGAATTTGTTTCTTCTTTGATAAAGTTACAGTGAGGGATTTTAATTCCTCTCAGCTTCTCTCTGCGTCATTGTACTGACCTTGGCATGAGGCTCTGCCTGGTGCTGTGAGTTAAACAGGATCTTAGGGAGGATTAGTGAAACCACAAAATGAAAATGCACCATTATTAGCCTTTGATAGAGGATTTCTGTGGGCTGAATGTGGCTCGCTGAGAGGAGTGGATTACTGGGGGGTTTTGGTAAATCAGGGGTGTCAAACTCATTTTCACCGAGGGCCACATCAGCATAGTGGCTGTCCTCAAAGGACCAGATATAACTTATGCATGTAACTAAATGTAATGAAAAATAAATGTAACTACTCCTTAATGTTAAATAACTCATTATTTATTTTTACAACTTTTTAAAGTGAGAATTACAGTTGCATAGAAAACACATGTTTGCGTGTTATTCTAGCATAAATCATTTTAAATTAGATTCCGTAAGGTTAGGTTATATGGACAGTGTTTAAGTCCTAATGTATAGTTACCCAATCCAATATTTCAAATCCAATTCCCCCCAGATATGAATAAATACACACCAATTTTTATTTTTTTATTTTGAGAAATTTAAAACTTTTATGCTCTCGCGGGCCTTGAGTTTGACACGTGTGTGGTAAAGTTTTTTCCTCATAACTCGTTATGCGAAAATTCAAATAGACCACCTCACCTTATAGGCAAGTGATCCGTCCGTATGCACAATCTCTCAAGAAAGTAATATAACATTTCATTTTACCTGTAATTCCTGTGTTTTTTGTATTTAAACCTTCTTTATTGGTGGTTTAACACAGAAACGTGCAAAAGTTTTAAGATAATGGAGGTTTGTTGTAGTTAGTATCTGTATTGAAAATGTCTTTATTCTTTTAAGTTTAAACATGTTTGTTTTCAGGCCTCCGCAGATGCAAAGCCTCCTCTCCCAGATCCAGCCTTTAACAGGAGATGCAGCCTTATTGCCAGCGATGTAAGTCTTTCTTTTACCATCACAGGGACCTTTTTTCACCCAACAAACAAAATTGAACTAAAATCCTATAGTTTCATTCAAATCAAGCCTCCTGGCTCTTGTTCTAAACTCCAGCAGCATCTTCACGTTTTTTGTTTGACTGAGATGGAAAAACAGATAAAATTCCTTCATGTGAACCTGTTTCTGAAACTTTAGTCTGTTATGACACCAATGTTTGTCTATATTAGTGGCACAGCACATGCAGTCAGGATGAGCAGCTGAGCTCATTCATGCTTTCACCTATGAGAGCAATTCCCACTTGAGAAAGGGGGGGGGGGGGGAATACAGAGCGGTACAAATGCATCAGAAAGACTGAAAATGACTACAGATGATCATCCAGATGTTGTTACAGGAAGTTTATCTGCCTCCTCTAGAGAATGTCAGTGTCACAGTGGAGCAATAAAGTTTTTTTCAATCACGGTTTTTTAAACTAAGCAGAGTTTGGTCTGAAATGTTCATCATAGAAATACTTCAACTGTGAAAGACAGGATGTAAGATTAAAGATCTGTGAAATCTCATTTTTGATTTTTAAAGAATTTATTTGTAAAATGAGCAGAAAATAAGTATTTGGTTATTAACTAAAGTTCTTCTCAATACCTTGTAATTTAACCCTGGTTGTCAATGTCAGAGGTCAAAGGTTTTCTGTAGTTCCTCCTCAGAACCTTAAAAAATGTTTCTTAGGTATCAAATCCTTTGTTGTCCAGGCGATGAGTTTGGGATCATTGTCATTCTGGAAGATTTAGCCTCTGTGGGTGGGTGGAGTCTGCTGTTATGTGGTCATTTTGAGGGTTCGCTTTCCGGCTCCGGTCTACATTCACCGGTTCGATCTTCGTTCCAATACTCACCTACAGTCATACATCAATACGAGCAGCTGAAATGAGCTTCCACCGTAGGGTGGCTGGGCGCTCCCTTAGAGATAGGGGAAAGAGCTTGGAGTAGAGCTGCTGCTTCTCCACATCGAGAGGAGCCAGTTGAGGTGGCTCGGGCATCTGGTCCAGATTCCTCCCTGGGGAGGTGTTCTGGGCATGTCACACTGGACGGAGACCTCGGCAAAGATCTCAACATAAATGGCCCAATTCATCCTTCCCTTTAGATGGGTTAGTCGTTCTGTCCGTTTTGCAGAAAAGCAGCCCTAAACCAGGATGCCCCCCCCCCCCCATGCTTCACAGTAGTTATGGTGTTCTTGGGATGTAACTCAGCATTCTTCCTCCTCCGAACACGGTGAGTGGCGTTTCTATCAAAGTGTTACATTTTTGTCTCAACTGACCACATGACCTTCTCACAATCCTCCTCTGGATCCTCCAGATGGTCTGTGGAGGGCTTTAATGGGTCTGGACATGTACAGGCCTAAGGAGGAGGACCTTTGAGGCACTTTCACCCCACCTCATGTTACTTCATCGGTTTATGACGCCAGTGGAAAGTCCTGTTAAGCTGAAACATTGGCAAAGACTCTGGAAAGTCTTGATTAAAAAATTCTTGATGAGTTAAAATAACCTGTTTGTCAGACTACAGATTGCAGGAACTGTTATGGCACATCTATGAGGTGTGCAGCCGTGTGTACACCTGCTGTAGCTTGGTTCAAACCCTGTAAAGCACAGAGCAGAAATACATAATCCTTTTGATGCATTTGAACAAGATGCAGGGTTGCCATTGGTAACATTGCTCCAGAGATGCGGCGATTGGGCTTTGTTCTCCACAGAGGGAATACATCTCAAAGGGAATCTGCACTTTCACTCCTAAAGCAGCATCTTTGAGATGGTAAACTTTAGATATGCTTGAATGCTTCTGTAGAATGTGGGAGGGTGGGATGCAGACTCTATCTGGTGATTCAGACCTTGATAGCAGCAACAGAATGACTCATCTGATGCAGGGAGAAAAAGTCAGCCCACTTTACATGGATGCATCTCCAGCTGCTGCTGCTGCGCGTCACGCATCCGAGAAAACCTGAAAATCTAAGCTTCCACCCTATGTATGAGTATCCATACAGAGAACTGGAAAAACGATGATTAAAGTCAAGGTTTTTTGATTGTTGTCTGTGGTTTATTGTTGATGACTCCTCTTGAAGTTTCTTCAACATGCACACTCCCGTGTCTGTTCCTCCATGCAGGTCAGATATAAAGAAGACTTTGAGAAGATGAAGGGTCAGAGTCTCTTTGTACCTGGAGCTGAACTCATCCATTCAAAGAACATCAGTGCCGTGATATCTGAGGTGGGAGCATGTTATAAGGATTTACCTGGGACAAAGCTCAGTGTTAAAAACTTTGCGTGAAAAGTTTCTCCTTGTCATTTTTTTTTTGGTGAACTGTGACAATTTCAGTCGAAGTATAAGGAGGAGGGAAAGAAGGAGGCGTCGCTCTCTCTGTACTCCATCCTGCCTGAAACTCCAGAGACTCAGCATGCCAGAGAGGCGTCAGAGCTGCAGAGCGAGGTAAACCTGACTCCTCCCCTCCACCTGGCCATCAACCATACAAAGGAAAACGTGGATTTAAAATAAAGTAATCCAATATCTGCTCTATTTTCTGTTTGCACCAAGATCTTTGATGATCATCTACAGATAAATTTTGGACTCTCTACCCCTGGAAATTCCAGGAATTCCTTTAGAAATTTAGTTTAGGAGTTTTTACTTCTACATTATCTGTTTTTTTCTTTCAGATTAAATACAAGGGAAACACAAAGACAGAGATTTCCTCCTCGCTTTATTCTCTGCTGCCAGAAACCACAGAGACACAGTTCGTCAAAGAGCTGACGGAGATGCTGAGTGAGGTTAGACTGGAGAGGGGGATGAGTGGATGAAGGGATGGATGAGTGGAATACCTTAAGGACCGGCCCATGTAACAGTGAATGAGTAAAGAGTGACTAAAGAACCATGGGGCGTTTGGGTCAATGGGTAAATGTCTTAAAGGATGGATGGACATATTATAGAATAAAAGAGTAGAATATTACAATAGAGGAATGGATGAAATGGTAAACAAGAGAAACCAAAAGTTTTTCCTCATGAAAAAGTAATGTTACTGTAAAATAACAACATTCCAGTGGAAGCAAAAAGACACCTGAGTAGTGAGTCAAAGAACAGTAGAAAAGTAACTAGTGAACAGCACTGACTAAATGTTTAATTCATCAGCATGATTTATGTTTTAAGATTTCAGAAAATGTTTGGATCAGGTAAAAATGAAAGAAAATGGTTTGAATTCCCAAATTAACTAAATAAAAACGAACATTCCTGTGTTTCCAGTCTTTTTGGTAACAATAGCATACGGGATGGCATCGTGTAAAAAACAGATGAATGTAGCAATGAATGGAAAAGTCGATGGAGCTGCTGCACTGATGGACAGATGGATGAAGTTACAGTGCAGCTTCCTCTGCTCCCCAGAACAAGTACAAGGAGGAAGGAAAGCGGGAGATGAGCAGCAGTTTGTACTCTCAGCTCCCTGAAACCTCTGAGATGCAGCTGGCAAAGACCGTCCGCGAGTTTCAGAGCGAGGTACTCAAACATCATCGTCTGACTTGTTTCAATGGTCATATCCAAGCTTGGATTGTAAAACAGTTTTTTTAGGCTGCAGTTTCAATAATAGTTTCTTGCTAAAGGTTCCAGCTGTCAAACTGTAGCTGTCAACAGTTCTTCTTTTGTCACATGCCTTACAGTTGTTAGGAACATGTTGAAGTGAAGTAAAAGTGATGATCTGATCTCTTTCCGTTAAGAAAAAGTACACGGAAGACGGCAGGAGAAAGGCCTCCATCTCTCTTTACTCCCAACTTCCTGACACTCCGGAACTGCAGCACGCTCTGGAAGTGTCCCAGCTGCAGAGCCAGGTATTCACACATGCACTCAAACACACACAGGGGCGGCGGGACAGCTCAGTTGGTACATACAGTAGGAAACCGGGTGTGCAGAGAGCATCATCCAGTGTGGGTCCTTGGGCAGGACCGGCACAGGGGTTGTGTCAGGAAGGGCATCTGTCTGGCGTAAAAATCTCTGCCAAACCACCTGTGTGAATCTGTGAATGCAGAGTGAAAAGTGAACACTCAAACACTCATAAGCACTCACATAGACACACAAAAGCTATGACAGGTTTCCACTATCAGTACGGGACCTTGGAGGTTTGACGGGTCGGGGTCTCCGCTGAGGCAATCGACGGTGGCCCCGGTTGGTTGGCTGCCTCGCTCCTGTCGAGGCCTGACCAGAGCTCCCCCAGGGGTGGTGCCTGGGGGCAGGCTGGGAAATTTCAAGAACACTGGAGTTAGGAATTGTAGATTTGGGCAACGCCATACATGGTTCACTAACGGGGAAGTTGTGAGGGAATTCAGACACAATCACAGAGACTTAGGTTGTGTCAGAATTCCTTCACTTCTCACTGCTTAGTGCACTGTAGCGGCATTTCCTGCATAATTTCTTGCTCTTGTTTTAAAGAATGACCTAATCTGATGTCTAAATGTTTACTGTTAGTGAGGTCCAAACAGTTAGATATCCAAACAGCTGACAAAGTTTGCCCATTATGTAGACGTCCACATTTGTTCTCTGACCAATAAATGCAAAAAAGGCAGGATCTGCACATCCATCAGACGACCACTGCTGCTTTTAAGCTTTGAATATCATCCTGACTGTTTGGTATGGGGGTGGCAGTATCATGCTGCAGGGATTTGCAGAATTAACACTTTAAGAGATTTTTTGAGAAGTGAAATGTAAATGTGTCTTTGAAAATGGAGACAGCAGTGATGGAATCAGAGGACATTAAATCTGTGCTCAGTGCAGATGTGGTGATCCATCTCTATCTTTTCTGTCTGAACGATCCATCCATCTTCTATTTCCACTCATGTCTGTGCAGAGTCACCTTTCCTCCAGGGTGGAGGCAGGGTTCGTCCTGGACAGGCCACCAGTCCATTAGAGGGCCACACACACTCACACTGGTGCACCCCTAAAGGGAAATTTAGAATCGCTCTATGAAGAAGGTTTTTGGACTGTGGGAAAAGCCAACATCCATCAACCGAGGGCCTTTTGACTGTGCTAACCACCACAGCACTGCACACCCATCAGAACCAATGACCCAGGACTTTAATTACATTTTTGGAAGCCTGTATTCATGACCCAACACATTCAGACAAAAAAAAGGCAGTGAAACCAAAAATAACCCAATAGCATTAAGTCAGTATCTGTATTTTGATAAATTTAGTTTTGGTTTTGCTTCGGTTTCAGGTGAATTATCGGCCCAAGCTCATGCGTAAAGGAACCCCCTCCTCTCTTTACTCTCAGCTGCCTGATACCACAGAGATTCAGTTCGCCAGAGAGATGACCGAGCTGCACAGTGAGGTATGAAACGTGACACACGTGAGCCGCTTCATCAGCTGAAGGCCTCGTTCTACATTATCTGTGAATGAAATCATTCCATTTGTAGAGATTTTACTGTAACATTGAGGTCATTGTTTATACCGGTCTGCTGTAATAATATAATACCCAGAGCTCCTAAAGACATCGAAAACACCAACTTGCAGTTTGAGTTTTCTAAGATCAGTAGCAGCTCTTAGCGGCTGATGGCCATGGGGTTCCCTGTCATCTGCTGACCCATAATTCTGTGCTCCTCTCAGAGTAAGTACAAGGAGGGTGGCAGACGGAGCCTCTCGCAGAGTTTCTACTCTCAGCTGCCAGAAACTGCAGAGACCCAGTTTGCTAGAGCAGTTGCTGAGCTGCAGAGCGAGGTGAGGGACTTAAGTTCAGAGTTCACCTCCCACAAAATGGGTATGTTTTTAAAACTCACCGAACACTAAAGGGTCTGTTTGTTTTCAGATGCGATACAAAGAATCGGGGAGGAAAGGCGTGAACTCGAGTTTGTACTCCGTTCTCCCAGAAACAATAGAAACAGCCCGAGCCAAGGAAGTGTCTGAGCTGTGCAGTGAGGTACCATGGTCCACATGAAACACAAACACTTTGAGTCCTCTTCAGGGACTCTAAGTGGAGTTCTAATGTTGCTGCTACAATAACAAAGACAAGACAAAAACACAGTTTGTATTTGTCAAATGCCTCATCTCATGAAATTTTGTTTTTGCTGTTTTTAACATATTTTTCTTGCATTTTCCTCATTATGGAGGACATAGATAAAGAAAATTAAGCTCAAAATTGCATATCTGAGTATTTCTTTATCCAAATTGTTGTGATTTAAGAGCAGACAAGAAATGCAGTTGGAAAATTTGTGATGTAGACAATATGCTGGGTAGAACACAAGCTCCCTTCTCAGTTCCATTCTGAGGCATCCACTTGCTACATACTAATAAATGGCATATATGACATTTACATTTAGGCCTATGAAAATATTTTGGGGATGACCGATTACAGAGTTATTTTTATATAAGATGAGGGGTGTATTACATGTCCGATTTCATGCTTTGTTGTGACTTTGGCAGCTGAAGTATAAAGAGGACGGTAAGAAGGAGATGAACATCAGCCTGTACTCTTTGCTGCCTGAAACCATGGAGACTCAGCACGCTAAAGAGGTGTCAGACCTGCAGAGTGAAGTGAGAACCTTCAAACCGTTTTATGTGACTCTAACTGTTTGCCACTTTAAGGAAGTTTCCTTTCTGATAAGGTGTCTAGGTTTTTGCTTTTAGGATAAAAGGTACATTGATTGACGTTTGCAGTGAAGTGATGTTTTCATGTCTGCTACAGGTGAAGTATAAAGACGGTCTGAAGCAGAGGATTCAGCACAGTTTGTACCATCAGCTTCCTCAGACCACAGAGACTCAGCTGGCCAAGCAGCTGTCCGAGCTGCAGAGCCAGGTAAGCATGTCGAGGCGGAACAGAGTGAGAAACACAGTCACTTTCACAACATTCGTTTGATGAAGGATTTTCCTTTGTCCTGCAGACAAAGTATAAGGAAGCAGGAAAGAAGGAGGCCAGCAGCTGCCTGTACTCTCTGCTGCCCGCAACCATGGAGACACAACACGCCAAGGAGGCGTCCGAGCTGCTGAGCGAGGTATCAGCAGATTCTGACCCTGACTTGACAAAAGGGGTGATAAACTCCGGTTAGGATTGTGAGCGTGTCCTGTTGGGAATTTCACCAGGTGAAGTACAGAGAGAGTGGGAAGAAGGACATGTCCAACTCCATATACTCCACAATGTCTGACACCCCAGAAACCAACTTTGCCAAAGAGATGAAGGACATGCTGAGCCAGGTAAAATGTTCGCTGCATATGTGTCTTCAGTTTTTGATTGACTGCCGGCTTTCCTCTTAATAAGACGCCTAAACCAGTTTAAGTGCAAAATAAAGACTAGAAGAAGGCAAATTAAATCCTAAACAGCTGCTTTCTGTTCATTTAACGTGTGTCCATATCTGAAAAAATGTCCAAAATATGCAAAGCAAAGACTGTAAAACCCAAATTTAAAGTGGAAACAGAAACTTTGCTGTCAGTGGAACCCTGAGTTATCCAGAGACATGCATGCTCTGAACATGGGACGTGCACATGCACTGGAGTTTGCTCTGACAGTTAGCGTTCCAAAATGTGATGATTGGGCAAAACAAAGTGAAGTTTTAATTTTGTGTGAAGTTATTTTTTGCATCAAATGCAGAGGGGGAGCATTTGGTACTTGTTCAGTAACA